>NC_134601.1:143639768-144239768 GCF_037038515.1 Microtus pennsylvanicus
ATAACAAGGTTAACCCAGAGATAAAACATATGTAGATCCTCCTGGAAATTGGAAGGAAACAAGATTGCTGGGCAAAAGTTGGGAGCATGGGGGTGAGGGTAGAGGTGGGGATAGGGGTGGGGGTAGGGGTGGAGGTAGGGGAAGGGGAGATGGGGAGAGAGAAGGGAGAAAAGACTGGAGAGGGCTTGGGGGAGATGGAAGGACAGATATTGGAGCAGGGAAGAAGATATCTACATTAAGGAAGCCATTTTAGGGTTGGCAAGAGACTTGGCTCTAGAGGGGATCCCAGGCATCCACAGGGATATCCCCAGCTAGGTCCTTGGACAGCAGAGCAGAGGGTGCCTGAACTGGCCTTGACCCACTATCACACTGATGATTATCTTGAATATCACCACAGAATCTTCGTCCAGCGACGGACGGAGATAGAGACAGAGACCCTCATCAGAGCAACAGACTGAGCTCCCAAGGTCCAGTTGAAGAGCAGAAGGAGGGAGAAAATGAGCAAGAAAGTCTAGACCGCAAGGGGTTGGTCCACCTGCTGAGACAGTGTGCCTGTTCTAATGGGAGCTCACCAAATCCAGCTGGACTGGGACTGAATGAGCATGTGATCAAACCAAACTCTCTGAATGTGGCTGACAATGGGGGCTGACTGAGAAGCCATTGATAAAGTCAATGGGACATGTTTTTACTGCATGTACTGGCTTTTTGGGATCCTAGTCTATTTGGATGCAAAGCTTCCTAGGCCTGGATGTATCGGGGAGGGCCTTGAACTTCCCACAGGGTAGGGTTCCCTGCCCTCTCTTAAGGAGGGAGGTGGAGGGAGGAGGGGAAGTGGGGGAAGTGGGAGGAGAATGGGAGGAGGGGAGGAAGTGTAAATTTTTTAATGGAAAAAATAAATAAAATATTATATATATATATGTTCTTATCTCTGTTTAGGACATTTTGTATATTGATACAACTTTTAGAATATATTTTCATATTACATTATATATTACTCCTACCTCTGATCAAGATACATATAGATTGTTTACATTTTGAGGTCATTGTCCTCATTTGTTGCACATTTGTTTACAGATTATTTAATATTCTGACATGAAGTTTTACTCTCTAAGTTATACAGGTATTAATTATTATAGGTCAATAGTTGTTCATGCTTGTTGTACATACAGTTAGATCAATTAGGTTCTTTGGATACACAGAGATTGTATTCTGTCTAGATAGGTAATCTTCAACAACTTCAAGGATCTGTGGAATGTGACATTTAAATAACTTAGGGTTCTGTTGACATGAGACATAACTGCTTCTGACAGCACCAATCTATTCCCGAGAGAATGTTGAACACCAAAGATACTCCACTTGGAGCTCATTTTCTTCTTGGCAAAACTGGCCTTTGGGCAAGGAACTGACAATGCTTCAACTACTGACAAGTTACATGATATCCGGAAATGGATAAGCAAGCAGGACTGTCAAATCTTGCCAATACAGGATAAGACGGTTTTGAAAAATGTTCATCCTCTGAAAATGGTCTGTCAATTATATTAGGCCATAGCCAAAGTTGGTTGCTTCAGTGTTGTAAAATGAGGCTCAGGTAGCTAATTGTTTCTGTCATATGTTGCTAGCTTTAAAGATGGAAAGGGGGCATAAGCCAGGAAATATGAGTGGCTTCTAGGAACCAAACATGAACCCCAGCAAACAAACAGAAAAGACACCACACCTTAGTCCCACTAAGGCAGAATAGGGTGTAGAGTGAGGTTCAGAAGACCAAGAACTAAAGTTGACAAAGAGGAAGGCTGAGAGCCACTAAAGTGTGTTGGCACCACTGGCTCAGGCACATATGCAGTCCAAAGGGTCCAAAAGTCACTCATAGTAATTATAATACTAAAGGGCACATTCCTGCTGGAGATTTCCCATGCCAATGAGACATATAATGCATGAAGTTAAATGCTGAACTACATGGGACAGAGCACATGTGGAAAAACTTGTGCTATGCAAACGCAAACACCCCTCCTTAAGGTACCAAACAAGCCCCAACTCTCTGTAAAGCAGGTCCCTTTAAGTGCTAAACTTTCTCCCTTCTCCAGCCCACTCCCTCCCTTGGAAGTGTACTATCTCTTAATAAACCATCGGATTCTGCTGCAACTATGTCTCTGCTCAATACTTTTATTGGGGATGTAAAAGCCTGGAAGCCCTTTAGAAGTGCCCCCTAAACCCTGGTATCTACTAATATCAGCTGGCAGACCAGTTAGGAGGTAAGATCCACATTCTGAAACTCCTAGACATTCCACTCATTCTGGAGGCACCTGAGAGGTGTCACTCCAGATTCTACGCACAGGTTGAGCAGCTAAGAGCCATTGCAGTGCCTGTCACTTGAAAACTCTTCTCACAGGACAATCTGGTCATAAGCCAAGGTTAGAAATTAGACTTCACTAAATGCAAGAAAATATTCAATTATTAAGGTACTCTGTAAAATCATGTACCGTTCCACAGCAGCTGTCTGGTAAGGACTAATAACCTTAAGGGAATCTGGAATGTTTTCCTCTCCACACACCCTCAACAAGCACGCCTTCCCTCAGCAATCTCTCCCTCCTTTCATTTTCTAACTATAGACTTCAAAGCTACTTTTCATTGTGCAAAATCATTTCTGACATGAGTATACTGCTGTTCCTATAAAACAAATTTCAGTACACATTATAAACAATAAGAATGCTAATGTGTCTAAACATTTTCACAAACTCAAAGAATTCTTGTAAGTTGCAGGGAGCCAACGTGGAGGATTCACCTCAAACAGGTCAGATGCACCCCTCCCTCAATTACCAGGCTCTAAGAGCCCAAGCCTCCCCACCTTTCCCCATTCCTGGCACCCTCCCCCTCAATCACCAGGATATAAAGAAAAAGAAATTTACCCTAAACTTAACCTTGTCCTCTCCTCTGCCAGCACCTTGCCAGGTCCAAGAAAGACCAGAGAGCCTGGACAGCGGTGAAACAACCAGATACCCTAAGACATGGCCAGCACACCAGCTTTCTCAGGGCCTCCAAAATTTCAACCCCCACAAATCAGCAGGAAGCAGTCTATCAGATATCAGATAATGACTTTCCCCACCTTTTATAATAAGAAAAAGACGGGAATGTTAGGATCCAGGCATTATGCTGGCTTGCCCTATCATCTGGCAGAATGCACTTTGGCAGTGCCCTAGTCATCCCAGGGTCCTAGTCTGTACACAGGTGCAAAGGTCCCTTTAAGCAACAAGCTCCAGGGGCTGGAGAGATGGCTCAGCGGTTAAGAGCATTGCCTGCTCTTCCAAAGGTCCTGAGTTCAATTCCCAGCAACCACATGGTGGCTCACAACCATCTGTAATGGGGTCTGGTGCCCTCTTCTGGCCTGCAAACACACACACAGACAGAATATTGTATATACATAGTAAGTAAATAAATAAATATTTTTAAAAAGAGACAAGCTCCACCCACTCCCAATCTCTGCTTTCGCCACTGCTCTTCTGAAGGGGCAGGCAGGACTTCTCCTGCCTCTTCTTTTCTTCTCTTCTCTTTCTCCCTCTTTCTCTCTCTCTCTCTCTCTCTCTCTCTCTCTCTCTCTCTCTCTCTCTCTCTCTCTCTCTGTCCCTCTTCCTCCCTCCCACTCTCTTCTCTTTTCCTCTCTTGCTTCACTTTCTCTACTCCTTTACCTTCCCCCAATAAAACTTCCCACTTGAATTCTATCTGACAATTATATTTGTCCCTCATCTATCCTGGGCTTACCTGCCAGGGTGCCACTTTGCACTGTATCATAACAAGGAAAAAAGAAAGGAGGGAGAGAGGGAGGTTGGAAGGGAGTAAGGAAGGAAAAAGAAAAATTGAAAAATGGGGTAGAGTGAAGGATCAGAGAACAGTAATTTGAAGAAAGTGACTTCACCAACTGTTTGAAGTTAAAAATTTGTGTGGCTAAAGTATCAGATTTTAGCCAGAGGGGAGGTTCCATTCAGGGACAAAGTTCTCTGTCAATGGAGCTCTAAACATCTGACTTTCAATGGTACAGACACACACACACACACACACACACACACACACACACACACACACACACTTCCTTCCAGACTCCATTAGCACATCCGTTTGTGTGCTGCCCTTGTTGATATGATGAAGGCAGGAGTCACACTCTTTGTTGCCTAGAGGGGCCTCATTAATAAGTGATCTTCTGGAAAACTTGAGGAAGGAAGTGAATGATGTATCATCATGTGTAGCCAACAGAAATCTCAGCTATGTCTGATCTGGCAGGAAAGTCCCTTTCTAACTGGATGAGAAGCTACTACCCCTGGAGCCAGGCAGCTTGCTTCCAGCTGAGCTTGTTTTGGGTATTGGTTGCAAAGTTGCCAAGACCTCTAGAGAAACAAAACAACTGTGTTTTCAGGCCTTGTTTTTGTTCTGATGAGTCCAACTTGCCAGAAACACAAAGTTGGAGTCTGCCCACAATATTCATATGCTTCCCTCACAGAGCCAAAAGTTGCAGCCAACTGCTCCTTCCCATCTCCTCCATGAGCTAATGGGAGCTGTGACACTGTTTACAGCTCGGGGCTTCTAGAAACAGTAAGGAAAACTGTCTTTATTGTTTTCTGGTTTTGTTTTTGTTATTTTTTTAACATCCCAACTGCAGTTTCCCTCACTCCTCTCCTCCCAGTCTCTCTCCCCTCTCTGTTCCCAAGCCCCAATCCACTCCTCCTTCATTTCTGTTTAGAAAAGTGCAGGTCTGGCGAAAGAGTCAGAGACAGCCTTTGCTCCCACTGGTAGGAATCCCACAAGAAGACCAAGCTAGACAGCTGTAACATATATGCAGAGGGTCTAAGTCAGTCCCATGCAGGCTCCCTGGTTGTTGGTTCAAACTCGGACTCTGTGAGCTCCTATGATCCCAGATTAGTTAATTCTGTGAGTTTTCTTGTGATATCCTTGGTCTCTCTGGCTCCTATTTAGAACTGTACCCCACTTTTAATTGGATTATTTGGTTTGTTGATATCTGTTTCTTGAGTACTTTATATATTTTAGAGATTAGCCCTCTGTTAGATGTGGGGTTGGTGAAATCTCATCCCATTCTTTAAGCTGCATTTCTGTCCTTTAGACAGTGTCCTTTGCCTTACAAAAGCTTCTCAGTTTCAGGAGTTCCTATTTATTAATTGTCAATCTTGGTGTCAGCACTATTAATGTTCTGTTCAGGAAGTTGTCTCCTGTGCCAATGCATTCAAGGCTATTCCCCACTTCCTCTTCTATCAGGTTCAATGTATCTGGATGATGTGTGACTCTCCTCTGTATGCTGTGAATACCATGTTAATAAAGAACTGCTTTGAGCCTATAGCAGAGCAGGGCGGGGCAGAGGTATGTGGGGAAGGCTGGACTGAATGCTGGGAGGAAGAATGCAGAGTTTAGGGAGAAGCCCTGTAGCCCCACCAGAGATGGACGCTGGAACTTTAGCCAGTAAGCCACAGCCACGTGGTAATACACAGATTAATAGAAATGGGTTAAATTAATATCTAAGAGTTAGCCAATAAGAAGTTAGAGCTAATGAACCAAGCAGTGATTTAATTAATATGGTTTCTGTGTGATTGTTTTGGGTCTGAGTGGCTGGAAACCAACAAAGTGCCTCACCCACAACATCTAGACTTATGTTGAGGTCTTTGATCCACATAGACTTGAGTTTTGTTCAAGATGATATATATGGATCTATTTGCATTTTTCTACATGCCAACACCCACTTAGACCCCACCATTTGTTGAAAATGCTTTATTTTTTTCATTTTATAATTTTGGCCTCTGTTGAAAATCAGGTATCAACGTGGACTTATGTCTGGGTTTTTGATTCAAATCCATTGATCCATCTGTCTATTTTCTGCCAATACCATGTAGTTCTTATTACTATAGTTTTATAGTAGAGCTAGAAATCAGGGATCATAATACCTCTTACATACAGTTCTTTTATTGAACAGAGTCGTTTTTGCTATCCCGTTATTTTTGTTTGCTTTTCCATAGGAAGTTACATATTGTTTCAAGATCTATAAAGACTTGTGTTGGGATTTAAACTGATTTTGGTAAGATGTCCATTTTTACTATGATAATCCTACCAATCCATGAGCATGGGAGAATTTTCCATTTTCTAATATCTTTTTTCCTAATATCCAATTTCTTTCTTTATAGACTTGTAGTTCTAATCATACAGGTCTTTCACTTGCTTGGGTAGAGTTAAACCAAAACATTTTATATGATTTGTGGCTATTGTGAACATTGTTGTTCCCCTGATTTCTTTCTCAGTTATTTAACATTTGTATATTGGAGGGCTACCGATTTTTTTTTCAGTTAATCTTGTATCCAGCCACTTGACTGAAGGTGAAAAGTTGTAGGAGTTCCCTGAGAGAACTTTTATGGTTACTTTTGTATACTACCATATCATCTGTGAATAGTAATACTTTTACTTCTTCTTTTCCAATTTGTATCCCCTTGATCTCCTTTATGATCTTATTGCTCTAGCTAGAACTTCAAACACTATTCTGAATAGATATGGAGAGCATGGACAGCCTTGTTTTGTCTTTATTTTAGCAGAATCGCTTTGAGTTTCTCTCCATTTAATTTGATGCTGGCAATCAGCTTGCTGTAAACTGCCTTTATGCTTATGTTTAGGTATGTTCCTTGTATCCCTGATCTCTTCAAGACTTTCATCACGAATGTGTGTTGGATTTTGTTGAAGGCTTTTCCAGCATCTAATGAGATGATCATGGGGTTGTTGTTGTTATTTCATAAATTTATTTATTTTACATTCCAGCCACCTTTTCCCCTCCCTCCTCTCCTCCCAGTCCCTTCCTCTCACCCTGCCCCTCTGTTCTCACCCCATAATCCACTCCTCCTCCATTTTTGTTTAGGAAAGGGCAGATGTCCCATGGGTATCAACAAAACAAAGTATATCAAGTTGCAGTAAGACTAAGTACCTCTCCATGTATTAAGGCTGGGCAGAGTGACCCAGTATGAGAAGTAGGGTCCCAAAAGCCAGTAAAAGATTTGGAGACTGCCCATATCCCCACTGTTAGGAGTCTTACAAGAGGACCAAGCTATCACTTCTGTGCATATACTCAAAGGATGCTCAATCATACCACAAGATTGTGTGGGGGGGTTTTCCTTTCAGTTTGTTTATATGGTGGATTATATTGACTAATTTTCCTGTGTTGAATCATCCCTGCATCTCTGGAATGAAGCCTACTTGTTAATGGTGGGTGATCTTTTTGATGTGTCCTTGGATTCAGTTTGTATTTTATTGAGCATTTCTGTGTCAATGTTTATGAGGAAAATTGGTCTGTAATTCTCTTTTTGTACCTCTGTGTTATTTGGGTCTCAGGGTAACTGTGGCCCCAGAAAATAAATTTGGTGATGTTCCTTCTCTTCTGTTCCTATTTTGTGAAATAATTTGAGGAGTATTGGTATTAGCTCTTCTTTGACAGTCAGCTAGAATTCTGACCCTAGGCTTGTTGTGTGTGTGTGTGTGTGTGTGTGTGTGTGTGTGTGTGTGTGTGTGTTTGTGTGTGTGTGTTTTGTTTTGTTTTGTTTTTGTTTTGGCTTGAAGACTTTTAATGACTGCTTCTATTTCTTTAGGCCTTTTAGGTCTATTTAAATTGTTTATCTGATCTTGATTTAACTGTGGCAAGTGGTATCTATCAAGAAATTTGTCAATTTCTTTAAATTTTTCAATTTTGTGAAGTATAGAGCTTTGAAATACGATCTAATGATTCTCTGGATTTCCTCAGTTTCTGTTGTTAATGTCCCCCTTATCATTTCTGGTTTTGTTAAATTGGATATTCTCTTTTTGCCCTTTGATTATTTTGGATAAAGGTTTGCCTGTCTTGTTGATTTTCTCAAAGAGCCAACTCTTTGTTTCATTGATTTTTTTGCATTGTTTTCTTTGTTTCTAGAACCTGCAAGAAAATTGTCTTCTAGAACCAGTAAGGAAACTGTCTTTATTGCAAAAAAAAAAAAAGAGATTTTCTTTCCTGTATTACATCACTGTCTTTACTTGTAGGCATCCATTTAGAAGACAAGGTTAAGAGACCCTTGTCTTCCTTGAATTTAATGAAAATAAAAAGACAACATACTCAAACCTATGGGACACGATGAAAGCAGTGCTAAGAGGAAAGTTCATAGCACTAAGTGCCCACTTAAAGAAAACAGAGAAAGCATACAATGGGGACTTAACAGCACACCTGAAAGCTCTAGAAAAAAAGAAGCAAATGCGCCGAGGAGGAGTAAGACTGGAAATAATCAAACTGAGGGCAGAAATCAACAAAATAGAAACACAGAAAACAATCCAAAGAATCAATGAAACAAAAAGTTGGTTCTTGGAGAAAATCAACAAGATCGACAAACCCCTATCCAAACTAATTAAACGACAAAGAGAGAACACGCAAATAAATAAGATCAGAAATGAAAAGGGGGACATAACCACAGACACAGAGGAAATTCAGAGAATCATTAGATCTTACTACAAAAGCCTGTATGCCACAAAACTGGAAAATGCAAAAGATATGGACATTTTTTTTAGATAAGTACCATATACCAAAGCTAAACCAAGACCAGGTGAACGATCTAAATAGACCTGTTAGGGAGGGGGAGGGAAATGGGAAGCGGTGGCGGGGAGGAGGCAGAAATCTTAAAGAAAGAAAGAAAGAAAGAAAGAAAGAAAGAAAGAAAGAAAGAAAGAAAGAAAGAAAGAAAGAAAGGAAAGAAAGAAAGAGAACTACTCTTTCTAGAAGAGGACAAATATCTGGATTTCCCCCACCTCTATTTCAATTTTCATGACATCACCTAGCATGGAAGGTGCATCAGGAAAAACAACAAGAACCTAGGGTTTCACCTACAAATGAGAGGCCCCTGATTGCTCTCGTTATTCAAGGTCATTAAATGTTCCATGGTATGCTTCAAGAAAGCTAAGGAATATGTATTGGAAGCCCTTTCTGTGTGGGGATTGAGTCGTAGCAAGAAGTTGGGAAACCACATTGGAAGTCTGATTACTTTTCCCATCCTAAGCAGGGAAAACAGAACTGAATGCTGGGAGGAAGAAGGGCAGAGTGAGAGATGCCATGGATCTTCTGCCTGAGACGGATGCTGGTTAGAATCTTGCAGGAAAGCCACAATCACACGGCAATACACAGATTAATAGAAATGGGTTAAATTAAGATGTAAGAATTAGCCAATAAGAAACTAGTGCTAATGGGCCAAGTAGTGATTTAATGAATACAGTTTCTCACACATGGAACTGTTAAAATTGTGCCTTTTTACTTATTACATGTACCTAAGTCTAATCCCTTTGTGACCTATCTGTATAAGGATTCCTTGATGATTATTTTCTCTCTACTCTTTCTCCACCTGCAAGCCAATGAAATTTACAAAGAAGTTTCTACTTCAAGGTCAGAATTCTGTGGAAAATATAACTAAATATCCAACTATATATTGTCCCCATTAGCTAAGCTCATTTGCAGATGAAGCAGTTTCAAAACCACCCACGTCCCACGTAGCTATTCCTGAGTCACTTGACTGTATTTATCTCCTCCCATTCACATTTGACTCCCTTCTGCTCAATCGACAAAACCTGCTAACTCGGTTGGACTCAGTCTCAAGTTCTTTTCTATGGTAGATGTCAAACATCTGGATGCACCTGAGTAGATGTCCCAAGACTTGATGGGGACTCCTGGGGCCACACTGCCAGCAAAGTTGACTTGTACCTCTTGTTAATATTTCAGCCTGCAGGTCTTAAGAGACATACAGTAAGCAATGCTGCATGACACCAACCCAGCACCTCATTTAATTCTTTTTGCAGGTGTTTGAGTGTAGACGGAGAGGCAATGAGAAACAGAGAATGGAGCTGTTTTGACAGGTATAGAAGTATCTAGATGGAATCTCCTCATCTCGGTAGTTAGCTGTTCCTGGCCTTTTTCACTTACAAAATGCACCACTTTCTCATTATCTGGCCTTAGGTAACTCACTTAAGACTCAATTTTCAGCATCTAACCTATAAACCAGAATTTATGGCAGCAACCTAAAAGATTGTTGTCAAGACGACAATGCACAGCATGAGAGCAAACGCTTGGTTTTAGTAATTTTCAAATCATATATTACTCAGAAGACAGCCACTTGTGACTTACCCCTTGTAAGACTTGAAAGCTGTCGTTGTTAGGTGGCGGGTCTTGATCTGGGTCAACACCAACTCTAAAAGTCACCAGGGAAAAAGACAAAGAGAAAAACAGAAAGCATTAGCTTAGGCCATGGCAGCCTTGCTTGCTTAGTCAGCGACTATCTTCCCAAAGCAGGAGTGGTTAGCTTCAAGGAGAGAAAGGCCATCATGCAGAAGTCAGGTCCACATGGAAGCAGATCCCAAAGAGTGAGATATTATAAGTACACATGCCCTTAGCATTTTTCCTCTGGGAAATAAGCTGGCAGTTTTCCACCTGCCTTCCTGTACCAAGCAGTCCTCACTACTAAGTCCTAGGTCCCTTCTGCTTGGCTGTTTCCTCACTTCTTCCCTGAACTGCTTTGATGCCCACAATATTTTACTATGAAATTAGGCAGATATACAAAGAAGCATGGGAGGAATTTGTAGTAAACACCTGCAGGGCCACCAAGATTCTACATTACCATTTATTACAGGTTCTTTATTACCATCTTCCCATTTCTCCATCCCACATCTTATTTTCTGATACAGATACAGCAGTGATATCAATATATTTCTTCTAACTCTCTTGTGTGTATGTTTGTACATGTGCAAACATCTGTGTATGTGTGGTAGGCCAGAAGTCAAACTTAGGTGTTCAGAAGCCAGCCACGTTATTTTTCAAGATTGGTACTCTCGTTTGGCCTAGAAATCACAAATTAGGTTATGCTGGCTGCTCAGCAAAGCCTATCTCCCCAGTGCTGGGGTTAGAAACATGCACCACTGTATCCAGCTTTTGACATGGGTTCTGGAGAGTAAACTCAGATCCTTATACTTGCACAGCAAACACTTCACTGACAGCCATCTGCCAAGCCTCCCTTCCCTGACATTTTTAGTATGCATAATGATAGAATCTCTCCTTCTTCCAAATTTGAGTTAGTTTTTTTTTTAATCACCTTCCCAATTAGGACCTAACTTTTCGGCTTCTTCCCTTTACATCACCAAGTTTTATCAAAAATCTCCTTAAGCTGGTTTAGCCAGAAGTCCCACCTTTGTTACCTGGTCCCTCTCAATACCTGATGCTCCTGCCGTCTCTCAAGTGGTATCTGATCTCCACAGCCAGCCTTTAGCAAGAATACCCACTTATCCCTGATATTTCCTCTTGGCAAATTTCATCCATCAATTCCTAGCACTCTCTCACACTGCAAAACCCCACCACAGTAGAACTCTATGTCGGTCACAGTGATCCTCACTAAGAGCTGTCCTGTCCTCACAAGTATGGCAATGCTATCTTCATCAGTATTATTAACTGGAGTCCTTGTGTCCCACACTCTCTTTATCAAAGATGAACAGACAACTCACACATCTGAGAAAACATGCACATTTAAAAAGAACTGAAAATAAAAGAAAAAAGACCAAGTGGCAAAAATCCACTTACAATTAATTCCTGAGAAACACCAGGACGGTTGTCTTAGCTTTGCCATATGCCACCTATTGTTAACTATTTATATCATAACTTACAATTCTGAGACAGAGAAATGGGACACAAATAACATAGATAACATGGATCATGAGAGAAAAAATAGACACCAAGAAAATCCTGTACTCCTTTCAACCTCCCAGTATCTCAAAAATATGGACAGCATCATAAAATGTAGTAGAACATCAAGTCTTCAGCAGATTAGGCCATTCTAAGCTTGAAGAGGGATGTTCTGTTGCCAAGTACAAGCTGTCCTAGTCCTGCAAGCAGATACTGGGCTGGACATACAAAGCCTTAAGTACATACTTACTTTTCTTATTCCTCCCCATCACCTGTAACACTTGGGATCTTTCTAGAAAAAAGAGACTACATGCAATTAAGAAGTAAGTGATAGCACAGACAGACCTTTATTCTGTCCTGTCTCATGCTTGTGCCCTTGGCAAGGGGGACAGAATAAAAGGAAGCAGCTACCTCATTTTCTGTTGGAGGCAAAGTTTTAGCCACAAGATGAATTCACATACACAGTAAGATATGCATTTAGGGCCAGGCAGTGTTCTGGACACTTGATAAAATTTAATACTGGACCTGGCACCAGATTCTTCTCTGTGAACCTGGGACTAGATGGGCTGTTTGCACTGAATTACACAGATTTTGCTCTATGTTAGAGGCTATTTCCTGGCAGAGAATTCTGACATCTGGGATCTTGCAACTAGACCTTATCTGGTAATGTTTGAACATCAAATCTCAGAGACCAATATTTTGACAAGAAAACCATCTACTTCAGGGACTCAAAAGCTGACCAAAGAAGTTACCTAAGACCCTAAAGGCATGCAAATAATCTAATATATGGAAGTAACTGGAGGCAAGATCGCATTAGGAACTCCTAGCTATTCTTCAACTCCTACCTGTTTTTAGAGCCCTTTAATGTACATTCCATACAGAAACATCCCCTAGATGGTGTTCTATAAGGTATCTATTGTAGCATTTATGAGGCCAATGGGCAATAATATACTATTAAACCTTATGAAGCAGCACAAAAATACTTTGTGCCAGACAAATCTACTGAGACTGAACTGTTGGATGCAGACTCAGCGGTACAGTGCCTCTCAGAAAAGCAGGTGGCATGTTATCCTCAGGTGAACGACAGATAGGCTGCTAACCAAGAATATGGCACTTCAGATCTGCCACTAAGAATCTCTCTTCTCTGCACTTACGACCGTGAAAGAAGTTTGCTTCTTTTTTTTAAAATTAATTTATTTATTAAGGATTTCTGCCTCCTCCCCGCCACCACCTCCCATTTCCCTCCCCCTCCCCCAATCAAGTCCCCCTCCCTCATCTGCTGGAAGAGCAATCAGGGTTCCCTGACCTGTGGGAAGCCCAAGGACCGCCCACCTCTATCCAGGTCTAGTAAGGTGAGCATCCAAACTGCCTAGGCTCCCCCAAAGCCAGTACGTGCAGTAGGATCAAAACCCCACTGCGATTGTTCTTGAGTTCCCATTCTTCCTCATTGTCCACTATGTTCAGAGAGTCCAAATTTATCCCATGCTTTTTCAGACCCAGGCCAGCTGGCCTTGGTGAGTTCCCGATAGAACATCCCCATTGTCTCAGTGTGTGGGTGCACCCCTCGTGGTCCCGAGTTCCTTGCTCGTGCTCCCTCTCCTTCTGCTCCTGATTTGGAACTTGAGATTTCTGTCCGGTGCTCCAATGTGGGTCTCTGTCTCTGTCTCCTTTCATCGCCTGATGAAGGTTAATATTCAGGAGGATGCCTATGTGTTTGTCTTTGGATTCACCTTCTTATTTAGCTTCTCTAGGAACATGAATTATAAGCTCAATGCTTCTTAAAAGGCTTCTGCATCAGTTCTGGTGAAGCAAACTTACTGTATATCAGCCCGGATGAAACAGGAGGCCCACAGGGAATACTGGACCATATGAGGAAAATAAAATTAAATGTAATAAGAGCTGCCAGAGGAAATTTAGCTAACCTCAAATCTTTACTATAAGAAGAAAATAATGTTTAACAAAATCATTTTGGCTTGTGGGTACAGGGCAGCCTATGTAGCTAGCCTTGCCTGACCTGGAATTTACTGTGTATACTATACCTTGAACTTGTGTCAATCCTCCTGAGTTCCAGCAAAGCTTTAAATTGATTCTATTTTAAAATAACTACTTATAATGACTAAGATTGATCTACTGTCACTCAAAGCACAGAAATACCAATGAGACTCATCCATTTGCATTAGACCCATGTGGCAGGCCAGAATTCCAAACAGAGCTTAAAATACTGTATTCAAAACATTTTATGGTGGACCTAGGAAATTAGAATCATCTTATCTTGACTACAAGCTCATGATGCTCACAATTTGTTATGGGGGAACCTGAGAGTCTAAGTCAGCACTACACAACAGAACTTTTTGCGGTGTTCTGTACCTGCAATGTCGTTATTAGCACCTGCTGGCCACATGCGGTCACTGAGCACTCATAGTATGAGTGAGGAGCTACATTTTACAGCTTATTTTTAACTAATTAAAGTTAAATATGTGGACAATGGAAGTGTAGATTCTAGAATAAACCCTAATTTCAGCCAAGGTTCCATATTGTCCTCACTTTTTCCTTCATTTTGCTAACTCTTTGTCAGTGCTAACACCCAGATTCCTCTTATGGTCCTGTAGGGCCACAACTCCAATGCCACACAGTAAGTTAAACTCTTTTGAACTGAATGCTCAGACAATGAAAAGACTGTTAACTCCATCAGTACACAAAATAAATCCCCAAACTTTCTAAAGTTCTTTATGGGGAACATGAATCTTGAAGAAATGGGAGAATTAGGAAAGTCTTAATGCTACTGTCCTCGGAGTAACCACTAGTGGATGATTTCCCTGTTGGCCATTAGGAATCTGGCCATTCATATGGTGGGAAAACACTCTACTGATAACTTTTTAATTGCATAAAGAAAAGTGGCACTTTGAAACTAGAGAGACCTAGGATCAGTATTCTATGCTAGATAACTAATCAAATGGAATATCACTAAAAATGAACAGCTTGACAACATGTGCACCTGAAAGGATACAGCAAGAAACGTGTGACCACACTTTTACAGCATTATTTGCCTCTTGTCATAATGAGATATCAGAAAAATCCAGATGATAGGACATTCTGTTAAGTAACTATCAAGAATACTTAAAACTCAAGCCGGGCGGTAGTGGCGCATGCCTTTAATCCCAGCACTTGGGAGGCAGAGGCAGGCAGATCTCTGTGAGTTCGAGACCAGCCTGGTCTACAAGAGCTAGTTCCAGGCAGGCTCCAAAGCTACAGAGAAACCCTGCCTCGAAAAACTAAAAAAAAAAAAAAGGAATACTTAAAACTCAATGTTATAAGAAAACATGAAAATTGACTGGGTTGTAGAAAGAGAGTAAACAGGCATGCCAAAAGCATAAACTTTTGTTGGATCCTAAGTGTGTAAAATTCATGTTGCTTTTCTCAGATGTGGTTACTGAGGAGATTGCATTTAGGAGTGGACTCAGGACACCTGACTCTGAAGTGGGAAAAACATGATAAATGTTACGTATGTGGTGAGTGCAAGTTAGTGCCTAGGTATTCACTGCTCCATTCTTTGTTTCCGGGGGGAAGAGTTGTAAATGCCACAGTTAGTGCCTAGATATTTACTGCTCCATTCTTTGCTTCTGGGGGAAGAATTGTAAATGCCACAGTTAAGAATATTTAATGATAACTTTGGTAAAGATGTTTCAAAAGCACACCAGCTTATTTTCCTATCTCTAATTAATTAATACTGACGATTTATAAGCTCATTACATTTCAGGGTCTGAAAACCAGACACTGTAAAGATTCCTAACATAAGGTACTAGAATTGGTAAGGACAGGCAATGGTAACTAAAGATTCTCATAATTATGCAAGATTTTCCTCTTAATAATTTCAGAAATGTTTTCTCTTTCCCCTCAAAGTAATGGACATGGAGAAAGTCTCAAGTAGAATGAGACACAGTTAAGGAAGTACTAAGCAATATAGCCATGTTCAGATCTGGTTGTTCACTCCCTAGAGACTTAAGCTCAACACCTGCTTCCCT
Organism: Microtus pennsylvanicus; assembly: GCF_037038515.1. Lineage (NCBI taxonomy): Eukaryota > Metazoa > Chordata > Mammalia > Rodentia > Cricetidae > Microtus > Microtus pennsylvanicus. The sequence continues at coordinate 143,655,495 of NC_134601.1, forward strand.
TACTTGTATCAGTCTTCTGTGTGGAAGGTCCAGTCTTCACTGCAGCTACTTGCTATCAACCATATGTCTGAGATGCACAGAGCCTGCCTGCACAGGAACTATGGGGACTGCCTGGCTCTCCCATTCTGACTCATGAAGACTCATTCTGGTCTCATGAAGGTACCAACTACTGTTATAAGTGTTTGGTAGGCAAATTCAAGAAGGGAAGTCAATATCTGCTTTCCAGCTTGCCACGGCTTTATAAATGACCCCTCGGAAGACAGACACGGGGCATGGGTATGAAGGTTATTCTAGAATTTTTCCCATTTGAGAATATTTACTTTAGAGAGATTCAATAATTACTTTTTGGCATCTGGATGGGCCCTTGGACTAATCCCCAAGGATGGCACACTTATCCTGGGATTCCTACAAAGGACTCCACCCTTGGGTCACAGCCTAGAATCAAACTGGCCAATGTGAACAAGAGTAAAGCAATGGGCCAAGACATTTGGAGTGATGTTAAACAGCAAGAAAGACCAGACACAGGCTTTTGATGAAAGATTCAGAGCCCCATAATACTTAGCTTCCTCGAATTTCCTGGGTTGGCAACTGTTTATAATGTATTTATCTCCTGATTGTAACACCTGGGAGGTTGCAGAAATCTGGAGCTTTATTACGTCACATTTATAATGTATTTATCTCCTGATTGTAACACCTGGGACATTGCAGAAATCTGGAGCTTTATTACGTCACATTTATAATGTATTTATCTCCTGATTGTAACACCTGGGACATTGCAGAAATCTGGAGCTTTATTACGTCACATTTCAGCATTCAGATACACCTAGGCAGAGCACACTGTAACAGACACTGCCGTCTTTTCCTCCAGAATGAATTGAATTATCTTTAGTTTCATTAAGAATGAAACGAAGGTTGGATAGGAGAGCAGGGAAGCATAATTCTTAGTTAAGGGAGCCACCTTAGGGTTGGCAAGAGACTTGGACCTAGAGTGGCTCCCAGGAGCCCAAGGCGATGTCCCCAGTTAGTTCCATGGGCAGCTGAGGATAGGGAACCTGAAATGACCCTATCCTATAGCAATACTGATGAATATCTTGCATATCACCTTAGAACCTTCATCTGGCGATGATGGAGATAGAGACAGAGACCCACACTGGAGCACTGGACTGAGCTCCCAAGGTCCCAATGAGGAGCAGAAGGAGGGAGAAGATGAGCAAAGAAGTCGGGACCACGAGGGGTGCACCCACCCACTGAGACAGTGGAGCTGATCTACTGGGAGCTCACCAAGGCCAGCTGGACTGTGACTGAAAAAGCATGGGATAAAACTGGACTCTCTGAACATGGCGAACAATGAGGGCTGATGAGAAGCCAAGGACAATGGCACTGGGTTTTGATCCTACTTCATGTTCTGGCTTTGTGGGAGCCTAGCCAGTTTGGATGTTCACCTTTCTAGACATGGACAGAGGGGGGAGGACCTTGGACTTTCCACAGGGCAGGGAACCCTGACTGCTCTTTGGACTGGAGAGGGATGGGGAGAGGAGTGGGGGGAGGGGGAGAAGGGTGGGAGGAGGGGGAGGGAAATGGGAGGCTGGGGGGAGGCGGAAACTTTTTTCTTTTTTTTTCCTTTTCTCAATAAAAAAATTAATAAAAAAAAAGAATGAGACAAATGTGGAAATTCTGTACCAAATGAGAATACAAAGAAGTCAAATAGATGTGGTTTTCAGGAATGGATAAATACCTCAAAGTTAATAACTTTCATTTTAGAACAATTATTTGTCTACCGTACTGTATTAGTCAGTGTTCCCTAGGATTACAGAACTTATGGAATGAATCTTTCTCTACACACACACACACGCACACACTCACACATTCCATATGTATAGGGGATTTATTGTAATGACTTACACGCTGCGGTCCAGCTAGTTCAACAATGGCTAGCTGTGAACAGCAAGTCCAAGAATCTAGTAGTTGCTCTGCCCGCAGGCTAGGTGTCTCAGCTGACCTTCTGGATGTGCTGGAAGAAATGAGCTCCAAAGCCAGTGAAGGAATGGATTGCTAGCAAGGCAAGAGCAAGCAGGCGAAGAGCAACAGATTCCTTCTTCTATGTCCTTATATAGACTTCCAGGAGAAGGTATAGTCCATATTAAAGATATGCCTTCCTGCCTCAAGATTTGAGTTAAAGACATATGTCTTTTTGCCTCAAGATATGAATTTAAGGCCTGTGTTTTCCAGCCTTAAAATCCAGATCTAAGATGTATGTCTTCCCACCTCAAGATCCCAATCAAAGGTATATATCTTACTACCTCAAAGGTCCAGACTAGAAGATTAAGCTACTTAAAAAGAAGCAGAAAATCTCTCACAGGTGTATCCCCATTTCTGGATTCTAGTTAATTCCAGATATAGTCAAGTTGACAACCGAGGACAGCCATCACAATCCACCCCTTGTCAACTTGACACAAATCATATCTCCTCATGTCATGATTAATTTCCAAATGAAGACAATAACCAGGTCATAATAACTCCTACACATAACTATACCACATACAATCACAAACACATTATCTATTTAACCAGGTCATAATGAAGCCTAACATGATATAACTATCTTTTGTACAAATATAAATGCATTATAAATTTATAATGGGTGACACTGTCCCTTGGGGGACATCTTTTTAGTAGCTCAAGCTTAAATATAACCATTAATATTCTTTTTGTTGATATTACAACATATGATAAAGAAATTGAAAGAAAACACAAATACCTGTACAAATGCATTGTTATCAAGATACAACAGACACACTCATGTCAACTTAATCCCCGTTTCTGTGACTGGTCATGTGACCTCAGCTGGTATTTAGAACTCCCTTCCTCTACTACCCATTCTGTATTCCCTCCACCCTGTGCAAGAACCTCAGCAGACCTAAGCTCTTTTCCTGGAGGAGTGGCCCATACCTTCATATACCAGCATTCCTGCAGGGTCTGTGCCTTTGTCATCCTGTCTGCTTTAGGCTGTTGTAGTTTCCCACTGACTTAACCACAGAACATGATAGCACCAAGAGATGCCCTAGAGTATCTCCTCCAGTCTAGACATAATCGTTCTTATCACCATTTGTGGAGACTCGATCCAATTTCCCCAGAGTAATCTGGATCAATCATCCCACCCAACTCTTTTATTCCTTTCTTAGCCTGTTGGTTTAAGGGCATCAGAAGGCAAAGTAACCAGGGGAAAGCTGCTTTCCAGTTCAATGGAATGTTTTTTGTGGCTCTTGACAGGAATGCTCCCCTCTGGAACCCAAACCTCTAGGTAGTAGGAACAGTAAGCAAAAACTTTTCTAGTGGGTTACAAGGGGTGAGGGTGAGTGGAATTATTTACCCTTTTCTAACCCTTGATTCCTGGACCCATGGATCCTAGCTACGGGAGAAACTGTACTATATATTGGATGTTGATTCAGAGTGTATACTACCTTCTGGAGAACCCTGCCCCACTCCTCCTGGCTGCTGCCACCTAACTGGCACTGTAACTGAGTCTTCAAAAGTCCATTCCATCTTTCTGTCAGGACAGCTGATTCGGGATGGTAGGGAATATGATAAGACCAGTGGATTCCATGATCACGGGCCCACTGTCACACTTCTCTGGCTGTGAAGTGAGTTCCTTGGTCAGAAGCAGTACTGTGTGGAATACCGTGATGGTGGATAAGGCGTTCTGTAAGTGCATGGTTTTGGCAGAAGCATATGTGCAGGAAATGCAAATGCATAACCAAAATAAGTGTCTACTCCAGTAAAGACAAAGCATTGTCCTTTCCAAGGATGAAGTGGTTCAACGTAGTAGTCATATGTCAACTTAACATACAAACTAGAGTTATCTGAAAGGAGGGAACCTCAATTAAGAAAGCACTTAATTCCCCACCACTACCATGGGAGAGCTGACCCCCAGCACTTGGGAGAGATGGCACAGCACAGGCATGTGGTGAGAGATCCCTCACTACAGGCATGAGAGCTGCTGGTCCATTGACATGAGCCTAGGAGACCTGGCTCTGCCCCTCACCTCAGGGGGTGGTCCCATTGGCCCAGATCTACCAGTTCAGCTACCGCCCAGATCCATATCCTGGGCCTTGGAATGGCCCACCCTAACAGATTCCCATCTATGACCTGCTGGATTGCACAGAGGGACTGGTGTGATAACTTAAAGTGTCCTTGAAGGCAGGACACATTAGTAGAAAAGGTCCCTCTGCAACTCCACTAGTAAACATTTTAGTGTGTGTGTGTGTGTGTGTGTGTGTGTGTGTGTGTGTGTGTGGAATGGTAAGAAGAAGCAGGAACCCAGTGAGATATTTCAACACTTCCATGAATTTGATGCATGCCATTAGAGCATATATCTACGCCCCATTACACACACACACACACACACACACACACACACACACACACACACATATAAATAGTTTCTTTCATCCTGTCCTCAGGGAACAAAATATTTTCACAAGATCTGAGTTCAAGATGATTTTGCATTTAATGTATCTACAGATCAGACCAGGAAGAAAACATATCAATTGGAGATCCAGAAAGGCAATAATGAACACTGGACGGTTTTCCTTTTCTCCTTCGTCACCACTCTTAAGCACAATTCCATCACACAAAGTTGGATGTAGACCGAGAAACAACTGTGTTAGTGGAAACATCATCCTTTCATTTATTAAAAATCAATGTTCTTCATGTCATCTGAACCATCATGAGAAAGTACAGATATACAAATACATACTTAAAAATATACAACACTGGCATCTAATTAAGGTCATGTGAGCTACGCTGTAGTCAAGGCTGAAATAGGAAATTCTAGGTCTCTGGATTAGTTATAAGCCTTGCTTACCATATCAGAAGGAGCGTTTTCTGGGGGAAAGTCTAGGTGACTCTGAAAATAAGCTGTCCTTAACACTAAGCTCAGCTGTACCAGCCTCCGGCTCTGGGGTTGAAAATGTGGGAGGAAAGCACATAGTCCCAATAACATTGACACACCAATCAGCATGAAGGAAGAAAGGAAAGAATGATTACAACTCATTTCCCTGTTTCCCATGGAGTGAGAATTGGCACATTCAGGAAAGAAAAAGCAAACAGCATAAAGAGAAAGCATTCGAGTTAGAAGAGAAAAGAAAACCTCAATGAATTATTTTCTTAGTAGTGTCTGCGTCACCTGAAGTACTGCCAGCGATGTTCATTCTGGTCCTCTTCGGAGAGCTCTTCCACACCAACTCTGGGCATCAGAAGAAGGAAATGTGAACACGACAGGACAACACAGGTACCAGGAGCTCTGGCATCCAACCTGGACCATGTCCATGAGGAAAGCTATCTCACCTTCAACAGAAATTCATAGTCCCTTTTTTGGTCAGTGCTGGGAATGGAACCCAAAGTCTTGAAAACACCATGTAAGTGCCAACCATGGAGGCCGCATAACAATCTGGTTGTCCCTATTCTCTAAAACCCAAGAGGCAGAGAAACTGCTAAATTTAAAACAGCAATGTTAAGAGCTAGATCAAATGAGGAACGATTGAGAATGACGTCAAGCCCCTAAAAATATAACACAACAAAATCAGATGAATAAATGTATAGCATATAAAATTAATCTACAAAAATTCCAGGAGTTTATCAGTTTCATAAAGCAAGATGAATCCATAAAAAAGAAAGCAGAAACATGTAGTAAGTACATGTTACTAAACAATGAACATGTACTTAAAGTATGTGTATATTTTATACATGGTTAATAGGAAGAACAAAACCCACTGTATTACTAAAACAAAACAATACTTAGAAGATAGAGACGGCCACTTTTTTTCTACAGAAGAAAAACAACATTGTCCACAGCTTCAATCTGAAGGCCAAGAATCCCACTCCGGCTCTTATATTTCTTTGAGGTCTCTGGCTTGTTGTGGCCTTTCACTTTCCTTAATGATTTCTGGATTCTTCAGACAACATTGAACTTTACATCATGCTACAATATGGTTCTATAGACTCAGCACTAAGGGCTTTTGAATCCACAATGAATATTTGTTGTGGGGAGCCATTCTCCTGTGCACTGTGGGATCCTGCTTTCTACTTACGGGATGCCGACAGCAACAACCCCAACTGCCCCAGCATAGAACAACTCAAAAAGATCTCCAAAAATTCCTAGATGTCTTCCAGGTAGTAAAATCACCCTTAGTTCAGACATTGCACTAAATCAGGTATTTCTGGTGGGAGTAATAGCATCCCTATGGGTGTAAAAACTGCTTCCTGTGGGACATACACAAAAACATACTGGGTACGTTGGAAGCCATTGAAAAGCATTATAAAATAAAAAGAGATATAGCAGATCTCTGGTACTAAATTTTCACTACGGTTAATTGAAAAAATTGAGAAATATTGGGATAGGCAATGCTCAAAATTCTCATTCCATTGTCTCCCTTGAAAAAATGTGAGATAATGATGTCTCATAAAATGATTCTTTCAATCAGTTACATGGTCAGATAAGAATACGCCTTAAACTGTACTTTCTAAATTACTATAGCATATTAAAAACTGTAAAAAATACCAGAAAGACAAACCAGAATTTCTTTAATGTCAGTTTTATTATTGCTTGGGGGATTGTAATAATAATATTAATAACATGATATAAACAGCTAAAATTTAGAAAGAGAGTATCATGTGTCAAACAGCATATTTAATGAGAGAATGTTTGGGGGGTTCTGGAAGTAGTGGTGGTAACACTGGGGATAAAAACGAGGACCTTGCACATGCTGGGCAAACATTCTGCCATTGAGCTGCACCCTGTAGCCCTAGTGCAAGAATTCTTCATCAGATCAACACACTATGATTGTCACTATTTAATTGGTGAGAAAACTGGGAGTTCGAGGTAAAACAATTTGCCTACAGTCACGAAAATAGAAAAGACCAGGGCGGTGGTGGCGTACACCTTTAATTCCAGCACTTGGGAGTCAGAGGCAGGCAGATCTCTGTGAGTTCAATGACAGCATGGTCTACAAAAGTGAGCTCCAGAACAACCAGAACTGTTATATAGAGAGAGACCCTCTCTTAAAATAAAAAAAAAAGCCCAACCAAGCACAACAAATAAGCAAAAGGTAGAAACTGTACGGGCACAATTCCAACTTCGACCTGCTGACTCAGGGACCCCAGTTATTTCTGCTAAGATTTCTAAGTATAAGGCTGCATCATTTTAAAAGTCAAGTAACAAACACTGCTACAGAAACAGCCCAGGGTTTCTTCTCATCTTGAAGAGAATGGTACCATCATTTCTCAGTCTAATAAGATTAATACCAGAGTGTTCTTACTTGCCCTTGAATAATTGTATTACTTCCCTGCGGGGTACAAAGGCTAGCTGGATTTATGTCTTTCCACTACCTCTCTACCCAATCCTCACTACCATTTCATGTATGTACTCCAAGAAAACAGTCATCGCACCAACATAATGTGTTTGGGATACATATGTTCATCTGTTGATATAATTTCATAACCCCTCTAAGTCGCCAAAATTATGTCATTTGTGAATAACAGCACTTATTCAAGAGTCTAAAAAAATACACAGCTTGTATATTAACTAAAATATTGGAGAATTTCCCATTACATTTTGAAATATCAATCACAAAACATTAATTTAAAAATATAATTTAGACTTATGGAAAGAAGTGACCTGGCTTTGAAATTGTAGTTTTATTCATTTTTTTTCTTCATAAACAGACTTGAAGTTAGTCATGGTCAAGAATGGTGGCATATACCTTTAATCCCACCCAGCATTCTGGCAGCAGAGGTGGGTGGATCTCTGTGAGTTTGAAGGCCAGTCTGGTCTGCATAGTGATTTCCAGGTCAGCCAGGACTATGTAGAGAGGCAGTGTGGAAGGAGGGAACGAGGGAAAAAGAAGAAGGAAAGAGGAAGGGAACAGAAGGGAACGGAAGGGAAGAAGGAGGGAAGGAATCACAGCTAACCTCTAGTTATGTACAGTAGAACTCCAAGACTTTCCTTGGTCCTATTTCTGAGCAGCTACCTAACCACTCATCAGCAGCTGAAGAAATAAGGAACAAGTAAGAAAGTAAACTCTGATCCTACTGAGTTCTCAGGGTTCAATACACCACAGTAAGTATCAGGGGATTTCTGAGTCAGTTTAAAATAAGAACCGTGTTACAGAAATTACGTGAGGCCACCAAATAACATCACAAGCCACAAGCCAAGAGAAACCAATCACTCTCGTTACCTTATTTTGGAAGGAACTTGTTTTGATGCAATTTCTGTAAATGTCAGTGTCTATACTTAAATAATCATTATTTATACACATCTGGAAAAATACAATGAGCTAGCACCATATTTATTTTTCAACAATAGTACATGTTTCACTTGGGTGTCTAGGTAGAGCTGGGCACAAACAAGAAAGATGGAAACAAAATACAGAAGCAGAAATCAGTAAAACGAAAATCAGATAAGCAGTATAGTAAATTAAGTAGAATAAAAGGTAATTTTTAAAAGAGAAACAAAAATGTTTACATAAAAAAATCTAATAGCTGGGCTTGGTAGCATACACCTTTAAACCCAGCACTAGAGAGACAAAGCGAAGGCTTTTTGTGAGTTCTATGCCAGCCTGGTCTACACAGTGAGTTCCAGGACAGCTTAGGCTACATAATGAGACCCTATGTTCAAACAAAAATAACAAAACCCTTTCTACCAAACCCCTAGTGAGTCTGACAAAAAAATAATGACACACATTATTAGGAACAAAATGTAAAAAGGAAAAACAAAACATTAGATCACTGCAGACCCAGAAATATCTAAAGAACAATCAGGAAACACCATAGGTCTTAGGGTTGCTATGGCTGTGATGAAACACCATGCCCAAAGCAACTTGAGGAGGAAAGGGTTTATTTTGATCACACTTCTACACAACAATTCGTCATCAAAAGCAGTTAGGACAGGAACTCAAACAGGGCTGGAACCTGGAGTCAGGAGCTGATGATACAGAGGCCATGGAGGGGTGCTGCTTACTGGCTTGGTCCTCATGGCTTAATCAACCTGCTTTCTTATAGAACCCAGAACCACCAGCCCAGGGGTGGAACCGCCCACCACAGGCTGGGCCCTCGCCATCAATCACTAATTAAGAAAATGTCTTCCAGCTGAACATTACGGAGGCATTTTCCCAACTGAGGCTCCCTCCTCTCTGATGATGGTTCTAGTTATATAAATTGTGTCAAGTCGACATAAAAATATGAATAACATTAACTTGAAAATCTAGGTCAAACTGATAAATTTCACAAACTATCACAGTTCACTCAATATAAAATATGTAATTTGAAAAGCCTCATCCATTACACAGTTTAAAGATTTTTGAAAAAGTAGTCTTTAGACCTAGCTGGTTCCACTGGAGAATTCTTACCAAAAAGTAAAAGAAAATAACACCAAGTATAAAGAAGGGTAGAGAACACATTCCAGTTCATGTTGTGGTCATGTTACCCTGATACCTAAACCAGAAAAGTGCATGCAAAAAAGAGAGCTACAGACTATATCCCTGTGAACACAGAAAAATTCTTAAGCAAGTATTTATTCATAGAGTTAAGCAGTATTAAAATAATATACCATAATCAAGTAGGAGCTATTTCAGAAAAGCTGGACTGGTTCAGTATTTGGAATTGAACAATGTAATCCACCAGAGTAAAGAACTAAACAAAAAAAGCACATGATCACACCAACTGACGCAGAAAATGAATTTATTAAAATCCATGCCCATCCAAGACAAAACCTTTAAGAAAATAAATATGAGGGCCAGCAAGATGTCTCAGTGAGTAAATGCATTTCTTGCCAAGTCTGATGACCTGAGTTCCATCCCGAGGACAAACATGGTAGAAGAAAAGAACCGACTCCCAAAAAGCTGTCATCTGGCCTACACATGTGTGCCCTGCCCACAAATAAATACAATATATTTAAAAAGAAAGTAGACTAAACATGAGATAGAAATTTACTAAATATGATGATGACTATCTAGAAAATCCTTATAAGCTATTATGACATCCCATGATGAAGGGGGCTGGGTGAAGACACCCATTAGCACTACTTTTATTCAAAATAGGACTGAAAGACAGTCAGAGCAATAACACATGAAAAGAAAGCCAAAGGTAAATTGGTTGGTTGAAAAATGAAAATTAAAAATATTTAACTTTGTATAATTATGCAGATAATCCAGAAAATTTTATCTATGTAGAAAATCCCAAAGACTATAAAAACAAAATAAAACACCTCCTAGAACTTTAAAAAAAGGGAATTCAGCACAGTTACAGGATATAAATCTAATAAAACTTGCATATGATTTATATACTAAGAATGACAAAATACTAATATAAAGACACAAAAAGGCCAAAATAAATGGGGAAACATACTCCATTCATGAATTGGAAGACACAACATGATGAAGATGTTAATCTCCATGGTTGATAGTTTATAAAATACAGTTCCTATGAAAAGCACAGAAAGATTTTGTTTACTTTTGTTTTATCCAATGTTTTTTGAGACAGGGTCTCTTTATAACTCTGAGGCTAGCCTTGAACTCCCGCCTTGGCCTCCTGATTGTTGAAATTACAAGCATGCCTGACCATAGAAAAAAATTTTACTTTAGAGATAGACAAGCTTATTCAAAAAATCATATGGAATAAAACTGGAATAGCTCCATTGGAAAACAAGTAGTTGCAATCTGTGTGCCTGATGCTCAGACATACTGTTTAACTATAGTCAGCATTTTTGGTAAGTCAGACACACAGATCAACGAACCAGAACAGAAACTGATCCATGGATACACAGAAAACTTCATTTCTGATAAATGAGCTAAAGCAATTCAATAGAATATCACAGTCTTTTTATTATATCATACTGGAACAACTGGATAGCCATAGTCTTTTTATTATACCATAATGGAACAACTGGATAGCCATAGACAAACAAGACAAAACTTTACATCTCATACAAACATTAACCAACAACAGCTCATAGACTTAAAAGTAAGCTATAAAACTAAGTGTTTAAGGTAGCAACAAAGAAGAAAGTTTCAAGAGGGTTTGGTGAGTTTTTTAGACATGGCATCAAATATATGATCCAAAAAAGACAGATTACAATACTTCAAATTGTGACTTCTGATCTATGAAAGATTCTACCAAAAAGACTTCAAGACAAGCTATAAGAAAGCGAGAAAAGACTTACAAACATGTTATCTTGCAAACATTAGTATCTAGAACAAAAACATTTTAAAAGTCAATAACAACAACTAACTCCAATTAGAAAGCAAACAAAAGGCTTGAGCAGAAAAGCAATAGATAAGCACATGGAGAGATATTCAACATCATTAGGGCACAAAAAAGAGATGCAAACTAAGAGCAGGAGGAGACAGCATCACACACCTATTACAACAGCCAAAGAATGCAAAGCAGCACCGCTGAGAGCACCGGGAAACCCAATTCTCACACGCCGCTAGCACAGCCACTTCCAGAAAAGTGTTAAGCAGTTCCTTAGAAAATTAAATATGCATTTACTATCTCATCTGGCAAGCATAGTCCTGGACATGTATCTTAGGTATATGGAAGTCTATACTGATATAAAAACTTACCCAGAAATGTTAGCAATAGCTTTATTTATAATAGTCATCAACTGGAAACTAAGCAAATGACCTCTAAGTTGTGAATGATTAAACAAGCCCTGATACATTCATGTCATAGAGTATTATCCAGAAACAAAAAGAAACAAACAATTGACATGTACAATGGCCTTCATGGATCTCTTCCAGGCATATGCTGAATGGAAGAAAAAGCCAATCTCAAAAGATCATATGCTATGATTTAAGCTCCTTAATTATCAAAATGACGAAAGTATGGAGATGGAGAACAAATCTGAGGGTATTGGACTAAGGGATTGGTAAGGATAGGCCGTGAGTGTGATAAAGGATGGGGCTGAGATGGCGCCTTTGTATTGGAGCAGCTCTTTACCTTGAACAAAGTGGTACTTACAAAAAAACTATATGTAAACTGGGTGGGGGTGGAGGACACTTTTAATCTCGGGAGGCAGAGGCAGGCGGATCTCTGTGATTTGAGGCCAGCCTGGTCTACAGAGCAAGTGCCAGGACAGCCAGGGCTACACAGAGAAACCCTGTCTCAAAAAACCAAAAACAACTACATGTGCTACTTCGGGTCATGGCTGCAATACGATACAATTGTGCAAGATGGAAGCACACAGAAGCATAAATATTCTGTGCAAGATGGAAGCACACAGAAGCATAAATATTCTGTGCAAGATGGAAGCACACAGAAGCATAAATATTCTGTGCAAGATGGAAGCACACAGAAGCATAAATATTCTGTGCAAGATGGAAGCACACAGAAGCATAAATATTCTGTGCAAGATGGAAGCACACAGAAGCATAAATATTCTGTGCAAGACGGAAGCACACAGAAGCATAAATATTCTGTGCAAGATGGAAGCACACAGAAGCATAAATATTCTGTGCAAGATGGAAGCACACAGAAGCATAAATATTCTGTGCAAGATGGAAGCACACAGAAGCATAAATATTCTGGCTCACATGTCAAAGAAACTTAAGAGACATTTCTCCAAATTTGACAATTCAAAAAACTCATATGACATTACCAATGAAGAAAAGTGAAACTGAATCTTTTCTAAAATACTAATAATATCAAGTTTTGATCACCCATCCTCCAAAGATTTTTATTTCTATATATTATCTATGAATAATATGACAAAATTGCATGGTGAAGGGACCAAAAAGTAGACAGATAAAAAGCAGCAAAGAAGTATTACAGGAACTGTTGGTTTTCCGCTCAACAGAATTGCTCACTTCTTACCAACTGCAGTCGAGTTGGGCCATCACATGCTTCTCAGAAAGCTGCCCACATATTCAGCTCTGGGAAGGACTGTTTTCATGGCCCACATTTTGAAAAGGTCATGAGGAAGTGCAAAAAAGTCAACTCTCTACTCTCAGTGGAAAATCACTTGGTTCTATTTGTACCAGATATGTTTATGGGTTGAAAAAATGCACATGACGTAATCTGGTCCTGAAGAGTCAGGGGACAGGGTGACCAGGCAATTCCTGAGGGGGCTAGGATTTTTATATAGTTTAGGGACCTACTTTAAATTACTCATATAAAATTAAGCATAAATATGAATATTTTATGAACATATAAAAGTGAGTTTTATGAATAGGGTGAGAAATTATGACAGACTTCAAAGTTTTCATAAACTCCTGATAAGTTATATAATATTCTTCAATATTTTCAAAGCCCATGATAAATACCAATATCGCAGAGTCTGAGAAAATTACAAAATGTTGCTTATTAGCTATCTGCTAACCAGCAGTTCTTGCTTGAAGAGTCCTTTTGTGATCACTCACTATGTCCAACAGGTAATGCCTCTTGGTTTTGTGTGTTCAGTTGGCCCTCCTTATGTATGGCGGGGCAGGGAATTCAATCAATCCCAAATTAAAAATATCCCCCCCACAATTGCTTCTGTACTGAGCATATAGACTTTTTTCTTGTCATGATTCCCCAAACAATGTGGCACTACAGTTGTTTACATAACATTTACATTGTAGGAAATATCAAAGGCTTTTAGAGACCACTTAAAGTCAGAACGGGCATGGGTTCTGAACAAATACCCCATTTTTATAAGGGCCTTGAGCATCTCTAGGGTTTATTATTCATAGAGAGTCCTGGAACAACATTTTCAAACACCAATTAAATATTCGTGCATATATTTGTGATGTTATAAGTGTTCTGTAGGTAAGGAAAGAATTACAGAGGTTAGACGATGAGGACGTGTCTCACTGGTACAGAGAATTACAGAGGTTAGACGATGAGGACGTGTCTCACTGGTACAGAATTACAGAGGTTAGACGATGAGGACGTGTCTCACTGGTACAGAGAATTACAGAGGTTAGACGATGAGGACGTGTCTCACTGGTACAGAATTACAGAGGTTAGACGATGAGGACGTGTCTCACTGGTACAGAATTACAGAGGTTAGACGATGAGGACGTGTCTCACTGGTACAGAATTACAGAGGTTAGACGATGAGGACGTGTCTCACTGGTACAGAATTACAGAGGTTAGACGATGAGGACGTGTCTCACTGGTACAGAGAATTACAGAGGTTAGACGATGAGGACGTGTCTTACTGGTACAGAATTACAGAGGTTAGACGATGAGGACGTGTCTCACTGGTACAGAATTACAGAGGTTAGACGATGAGGACGTGTCTCACTGGTACAGAGAATTACAGAGGTTAGACGATGAGGACGTGTCTCACTGGTACAGAGAATTACAGAGGTTAGACGATGAGGACGTGTCTCACTGGTACAGAGAATTACAGAGGTTAGACGATGAGGACGTGTCTCACTGGTACAGAATTACAGAGGTTAGACGATGAGGACGTGTCTCACTGGTACAGAATTACAGAGGTTAGACGATGAGGACGTGTCTCACTGGTACAGAATTACAGAGGTTAGACGATGAGGACGTGTCTCACTGGTACAGAATTACAGAGGTTAGACGATGAGGACGTGTCTCATTGGTACAGAGAATTACAGAGGTTAGACGATGAGGACGTGTCTCACTGGTACAGAATTACAGAGGTTAGACGATGAGGACGTGTCTCACTGGTACAGAGAATTACAGAGGTTAGACGATGAGGACGTGTCTCACTGGTACAGAATTACAGAGGTTAGACGATGAGGACGTGTCTCACTGGTACAGCACTTGCCTAGCTTGCTTGAACCATTAGTTCTATCACTTGTAGCATATTTAAAAACCCAGATATCTTGCCTTTGTTCTTAGTTACATGATGGTGAGTTACGGTTTTTAATTACAATTCCTGGGAATAGCAAAAAATGATAAGCATTTAGAGATCTGCTTTAAATTATTCATATAAAGTTAAGCATAAGTGTGAATGTTTTCTGAATACATAAAATACATTTTTATGAGTAGAATGAGAAATAAATCATAATAGTCTTCAAAGTTTCCAAAAACTCCTGATAAGCTACTTAGTATTGTTCAGTATTTTCAAAAGCCCATGATAAATACAAATATCAAAGAGTCTGAGGAGGTTATGAAATTTTATTTGTTGCCTGACAATTTTCTATACAAAATGAGCATCTCTATTACAAAAATCTTCATCTGGCAAAAAGTAACTTCACAGGTCAATTCTACCCTGCAATTATAGCCAGGATCAACCACCTGGCTTATTCTCATGTTACCACAAAAAACAAAGACAATACTATCTGATGTCTCAAGTTGGATGTCACAGAATTAAAATTTCTTTCTTCGGGTTTATATTCTCAAGGATAGACTGTGTTATTTAATCCGACCTTTAGTATTAATGCTAGGAAGCTGAAATTCTAAACACTCCAAATTTCATGCGGAAGGCAGTCTTTAGCATTACAACCCTTTTTATAGATGGCAGGCACAGTGAGCAAGTCTTGGGAAGACTTCCTGAATTCCAATCCACCTCATCCTCTTAATACTCTGCTACCTGCAGTCAAATCGCTGCCCTGGGTCTCATTTCCCCAACTCTACAATAGAGACTGCAGTATATTCTCCACTATGGGTATGTTCTGAGAACCATATCTTAACACATAGGCACGGAAACGCAATGGCATCTGCAATGCAAGCATGAGTGGGGACCCTGATTGTCACCAAGAAGCCTTGATCTGCAGACTGAGACATACTGCCCAGAAATGGCATAGCTGGCAGTGGCCAAACCCAGGAATCCCTGCCTACCATTATACCATTAGTATAAAAGCCTCAGGTGGAAGAGGCCATTTTCTCAAATCCCGCTTCTTTCCTCTGAAATGTGTAGGAGCTCCAGCTGTCTTTGGCATTCTACATTCTAGAGGGAAAACAAACTAAAGACCAATAGAGAAAGATATACTGCCACCTTGTGGCTCTTTGGAGAGTGACTCTTCAGGCATTTGCATTACTTGTGGTCATGAAGTCTCTTCACAGGAATAGAAACCCTAAGACAGTCTGGGGTAAGGGGAGATGGGGAGAGAAAAGGTAGAAGGGAAGGAGGGGGAACTTGGGGAAACAGGAGGATCGGGATAAAGGAAGGTTGGATAGGGGAGCACGGAACCACAATTCTTAGTTAAGGGACCCACTTTAGGGTGGGCAGGAGACTTGACCCTAGAGGGGCTCCCAGGTGCCCAAGCTGAGGTCCCCAGTTAGTTCCTTGGGCAGCTGAGGATAGGGAACCTGAAATGACCCTATCCTAGAGCAATACTGACGAATATCTTGCATATCATCCTAGAACTTTCATCTGGCAATGGATGGAGATAGAGACAGAGACCCACACTGGAGCACTGGACTGAGCTCCCAAGGTCCCAACGAGGAGCAGAAGGAGGGAGAACATGAGCAAGGATGTCGGGACCACGAGGGGTGCACCCACCCACTGAGACAGTGGAGCTGATCTACTGGGAGCTCACCAAGGCCAGCTGCACTGTTACCGAAATAGCATGGGATAAAACTGGACTCTCTGAACATGGCGAACAATGAGGGCTGATGAGACGCCAAGGACAATGGCACGCGGTTTTGATCCTACGCAATGTGCTGGCTTGGTGGGAGCCTAGCCAGCTTGGATGTTCACCTTCCTAGATATGGACGGAGGGGGGAGGACCTAGGACTTACCACAGGGCAGGGAACCCTGACTACTCTTTGGACTGGAGAGGGAGGGGGAGAAATGTGGGGGGAAGGGGAGAGGGGTGGGGGGAGGGGGAGAAGAGTGGGAGGAGGGGGAGGGAAATGGGAGGCTGGGAGGAGGTGGAAATTGGTTTTATTTTCTTTTCTTTATTCTCCTTTTATCAATAAAAAAAATAAAACATAAAAAAAAGAAACCCTAAGACAGTCTGGGGTGGGGGTAGGGGGGAGACATACCAAAATGGATGGATATGGCATTTTCTATGTAACATTCATCTGTTATATAGCCCCATGACATCTTTTGTGTGTAGTCTGTAGCTTTGTCTAACTAATAACAGGGGGATGTTGACCTGAGTTTGATTTTTTATTTTCCCTTAATTCTCCCGACTCTACTTCCCAAGCATTAGAATTGCAGCCTATAGTTCGTGATCGTAGAGAAACTAAATAATAAGGTGAACCCAAAGAAAAACATATATTTATCCTCCTGGAAATTGGAAGTAGACAAGATCGCCAGGCAAAAGTTGGGAACATGGGGTGGGGGTGGGGTGGGAATAAGGGGAGATGGGGAGAGAGAAGGGACAAGGGGAGGGTTGGGGAGAGCTTGGGGGAATGGGAGTGTTGAGATGGAGGAAGGGTGGATATAGGAGCAGGGAAGAAGATATCTACATTATGGGAGCCATT
This sequence comes from Microtus pennsylvanicus, assembly GCF_037038515.1. Taxonomy (NCBI): domain Eukaryota; kingdom Metazoa; phylum Chordata; class Mammalia; order Rodentia; family Cricetidae; genus Microtus; species Microtus pennsylvanicus. The sequence goes on from NC_134601.1 coordinate 143,672,883, forward strand.
TTAGGGTTGGCAAGAGACTTGGCTCTTGAGGGGTTCCCAGGTGTCCACGGGGATGTCCCCAGCTAGGTCCTTGGGCAGCATCAGAGGAGAGGGAACCTGAACTGGCCTTGTCCCATAGCCATACTGACGAATATCTTGCATATCATCATAGAACCTTCATCTGGCAATGGATGGAGATAGAGACAGAGACCCACATTGGAGCACTGGACTGAGCTCCCAGGGTCCAGTTGAAGAGCAGAAGGAGGGAGAAGATGAGCAAGGAAGTCAGGACCACGAGGGGTGCGTCCACCCACTGAGACGGTGGGGCTGATCTAATGGGAGCTCACCAAGGCCAGCTGGACTGGGACTGAACGAGCATGTGATCAAACCGGACTCTCTGAATGTGGCTGACAATGAGGGTTGACTGAGAAGCCAATGATAATGGCACTGGGATTTGATTCTACTGCGTGTACTGGCTTTGTGGGAGCCTAGTCTGTTTGGATGCTCACCTTCCTGGACCTGGGTGGAAGGGTGAGGGCCTTGGACTTCCCACAGGGCAGGGTGCCCTGACTGCTCTTCTGACTGGAGAGGGCAGAGGGGGGGAGGGGGAGGGAAATGGGAGGAGGGGAGGAGGTGGAAATTTTTAATGAAAAAAAAAAGCTCAAAAAAGAAAAGAAAAGCCGGGCGGTGGTGGCGCACGCCTTTAATCCCAGCACTTGGGAGGCAGAGGCAGGCGGATCTCTGCGAGTTCGAGACCAGCCTGGTCTACAGAGCTAGTTCCAGGACAAGAACCAAAAGCTACGGAGAAACCCTGTCTCGAAAATTCAAAAAAGAAAAGAAAATGCCATCTCTTTTTTGCACAGAAGCAAGAAAAGGCACTGCATACAAAATCCTAAGAAAGCGAAACTCTACTTGCCTCTTTTGGTTGCTGGCTAAGGAGCTTCTTCTACGCTAGTAAGAGCCAGCTCATCCTAGTCTCTGTGTGTACTGATAATCCTATTTTCGATTGTTTTTTTAGAATTCAATGACAATTTTGTATCCTGAAAAATCCCAATACTCTAAATTTTAATTTAAAAAAATCTAAAACACCTCCCCCACACACACATTGCTTAAACCAAAAGAAGGAAAATCTTTCACAAGCACAGCCTGCACAGCACCTGAGCTTTCTCAAGAATTATGACAACTGACACATTTGGATGCAAAATTGGCTTGGTTTCAAACTGACCTTATATTGAGCCATGACAGCATTGGCGTGGTGCCTCCACCGATGACCCATACAGTGAAGAAGACAATGAGCAGCGTGGTTGTGAACATCATCTGGCGGGCATAGGATGTCGTGTCACGGATGGCAAGTGCAAATGCCATTGCTCCCCTCAGGCCTGTGGGACCAAACAGGAAGATCTTCTGCTGATGTGGGAACCTGGTGATAATTCTTCAGAATGCACTGCCACTGTGGGAATAATAGAACCCTAGCCATATGCTTTGGGAGCCCAGCTGCTTAAGCCAGGTAGAAGCACCTTAAAGGTGTATGATCCTCTTCCCTTTGAAGCTGGCTTGCACAGAATTCCCAGCATAAGAAGAAAAACAGCACCACTTTGTATGGCAGAATACTAACCGCTCTTATTATTTAAATGAATCTTCTCCTAATGACCTAAAAGGAAAAGAAGCTTGCATAATAACAAGCTCTAAGTCTTCTATCCAAATACCACACAGTCAACAGAAATGTTGCCTGACTATGAATGTGTGAAACTGTACATTCACGGAAAGCAGGGCAGTATTTTTCTTAGTAAAGGAAGGGGTAGCACACGGAAGAGTAGAAAGATAGGTTGATGTGTAACAGGATCTTGAGACAGGGTCTCATTTAGCCCAATATGCACCCAAGCATGACCTTGAGCTTCTGATCCTTCTGCCTCCCCTTCTTAGTCTGGAATTCCAGATGTGTGCTTTAAAGCCAAGTTGTTTATATTTTAGTCATATTATCATTGTTTGCTAAATAAAATTTATTTTCTTTATATATTATATAAATATATTTTACCTGAAAACATCATCATGTGTTGAAAATTCCAACCAATCTTGTGCCTTCTGCCCAGGTTGAGGAAGAAGGAGAGAGGGTAGATATGCGCAGCTCTGCCCAGGAAGATGGCAACCTGACCACCAGGCGAGGTTAAGGAGCCCACACGTTTCCAAAATGGCACTTCAAATACTCTGGTTGAGCACAGAACTTTAGCAGTGCTGTGATGTAGGGCTGCCCAAAGAAGTCAGAATGCCTGGACCCCCCATCGCAAATCTCTCAGCAACAAAGTGGCAGTCATTTGGTCAACTTTCCCATCTCTTGGTTCATTATACCGCTTATCAACACATGGTTGTACCTTTTGAACTGAATTGAACTGGTTCAATTGACAGGCTTGCCAATTTCTCTAAAACTAACTCCAGAAGAAATCTAAAGTCCCATAAGATTGAGAACTGGACAAGGCACATACTATGTTGGGCTCTACTAGAGCGAAAGAGCCAGCAAGTTTCATTCGCAAGAAAACATTAGGGACTTCAATGCCTAGGGAGCACACAAAAATAGATGTGAGGAACCCTCAAGTAGTCTTACCACAAAGAGACATTCACTCACACAAATGAACTCAGAGAAAGTTTCTCCTATGCAGCTTAAATGACCTTTGGGGATGCTAGAAGTAGAAAGGATGAATGTGAAAAGCAAAGAATGCAGAGAAACCAATCATCTTTTCCTTGCCAAGTTTAAACAGCACCCAACAGAGAGAGCTGCACAATCCCCTGGTCAGAGAAGGAAACACAAGCAGGAGCCAGCAAATAGAGAGTTTCCGCCAGGCAATGCACCAGCTGCAAGAGCCACAGCTGTTTCAGACAGAAACCAGAGCCAAACTAGCTTCCTCCAGGGTAAAGTGTAAACTGTTTTCCTGCTTTTTTGTCTTTCTTCCTTTCCTTGTTTGGTTTTGTTTTTAACAAAGGGAAATGGGTGGTGCTTGTAAAGCATATTCTATCTCAGAGGTGAAGGAAAAATCCTCAAGTGCTCAGCAGCCTTTAGGATTTCCAGAGGATGTGGCTCACCCAGCCAACAGGCCCTGTTCTATAAACAAGGCCTTCCTCCACTATCTCTTCCACTATGACGTGCAGGAAATACAAATCAGAGCAACAAGCTAAGTCTGAGTGAAGAAAAACTAATCTAACAGATTCTAAGCTGTTCCTCTAGTGTGAAGCCATTACGAAGATCCTAAACTAGGGTGCCAGCACTGTCACTCTCGAGCAGTCAAGAAGGGACAGCCCCCACATTCTTGCACATGAAATGAAAAACCCAGAGGAAAAATATACTCTTTGAAGACAACATTTAAGAGTTAAGGAATCCCAGGAGGCCTAAAAAGACAGAAAGAAAAAGAGAAGAGAAGAGAAGAGAAGAGAAGAGAAGAGAAGAGAAGAGAAGAGAAGAGAAAGAGCAAATGTCCAACAATCTTGAAATCCAGGGCCAGAAAAGCTTACTTTAATGAAAACAATAGTATCTAAAACCAAGTGAGCCAAACCCTTGGCCACTGAGCCATTGCTAGGTACTCAACATCCGCCCTTTTTGTTTTTTGTTTCTCTCTTTTTTTTATTTTTATTTTTTGGTTGTACTATCCTTTTTTATTTTTTAAAAAAGAAAACAAACTATCTTTTTTCATTTTACATATGAATCCCAGTTCCCACTTCCTCCCCTCCTCCCATTCCCTCCACCTGTCCCCCAAACCCCCATTCACTCCTCAGAGAGGGTAAGTCACTTTGCTTTGGGAAAGGTCCAAGGCCCTCCCTACTATATCAAGGCTGAGCAAGGTATCATCCAAAGAGAATGAGTTCCCAAAAAGCCAGTACCAGCAGTAGGGACAAATCCTGGTGTCACTGCCAGTGGTCCCTCAGTCTGCCCCAGTTATACAACTGTCACCCACATTCAGAGGGTCTAGTTTGGTCCTATGCTGGTTCCTTCCCTGTATGGAAGTTGGAGTTGGTGAGCTCCCATAGCTCAGGTAGATTGTTTCAGTGGGTGAACCCATCATGGTCTTGACCTCTTTGCTCATATTCTCATTCCTCCCACTCTTTAACTGGACTTTGGAAGCTTAGCCCAGTGCTCCACTGTGGGTCTCTGCCTCTGTTTCCATCAATTGCTGGATGTAGGTTCTATAGTGATATTTAAGATACTCATTAATCTGACTGCAGGGCAAGGCCAGTTCAGGCACCCTCTCCTCTATTGCTTAGGGTCTTAGCTGGGGTCATCCTTGTGGATTCCTGGGAATTTCTCTAGTGCCAGGTTTCTTGCTAGCCCCAAAGTGGCTCCCTCAATCAAAATATCTCTTTCCTTGCTCTCATCTCTGCCTTTCCTCTATCTCGACTATCCTGTTCTCTCAAGTAACATCTGTCCTTTCTAAGTCAAGCATCCAAAGTGTCCCTTCTCTAAACACTGTATTCTCAACAGCCAAAGTCAAAGAACTACATATTTTATTTTGTCTTTTCTTCTCTTTTCTCCTTCCTCTTTCCCTCTAATCTTATCAATTATTTTTATCTGTTCTTTTTTCTCCTCTCTCCCTCTTTGCAAACCTCCCTTCCTTCTTGTTTTAGCAAACCAAAGGAGTATCTCTGAGAATAATCCACAGGAGCAGGGCAGCTTGGGTGCGGGCAGCCTGGAGGTAGAGCTAGCCAAGTGGGACTATGCAGCCGACAGCAAGAGGATTAGTCACTAAAATCAGGGAACTAACTGCCTGGGTTACATTAACGTGGCAATGACATGTTAAAAATAATTGTGGGGACTGACAGGGTTATTGACTTTTAGATCTACTCGGGACAGAGCTCTACAAAACAAATGATAGCCGGTCAAGCACTAAATTAGAACAGAAAATACCAGAAAAAAAGCCAGACTTGAAATGAAATACATTCTGCTTTAAGAATTTCCCCCCAAGTATCCTGAACTAGAACTGACCCGCTTATCCATTCAAAACAGAAATGGTAATCAAATGATTATTCTTAGTGGTTATCCAGAGGTCACCTCTCTGTCTACAACGTGGAATAAATGAGAAAAGGATACAAAAGCACCAATGATGAAAATGGGGCTGAAAACATGCTTCTGGAAGGTGAACAGTGCTAGGCCCATATAGGAGAAGATGAAGTTCTCCGCCAGAAAGTGTAACACCTCAAAAAGCTGCATGAAGAAGGAAAGAGGAGGCCATGAACTCTGCAGTCTCCTGCTGTGCTACCTGGCAGTCCATCAGGCTCAAGGGCCTCTCTTACCTGCTTGCTCCGAGTTCTTGATTCTACTGACAGATTGTTGTATGTGTAATGAGCCTGTGCAATCCCACAGGAAAGAACAGCTACAACACCTGCCAAAAGAGTTGCTAAGAATCAGTGAGAAACAAGAGGCAAGGAAAAACTGAACTGACAAGACAATTTACAGCAGGTGAGCCACACAGCCTACCTCCCCTCTTCCTCTCTTACAGGCTCTGCTGAGACCAGCAGTAAACCTACCTGTAAATCCACAGGCTTCAGCCAAAAGAAACGTGCTCCAGGACATCAGGAAAAAGAGCGCTGTCTCCAGCAGGGGGAAGCAGTGCAGCTTAGTAAACTTGGTCACGTCAGCACCAGGTTAAGGACAGCAGCTCTGGGCATGGGCAGCAGGGACACTGGAAGTCCCCATTCTTTCAGCCCTCTCAAAGGGCCACCCATCCCCTACCTCCTTGGAGGGAGTTAGATCTCCCTTTTTTAACTGTTACAGTGTCGGGATGGAACTTAAGAGCCCTGAACATGCTAGGCTGCTTCTCGACCACTCTGCCATACAGGCTTTGTTAGTTCTTTTTTCTTTCTTCCTTTTCCTCTCTCCCCCCACCCCTGATAGGGTTTCTTTAATTAGCCTTGGCTGGCCTGGAACTCACAATGTAGACCAGGCTGGCCTCAAACTCAGAGATCTACCAGCCTCTACCTCCCAAGTGCTGGGATTAAAGGTATGCGCCACCACATACAGCTCAATTTTACTTCTTTCTTTAAATGATTTATTTTTATTGTATGTACATTAGTGTTCTGATTGCATGTACCTCTGTATGAGGGTGTCAGATCCCCTGGAAATGGGATTACAGACAGAGTTGAGCTGCCATATGGGTGCTGGAAATTGAACCCAGATTCTCAGAAGAGCAGTCAGTGCTCTTAACTGCTGAGCCATCTCTCCAGTCCTGAGCTCAATTTTCAAGTAACAAAATTTTAAAAATATCAGCTTTCCAAGGGCTGGTGGTGTAGCTGAATGGTAAGCACTTTCCTAGCATGTTTGCAGTCCTGGGTTTGATCACCCCACCACCATACAAAATAAAAGAAACTTTACAGAGTCAGAGCTGGAGCGCAGAGTTTCTGTCTGAGATGAGAAACAGGCAGTAGGAAGGGATAATCAACACTGTGAATGTATTTAAAAACTTAAAATGTGTATTTAATAACTTAAAATGGGGTGTGTGTGTGTAAAAGGGGGGACACGTGCCTGCTAAGCAAGCAAGTGAAGGTCAGAGGACAATCCGTAGGGAGTAGTTTCTTCTACCATGTGGGTTCCAGGAATCAAGCTCAAGTCATCAGGCTTGGTGGAAAAACTCCTTACCTGTTGAGTCATTTTGTTGGTTCCTGTACTTACTTTAAACTGTGTACTGAGGCAAATTTTATTATATATTACCATGATTTTAAAAATTAATGATATAAGGAATGCAAAACAATTGAGTTGCATGCTTTGAATGGGTGAACTCTATAGGAAATGAAGTACTGTGATTCTAAGAATAAATTCTGGCTGCTTGACTCACAGGTTAGTTCTCTCATAGGACTGGGAAGGCCTTAGGCAGATCTGGGAAGACAGGCTCTTAAGGCTCTAATTTCCATGATTAAGGCCTGACCCATGTATGGGACAGAAAAAAAAAAGAAATCTATAATTCCTGGAACAGCAATGAAGTCCTGAGGTCTCCTTTTGAGAACAAAGGGAATCTTCCTCCTATCCCAACCATTCAATATGCCATCAACACAGAAGCAACTCACAAACAAGTTCACTGAGCAATTAAGCCCTCAGTACCAGGGCCTTTAAACAAAGCTAGCTTGATGTGTGTTTTAGAACAAAGTTGCTGCTAGCTACTCTCAACATTTAAAATGTAGTTAGGCATAGCTGCGATTTTGCAAAGAGCAAAGGATACATATCTCAAAGACTAAAATAAAAAATCTCACTAATAATTTTCCATATTATCTATACTGGTCACACATAAAATGGATGTGGTTTGTATTCCATTCATTAGTAATGCCAATCAAAGAGAGTGATGGAGGGACTGCAAGCTCTTTCCATGGTTTTCTCTTTATGTTTGGTTATTTTAAACTAAATATCATACTATCCTTTGTCATGGAAGACACAGTGGGAAGTTCAATAATTCTCACCAATTACTCTGGGTTAGTTATGGCTACCTTAATGTTCATAGTCCCTGAATAGCAGAAGCTAAAGTCCAGCCTGACCAGTGGTCACTGACTGCAAGCCTCCTCTGGGTTCCTCAGTCTCTTCATCCCCTATGATTAGTGCTCCAACTGGGTTATAAGGAAGGGAGAGAAGAAGCAAAGGTAAGGACAAAGCAAAATCTAGAGTTGAATTCCCCATCTTTATTTAGTATATCTTATGTTTCATTGATGGTATTTCCTTCTTTCACACTCTTGGGAAAAATTGCTTTACTTATTCTTTAACAATTTCGTGCATGCTAGCAATGTATTCTGATCATATGTACCCCAACTCCCTACATCCCACTTCAGATACCTCAACATATCCCCATCCCCATTTTCAATACCTCTTCTTTTGTAATTCTCCAGTCTTTTTCTCAGATTATTACTTAGGGGCCCAATCACTGTGCCTGACCCAGATGAGGAAGTACCACATCTCAGGAGAACAATCAATTTAAGATTCTGAGCTGAAAGGAGGAACTGAGAACTTTCTCTTTGCAAACACAGTATCATGTATATGTAGCCAGGCAGGGACCAAAACTTTTTTTAAAAGGATATTAAAGCAGTCACAACACCAGTTACAGCTCCCATTGTAAAAGAGCCACTAAATATACCTAGAAAAATGCCAACTGACTTAAAAAAGGCAGCAGCATCAAAAGCGTGGGTATTTAGTCCTGCTGGCTGATAGGCAACAATAGACCTGGAGTTTAAAAACAAAGAGAGAGAAAGTTTTGTTTTTGTTTTTCTTTTTGAAAAGATGACCACACTGGTTTTACATCATGACACTCCAAACAGTCCCGACCCTCCTTCACTATTTCACCTGCTGTGGTATTAGTTACCTGAGGTCAACCTCAAACTAAAAACATGAAATAGAAAAATCCAGAAATAAACTATTTATAAGTTCTAAATGATATACTGTTCTCAACAGCATGATGAAATTTCCAACCATTCAGCTGGATCCTGTCCATGACATGAATCACTACTTTCACTAATATCTCCACGTGGTATATGCTAACTGACTATTAGTCCATTAGAAACCATTGAGGTTATCAGACTATAGCATTTATGTTCAAACAACCTTTATTTTACTTAATAACGTTTCCAACGAGAAAAAGTAGTGTTGCTGAAAATTTGGATCTGCCAAAGAGAAGTCATAAAATATTTATTACGTTAGTGAAAAGTTGAATAATATTTTGAAAGAGTAAGTTTGTTGCATAATTTTATTACAACTGAAACATTATTTTAATTGTTCTACTTTAATATTAGTTATTGCTAACTTTCTACTTGTCTAATTTATATACTGAACTTTATTATTATAGATATGTATGTGAAAATCATCAACAGGGTTCAGTATGGCTTCAAGCATCCACAAGGGGTCTTAAACTATCCCCGAGGGATAAGGAGACTCACTGGAACTGAAAATAACAACAAACGTGGAGTCTAGCAAGCACTGCCCAGAGCAACTCCATTGAATCTAGGCTGCAGCCACCATGCTGTGCTGGCACCAGCATCCTGAATGCTGCTAAGGGACAAAGCCAGAAACATTATCCTACCCCACCCCACCTCCCTCCAGACCCAGTTACTCACGAGGACAGTACAATGGCAACAGCATCGTTCAGGACACTCTCTCCAAACAGAAGAGCATAAAGATCCACATCTGCATGCAGTTCATTAAAGATTGCCAACACAGTCACTGAAATCGAGGCCCAAAGCATAGACATTAGTTTTGGCTTCTGCCGTCAAACTACAGATTGCAGGTTTACAGAGGCTATTTGTCTATTAGATGGTACAAGGTGGTTTGGTAGCCAGTAATAGTCTGTCTAGTAAATGATAAAAGGGAAAATGTTAAGCTTCTAATGTAGATGAGGTTTGATGTGATCATTGAGTCTGATGACCCCTGCACCTAACTACACTGCTGTCTGCGCCAAAGTACACAGCCCTAATACCGCCAACATACTGAAAATACCTTGTATAGAAATTGGGGGGTGGCGGGGTAGAGCCACTTATGTAATTTGTCTCTTTATGTGGGTTGGCAATTTTTTGAAGATAGAAATCCTTTTTTTTTAACCTTAGTACTCCCAGAACTCAGCACAGAGTCAGGGTGTAGAATAGACTGATAAAGGCTTTCTCCATGACAAATCACCTGTAATTATACTTGTTAGGGAATAAATAACTAAGAAAGGGTCTTTTATTTAGCCCAGGCTGTCGTAGAACTTACAACCCTCCTGCCTCAGTCCCCTGAACGTTGAGATTACAGACATGCACTGCCATGCCCGGGCCATAATTACACTTCTCCCAGTTTTCACATTTCTGAAGCATTTAAAAACCAATGATTCTCTGGATCAATATCTGAAACTTTTAACCTCTACACTCCTTTATATTCTAAGATCTGTGCTCCTAATACTGATATTTATTGAATACAGCATAAAATTAGTATTTGTGCATTTTAAATAATAACTTTTCTATACTAACATGAAATAATTAGATAAAAACTATACTTTCTGAAATAAAAATCTGGAAAGAAAAAGGGAATCCCTTTAAACTCTTGGATTACCAGATGTTTCTCACAGCTGTTTCTATATCTAAGGGACAGATAATAGTACTATGTTCTTGTGCAGCCTCTGGAAGACTTCACTGTACATGTGGGAAGATGAGAATAAAAAGACAAATAAGGTGCGGCTGTTATTATGAAATCAGTTTTAACCTGATGGGCCCCTTGAAAGGGTTTTGGAGAACCCCAAGTATTCTCAGTTCATACACACTGAGACTTACTGCTAGAACATGGTTTCTCAACTTCAGCCTTACTCGTATTGGGGACCAGATAATTGCTTTGCTGTGGGGGTTGACCTGCGTACCATATCCCTGGCCTCTATCTGCAGAAGATGATAGAGAAAGACACATGCATCCAGCTTACCTCCACAAGGCAATGGAAGTGCTACTGAAACCCAAAGTAATATAGTAGAAAGAATAAGAAGGTCCTAGGTGCTCCCAGCTAGGAGAGAACTCATGGTACCAGGCCACAGGTGGGATTCAAGATAAACATCTAATTTTGTTTAAGCTTGCATCAGCCAGGTTTTCTGGTATTTGTAGCTAAAAGTACTACTACTTAGAGAAATAGAACACCAAACCAAATGCTTAGTTCAGTGAGTAATTAGAAGAAAGTCAGTTTGCTTACCAATCCAAGAATTTGCCAGCCCCCTTCATATACATGTGTCCCATCCCAATCTCGAGCCCCCTTCACTCAAAAATAACCATTGTGTGAATTTTACAGTGACTTTCCCCCTTTCTTTATAGTTTAATAACCCAAACACAGACTGTCTGAAACTACCATTTTAAAGAAAATGGACTTTAAACTAACCTCTTTCTCTCTGCTAGGTTCCTCCTTGATCCCCTTCTGTGAGCTCTTTTCTCAAGGTGCCTTATGATTTAGCTCTTCGGTTCTTCCAAGCTCTTTTGTAATGCCTATTACTTTCTGTTAGGGAGGATTTTTGAGACAGGGTTTCTCTGTGTAGCTCTGGCTGTCCTGAAACTCACTCTGTAGACCAGGCTGGCCTCGAACTCACAGAGATCCACCTGCCTCTGCTTCCTGAGTCATGGGATTAAAGGTATGCACCACTACCGCCTGGCTAGTAGTAGTAGTAGCAGTAATAATAATAATAATAATAATATATCTATATTATTATAGATAATATATCTATAATAATAATAATAAAGATAGGATCTCACTATATAGATTGACCTTGAACTCATAGAAAACTACTTGCCTCTGTCTCCCAAGTACTGGGATAGAAGCTACACCAAGTTGTCCATCACTCTCTTAATTCACCTTAGCATCTTTTGGAATCAGAAGAAAGTTGCATCCGTTAGGATGGAGTCATATTTTCATAGTCTAACCTCATTCCTGTAGTTTTCTTATTCAAGGGGTTAACTTCATTTTTCCTCAACTTGACAGTGTTGCTTCTATTTAATGAAGGTGTGGCAAGGTTAGTGTATGGGTTCCTTTTTCTCATGCAGTGTAATGAATGAGAATGACCTCCATAGGCTCGTGTATTTAAATACTTGGGATCCAGATGGTGGTTTGGGGGAGGCTATGGAACCCTTAGCAGGTGGAACCTTGCTGGAAATACATCACTGGGGCAGCAAACTTTGAAGGTTTGCAGGCTTGTTCCACTTCTCCCCTCCCCCCAACTTCCTGGGTGCACATGCAAATATAAAAGAAAGAAAATGCAATTATCCAGCTTCCTGCTCCTGCTACCATGCCATGCATTTCCAACATCAACAGACTCTGTCACTCTAGGATCATACATGAAAATAAACTCTGTCTTCCTTATTTTACCGTCGGCTATGGAATTTTCTCACAGCAGCTACTAACAACTAATAAATATGACCCTTTCCCCAATACTTTCTGAAATCCACTGATTCCAGCATTTTCCATCCCACCCCAACTAGAATTCAATCTGTCTTCCTCTTTTAGTGACCTGTCAATCAAACTCAATAGCCCCAGCAGCTCCTCTTTGGGGAATGGGTCAATTCTTCCAGAAATATCTTTCGTGGGCATTTATTTTTATAAAAAATATTATTAGTTATGTACAGTGTCACACGCCTTTAATCCCAGCACTCAAGAGGCAGAGGCAGGCGGACCTCAGTGGGCTAGAGACCAGCCTGGTCTACACAATGGGTTTCAGGCTGGCCAAGACTACATAGTAAGACTCAGTCTCAAAAAATTGTTATTGTGTGTCACACATATGTGTGGAGGTTGTAACACAATTTTATGAAGTCAGTTCTCTCTCCCCACCTTTACAAGGATTCCAGGTTTGGAACTCAATTTACCAAACTTGTACAAGAATCTTTACTCACTGCACTGATGGAGGAAGGTCATTGGCTAATAAAGGAACTGCCTTGGCCCATTTTATTGGTTAGAACATAGGTAGGTGGAGTAAACAGAACAGAAGGCTGGGAGGAAGAGGAAGTGAGCTCAGACTCCACAGCTCTCCTCTCGGGAGCAGACACCTCAGAGAGACGCCAGGCCCCGCTCCCGGGCAGACATACACGATGAAGCTCCGACCTAGAATCTTACCGGTAAGACCGGTGCTCACAGATTATTAGAGATGGGTTGATCGGTATATCAGAATTAGCCAGTAAGGGCTAAAGCTAAAGGGCTAAGCAGTGTTTAAATGAATACAGTGTCCGTGTAATTATTTCAGGGCATAAGCTAGCCATGCAAGCGGCTGGGGTGTTGGGGACGCAGCCCCGCCGCCCTTATTACTACACTGCACCATCACCATCTGATGGTCATTTTCTGTGTGTTTCTAAGAGCCCTCATAACCCAGATCACTCGCACAGCCTCTGACCTACTTCAGTCTCCTTATACTCATCAGCAAATCTGAACACTGAATGTCCCTATCAGCTTCAAGTGTCACCATACAGGCTAACAGTATTTGTGCTCAGTGGGGACTCTTACTTTAGTGTATAAATATTGGAGGGAAATTTCTGGCTTTCATAGCACTCAAAATGATCAGCACCCCTTCTTTTCCTCTGCAGAGGTGCTATTTTTATATCCAAGCCTCACTGTTTCTACTGCAATAGCCTGCTATTTCCTTTATGGTTTTTTTTTCTTTTGCTGTCCTGTTTTCTGTATTTTTGTTAGGGACTAAAGGACATCTCGAAGTAACATTCCCTCCAACATGCTTTCCTTTTCAAAACTTCTAATTCATTTACAAAAGATAAACACCTAATTTGGATTTGAAGAATAACAGAATAACCTCTTTATCATGACATAAACTAGTAGGAACAGGCTACATGCCTGCCAGCAATGCTTCTTAGAGGACATATTCTTACAACACTGATGCTATCTCAAGACACAAAGTCAACTTCTCCCATTTGGCCTGACGCGACAGCTTACACAACATGGAAAACATTAGGGATAAGACTTTTTAAAAAGCTGTGTTCCATATAATTTATTACATGAATTACATTTATGGCCTCCTCATGCAAAACTTTGACTCTAGTAGTTTACTAGTATATACTATAAGAATTGCCTTTTTTAAAAAAAAAATCCAGCTGCTGGAGAAAATTTAACAATGATAATCACAAATGCTGATGATTTACCATAAAACAGATAACCATGTTAAGCATTTTTTAATTTAATTCAGTTCATATAAAACCTTATGAGGCAGCTAATATTACCATTTAAGGGTAAGAAAACAAAACTCTGCAATGCACGGGCTTCTCTATACTTCATTAATGAAATCCACCAAATCTCAATGATGAAAAGAGAGGCTTCATTCCTCAGTTACATCATCTGTCCACTGTAGACTGTTGTGTGGGGGGCTCTATCCACATCAGCTACATTGAGGATTCAGAGACTCAACACTGATGGAAGCAAATAAAAATGAACAGTATTTAGAGTTGGCGGTCTAGGAGCAGGAGATCCTGGGCATCAGACTCTATCAATCAGAAAGGGTCTTAGAAGGAAACAAATGGCACACTCAAACAGCAAACTAAGAAGAGCTTTAGATGGTGATGTATTCCTTTAATCCCAGCACTCTGGGAGGCAGGGGCAGGCAGAGCTCTGTGAGTTCAAAGCCAACCTGGTCTAAAGAGGGAGTTCCAGGACAGCCAGGACTGTTACACAGAGAAACCTTGTCTGGAAAAAACAAGAATTAAAAAAAAAAGCTTTATAAGAGGTTATTTACAAAAATGTAGGAAGAGTGCAGGAAAACAGAAGGGAGAAGACAGTGCTTAAGGCCAGAACCAGGGAACTTACATCCATAGGTCTGAAGGCTCAAGAGCAAGGAGTAGTTAAAAGAACCTGGAGTTGTAGGGACTGGGTTCCTTGATAGGAGCTGTTACTTCTGATGAAGAGGTACAACTGGTCTGAAAGATTCCTATACCTCTATCCTCCTTCCAGTGGCTTCACTCTAGACAAATCTGGGAAATCAGAAAGCAAAGGAACCTTGGACATGTTCCATATAAGCCAGCTTCTAGGGCTGAGGGAAAGGAAAGGGCAGCAGGTAGTTGTGAAGGGGCAGCAGGAGACATGCAACAGCCATCAACTGGTGAAGAATTCAGCACACAGCAAAGTCCAAAGATTTGGTGGACTGGTTACTTTTCTCCTACCTGTGACTTGAAAAGCACAACTTAGGGGAGGAAAGGTTTATTCTGGCCCATGGTTTGATCAATATAGTCTGTCGTTGCTGGGAAGGAATGTTACCAAGAGCATGAGGTAGCTAATCATACTGTTTACAATCAGGAAGCAAAGAGAGATGAATGCTCGTGTTAGCTGATTTTGTCTCTTTTCAATGGAGTAATGCCACCCACACTCAGGGCATGTCTTAACCCCCTCCATTAATCTACTCTGGAAACACCCTTATAGGCATACTCAAAAGTATTCTTTATTAATGCCCTAGTGTTTCTTAAACCAATCAGTAAGTAGTTAAAAATAACTATCATATTTGACAAAGTGGAGGATTATATTACATAACTTCAAAAAGCCTTTTTGACTTTTAAACATATCTTGCCTAAAATGTTATAGTTCCCAATAGTAAAAACAAAGCATAGTTCATTGCTCATGACAATGAAAGCATGTCTAATACCATAACAACGGTCAGTTACCTAGATCTGGTATGAATCTTAACTCCTCTTTATTCCTGCTGTCATCTTAGAAAGCAAGTCAGGAACTTTGTGCTCCAAGTCTATGCCAGACTACAGTGAGGAAATATCCACAGTAGATGGCAGCATCCAAAAGAGAATGATGTAGGGATAGCAGGCTGGGAAAGGGATTTGCCCTTTTTTTGGATGTAATTTGAATGTCCCGTAAACTTTCACATAAAATGGGTTGGTCCTCTAGGAAGCAGCATTAGGTGATGCTGAGGAACTCTGAGAGAAGGGACTTCAATTACTGTTCTGGGGGACCCTAGTTTCTCACCATTTCTGAGCTCTTGGCTTGAGATATTACCACCTACTTAAGCATATACCCCACCATCGCCATTCTACACACTTATCAGATGGCCAAACCATTGTGGAATGCCTGATTTTCAACCTAAGTGGTGGTGGTGCATGCTTTTAGTCCCAGCACTCAGGAGGCAGAGGCAGGCAGATCTCTGAGTTGGAGGCCAGCCTGGTCTATAAAGCAAGTTTGGGACAGCCTGGGCTATACAGAGAAGCCCTGTTTCAAAAACAAACAAACAAACAACAAAACAAAACAAAATGAACAAAGAAAAATCATTTCTCTTTCTTAAGTTACTGTCTCCAACATTTTCCTGTAGTGATGCAAAGCGACTAATACAGTATGCAACAGACTATCCCACCACTGCAAGACCCTTTACAGATCCCAGAATAGCTGGCACACACAGGAAGAAGAAAAGCATCTTAAGAACCTGATCTGTTCATTCAATTGACTTTTCTTGAACACATCACTTGTTTATGAAATATCATTCAATATTTGTGAATGCTCACTATAAAGTACCCATATCTCTATGTACAAAATAGACTTAATTCCAAGAGCTATAAAGAGAAATAGTTGGGCCGTGGTAGTACATTCCTTTAATCCCAGCACTCGGGAGGCAGAGGCAGGTGGATCTCTGTGAGTTCGAGGCCAGCCTAGTCCACCAGATCTAGTTCCAGGACTAGCTTCACAACTATTGAGAAATCCTGTCTCAAAAAAAGAGGTCTAGGAAGAGTGACCAGGTAGGTGGCACACTGGAAACATCTCAAAAGGTAACAACTGAGTGGTACAACTAGAGAATTAGTTTTGGACAACTAATTTGGATCAGAGATTTTAAAATCTGCTATGTTGATGGACTCTGAGGGGTACATAAGAAACAGGATTAAAATGGAGGGGAACAGGGTTAGTTAGTAGTATATCTCAATGGGCGAGACGCTTGCCTAGTGTGCTCAGAGTTTGATTCTCAGCAACTCCCTCCACACATGCGTGTACACACAAATTAAGATGGGGGAAGCCAGGTCATTGTGTGACACGCCTTTAACCCCAGCACTCAGGAGGCAGAGGCAGGCGGATCTCTGTGAGTTCGAGACCAGCCTGGTCTACAGAGCTAGTTCCAGGACAGACTCCAAAGCTACAGAGAAACCCTGTGTCGAAGGGGGGAAAAAACTAGGAGAATCATTTCATACTGAGTCACAAGAAGAAATAGCACTCATTTTCTACCGATATACTAGAAGATGGAACCCTATATTTCCTTTCCTCAATGATAGATCAATCTAAATTGGCCCTTTTTTTGTTTGTTTTTCGAGACAGGGTTTCTCTGTAGCTTTGGAGTCTGTCCTGGAGCTAACTCTTATAGACCAGGCTGGTCTCGAACTCACAGAGATCTACCTGCCTCTGCCTCCTGAGTGCTGGGATTAAAGGCATGCGCCACCACTGCCCAGCCCTAAAATGGCCTTCTGAAAAGATGAAATATGGATCCCATGATACCAACCACAAGTGGAGAGGGCTGTAACCCCTCATATATGGTGACATTTTCGATGAGAAAACCAAAGATTGATATGTTAAGTCAGGTACAGTATAATCAGGGATAAGAAGCTTATTTTTTCCTGCCAGTCAATACCACTCCATACTAAAATTTGTGTTTGATGACTTAGGAACAAAAAGCCAATCTGATCTAGTCATCCCCTTAAAACCAACTTCTTGCTCTATCGGCTATAATCATCAGTTGGGCATTTATCAAAAGAGTGGTTACAGTTGTAAATATGTGTATTTTGCTGCTCAAAACCATCTCAGTGGCTTTCTTGAGAAAGAACCATTCTCGGGACTATCAAAAAGCTTCAGTCTCCAAGACTTCGCAGAACAGACCCCCAAATTTAATCGTTAAGCAAACAGCTAGATGTGCTAGCTCACGCCTGTAATCCCAGCATTAAGAAGGTCGAGGCAGTAATGAAGTCAGTCTGTGCTATACAAGTGAGTTCTAAGCCATCCTGGGCTACAGTGAGAGACCCTGTCTCCGAAAGCAAACAATCAAACAAGTGCAGCTGGTCTAGTTCCCTTTATGCCCACCAACACTGACTTCTGCTGTTCTGTCCCTCCACATTCCCACTTAGTTACTTGCTTTTTTTTTGTTTTGTTTTTTTTTCTTTTTATTCTGTGTAACACTTCTGGCCATCCTAGAACTTGCTCTATAGACAAAGCTGGCCTCAAACTCAGCGATCTGCCTGCTCCGCTTGTCTCCTGAGTACTGGGATTAAAGGCGAACACCACCACCACCACTGGCTCTGTTAACTTTTAAAATCACTAATTTTGGAATTCACACAACTAAACTATATTATTGTAATTTATTCACCCCCATACTAGTTTCATGCAGGTAATATCTGGCACACGGAGGTCACAATAATAGCAGAAGACAAAGTACTAACTTCAAGGCCATTTCTGTTCACACCACCAAGTCTTCACTTGGGCCTATGCAGGTGATATTAGCACTACCATTTTCGGAACATGTGTCCCGTGAAGATTGATTACACGTGTGTTTAGATCACTGATTACTTCACCTCCAGCCCGTTTCCCCGAGTCTTAAATCACCCTGCTGCTTTATCTCTGAACAGCCCCTGTCCTAGCCTAAGGGAAGAGGATTGAGACTTGCTTCTGTCACCTCCACCGTCAGCTGTCCAGTAAATAAGCTGGTTTGTAAAATGTATAGGTTAAGGGATTGACTGACTTCACTGTTGGTGGTGGTGGTGGTTTAGCAGCATCCTCTAACTCTGTGCTCAAGTTTTCCAACAGCAGATTTTTAGGAGGCTAGTAAAACACTTCAAATAGCCTACATTTGAAAAGCTAGCCATTCAAAAAGCAGTTAGTTAATGTACCAATATCTAACAAGTTTAAACATCTAATTTTCTAGAACTTTTATTTACATGGAACTCTTACTATACCAATCTTCAGAGGCCAAATAAAAATGATATGCTTTCTGTTATTTTATAGCATAGCAAATAAAAGTAATACTTTCCATTATTTTATAACATAGCACAAATGCATTATAAGGGAATAAACTGTTACTTAGGTGATCTGGAAATATAGGCCTTTTATCCAATTAAGTGAAGCAATACTAATAGTTCAGAAAACAATATCTGTAATCTTTACCACACTCACCTCATATTACTAATAAGATGATAATGATAAAGTTACACACAAACATAAATAGTGATATATGTTCAGACACTATAAACACCCTTCTCGGGCTTATGAAGAATCTATTTCTCAACAGATTCTTCTCTGAACACAGTCACAGACAGCTTAACATTTAAATAAAGTTACCTTTCGGGGTGGTTTTTAGAAGCATGTTTGAGGAGTGAGGATCTATTATTTATCTTTTAAACAAACATGAAGAAAGCAGAACTCTCTGCCTGGGTCTGATGTGCACAGAGGCCAACATAATCACCAAACATTATGCTCAGTGCTTTATATGCATGGCTGTATTTCATTCTCACAAGAGCCTTCGAAACAGGAAGCACTACTTGTACTTTATAATGAGATTGCCAATGGAATAAGGGACCGTGGGCCCAAGACGGCTGATCAGTGACTGGCCCCGTGAAAGCTGAACACAAAGGCCAAGACTCCACAAACTAAGTTCCTCAAGCAGTCAATCCTTCAATACCTATTTAGAGAGTCTATGATAATATGTGGTGGTAAAAAAAAAACTTATTGAATTTAGAACAGTGAGATTCAACTATACAACTGTCTAGCACCATGCTATTCAATAGGGCAAGGCCAGTTCGGGCCCCCTCTCCTCTACTGCTTAGGGTCTTAGGCGGGGTCATCCTTGTGGATTCCCGGAAATCGTTTGTTTTCTTTTAAAAAAAATAAAAGATTATTACTATTCAGAATGTTAGAGAGTATTTTACACATGCATGCTTCTGCACATCTAAGCAAGAACAGAAACATCAAGATTTTTATACCTCCATTGTTAGGACTAAACCAACCCTTTCTCTGTAATTTATTTCTAAGATGTATAGTCAGTCAATCCTCATTGTGTGAAGAGAATCAGTTCCAGGAACTTCTTCACAGAGATACCAAAAATCTATAAATGTTGAAGTCCCTTATATAAAATGATAAGTGTATATAAAACCTATGTGTACCCTGTTGCATTTGAAAGTCTAGCTAAACTGGCTGTAATAGTTAATTCAAGGTAAATGCTATGTAAGTAGTTGTTATACTGTATTGCTTAGGGAATAAGACAAGAAAAGAACTCTCTTACACATTCAGTACATGTGCAATTGTTTTTTTATTTTTGAGACTGCAACTTAATTACAACACTTCCCCCTTCCTTTTCCTCATTCCAAATATCCATCCCTACTCTCCTTCAAATTCATGGTCTCTGTTTTCACAGCCCTGAAATCATACATACAAGTAACATTATATGAACCCAGAAGATTATATTTAGGAATATATATGTATGTGTGAATACATATATTCATGCGGATTTTTTTAAAGCTACATCTGAATCCAGACATGGAAAACACAGTTGTAATAGCTGACATTAGAGAAATTAATAGCTGATACTTCGGGAAACTTTAAAAATTTATGTGTATGGGTATTTTCCCTGTAACTGGGGCTACAGATGGTTGTGAGCCATCATGTGAATACTGGGAATCAAACCTGGGTCCTCTACGCAAGCAGCAAGTGCTTTTAACCACTGAGTCATCTCTCCAGTCCCCTGCTCTGCTTTATATATTCTAACTTGGAGTCAAGCTATCTTGTTTGTTTTTGAGGTACAGGAGAGAAGGTCTATAAATGAATTCCATTTCTTTTTTCTGATGTCTTGAGACAGAGTAGCTTTGGAGTCTGTCCTGGAACTAGGTCTGTAGACCAGATCTAACTACCATTCACTTCGTCCATCATCTCTTGATGCCACAGTCTCTCTACTGTAAAAAAGTCAATAACTGCTCTTAACTTTACAAGATTTACATAATATAGTAACACAATGATCAAGCCAAATGTCAAATTACCTGGGTCAGTGGCAGAGATAATTGCTCCAAAAAAGAGACAATCCGTGTAGTAAAATTTATCAGTGAGCTGGCCCACAATCTTCATGAGTTTCACCACCCCATACATAAGATTTCTGTAGGATGAGAGGTAAACAGTGTCAGGGGAACATTTTGCTGACATATAAACAGTAATAGAGTGATATTAGAACATTGCACTTTAAGGAAGATTCAGGAAAGCATGGGCAGTTTCTATGGTTGGGCACTTACCAGGAACCTAGGCAAATAGAACTTTGACACCAAACAATGGTTTATAGTTATTATCTTGCAGAAGTATCTAAATACTTTTTTGTTATTGTTGCTTTTTTGTGCATGCATGGGGGTGGGGCACTGAGAGAAAGTCTCCAGTAGACTAATCTAGCCTTGACTTGCTACCTCATAGCAGAAGATGACCTTCAACTTTTGATCCACTCAAGGATGGCCCTGAACTTCTGATTCTCTTGCCTCTGCCTTTCAAGTGCTATAATTACAGATATAACCCACCACCACCCAAAGCTTTGTGCATTTTAGGTAAACTGCACTAACGGAATTACATCCCAATCCCTGAATATTTCACTCTTAAAAGTTGTTCTCATTAACAACTATATCATCTGTGAGGTATGATCTTTGATGAGTCATGAAGTTAAAAGATCTTAAGCAACTGGGTGATAGAGGAGAATAGAAGGTAGAGCCTCAAATAATGTATAATAAACAACTACAATGTAGACTTATAAGATAGTATAGCTCAAGTCATAAAAACTAAGGGGCTGGGTGAAGCTAGAGAGACTGATATTACTAATATCTCCATCAAGAAGTAGTGCAAAGAAGGTAAAGACACAACCCTCTTGAAATGCCCTAGTAGATCACCAGTGTCCCCACTGATATATCTGGCCTCCTGCTCTCTTTGGGTGAGGCAGGCTAGCTATAGCCCCTCTCATATTGGGCAGAATGTGAGATGTTCTAACAGGGATCACCAAGTTCAATATTTCAGTTTGGCTGGAGCAAACTTCCTACATGGCAGATTATAATCGGAAAGAGTAATGAGTATTGAAAAATAGCCTATCATGTATTACACATGTGTGTATGTATCTGTGTGCATGTACCAATAATAACAGCAAATGCAAGGTTTAAAAGAATAAAAATAACAGAATTAACTCCATGTACACTAAGACCAAGGCCAACCATTTAATAAGATGTGTGATAGTAAAGACGATGTCACTGTCTTCCCTTATGTCTTTAGTGACTACAACAGTGGACTGGCTAGTGGTGAAAGAATTGCTTGCACTGTAGACTGGAATCCTTATGAGAAGAATTAACTAGAACTTAATGCTTGCCTAGTGTGTGCCCAGGTGTTGCTCCAATCAGTTCAACTTCAGTCCATGACCACTCCATGGAACAGATATGATTTGTTCTTCGCTGCTTACCAAAGGTTTTCACGTTCATACCTTTCAAATATTTCTTAAAAGTAGACTAAACCTACACCCACATGGTACATTTCTGTCTGCCAGCCTTCCCACCATCTTGCTTCCCATCATCATTAATGTATGCCAGAGAACCTGTGTCCTTCAGTGATCTGTCACCCCATTAAGGAGAGACCTCAAGACCATCCTTTTAAAGAATAAAATAGAAGGTCCTTGCCTTTATCACCAGTTTTCCAACTAATTTTTTGTTAAAGTCCTTATTACATTTAGATTTGCTTGTACATTATTAAAAAATATCACCTTTCTATTCTAAGATTCCATCGAAACTACCAAATGGCATTTAGTCATTAAATCTCTTGTGACAGTTTCTCATCCACTGCTTGTTTTTGACGATCTTGGCAATTCTGAACACTGCTGGACAGAACGTTTGCAGGGTACCCTTCAGTTGAGATTTGTCTGCCTTTTTTTCCAGATAAAGCTGATGTGTTTGGGGTGGCAGAGAGCCTCCCTGCTCTGCCTGCTTGGGCGCTGGGTCCCAACCCCAAGCGTAGGGTAAAGGGGAGCCCGGGGGCTTCTTTGTCCCCATAGCCCGCCTGCAGCAAGCAGGGTGGGCCCTTTGTCTGCGAGCGAACCAAGCAGCACGGAGTTTCATCAGGGCACCTAGTGAGACATCATTGTGGTGAGCGAGTGCTGCGGCACCCGGGAACAGCCCGCCTACACTTCCTGATCAACCTACAGGGCTACACTGCCCGGTACCTCCTCTCTATTCCTATCCCATCCAGCTTACATCCAGATCCCCCCACCCTCTGTTTCTCTTCCCCCTCCCTTCCCTGGTGGCAGAGAGCCTCCCTGCTCTGCCTGCTTGGGCGCTGGGTCCCAACCCCAAGCGTAGGGTAAAGGGGAGCTCGGGGGCTTCTTTGTCCCCATAGCCCGCCTGCAGCAAGCAGGGTGGGCCCTTTGTCTGCGAGTGAACCAAGCAGCACGGAGTTTCGATCAGGGCACCTAGTGAGACATCATTGTGGTGAGTGAGTGCTGCGGCACCCGGGAACAGCCCGCCTACACTTCCTGATCAACCTACAGGGCTACACTGCCCGGTACCTCCTATCTCTTCCTATCCCATCCAGCTTACATCCAGATCCCCCCACCCTCTGTTTCTCTTCCCCCTCCCTTCCCTGGTGGCAGAGAGCCTCCCTGCTCTGCCTGCTTGGGCGCTGGGTCCCAACCCCAAGCGTAGGGTAAAGGGGAGCTCGGGGGCTTCTTTGTCCCCATAGCCCGCCTGCAGCAAGCAGGGTGGGCCCTTTGTCTGCGAGCGAACCAAGCAGCACGGAGTTTCGATCAGGGCACCTAGTGAGACATCATTGTGGTGAGTGAGTGCTGCGGCACCCGGGAACAGCCCGCCTACACTTCCTGATCAACCTACAGGGCTACACTGCCCGGTACCTCCTCTCTCTTCCTATCCCATCCAGCTTACATCCAGATCCCCCTACCCCCTGTCTCCCTCCATCCCTCCCTTCTTGGAGCAGAGTGCCGCCCTGTTCAGCCTGCCTGGGCGCTGGGACTGAACCCGAAGGTGAGTGCAAAGGGGAAGGTGGTAGCTCCTTTGTCTCCATAACCTGCCTGCAGCAAGCAGGGTGGGCCTTTGTTTGGAAGCTAACCAAGCAGCAAGGAGATCGGAACTGGACTCCAGGAGAAACATCACGGGGGAGTGACATCACTTGGAAGGTACATCAGTTGGCAAGAAGACCTGATCCTGTAAAAGAAGATCCATAGGAGAATATTGGAAGGAAGAGATGGGGAGACGCCAATGCAAGAATTCACCCAACAATCTGAAGAACAACACGAAACCACCAGAAGCCAGCGACCTCACAACAGGAGGACATGAACACCTTAATCATGAAGAAGGAGAAAAAACTGACTTCATGACAGTGATTGACACCCTTAAACAGCATATAAAAAACGCCCTTATAGAAATGGATGAGAAGTATAACAGAAAGTTCGAGGAATTGAGTAAATCAGTGAATGATACCCTAGGAAAGCAAGGAAAAACAATCAAGCAGATAATGGAAACAGTTCATGATTTGAAAAATGAAATGGAGGCAAAGAAGAAAACACAAACAGAGGGCCGGCTGGACATGGAAAATCTAGGTAAACGAATAGAGACTACAGAAACAAGCATAACCAGCAGAATACAAGAGATAGAAGAAAGAATCTCAGAGTCTGAGGATAACATAGAGAAAATAAACGCACTGATCAAAGAAAACAGCAAGTCCAACAAACTCTCATCACAAAACATTCAGGAAATATGGGACACAATAAAAAGACCAAACCTAAGATTAATTGGAGTAGAAGAAGGAGAAGAAGTGCAGCTCAACGGTCCAGAAAATATACTTAACAAAATTATAGAAGAAAACTTTCCCAACCTGAAGAAGGATGTACCTATGAAGGTTCAAGAGGCATACAGAACCCCAAATAGGCTGGATCAAAAAAAAACATCCCCTCGCCATATAATAATCAAAACACAAAATATACAGAATAAAGAAAGAATATTAAGAGCCGCAAAGGAAAAAGGCCAACTTACTTATAAAGGTAAACCTATCAGACTTACACCTGACTTCTCTATGGAAACCATGAAAGCCAGAAGGTCCTGGATAGATGTACTGCAAAAACTAAGAGACCATGGATGCAAGCCCAGACTACTATATCCAGCCAAGCTTTCGTTCACCATAAATGGAGAAAACAAAATCTTCCAGGATAAAAACAAATTTAAGCAATACGTAGCCACAAACCCAGCCTTACAGAAAATAATGGAAGGAAAATCACTAACCAAGGAGTCCAACAAAGACCTCAATAACTCAGACATCTAGAGACCCTTCACCAGCGCAACTCAAAGAAGGGAAACACACAAACCCTACTACTTAAAAAGTGACCGGAGTTAACAACCACTGGTCATTAATATCACTTAATGTCAATGGACTCAACTCACCTATAAAAAGGCACAGGCTAAGAGACTGGATACGAAAACAGGATCCAACATTCTGCTGTCTACAAGAAACACACCTCAACCACAAAGACAGGCACCTACTCAGAGTAAAGGGCTGGGAAAAGGCTTATCAAGCAAATGGACCTAAGAAACAAGCAGGTGTGGCCATACTAATTTCTAACAAAGTTGACTTCAAACTTAAATCAATCAAAAGAGACGGAGAGGGACATTTTATACTCATAACAGGAAAAATTCATCAGGAAGAAATCTCAATCCTGAATATCTATGCCCCTAATATAAAAGCACCCACGTATGTAAAAGAAACATTGCTAAAATTCAAGGCAGCCATCAAACCGCACACACTAATAGTAGGAGACTTCAACACTCCTCTTTCACCAATGGACAGGTCAATCAGACAGAAACCTAACAGAGAAATTAGAGAATTAATGGAGGTAATGAAGCAAATGGACTTAACAGACATCTATAGAATATTCCACCCAAATAGGAAAGAATATACCTTTTTCTCTGCAGCTCATGGAACCTTCTCGAAAATTGACCACATACTTGGTAACAAAGCTAACTTACACAGCTACAAAAAAATATTACTAACCACCTGTGTCTTATCAGACCACCATGGATTAAAGTTAGAATTCAACAACAATGCTACCCCCAGAAAGCCTACAAACTCATGGAAACTGAACAGTCAACTACTGAACCATACCTGGATTAAGGAGGAAATAAAGAAAGAAATTAAAGTCTTCCTTGAATTCAATGAAAATAAAGAAACAACATACTCGAACTTATGGGACACTATGAAAGCAGTCCTGAGAGGAAAGTTCATAGCACTAAGTGCCCACTTAAAGAAAACAGAGAAAGCACATATTGGAGACTTAACAGCCCACCTGAAAGCTCTAGAAAAAAAAGAAGCAGACTCACCTAGGAGGAGTAGAAGACTGGAAATAATCAAACTGAGGGCTGAAATCAACAAAATAGAAACACAAAAAACAATCCAAAGAATCAATGAATCAAGAAGCTGGTTCCTGGAAAAAATCAACAAGATTGACAAACCCCTATCCAAACTAATCAAACGGCAGAGAGAAAATTTGCAAATTAATAAGATCAGAAATGAAAAGGGGGACATAACCACAAACACAGAGGAAATTCAGAGAGTCATTAGATCTTACTACAAAAGCTTGTATGCCACTAAACGGGAAAATGTAAAAGAAATGGACACTTTCTTAGATAAATACGATTTACCAAAATTAAATCAGGACCAGGTGAACAAGCTAAACAGACCTGTCAGTCGCGAAGAACTAGAAGCTGTTATCAAAAACCTCCCTACCAAAAAAAGCCCAGGGCCAGATGGTTTCAATGCGGAATTCTACCAGAACTTCCAAGAAGACCTAATACCTATACTCCTCAATGTATTCCACAATATAGAAACAGAAGGGTCATTACCAAATTCCTTTTATGAAGCTACAGTTACTCTGATACCAAAACCACACAAAGACTCAACCAGGAAAGAGAATTACAGGCCGATCTCACTCATGAATATCGACGCAAAAATCCTCAACAAAATACTGGCAAACCGAATCCAAGAACACATCCGAAAAATTATCCATTATGATCAAGTAGGCTTCATTCCTGAGATGCAGGGCTGGTTCAACATACGAAAATCTATCAATGTAATCCATCATATAAATAAACTGAAAGAAAAAAACCATATGATCATTTCATTAGATGCTGAAAAAGCATTTGACAAAATTCAACATCCATTTATGTTAAAAGTCTTGGAGAGATTAGGGATACAAGGGTCATACCTAAATATAATAAAAGCTATATACAGCAAGCCGACAGCTAACATCAAATTAAATGGAGAGAAACTCAAAGCCATCCCGCTTAACTCAGGAACACGACAAGGCTGCCCACTTTCGCCATACCTCTTCAATATAGTGCTGGAAGTTCTAGCAATAGCAATAAGACAGCATAATGGGATCAAGGGGATTCGAATTGGAAATGAAGAAGTTAAACTTTCGTTATTCGCAGATGATATGATAGTGTACATAAGCGACCCCCAAAATTCCACCAAAGAACTTTTACAGCTGATAAACAGCTTTAGTAATGTGGCAGGATACAAGATCAACTCCAAAAAATCAGTCGCCCTCCTATACTCAAAGGATATGGAAGCAGAGAGGGAAATCAGAGAAGCTTCTCCATTCACGATAGCCACAAACAGCATAAAATATCTTGGGGTAAATCTAACCAAGGAAGTGAAAGATCTATTTGACAAGAACTTTAAGGCATTGAAGAAAGAAATTGAAGAGGATACCAAAAAATGGATGGACATCCCTTGCTCTTGGATTGGGAGGATCAACATAGTAAAAATGGCAATTCTACCAAAGGCAATTTATAGATTCAATGCAATCCCCATCAAGATCCCATCAAAATTCTTCACAGATCTGGAGAGGACAATAATCAACTTTATATGGAAAAACAAAAAACCCAGGATAGCCAAAACAATCCTATACAATAAAGGATCTTCTGGAGGCATTACCATCCCTGACTTCAAACTCTATTACAGAGCTACAGTAATGAAAACAGGGTGGTACTGGCATAAAAACAGAGAAGTCGACCAATGGAATCGTATAGAAGACCCGGACTTTATCCCACAAACCTATGAACACCTCATTTTCGATAAAGGAGCTAAAAGTTTACATTGGAAGAAAGAAAGCATCTTCAACAAATGGTGCTGGCACAACTGGATGTCAACCTGTAGAAGAATGAAAATAGACCCATATCTATCACCGTGCACAAAACTCAAGTCCAAATGGATTAAAGACCTCAATATCAGCCCAAAAACACTGAACCTGATAGAAGAGAAAGTGGGCAATACCCTACAACAAATGGGCACAGGCGATCGCTTCTTAGGTATAACCCCAGAAGCACAGACATTAAGGGCAACATTGAATAAATGGGACCTACTAAAACTGAGAAGCTTCTGTAAAGCAAAGGACACTGTCACTAAGACACAAAGGCAACCTACTGACTGGGAGAAGATCTTCACCAACCCCGCAACAGACAAAGGTCTGATCTCCAAAATATATAGAGAACTCAAGAAACTAGACTTTAAAATGCTAATTAACCCAATTAAAAAATGGGGCGCTGAACTGAACAGAGAATTCTCAACAGAAGAAGTTCAAATGACCAAAAGACACTTAAGGTCATGCTCAACCTCCTTAGCGATCAGGGAAATGCAAATCAAAACAACTTTGAGATATCATCTTACACCTGTAAGATTGGCTAAAGTCAAAAACACCAAGGATAGCCTTTGCTGGAGAGGCTGTGGAGGAAGGGGTACCCTCATCCATTGCTGGTGGGAATGCAATCTTGTGCAACCACTGTGGAAGTCAGTGTTTCGGTTTCTCCGGAAATTCGGGATCAACCTACCCCTGGACCCAGCAATACCACTCTTGGGAATTTACCCAAGAGATGCTCTATCACATGTCAAAAGCATTTGTTCAACTATGTTCATAGCAGTATTATTTGTAATAGCCAGAACCTGGAAACAACCTAGATGCCCTTCAATGGAAGAATGGATGAAGAAAGTATGGAATATATACACACTAGAGTACTACGCTGCGGTAAAAAACAATGACTTCTCGAATTTTGCATGCAAATGGATGGAAATAGAAAACACTATCCTGAGTGAGGTATCCCAGGCCCAAAAAGACGAACATGGGATGTACTCACTCATAATTGGTTTCTAGCCATAAATAGGGTTCATGGAGTCTACAATAGGCGAATCTAAAGAAGCTAAGTAAGAAGGTGAACCCAAGGAAAAACATATAGTTATCCTCTTGGATAAGGGAAGTAGACAAAATTGCCGGGGGGAAAAATGGGATCTTGGGGGTGGGGTGGGATGGGGGTTAGGGGAGATGGGGAGAGAAAAGGTAGAAGGGAAGGAGGGTGGACTTGGGGAAACAGGAGGATCGGGATAAAGGAAGGTTGGATAGGGGAGCACGGAACCACAATTCTTAGTTAAGGGACCCACTTTAGGGTGGGCAGGAGACTTGACCCTAGAGGGGCTCCCAGGTGCCCAAGCTGAGGTCCCCAGTTAGTTCCCTGGGCAGCTGAGGATAGGGAACCTGAAATGACCCTACCCTAGAGCAATACTGACGAATATATTGCATACCATCCTAGAACTTGCATCTGGCGATGGATGGAGATAGAGACAGAGACCCACACTGGAGCACTGGACTGAGCTCCCAAGGTCCCAATGAGGAGCAGAAGGAGTGAGAACATGAGCAAAGATGTCGGGACCACGAGGAGTGCACCCACCCATTGAGACAGTGGAGATGATCTACTGCGAGCTCACCAAGGCCAGCTGGACTGTTACCAGAAAAAGCATGGGATAAAACTGGACTCTCGGAACATGGCGAACAATGAGGGCTGATGAGACGCCAAGGACAATGGCACGCGGTTTTGATCCTATGCCATGTGCTGGCTTGGTGGGAGCCTAGCCAGTCTGGATGTTCACCTTCCTAGATATGGATGGAGGGGGGAGGACCTAGGACGTACCACAGGGCAGGGAACCCTGACAGCTCTCTGGACTGGAAAGGGAGGGGGAGAGGAGTGGGGGGGAAGGGGAGAGGGGTGGGAGGAGGGGGAGAAGAGTGGGAGGAGGGGGAGAAGAGTGGGAGGAGGGGGAGGGAAATGGGAGGCTGGTGGGAGGAGGTGGAAATTTGTTTTTTTTCTTTTCTTTATCCTCCTTTTATCAATAAAAAAATTAAAAAAAAAAAAAAAGCTGATGTGTTTGGCGTAAATGATCAGGGAAGCGAAGCGCCCTTCTTCCTACAAATCTCAAGGATATACAATAACAACAATGCAAATCTCAAGGATACACAGTAACAACAATACAAATCTCAAGGACATACAATAACAACAATACAAATCTCAAGGATATACAATAACAACAATACAAATCTCAAGGATATATAATAACAACAATACAAATCTCAAGGACATACAATAACAACAATACAAATCTCAAGGATATATAATAACAACAATACAAATCTCAAGGATACACAGTAACAACAATACAAATCTCAAGGACATACAATAACAACAATACAAATCTCAAGGATATATAATAACAACAATACAAATCTCAAGGATACACAGTAACAACAATACAAATCTCAAGGATACAGAGTAACAACAATACAAATCTCAAGGATACAGAGTAACAACAATACAAATCTCAAGGATACAGAGTAACAACAATACAAATCTCAAGAATACACAATAACAACAATACAAATCTCAAGGATACACAGTAACAACAATACAAATCTCAAGGATACACAGTAACAACAATACAAATCTCAAGGACATACAATAACAACAATACAAATCTCAAGGATACAGAGTAACAACAATACAAATCTCAAGGATACACAGTAACAACAATACAAATCTCAAGGATACACAGTAACAACAAGGCTTGCAGTGTCTGCCATGCTCTCTATTTTCCCCACTTTTTGGACCATCCTCATCAGAAGAAGCCACAACATGCAGCCCACACTCAAAGCTAGCTTGGAATGAAGAGGTGGGGATAGGGGGACTAGTTCTAACATTTGAAGGGAATATATCTATAACACTTAACTACAATTTGGCATGTGAAATGTCTCTTCTTGTTTATTTCTTCATTAAATTATCTCTCTATGTATAGACACAGGAATATTTATTTTATATTCTGTATGATAATCTCATTGAAAGTTATTTATTTTGTTGTGTTTCAGATACTTATGGGTTCTGGCTATGGTGAGAACTTCAGGTTAGCTTTTGAGTTCCTTTGACATGACTTGTATCTTTATGGTTGTCTGTCCTTTGAGCGTTAGCTTACTTTCTATATTGAAAGATGCTCCAACAGCATTGAGCTGAGCTCCCAAAGTCCAATTGAAGAGTGGGAGGAGTGAGAATATGAACAAAGAGGTCAAGACCATTATGGGGACACTCACTGAAACAGCTTACCTGAGCTAATAATGAAGCCTTCCAACTCCAACCTGACAGTGAGGGAACCAGCATAGGACCAAACTAGGTCCTCTGAATGTGGTTGACAGTTTTATGGCTGGGGCAGACTTTGGGGCCACTGGCAGTGAGGCCAGGATTTATCCCTACTGCTTGTTCTGGCTTTTTGGAACCTATTCTCTCTGGAGGGATACCTTGCTCAGCCTAGATATAGTGGGGAGGATTCTGGTTCTGCCTCAAATCAATGTGCTAGACTCTGTTGACTCCACGTGGGAAGCCTTAGCCTCTCTGAGGGGTGAATGGGGAGTAGAACGAGGGGTGGGGGGAAGATGGAAGGAGCAGGAGGAGGGGAAGGAGTGGGAAATGGATTTGGCATGTAAACTGAGAAAAGACAGATTTTTAAAAAATAAATTAACAGAAAAATGATGCTCCATCTTCATGTAAATTTCATGCTCCTGCCCTAGACTAAGAGACACTATGTTTTTATCATAGAATGCTACAAGAAATTATGATCTAGTAATTTAGTTAATTCTAATTTTTCTTTATTTTTTGTTTTATTGAGCTATATATTTTCTCTACTCCCCTCCTCTCCTCTCTTCCTCCTGCCACACTTCTACCCTCCCCATGATCACCATGCTCCCAATTTACTAAGGAGATCTTGTCTTTCTCTACTTCTCATGTAGATTAGATCCATGTATGTTTCTCTTAGGATCCTAATTATTGTCTAGGTTCTCTGGGATTGTGAACTGTAGGCTGTTTTTTTTTTTTTTTTGCTTTATGTCTAAAAGTATGAGTGAGTACATATGATATTTGTCTTTCTGGATCTTGGTTCCCTTACTCAATATGATGTTTTCTAGATCCATCCATTTGTCCACAAATTTCAAAATGTCATTTTTTTTCTGCTGTGTAGTACTCCATTGTGTGATGTACCACATTTTCCTTATCCATTCTTCGGTCGATGGGCATTTAGGTTGTTTCCAGGTTCTGGCAATTACAAAAGATGCTGCTATAAACATAGTTGAGCACATGTCCTTGTGGCACGATTGAGCATCCTTTGGATATATACCCAAATGGTATTGCTGGGTCTGAGGAAGGTTGTTTTCTAATTTTCTGAGAAATTGCCACACTGACATCCAATGGGGCTGTACCAGCTTGCATTCCCACCAGCAATGCAGCAATGTTCCCTTTACCCCACAACCTCTCCAGCGTAAGTTGTCATCAGTGTTTTTGATCTTGGTCATTCTTACAGGTGTAAGAGGGAATCTCAGAGTTGTCTTGATTTGCATTTCTCTGATGGTTAAGGATGTTGAGCATCTTAATTTAAATTTAATGTCCACATGCAGCTAACAACTACCATATTACACAGGATAATGCTCTATACTAATTTCCATCCTCATACAATATTAAAATACTGCTTTCTACACTATATTGATGAATCTCATTCCTTTGGGTAGTATGTTAGACTGGTTATACCACAAAGGAAGACTTACCCAATAATGAAGCAGGAAACCGCTGTCCCAAAGAAGGCGTAGGCCAGAATTGATCCAAGATTTCTGAAAAAGTGTCTCTGAATAAAACAAAAAAATAGGAATTATAGTAATTATTGGTAGCAAGCCAAATAAAAAATCAAACATATAAGCAAAAACTTTACATTAAAAGCCTCTAAAACCTAATATGTCACACGGTTTATACATCTAGCAATATCAGGAGTCACTCCTAAATAATGCTATTCAGTCTTAAACAGCGTGGTTTTAAAATATCCTTTGCACTATTGATCACTAACCAAGTTACCAAGAACCTGATGAATTTCAGACAAAACAATTCAGGCTAAAAATAATGAACTGAATTGAGTGTTTATATATGTAAACCAATTTTTTTTCACTGGACAAAAGCCAGCTTATTGCACAGTTCTGCCAAGTACTCCCTACTTTAGTGGGATCTTAGAGGGTCATTAAAGATAAAAGTCTGAAACAAATAAATGAAAAAGTATCATCTGAGAAACTTTCTACTTAATTTGATGGCAGAAAGCAGACTCCTAAATATACGCTCATTGGACTTGGGATATCACCTTATATTCATCTGCTTTACTCTTTGGAGCCTGAAAAAGATGAACAACAGAGTTGGGAGTGGATAAATGAGAATGGTAATGAATTTGATTCAAGATGGCCATGTTTGTTATAGGAAAAACTTATAATCAATGTTAAGATGCAGTGATTATTCAGAAAGTTGCAAAATTACAATATCCCTCTGATGGGGTTCTGCATATTCAAAAGTTAGCTTCAAAATGAACACCACAAACACATATGCACACATGCTCACTTCTTACAATTCATCAGGTCCATGGGGTCTCCTGATGAAGAGCAGGTTATACCTGTTCGTAAGATCTTTTAAAAACAGGCAAAGGCAATTTCTATTTGAGATTCAGAAGTACTTAATAGGAATAGACAAGCAAAAATCCTCCAAACACCCACAATTAAACAAAGATTATCAAAATGTTAGCCATTATTTTTTATTGTTTTTATTGAGCTCTACGTTTTTCTCTGCTCCTCTCCTTTCCTATCCCCTCCCCTTCAACTCTCTCCCATGGTCCCCATGCTCCCAATTTGCTCAGGACATCTTGTCTTTTTCTACTTCCCATGTACATTAGATCTATGTTTGTCTCTTTTAGGATCCTCATTGTTGTCTAGGTTCTCTGGGATTGTGAATTGTAGGCTGGTTTTCTTTGCTTTATGTCTAAAAGCCACTTATGAGTGAGTACATATGGTATTTGTCTTTCTGAATCTGGGTTACCTCACTCAATATGATGTTTTCTAGATCCATCCATTTGCCCACAAATTTCAAGATGTCATTGGTTTCTTCTTCTGCTGTGTAAGTACTCCACTGTGTAAATGTACCACAGTTTCCTTATCCATTCTTCAGTCACGGGGCATTTAGGTAGTTTCCAAGTTGTGGCTATGACAAACAATGCTGTTTTTGTTGTTGTTGTTGTTGTTGTTGTTTGAAACAGGGTTTCTCTGTGGCTTTGGAGCCTGTCCTAGAACTAGCTTTTGTAGACCAGGCTGGCCTTGAACTCACAGAGATCCGCCTGCCTCTGCCTCCCGAGTGCTGGGATTAAAGGCGTGCGCCACCCCTCCACCCCCCCACCCCCCCACCCCCCCACCCCCCCACCCCCACCCCCGGCTAACAATGCTGCTTTGAAAATAGTTGAGCACATGTCCTTGTGGTATGATTGAACATCTTTTGGGCATATACCCAGAAGTGGTATTGCTGGGTCTTGAGAAAGGTTGTTTCCTAATTTTCTGATAAATCGTCACACTGACATCCAAAGGGGCTGTACCAGCTTGCATTCCCACCAGCAATGCAGGAATGTTCCCTTTACCCCACAACCTCTCCAGCATAAGTTGTCATCAGTGTTTTTGATCTTGGCTATTCTTACAGGTGTAAGATGGAATCTCAGAGTTGTCTTGATTTGCATTTCTCTGATGACTAAGGATGCTAAACATTTCCTTAAGTGTCTTTCAGCCATTTTAGATTCATCTGTTGAAAATTCTCTGTTTTGGTCTGTACTCCACTTTTTTATTGGATTATTTGTTCTTTGGATGACCAATTTCTTGAGTTCTTTGTATATTTTGGAGATCAGACCTCTGTCCTATGTGGGGTTGGCGAAGATTTTTTCCCATTCTGTAGGCTGCCGTTTTGTCTTATTGACCTTGTCCTTTGCTTTACAGAAACGTCTCAGTTTCAGTAGGTCCCATTTATTAATTGTTTCTCCCAAATTTATTGTTTGTGCTACTGGGGTTATATTTAGATAGTGATCTCCTATGCCAATGTGTTCACGCATACTTACCACTTTCTCTTCTGTGAGGTTCAGTGTGGTTGGCTTTATGTTGAAGTACTTGATCCATTTGGACTTGAATTTTGTGCTTGGTGATAGATATGGATCTATTTTCATTCTTCTACATGTTGATATCCAGTTATGCCAGCACCATTTGTTGAATATGCTTTCTTTTTTCCATTTTATATTTTGTTTTACTTCTTTGTCAAAAACCAGGTATTCATAGGTGTATGGATTGATATCTGGATCTTCTACTTGGTTTCATTGATCCTCCTGTCTGTTTTTATGCCAATACCAGGCTATTTTTTTGTGTAGGAGGTCCTTCTATATTTGTATTGCTTTCATTGGTTGAATAAAGAGACTGCCTTGGCCTTTTGATAGGACAACCTTTAGGTGGACGGAGGAGACAGAACAGAATGCTGGGAAGAAGGGAAGTGTGGCAGACACCATGAATCTCTGGCCTGAGATGGATGTAGGTTAGAATCTTGCCAGTAAGCCACAATCACGTGGTGATACACAGATTTAATAGAAGTACATACTGTAATGATTCTGTAATGATTTCAGCTACGTAAGGCTGATACTTCCAAGTTCTAGGGGTCATGCAAGTACAGACAAGCCCTCAGGCAAAAGAAGTGCCTAATGGCCCCAAGGGATGTTAAAGGGCCCCCTGCAAGATCCACATATGACTCAGCTAAGCCCTTGCATGCACGTGTGAGCCCTGTCGTACAATGTACGTAGTCACGCCAACCCCCTGTGCGCATGCGCTAGGCAGCTTTTAAAAAGCTGGACTCACCATCTTTCTCTCTCTGCACACTAATTCACCAGGCCTGTGCACGCCCCCTCTAATAAACTCATAAGCAAGTTTGTTGTGTTTTGTGGTTCCTTCTCACTCGCACCAGGTAATTTCACTCATGTGTATACACCACACAAATGCACACAGACACAGACAAAGACAGACAGACACAGACAGACAGACAGACACACACACACACACACACAAGAAAAAAACAAGGTGGGCATGATGGTGCACACTTGTGATCCCGGTACTCAGAAGGTTGAAAAAAGCAGGTCCCTGGAACTCCCTAACCAGACAGTCTAGTCTACTTACAGAGTTTCAGGCCAATAAAAGACCCTGTCTCAAAAATAATGAGGTGTACAGTGCCTGAATCATACCGAGATTAACTCCTCCCTCCCCATACAATTTCCTGGCACAAAACTGTTCTGAGTACTCCTTTATTATCAGCTGAATGTCGGAATATTCTATAGTGATACCCTCTCTTATGTTCCTAATACAGTTTTCCCAATTAATCTATCCAAAGTTTCCTCATTTAGAAGTTATTTTCAGGTTCATAAAGATGTTATGTTTACTGTCAGCCAAGATCTCTCTTCTCTGGACCTGGAAGGTTTGTCTCAAGTCTTCCTTTAGAGTTGAAATGGGCTATTACCCTAGGAAGGCCTTTGGGGAG
Source organism: Microtus pennsylvanicus (assembly GCF_037038515.1). Classification (NCBI taxonomy): domain Eukaryota; kingdom Metazoa; phylum Chordata; class Mammalia; order Rodentia; family Cricetidae; genus Microtus; species Microtus pennsylvanicus. The sequence goes on from NC_134601.1 coordinate 143,709,045, forward strand.
GTAATCTTCACACAATACTCCCACAATGAGAAAGAGAGAGGGGGGATAGAGGGAGAGAGGGATGGGGGAAGAGAGAAAGAAAGATCTACCTATGTTTTGTAAACATACTTGGTTTTTCAAATAAACAGTAGTTTAGGTTTAAGATGCTGTCAAGTACAGTGATCCTCAATAAGGGGGATAGTCAGGTTCTTTAAAACATTTTTTTACTTATGAACTAACAATGGATTCACTGAAGTTGCAAAGACAGTATAGAAAGGGTTTGTGTACCCTTCATCCACTTTCCTACACTGATGGTAACATATGCAACTATAGGAAAGATTCTAAACCCAGGAAACTATCATTAGTACAATATCAGTATAATTTTATCAGATGTGCAGATTGTATAACTACTGCCACAGTCAAGATACAGAACTGACCTGGAGCATCACACTCATCTAGCATGTATGAAAGGCTCTGCACCCCATCCTTGGACAATCAAGAAATATTCCATGACTACAAAAATATCCCTTGTGATCTCTCTCCGCAAACTCTACTTTACCATCATCCCTAATCCCAAGCAACCACAAACTTGTTCTGTAGTTCTATAATTCTGTCATTCCTGTGATGCTACATAAAGTAATACAGCATATAACCTTGAATGTGGATTTTCTGACTCAGCAGAATGCCTTATAAATCTATCCAGATTATACAGCAAACATTTTTTCCATGTGATCGCTGAAGGTTTTTCTATGGCATGGATCTACTACAGTTTAATTAACCATTACCCACAGGAAGGCATTTTAGTTGTTTTTTTTTTTGGTTTTGTATTACAAATAAGATAGTATGAAGAATGCAGCATAAGTTTTGTGTGAATGTAAGTTTACTTTCTCTTCAAGAAATCCTCAGCAGTGAAGCTGTTCCCTTAAGACAACTTGGACTTCAGTTTTACAAGAAACTATCACCTTGCTTGCCAAAGTGGCTATATCATGTTATATTCCTGGTGGTATGAAAGAGCTCTAGATTTTAAAACAGATGAATCACAGATGATGAAGCCACCTATGATCTCTGAGTGGGTACAGAGCACAGAAATCTGAGAGTTTAAGGGGAAACACTAGAAAATTATTTAGGTCAATTAACACTGAGACTCTTAAGAAATTACTGGCAAAATGGTCATACCTTCTTTAAACTGTATCCAGCATGGAAAATAATTGGAGGCAGCAGAATGTTGAAAAATACCTCTGGATCAAATGTTACCTGAAATTTTAAAAAGAAAAAAAGTCAAAATTTAGATTAAGATAAACTGAAAATATTTATTAAATATTGAAAGCCATTGACTAAAGTGCCTGATTAAAACAAAAGCCACCAATGTGTTAAATCATTACAGCAGTGAAGCCGCAATTTCCCTATTGACTGGTGTGTTCTTCCTCTCTATCTCTCCCTCCCCCAGCACTTCTGAATAAGAATCCAGTGTTCTATCTTAATACATATTAAGTCCTAACAGTTTGAGGCAATTTCAGGAACTCACAGAAAGCTGCTGCCAATGTTTTTCAACAGAAAAGAAAAACATCTTGATTTTTATCACATATTCATGAAGGTTTAATTGCAATTGAGTCTTCATTAACTTCCAGACTATTAATGCGCTCTTTTCTAGATACAATTCTACTACATTTAAGTCTCTTTTGAGGAAACAGTCTTCTGAAATCCTTCATGTGGCCTAGACAAAGTTATCAGTGAGGTCAGTAGCTTCCTGATCATCAACAGAAGTTCAGTAACTCTACAGAGACTGAAATCAGTTGTTGATATAAGGAATTCACACTGAAACACCTACAGCGCTAATCATAGTACAGCCAAAGAAACTAAGCATTTCCAAACATGCTAACCTTTTTAGGAGGGAGAAAGGGTAGGCTAAATATTTAAAATAATTAACTGAAATAAAAGTCAATTAATCTACCCACATGAATAAATCTTTTAATATTGATTTCTTGTCTATCCTGGAAATCACTTACATGAGAGGCTTATAATCTTTTTTGAAGCATTTTTGCTACTCCATAATCAAATGAAAAACAATGTTGAAGCTAGGCATAGTGAAGAATGCCTATAATTCTAGCACTCCGGAGGCTGAGGCAGGAAGACTGATTTTGAGATCAGCCTGAGCTACATTTTAAGAGGCTTTCTCAAAAGAAAAAAAATGGATTTTTTAAAATTGAAAAACAGTGCTTGCACCTAAATTCTCCCTAAAACAAGCCTGTCTCCCTTTGAAGATTAGGTAAGTCTTTGGCATCAGTCACTAATAAGTTCAAGCAGTCAAATATTTTCAGACTATGTAAAGAGAGCCAGGAAGAATTAAGAATTACAGTTCAGAATACTGACTAAGCTAAAAGGGAAATTAATATTATTTTAAGAAAGATAGCCTCCTTTCTAAGGCACAGCAAGGTTAAGAGAAAACAGGCACGCAGGATGTACAAACATGTTGCATAAGCAGCAGCCCACATCTACAGACCCTAGCTAGTTAAGGTCAGAAAGCTGAAGGGACAAAGTTCCAATCTGGCTCTTCCTTCTCCTCATCCTGACACGGAAGCTACCCTAGAAAACAGTGAGCCAGGAATGTGACTGAAGTTCCAGCAGTTAGAAGGGGTTTTTCTCCTACAGGTCAAGATGAAGCCAGGGAATCTGGAACTTTGTCCCAGCTCACCTTCCGCAGCATGTCATTCTGCTCCACGCTATTGATCTTGCCAGGGCTGATTTCTCCTTTCAAAGTGTATTCAAAGAACTTGCCACTGACATTCACTAATAAGGTGCTAAAGGCTCTATCTTCCTGAGTACAGCTGAGTGACTTGTCATGTCCGCTGGTAGCAGGGGTGCCATACCTCAGGATCACTCCAACAATGAGCCCTGAAATAGGGTGACACATAGAAAAAGAATCAGTCCTGGTTAACTGTCCAATCATTTGCAGAGGTGCAGCTGTGCAGCTGAGTTAAACCTGCCCAGTCTTCTGAATAGTTCAGAAAAGTCATTTTCCCTTTTGGTTTCTCTCTTTCAGATCCTGGCCAGAGTCTCAGTATGCTTTCTCCGGGATTCTTTTTTACTCTGAAGCTACCTCCCTTTTGCCATGTGCTTGCTTGCCCAACCTCCATGCCTAACTTAAAAAGACATAGCTTTCTCTCTTCCTCTTCTCCATCTACCTCCTCTGGGCAGATGCTGAGATTTCCAGATTGCCTATTCTAGAGTTTTAAACACTAATAAAAAACATTGTTGAACTCTGAAAAGGCCAGTCATGTGGCAGAACAGAAAGTATGGAAGTGACGCCACTGTTGATGTAAGTCCCTCAGTCACGAGAAGGATTAAACAGTTTAGTGGTTAATATGACCCCATGAACAGAATTAATACCTGCTTGTGCTTCATGTCGTATTTCTGAGGCTTTTAGTAGAGAAGGATGAGGTGGAGAAACAGTGTAATATTTTCAGAATGAGGAAGAACTACTGAGCCTTTTTTTCCCCAGTGCATCCCTCAAACCAGCCCAGCTGTCATCTGCTAGGGTGGACCAAGCCACTGGAATTTTTAGTTGCTATAAATGGAACATGCTTTGCCACACACCAGAGGTAGAAGAGGGGAAACAAAATGGTTTTTCTTATATCATTCCAAGCACTGAATATCATGGAGAAAGTAACTATACCCACTAGGAGGCTAAATACTGTAGTGTAAACTTAAGCAGTCATGATCCAGGGGCCAGGGAGCTGCTTCTTGAGGCTACACATTTAAAATGATGTTCTTAATAATCTCATCCTGACCACCTGTGAAATAACCTTAAAGGTATAAGAAAAGGCAGACTTAATCTTAAAAAGTATATTTCTCATTACCAAAAGAGATATTTAAAGAAAACAAAGGTTCCATAATGCAGATGCTTCAAGTTACCTGGTGAACCAGCAGTGCCAGTCTTCTTTTTTTCTGGGTTTTTCTTTTATTTTATCCAATAATTATTATTAAGCAAAACCAGTCCCTTGGTAATGGACTTCTTTTTTTTGTTTTGTTTTGTTTCGTGATTTTTTTTAATTTTTTATTTTTTTTATTGAAAAAAAATTTCCGCCTCCTCCCAGCCTCCCACTCCTCTCCCCCTCCCCCGACTCCTCTCCCCCTCCCCCCACTCCTCTCCCCCTCCCTCTCCAGTCCAAAGAGCAGTCAGGGTTCCCTGCCCTGTGGAAAGTCCAAGGTCCTTCCCCCTCCATCTTGGTCTAGGAAGGTGAGCATCCAAACAGACTAGGCTCCCACAAAGCCAGAACATGAAGTAGGATCAAAACCCCGTGCCATTGTCCTTGGCTTCTCATCAGCCCTCATTGTCCGCCATGTTTAGAGAGTCCGGTTTTATCCCATGCTTTTTCAGTCACAGTCCAGCTGGCCTTGGTGAGCTCCCAATAGATCAGCCCCACTGTCTCAGTGGGTGGGTGTACCCCTCGTGGTCCTGATTTCCTTGCTCATCTTCTCCCTCCTTCTGCTCCTCATTGGGACCTTGGGAGCTCAGTCCAGTGCTCCAATGTGGGTCTCTGTCTCTATCTCCATCCATCACCAGATGAAGGTTCTATGGTGATATGCAAGATATTCATCAGTATTGCTATAGGATAGGGTCATTTCAGGTTCCCTATCCTCAGCTGCCCCAGGAACTAACTGGGGACCTCGCCTTGGGCACCTGGGAGCCCCTCTAGGTCCAAGTCTCTTGCCAACCCTAAGATGGCTCCCTTAATTAAGATATGTGCTTCCCTGCTCCCCTATCCAACCTTCCTTTATCCCAATCATCCCGTTTCCCCAAGTCCCCCATCCTACCCTTCCCACTTTTCTCTCTCCATCTCCCCTTACCCCCATCCCACCCCACCCCCAAGATCCCAATTTTTTGCCTGGCAATCTTGTCTACTTCCCATAACCAGGAGGATAGCTATGTTTTTCTTTGGGTTCACCTTCTTATTTAGCTTCTTTAGGATATCAAATTATAGACTCACTGACCTTTATTTATGGCTAGAACCCAATTATGAGTGAGTACATCCCATGTTCATCTTTTTGGGTCTGGGTTACCTCACTCAGGATAGTATTTTCTATTTCCATCCATTTGCATGCAAAATTCGAGAAGTCACTGTTTTTTACTGCTGAGTAGTACTCTAACATGTATATATTCCACACTTTCTTCATCCATTCTTCCATTGAAGGGCATCTAGGTTGTTTCCAGGTTCTGGCTATTACAAATAATGCTGCTATGAACACAGTTGAACAAATGCCCTTGTCATATGATTGGGCATCTCTTGGGTATATTCCCAAGAGTGGTATTGCTGGGTCCTGGGGTAGGTTGATCCCGAATTTCCTGAGAAACCACCACACTGATTTCCAAAGTGGTTGCACAAGTTTGCATTCCCACCAGCAATGGATGAGGGTACCACTTCCTCCACAGCCTCTCCAGCAAAGGCTATCATTGGTGTTTTTGATTTTAGCCATTCTGACAGGTGTAAGATGATATCTCAAAGTTGTTTTGATTTGCATTTCCCTGATCGCTAAGGAGGTTGAGCATGACCTTAAGTGTCTTTTGGCCATTTGAACTTCTTCTGTTGAGAATTCTCTGTTCAGATTAGATGAATTTCCATTCATTTCTTCACATCCGGTGATAAATCAGATGATGGCAGAGATGGCTAGCCAGAAGTTGCTCATCCTTGGGAGCATGTTCCCAGCTGGCACTGTCATGGCTATCTTGCTTCAGGCTTTCTGGGTTTCTATGCTGGGAAGTAAAGTTGTGAGCTACCTACAGAAAGGTGGCTGTTGCTCACATCTTTTTATTTCCTTGATCTTTATTCCTGTTCCAGCAAGGAAGGTAGGATAAATTGTCAGTTTCTATCAATTCTCCCTCATAGGAGGCTTTGAGAACTCTGATAACTACTTAGGGCTCCTATGAATGGAGCAGGAAGAAAGTATGTCATGTGTAGTAGTCAGTCCGAGTGTTTCCTAGTCAGTCCTCGGGGCAGTGAACCACCCCTTTGCTGTGAAATCTGTCCTCTAGGTGTGATATGGAAATCGTCATCTTGAAATCAGAGCAGCTGTGATTACTCATACAAGACCCTCACAAGATTAGGTCAAAAATAAGTTACTTTCTGGAAGGGAAGGGCTCTTCATCACCGGTGCAGCTGTCTCTAAGTTGCCCATGCTTATATAGGGAAGCCTTTCATTCAGGATCCTATAAATAACCCCAATTAAACTCACTGGCTCACTAAGCTACACCAGTCGAATTATTTCTTTGGCTTTTATCAGAGCCCTATCTAAAGTGAAGAAAAGTCATTAGCCCCATTTACATTATTCTGCTCATTCTTCTGATGACTGTGTGGAAGGTCCCATGGCACAGATGATATCTCTCATGGTTACCATGTGTTATTTACATCCCAACATTAGAACCCCACCAGGTCCTGTATCATTGCTGCCTGCTGCCTGCTGCCTGCTGCCTGTGCACCCTTTTCTCCTTTAACAACACACAACTCCACAAATGTTCTATCTTCTTTGTTGTAAGGATGTTCCTTGGGAGTTATTCTTCTCGGTGACAATCTCGTGAACAAGTTACATCTATTAGTATCCTGTGGGTGAAACCATATATCTGTGTGTGTGAGAGGGGGCGGGAGGGAGAGAGAGGGAGAAAGGGAGAGAGGGAGAATGAATGAGAATTCAGGAGATATGCGTGGAGATCAGAGAACAACTTTGGGTGTCAGTCCTTGCCTTCTACTTTGTTTGAGATGGGACCTTTCTTTTTGTTGCTGCATTCACCAGGCTAGTTGGCCTGTAAGCTTCTGGGAAACCTGTTCTCTCCACCGCTCATCTCTAGAAGCAATGGGATTACAGATATACCACCACGATCAGCTTTCATGTGGGTTCTGGGGATTTGAACTTAGATCTTCACACTTGCTTTGCCCACTGAGCCACATCCCAGAAGCATATGCTTCTTATATAGAAGCATCTTGTGGTTTTTAAACCTCCATGACAGTGACAGTTTGTGCCCATGGTGCCAGGCTGAGTGTCTCGGTCTTATTACTCATAGTTGAGGTCATGTTGATAATGACTAAGATTAGCTGCAGCAACAGTACTTCCTTCCAAGGCAGCTGGCAGCAGGGCGGGCAGAGGGTGGGGACTGCTGGGTGCTCTCAGGGCTTTACTGTCCACATCTTTAGAGTGTCTTTTAGTCTCATTTCAGTCCTTGGTTAGCCAGTCATGTTCTGATGACGTTTTACTTGACAAAGCAGTTGACAGCTCTTCAGCATTTATCATGATACACCATGGTCTATATTGCCTTAAAAAGATGTATTAGCCGTCTCTGCAGTGAGCAGAGACCAAACAGTACCTTTCATGCTGGAAATCAACGCTGACTGGGAGCTCCCATAAGGGGCTGAGCTTCAAAGGAGGAAGGGGAAGTGGGCAGGAAAATAACTCTCCTTAAAGGAGAAATTGAGGAGCAGCAAAATTATGCCAAGTGTTATGAGCCTCTGCTTCAAGTGGAAGCCTTTTTGGGTCAATAGGGTGATATTTTGCAATAAAAAGTACAACCCAGACAACCTCCAAAAAAAAGAATATATTTATGTAACAATCAAACAGCAGATGCCCAATAAATACTTTTAATCAGCTGAATTTGAATAAAGATTGTCAGTAAAAATCAAAAAAAACTAAGCTAATAATGATGTGAATGTCCCTGTAGTGTAAGACTAGGTTAATATCCCAAAGAGTAGGATTAAGATTGTGTTGATAGGAATACTACACATCCCTTCTCTATCCTATACTTAGTGCAGTCTTGGGAAAGAAAGAAATTAGTTGCTGTTGTTTAAAAAAAAAAGTAGCCTGTCACACAGTTTATACTAAACAGGTTCATAAAGAAAAGAAAAACCAAAACATAGTATTTACAAAAACTGCTTATATTAAAATTTGCTTTACATTCGTCACTGCTTCTCGAGTTTATCAACCTCCTCAGCTGAGCTAATGAAGAAGTAAACTGCTCTCTTCTAGGTCCTCACAATGAATACTGAGAAAGAAAGAGGTTTAGGGGCTAGAGAGATGGCCACGTGATTAAGAGCACATTCTACTCTTGCAGAGGATCCAAGAACTACTCCTGGAACCCATATTGTCTTCAGGCAGCTCACAACTGCCTATAACTGCAACTCCAGAGTATTTAGCGGCCTCCTCTTCTGGCGTTCACAAGTACTTACACACATGTCACACACACCGATGTATATGCACACACACAAGCACACACACACACACACACACACACACACACACACATATATATATATATAAAATAAATCTTTAAATAAGAGGCATACAATTGTATACGAATTCTTTTATTCCAGGAAACGTCTAGATTCATTAGTAGATGTTGAATACTGGTGCTTAAAGTTAGAAAATCTTCTCGTCTGTGCTCTGGGCCCAATGCACCCATACAAATAAAGGGAGACAGCGAGAGAAATGACACTCTGTTTAAACAGCAGCATAACCAAGTACAGCAAGTGGTTAGCCCCATGCTCAGAGCTTGACCTAACCCAGCCGCAGAGTATACGCTGAGTGACCCTCAGTTCAGATATCTAGTTACTACCATCACACTCCAGGCCATGATATGAAGTTCACAATGAGCATTTTCTGATTGACAAAAAAGCAGCATATCAGGACTGCAGAGGGCTTTTTGTTGTTGCTTTATGTTTGAATTAATTATTTTTTAAAAATCTGGAGACAACATGAACACCCTAGTTCATGTGCTAGATCTGAAGACATCCTCTGATATAAAACTCTGAAAAGACCTTAACTGCAAAGAGTAAAAACATGTAAGGAATTCTACTTAAAGCTCAAAAAGTTCAGTACATACACCAAAAAAAAAAAAAAAAAAAGAAAACCAATGCAGAGAGCCACAGAGGCACTGATCACACTGGCTCAACAGCACAGTGCTCCAGATTACAGAAAAAATAAATGTCTGTGAAAAAAGAGTCACAGCAGACACCAGCTGAGGAATGGATGGTCACTGATTTCACAGGCATATGACTAACTTCAGGAAATAATTTAATTTCAAATTTTACAGAAAGAAAATGGAGATGGAATTACTTTGACATTTTATGTGGCTGAAAGCAAACGGTGAACTCGAAAGTATAAAAATTCAAGACTAACTTGTGGGTATGAACAAACCTACTTCCCAACTCTATCTACAGTATATAACTGGCAGCTCTTCCAATTTTAAGATATAGCCAAAGGACGTGAACATGTATATACATCTATATATGCATATCTATATATGAATGGATATTTTATATATGTGCTCATCTGAACTTTGGTAGAATGAGAAAGGAATATGAGCCAAGTGTGACTGCAAATTCCAGAGGGTCATAAAGATGCCAACCCCCATTGGTGTGGAGTCAGTTTCTCTTTCGTAACTGAGGCTGTTGAGAGAATGGTTGAACAAGTAGACATGGGAGAGATGTAATTCTAGACAATCATCCACCAGCTGCATTATAAAAATGCCAATATTAATAAGACTTTATTAGCTGGGTTGGCAGTGGTGGGACACGCCTTTAATCCCAGCACTTGGAGACAGAGACAGGTGGATATCTGTGAGTTCGAGGCCAGCCTGGTCTAAAGAGGGAATTCCAGGACAGGCTGCAAATCTACATCAAGAAATCCTGCCTCGAAAAAAAAAGGACTTTATCAAAGGCAAGAAGGGCCGGTACATGAATGTACTGTTCTCTACTCAATGAGAACATCACTTATGCATGCTACTGAGGGTAAAGGATCACCATCACATGGTAGTGATTTGGCCACCACCATGTTACTGTGTAGTGTATAATAAGGATTCTGAGTTCTAAAGCTTCATTTGACATAATAAGAAAAGAAAGCATCAAATCACAAAGCATTTGAAAATAGTGATATCCAGTGTTCTTACAATGAGGTGGCAAGAGATAAGGAAAATCCCAAGAAGCTAACAGGCCAGCGAATCAGGCATACATGGCAACGAACAAGAGACCTTGCCAAAGAACTATACCCTAGGTTGCCATCTGGCATCCATTGCACACCATGCACACATGTCTACACTTACACAAAAGAGGAGAAATAACTATTGCTTGAGAATGTGCTACCTGAAATGGAGGGACTAGAGGTGTTTCTGATTTCAGAGTCATTTGATTGGGATTCTCGCACAGACTTTATCAAATTGAGTATCCCTAATCTGGAATCCAAAATTTACTATGCTCCAAAATACAAATCTTTTTTACTTGTCATATCAGAACTCAAAAGATCCTGGATTTTAGGTTTCAGTTGAGGAATGCTCAACCCACACATCAAATTTGACAAAAAAGAACCCAATAGATTTTAGCAGTAATCATCACTTTTCAGGGTTAGGGGTGGTTGGCAGGACTTTGGCTTTGAGAATGCATTGCTATGGTTCTCTTCAATGGCTTCTACTCACTCTGCTACTTATACAGCTGTGCTAATCACTGATATGGGCTGGGCGGGGAGCAGTAACTGAGAGTCATCACAGGCTCCTCTACCTGCCTAAAGTAAGTCTTTTGAACACGTATCTGGAGAGATGGAGGTCATCTCTAGGCTAAAAGCCACAGGCGACCATTGTCCTTGTTAATGTTCAGCAGTTTTAATACATGTTCCCCAATTTGTTATTGACTATTTGTCCATTCTTATATATTTTAAATAGTTATTTTTAAGAGTTTTGTTCAATTTTGTTGCTATGGATCACCCACCCTAACAACATGCTCTACCAAGCAGCAGAAAGGAGAATTTTGTGGGCTTCACAGGAGTCCTGGGTGTGTCCCATCACTTACACCTCAGTTGCCATACAAAGCAAGGTGCCTCCACTATTCCCTCCTAAGATCTGGCTGTTGGAAGAATGAGTGCAAAGTACCAACTGCTGCCCAGGTGCTGCTTTTCTACAAGTCTTTTGGATGAATCACTTCCCTTACATTATCACAGTTGCTATAAAAAATACCACATATAGAGAATCAGGGATCTGGAAGGGAGTGGATGTGTGGGCTGGAGCAGAGTAGGAAATCTACTCCAGAGAAGCAGCTATACGGCTATCTCTTATTGACGTCACCCTGTCCAATGTAGGAGACAGGTGCCATAATTTATTTGACCACCTGCTTCATGAGTGTCAGTAAAATGAACATTTGTATAAGAATTTACCATTCTAAAAAGTTTTGACCAGAGAAGTATTTTGAGAGTAAGCATAATTCTCTATAAATGCTGATATTTATTTTAGAAAATTGTCCCATGGATTTATCAAAACAGAAAGTCAGTAATAGGGCTGGAGAGATGGCTCAGTGGTTAAGAGCAGTGACTGTTCTTCCAGAGGACCCGGATTCAGTTCCCATCACCCACATGGAAGCTCACAACTGTCTGTAATTCGAGTTTCAGGGGACCTGACACCCTTACACAGACATACAAGTAGGCAAAAGTCAGTAATAAAACGATATAGCCATATGATGCATCAGCATGCAGCACTCTAGCTTGGTAAACAAACAGAAAATAAGCAACTCTACCAGTTTCCCTACAGTAAGTAAGATTGTTCTCTATAGAAGAAATAAAGGACTGTAGGGCTGCAGAGATGGTTCAGTCAGTAAAGTGCTTGCTGTGCAAGCATGAGGACCTGATTTTAGACTCCCCAGCATTCATATAAAAGCCAGATACATCTAGGTTGTTTCCAGGTTCTGGCTATTACAAACAATGCTGCTATGAACATAGTTGAGCATATACTTTTGTTGTATGATAGGCCTCTCTTGGGTATATTCCCAAGAGTGGTATTGCTGGGTCCAGGGGTAGGTTGATCCCGAATTTCCTGAGAAACCGCCACACTGCTTTACAGGGGATGTTCTATCGGGAACCCACTAAGGCCAGCTGTCCTGGGTCTGAAAAAGCCTGGGATAAAACCGGACTAGCTGAACATAGCGGACAATGAGGACTACTGAGAACTCAAGAACAATGGCAATGGGTTTTTGATCCTACTGCACGTACTGGCTTTGGGGGAGCCTAGGCAGTTTGGATGTTCACCTTACTAGACCTGGATGGAGGTGGGTGGTCCTTGGACTTCCCACAGGGCAGGGAACCCTGATTGCTCTTTGGGCTGACGAGGGAGGGGGGCTTGGCTGGGGGAGGGGGAGGGAAATGGGAGGCGGTGGCGGGGAAGAGACAGAAATCTTTAATAAATAAATAAATTTATTTTAAAAAAAGCCAGATACAGCAGCACATGTCTGCAATACCAGCACGGAGGCAGGGGAGAACAAAAGCAGAGTCAGCTGGATCCTTGGAGCTCACTGGCCATACAGCCAGCCTAGCAACTGATGAGCTCCAGGTCCAGTGAGACTCTATCTCAAAGGTGGAGAGCAATTGAGAAATACATCCGACAAGCACCTCTGATGTCTCCATATGCTCCCACATGTACGTGTGCACACACCTATATGATGACCATATATGCATGCATAATAGAAACCCACAGAATTAAAGGCTATAAGGAAGATGGGCTGCATGAAACCAATAATGTCATTGTTGAAAATTCCCATTTAAGAGTTATTAGAAAGAGTAAGTTGGGTGGGTAGGGAGGTGGGGAAGATCTGGGATGAGTTGAGAAAAGAGAAAGAATATGATCAAAATATATTGAAAAATTAAAAAAAATACTCAATACAAAAAAATCCCAATTAAGTGGTGAATAATTGTCCATTCTATTTTTTAAAGGTTTAACCTGATAATAAGAGTCACACACCATTGGTTTTATTACACAATTTCTGCAAACTGTTCAGTTCCCTTAAATTCAGTTGATATTTCAGAATTGCATGAGATTCAGTCTTGGCATTAAAGCATCAGTTCTGAAGCCCAACATGAACAGAGCCATAAATCCTTAACTGCTCACTCACTGAGAAGTCCTCTGCTTTTGTTTACTACACACCTAAGGAATAGCTATAATATCCCCACATTTATTTTATCCAGATCTCATATCACAATTACAAGAGATATACAAGATATGCATCACATTTAAAAAAATGCTGTCTTAAGCTGTGGTATTCAGAGCCGCCTGGGGAATCAGCTGGAATACAGGCCCCAAGGTCTTCCGTATAGCTTTTGATCTTTTGGTCTGGGTTGTAAGTTTGGGGTTTTGTTTGTTTTGATTTTTAGTCCAGTAATATGCACATTTAGAAATGAGAACCTTTGCTTTCTTTTCTTTATTTTTTCATTCTTACATCCTGACCACAGCTTCCTCTCCCTCCTCCCTTCCCAGTACCTCCCACCCACCTCACCTTTTCCCCTCTCCCATCCTCCCCTGTTTCTCTTTAGAAAAGGATGGGCCTCCTATAGCTATCAGCTAGCCATTTTAAGGTTTAAGGTTTGACTTTTTAAGTACTGAGAAACAATACATATATACCCTTCAACCTGATTAGATTTTTAGCAACTTGATACAAACCAGAGTCACTCTGGGAAGAGGGAACCTCAGCTGATAAAATGCCTCCATCAGATTAGCCTGTAGGCAAGTCTCCAGGACATACCTTGATTAAGGATTGATGTGGGAGGGCCCAATCCACTGTGGGTGGTGCTATCCCTAGGCAGGTTGTCCTAAATAGAAGGTAGAAGAACATGAACCTGAGGAGCAAGCAGTAAGCAGAATTCCTACGTGGTCTCTCCTTCAGTTCCTGCCTTGAGTTCTTGCTTTGACTTCCCTTCATAAAAGACTGTAATCTGTAATCCAAACAAACCCTTTCCTTCCCCCAAAGTTGCTTATGGTCATGATCTTTAACTTAGCTATAGAAACCTAACTAAGACACCTTCTCAATAATTACCAAAATAAAGAAATTTCTGTAAACCCATCTCACTTTTTTGTGCAATATACAGAACTCATATTACAAAAGGCCAGATGCTGTAGCTATACATCTCATAGATACAGGGAATGCTAAGCATGGGCAAGGCCTTCGATTCAATCTCCAGCACCAAAAAATGGGGTTCAATATTTGGGGTGTAGAAAAATGTAGCTCCTAATAATTCTTTTGTCCACTGGATACTCAATCAATGGGCTTATCCCTAGGGAAGGGTAATTCTTCCCCTCTCAGCAGCTGTTAATTGCTTATAGCTCTTCATCAACATGGGGCCCTGTGAGATTACCCCCATTTAAGTTGGGATGTTAACTACTGTTGGAGTTGTTTAGGCAATCATGTTGTTGAGATTTCATGGTTGTAGTTTCCTCTTATAGCTAAATGACATCATATCACAGTAGACTTCATGGTCCTCTGGCTCATATGGTCTTTCCTTCCCCATCTTCTGCAATGTTCCCTGAGCTTTAGGTGCAGGAGTTACATTGTAGATATATCAACTGGGACTGAGCAGCACACAGTCAGTTGATTCCTATATTTTCACCAGCTGTGACTTTCTATAATGGTCTGCTTCTGTTGCAAAAAGACTCTTCTTTGATGAGGGATGAGAGCTATATTCACTTGTGGATATCAGGATATGTACTTAGTGTGTAGTCAAGAAATTATACTGGCTTAGGAAAGTGTCAGTAGTAGGTATTTCTCTAGGGTCTATGACATTTCCTTCCCATGGGTAGCTGGCTAGGTTTGCAGAGAGTACAACAGAAAATCTGCACATTGTTAGTTCTCTTCTTCAACAGCTAAAACCATGAACATCTGACTAAACTCAAGATAGACGTTCATATGATTAAACATATTAAACACACACACAAGCTGAACATGGTGACACACATCTGTAATTCCAGAACACAGGAGGCTAAGGCAGAAGAATGATCCCTGTCTGGAAAAAAAGATTCTTCATCTAAATATCAACTACATTTCAAAACAAACCACCTTTCCTCTGAACCTATTCCTGGAACCCTCTTTCTACCATAGACACCCTAACCATTTTACCAGGTTGAACATTATTCAAATCATAACAGCGATAATGTGGAAGAGAAAGGGTCCTTAAAAGTGAGCTGGCTATGCTGGCATCTTGACCTTCTAACCTTCAGAACACAATGCAGTCCCAGGAGCCAGTGCAGTCCCGGGACACTGGCAGATGAGGCACCAGAACAGGTACAGGGGAGTAACCGCTGAGTGAGTGAGCCAAAGCCAGAATCCGCTGAGGGTCCCCACATGGATCTGGGACCTTCAAGGGAGTAGACCTAAGCCAAGACCCCTGTGGATCTGGGCACAAGTCTGGGACCTCCCAGGAACTAGGCCAGAGCCAGGACCTCTGCCAGTCTGGGCGTGAATCTAGGATCTCCGAGGGAGTAGGCAGGAACCAGAGATCAATACAGGGACAGGCATGAGTCTGAGACATCAGAGGGAGTAGGCCTAACCCAGGACCTCTGTGGGTCCGGGTTTTGGTCGGGGACATCAAAGGGAATAAGCAGGAACCTGGAACCTCTGAGGGTCCCAGTGTGAGTCTGGGACCTCAGAGGGGGTAAGCCTGAGCCAGGTCCTCTGCGGTTCTGGGCATACCCGAGCCTGGGAACTCCAAGCAGTAGACTGGAGCCAGAAACCTTTGCAGGACCAACTCCAAGCCAGAGACTTCTGCAGGAGGGGATCCAGAGCAGGATTTGTAGAGGTAGGTCAAGGCCGGTAACCTAAGCCAAAGTAGGCTTGAGACAGCAAACTCCCAGGGAGCAGTGCAAAGCAAAGGAGTGCTGAACTATCTCCAGGAACACGGAGTAACCAACGGGGTACCTAGAACTGTGGCACTGGCTGTACCACGAGAAACAACCATCTGAGCTTTGGATTCTTTGGCACTTAGAAGTTTATTCAACAGAATATCAGACAGCCCCTACCAAACCTTTTAGGGGAAAAGATGAGAAGAAAAGGAAGAGCAACACAACACCAATAAAACCTAAAGACCTACAACAGCAAGACCTGAACAACCATATATAGATGAAGCAAAAGAAAATGACCTAAAATATAACTTCAAGAGAATGTTTGAAACTCTTAAAGAGGAAATAAAAAAATCCCTTAAAGAAATGGAGGAAAAGACAAACAAAAAATTGGAAGACAAAAGCAAATCCCTCAAAGAAAACCAAGAAACAGAAATCAAACATATGAAAGAAACTATTCAAGACTTGAAAACTGAAATGGAGACAATAAAGAAAACACAAGCCGAGGGAATTATAGAAACAGAAAGCATGAGAAAACAATCAGGAAACACAAACGCAAGAATGAACAGCAGAATACAAGAGATGGAAGACAGAATCAAAATATCCAGGAAATATGGGACACCATGAAAAGGCCAAATCTAAGAATAATAGGTATAGAAGAAGTTCCACTCAAAAGCACAGAAAATATATTTAACAAAATCATAGAAGAAAACTTTCCCAACCTAAAGAAAGACATGCCTATGAAGATACAAGAAGCTTACAGAACATCAAACAGACTGGATCCAAAAAAATTTCCTCTCACCACATAATGATCCAAACACTAAACATACAGAGTAAAGAAAAAATATTAAGAGCTGCAAAGGAAAAAGGCCAAGTAACATATAAAGACAGACCTATCAGAATTACACCTGACTTTTCATTGGAGACAATAAAAGCCAGAAGGTCATGGTTAAGTGTTAAGCGGACATTAAGGGACCACGGATGTCAACCCAGACTACTATACCCAGCAAAACTTTCAATCACCATAGAAGGACAAAACAAGATATCCCATGATAAAACTAGATTTCCCGAATACCTAGCCACAAACGCAGCCCTACACAAAATACTAGAATGAAAGCTCCAACCCAAGGAAGTTGGCTGTACCAACAAAAACACAGACAACTGATGGTCTCATGGCAGCAAATCCCAAAAAAAGGGAAAAACTGCACAAATTAACATCACCAACAATGAAAACTAAATTAACAGGAGATAGCAATCAGTTTATTTATATATTACATTTCCTCTTGAAAGATTTTTCCTGTGACTAATATGAAATGACCTTCTTTGTCTCTTTTGACTGATTTTAGTTTGAAGTCTATTTTGTTAGATATTAGAATAGCTACACCCACTTGTTTCTTAGGTCCATTTGATTCGTATATTTTTTCCCAACCTTTTACTCTTAGACGATGTCTGTTTTTGAGGTTGAGATGGATTCTGTTTTTATATCCAATCTCTTAGCCTGTGCCTTTTTTTTTGGTGAGTTGAGTCCATTTACATTAAGGGATTTTAATGACCAGTGATTGCTATCTCCTGTTAATTTAGTTTTCATTGTTGATAAATGACAGATTTCTGTATTTTTGCTGTTATCTCCTGAGTCATTAGTATCTGGGAAACAACCAAAGTCAAGAGCCAAAGTTACATTAATGACACAAGAAATGCTTGATATCATACATCCAACAAAACCTTTTATGTGCTTCTGAAGGCAGAATAAGATATAATTACAAACTGCCTTTAATTCAGCTTAGCTCAAAACTACGTCGATTCAACAGGTTACTTGATAAAATCACTTTAAAACAAAACAGAGTGAAGTTGCTTTAATGGAAAGTGTTGCTCATCCTACAAAATGTAGTTCCCAATAGTTGGACCCTTCATACTGAGAGGGGAAGGTTCTGGACTGTACTCACAGGGAGATGAAAAGCTGGCTAACACAGAACCTGCCCCACACAGTCCCACTACAGGCACACACAGACACACACACACACCTGTACCACTTGTATTACATTACAATAAAGCCAATTAAAGTGTGATGCCACAAAAAAGACACAAAAGGTTGACACAGCAGGATACAGAATAAATATTTCTTTCATGTGAAAAAAAATGTTGAAGAAAACCAGAGAAACAGTGACTTCTTGATTGGGCCTTACAAGAGAAGGAAAGAGACTGAAAACTAGACGTCAGAGAAAATTACCCTGGCTAAATATCCAGGTTGGTAAATGAACGTCAGATGGGACTGAGTTGGCTCACGCTGGGGAGAAAAGGGAAGGGAGGGGTCCAAGTGTCACGTGGAAGGCAGCTTCCTTCCTTTTGAGCCAGGCTCACAAGATTAGCATTTACCACACAGGAAACAGAGACCACAAAGACTGCTGGGCCAAGAAAGAAGCACATACAACCAAGTCTGACTTTTAGAAGGTTCCATAGCAACAATATTGAAAATGAACAGCAGGAGAAACAGGATATGAGTTCAAGAGCTTTAGCAGCTATCCTGAAGATATGGTTCAGGATGTCCTGGTTTTATTTCTGTTGCTAGAAAAAAAAAACCAGACAAAGAGCAACTTAGGAGAGAAAAGATTTACTCAGTTTACACTTCCAGGTCCATCACTAAAGGAAGGCAACACAGGAACCTGAAGCACATCCAAAGTCAATAATAGAGAATAATAAAATGTACAGGCCCATTATGCTCAACTCACATTTTTTTCCTCATACAGTTAAAGGCTTACCCCTCCTTAAAGGGTGCTACCCAATTTTATACTGGATCTTCCATATTAATTAAAGTAATCAAGACAATACCCACCAGACATGCCCACAAGCCAACTTGATATAGACAACCCCTCATTGAGACTCTCTTTTTAGGTAAATTTTCACCGGGTCAAGTTGACAAAACCAACCATCCCATGTAGGGGTGGGGAGTCAAAATCATTCCTCTGCTGAAGAGTCCCCCATTATCCTACATCCTGACTGCTTTCTTTCTTTCATTTGATGGCTGTGGTTCAGGTGCAGACAACAGGTCTCAGATTATTCTAAAAAGTTACCTACTCAATCCTATTGATAAAAGATTTATGATAAATCAAGATATATCAGCCAAATGCTATTGGAAGGCCTAATTTGGATCTTAAGTCAAACTAAACAAAAAGTTAACTGGAGAAATATGAACTCACTGTATATTTGACAAGTATCACAAAATTAGTATGGATTTTAAGAGTTAATAATCTATTATAGCCGCATTATTAAAATATCCTTTGTCTTCTGGAAATATTTACAAATCAAATAATATAATGTGAGGGATTTGGATCAAAATCATATATGGGATAAGCTGGTTGGAAGGCACAAATGAAATAAAATGGACTACAAGTTGGTGATTAATGAAACAGGTAATGAACTCATGGGTTTCATTTATTATATTATTGACTTTACTTTTATGAATTTGAAACTCACCAATATAAACATCACCTAACCAGTATAACGCTTTAATGGTATCATTCTAGCAACCAGAGGGTAAGCACAGATTTCCCTGCCCCACCCATCACTCTTGAACCTCTGTCCAATTAATTGCCTGCTCACCAGCTCTCTTAACACCTCAAACTCAACAGGTCCTAGAGGTAGCTCTTACTCCTCCAGGTCAGCATTGTTTCTCTTCTCCATTCCCTGTCCTTGCCACAGTCAGCTCCCTGTGAGTCACTCTTAAACTCATTTACATTCACAGGCACCATCAAGGTTCTGCACATTGGCAGCCATTCTTCTCTCTGGAACTTTTCTTCAGAGCCTTTTCATCCCTCTGCATCCATCACACACTGCTTAGCAGTCTACCTCAAAACCACCACAATGTCTGTAACTCTGAAAGAACCGCCACTGCTCTAGCTTAAAGACTCTGGTGACTCCTTGACAGCCAGAGGACAAAGCAAAAGCCCAACTGCTGAGCAGCAAAGCAGGATCCCCTTGACCACGCCCATCTGAGTGAATTTAATTCCCACAAGATGTGAAAGCTGTTTTGGAGCTAATTAAGAAACAGATTAATGAGTGATAGAATCATCTTGCATGTAACATCCACAGTCGTAGTATAGGAGGACCCCTTAAGGCAAAATGGCCAGTCAGCCAGCTTGTTCTCAGTACTGTGCCCAAGCCAAGGCCTACCTGCTTTGTCTTTCAGGAGCTAGAACCCAAGGCAGTTGCCAGAGGAGCAAACTATGGCCATACATCAGAGTCTAAATGACATGATGAAGCCTCAAAATCAAACACAATCTACTAGCATCTTCCTCAGTATGAGACTTACAGCATCAAACCAAAGAAACAAAAAATATTAACCATAAAACATAAAGAAATAAAACACCAGCAAAAGAAATACTCAACAATGAGAATTACAGAGCTATGAATCACACTTCTTAAAGGTGTCATGTGTAACTCAGTGCAGGTGTGTGTGTTCACACGGCTCCGTGAAATGAAGACTAGAGACACATGAGGATGAACTCAGGGGGCTCAGTCTCGGTGAGCTGAAGCCTTTCCCTTTGATTCTTGGCATCTTTATTTTTTCCTGTATTTACACTTTAACTAGTAGATTTTCATATCACAAAACAAACTGGATAAAGTTTCCGAAAATACAACGCCAGGTGCAAATACCTGGTTCATGAGGTCCCACGATTTTCCCAGGTTCCTCTAAACCAAGTTTTGCATAGGTTTTGTATCCATGGGGAACTCTCAGACGAGATTCACTCGGACAACAAAAGGTATCTGTAACACAAAGGATGGATTAGGGGCTGAGAGCTGCCTCCGGAGCTAGGCCAAGAACAACGCAGTGGCGAGTTCATGGCTAGGGAGGATTACTTGCTAACCCTCTGGCGCTGAGCCAGTATGAATTTCTGCCACATAAAGGTACCCAAATAAGGTAAGAAAAATGCAAATTGGAAGTGTTGAGAGAGGGTAGGCCATATGACAGCACCAAAAGCAGAGGCCCATCCATTATGGTGTCTGTTTCTTCTTTCTACATACCTCTCAGTTGCTCAGCTCCAAACTAAAATTTATGCTCACAGAGAGATGACAAATGTCTCCCTGGCTTCAAAGCCATATGATTCAACAATTCCAAACAGAACATAGAGAAATCTAGGATTGGTGACTATAGTGGTTTAAATAGGAATACCCTCCATAGGTTCAAATATTTGAAGAAGTATTCATTAGGGAGTGGCAGTACTTGAGAGAGATTAGGGGATGTGACGTTGTGGGAGGAAGTGTGTCCCTGTGGGAGGGCTGGAGGTTTCAGAAGCCCAAGCAAGGCTCCTCCTGCTACCTGCAGATCCAGACGTAGAACTCTGGGATGCCTCTCCAGTACCCTCTCCAGTACTGTGTGTCACTAGGCTCCCCACCATGACGAAAATGGACTAAGCCTCTCAACCTGTAAGCGAGCCCTAATTAAATGATTTCCTTTATAAGAGTAGTTGTGTAATGTTTCTTCCCGAAGACAGTGACAATAATCTATTTAGTGACAACCCAGCAACCAGTACCTCCCCAAATGATATACACAGTAAATATGAATGTAGCACTCTCTCTTCACAGGCCTCATATTCTGACAGGGGAAAAACCTTTTCAGATCAAATATCGAAGCTAAGCAGGAAAAGATGAAAATAAAGGAGGTAAAATAGCACAAGGAGAGTTGGAGGAGACGTCAGGTAGGACAGTGAAATATTAGAGGCCAGAAAAAAAGGTTTCAGTGGAAACAAAGAGAGGATACAGCATCAAATATGAGGCAGCTACTCAGCTCCTTGTCATTCAATTTTCTGCCAACAGTCACATCTTCCAGTGAGTTTAAAAATAAGATGCCCACATCAATGACTTGAACAACACTCAGTGTTTGTCACATCACTTTGTCAGCCGCCTAAGGGGTTCTGTACAGAGACTTCTCTTCAGACAGAGCCCAGATAAAACTTGGTCAGAGAAGAGAGTTTCAGGATTGACAGACAATATGAAGCAGAGTTGGTGTTTGTGGAGGGGAAAACTTTACTATGGATTTTAAAACGGAGGTTAGTAGTGGGAACATGAGCTCCTGCAGGGAAGCTATGACCACAAAGGCTAATTCATGAGAACTTCAGTGATATTGAAAATTGGAATGTAGTGGGTCAAGAGCTAAATTATTTGGGGATATCTTTATCTCCCCTTAATTGTCATTTATTACCTGCCTCTGGATATGACTTAACATCATTGTAATCACCAGGCACAACCTTTGGACACCAGGCACACACCCCCATTTCTATCAACCAAAAAAGCTGCAAGCATCTGAGACCTATAGCTGATATTTCCCTGTTGGTCTGCAACCCACCTACCTGATATACCTACCAATATGTTCAAAAAGTGTCTTGTCTCAAGATTTAAGTGTCTGTTACTATAAAAACTTCATGTAATTGTTACCACATTAGAACATGGTATTTGAATAAATCTATGTTCCTAGGCCATATTGGGCTCCAGAATAAACCATCTCATTTGTTCCTCTGGGGACAAGAGCTCTTTCTTTCGTTGCCAAGAGAGACACTGAGGGAAAGAATTGTACATCCTAAAGCAAGGGTGTGGACTTCGCAAGAAAAAGTTTCCCTTAAATATGATAGTAGTCCAACAGATGAAATTACATTGTTCAAAGAGTTTCTAAGGAACTTATTTCTGCCCTTTCCAACTTTTCTTGGTAAGTGAGATCAAAGAGTGGTACCTAAGGTGAGTTGGATAGGGTTACAATCAGACGAAATAAAGCCCCACAGGTCACAAGGGTTGCACAAGAGCATTGAGACTTACCTTTCACTGTAAGGGAAGTGTCTTGTGAAATTCCTTTAAAAATTGAGAGTTTCGAGTTGGGAAAGGAGAAAGGCTATCCCTGGTCCTGAATGCTTAGGCCTTAAGCAGATTTGTTGCTTTTTTAAACATTGCATATTTCAAATAACTCTAGAGAAAGGTAATATTGTCTCTATACAGGCAATATTCATAGCAAAATTTGTTAGTTGTCCTGGGAATTCTTTACTCTCATTTGGAGAGAGACTTCATTCAGATAGGGAAGAGGGTGTTCCTTTCCCTTCCCATGTCCCCTTCATTTTCTTCTGCCTTCTACCTGCATCAACTGGACAAATAGATGAGAAATTACTCTATAACTCTCTAAGAAAGTGCAAGGCACCAAAAAGGGGAACAGGCCAGAAATGTTATACAATGGTTCCTATCCTCTGACAGTCTAAAGCCCACTCAAAGTCAGCCAACTGTGCCAAAGAGAGAAAAAAAGCACTAGAAAAGTCTATCAACAGTCCTGGTAGTTTGTATTATAGCAGTGGGATGCTCAAGGCTCTCAGGGGAACTATCGTCAGTTAAATGTTGTCTGGGGAGGAAGGCCATCCCCCCATCTGGCTGGGTCTGGCTGGGTCTGGCTGGGTGTGGATGGCTGTGTAGCATGACAAAATGGCAGGGCTGGTGCAAAATGCAGAGCCAGGATTCCAGTGATGGAATGTGCTGATTAATAAGGTAAGAAGGAGACACAGGGTCAGAGAGGAGTAAAAGAACAAAGTCAAAGAAACCAGACCAGCTATGCAAAAATTATATCTAAGGCCAGAATTATGAGACCAAAAGTCATCAGAGCAGAGTACCTCTTGGGCACAGCTACATTTAGCTAAACACAGGCACACGGAGTGGATGAAGCACACTTATGTGACTAGAAGAATTCATTTGGAATTACAAGTAATAAATGTATTAACGAATGTACCTGAAATAAGGAGAGGACAGTTAGGGTCATCCATCCCCCAGATTTAAAGGTAAGAAAATGAAAGTTTCCTTTAACACTTCCTAGTCATTTCTCATGTGTTGGATGTGAGTGAGAAACTATTGGCATAATGAAGGAGTTTAGCTGTTTGTATGCACTTAAGGACATGTGAATCCCCAAACCACGGGGTGACTCAACTGGAATGTACCTGAAGTGCATGCAAGGAAATAGTAGCAGTAACCGGCAATCAGAGGGTGAGGTCATCCATCCAAACACATAGGGACTATCTCAGGCTGGCCAGGGGTGGGAAGGGGGCAAAGCCATCTCAGCAAGGAGATTGAGCCACTAATCTCTGTGTATGAGCACACCATAACCACTGCTTCTGTGCTTCTCTCTTCTTTCTTAGCAGCCTATCGCCAACACAGGGGGCCCTGCCACTTGCATATATAAGAGAAAACACTGTTCCATCTAAGCCTACACTCTGCTTGGCTTACCCAGTAAATATCTCACTAGAAATGAATCTACTGGCCTTAGGTTATGAACCTGGTTAATTCGAGCCACTCCTCCAAGCCAGACATTTCTGCTTGTGAGCTAGCAATGTCATTGTTTGCATTTTCTACCAAGGCAGGTGCTATGCTGCCTGTGTGGCGCCTTAACATACAACTGCAATATCTATTTTCCTTGTTCTATTTGACAGCTAACTCTATAGTGCTACCTATGACTGTGACCTTTGTTTCCTAATCCCATCACTTCATACACAGTAAATGTCACTATTAAAAGCCATCTGAAAACAGCTGCACATAAAGAAATCACCAAAAATCTCAGGTATGCATGCTGAACTAGCCTACTCAACACGACTGGGCATTGCACACAGAAAAGAGAGACAGACTGCACCTCCTCATCCCTAACCCTAGTACTTTCCTTCTGCCTCTGAGACAACCACTATTTCAATTTTGTTTGTATTCCTAGTCTAAGGTTTACTAAGATGATCTATAAATATGTAAGTCATTTTCCTGTTTATCTTTCATTTGGATGTGTATATTTTGTAGTGGTTGTGCAGCATGCGCATTTACTGTACAGGTGTGTGCACACGTGCATGTGGGTGTGTATGCAGCTATGTGCACCCCAGTATGGGGCTCTCTCTCATTTACTGTACAGGTGTGTGCACACGTGCATGTGGGTGAGTATGTGCACCCCAGTATGGGGCTCTCTCTCATTTACTGTACAGGTGTGTGCACACGTGCATGTGGGTGAGTATGCAGCTATGTGCACCCCAGTATGGGGCTCTCTCTCATTTACTGTACAGGTGTGTGCACACGTGCATGTGGGTGAGTATGTGCACCCCAATATGGGGCTCTCTCTCATTTACTGTACAGGTGTGTGCACACGTGCATGTGGGTGTGCATGCAGCTATGTGCACCCCAGTATGGGGCTCTCTCTCATTTACTGTACAGGTGTGTGCACACGTGCATGTGGGTGAGTATGTGCACCCCAGTATGGGGCTCTCATTTACTGTACAGGTTGTGCACATGTGCATGTGGGTGTGTATGTGCACCCCAGTATGGGGCTCTCTCTCATTTACTGTACAGGTGTGTGCACACGTGCATGTGGGTGTGTATGTGCACCCCAGTATGGGGCTCTCTCTCATTTACTGTACAGGTGTGTGCACACGTGCATGTGGGTGTGTATGCAGCTATGTGCACCCCAGTATGGGGCTCTCTCTCATTTACTGTACAGGTGTGTGCACACGTGCATGTGGGTGTGTATGTGCACCCCAATATGGGGCTCTCTCTCATTTACTGTACAGGTGTGTGCACACGTGCATGTGGGTGAGTATGCAGCTATGTGCACCCCAGTATGGGGCTCTCTCTCATTTACTGTACAGGTGTGTGCACACGTGCATGTGGGTGAGTATGTGCACCCCAGTATGGGGCTCTCTCTCATTTACTGTACAGGTGTGTGCACACGTGCATGTGGGTGAGTATGTGCACCCCAGTATGGGGCTCTCTCTCATTTACTGTACAGGTGTGTGCACACGTGCATGTGGGTGTGTATGTGCACCCCAGTATGGGGCTCTCTCTCATTTACTGTACAGGTGTGTGCACACGTGCATGTGGGTGTGTATGTGCACCCCAGTATGGGGCTCTCTCTCATTTACTGTACAGGTGTGTGCACGTGTGCATGTGGGTGAGTATGTGCACCCCAGTATGGGGCTCTCTCTCATTTACTGTACAGGTGTGTGCACGTGTGCATGTGGGTGTGTATGTGCACCCCAGTATGGGGCTCTCTCTCATTTACTGTACAGGTGTGTGCACACGTGCATGTGGGTGAGTATGTGCACCCCAGTATGGGGCTCTCTCTCATTTACTGTACAGGTGTGTGCACACGTGCATGTGGGTGTGTATGTGCACCCCAGTATGGGGCTCTCTCTCATTTACTGTACAGGTGTGTGCACACGTGCATGTGGGTGTGCATGCAGCTATGTGCACCCCAGTATGGGGCTCTCTCTCATTTACTGTACAGGTGTGTGCACACGTGCATGTGGGTGAGTATGTGCACCCCAGTATGGGGCTCTCTCTCATTTACTGTACAGGTGTGTGCACATGTGCATGTGGGTGTGTATGTGCACCCCAGTATGGGGCTCTCTCTCATTTACTGTACAGGTGTGTGCACACGTGCATGTGGGTGTGTATGTGCACCCCAATATGGGGCTCTCTCTCATTTACTGTACAGGTGTGTGCACACGTGCATGTGGGTGAGTATGTGCACCCCAGTATGGGGCTCTCTCTCATTTACTGTACAGGTGTGTGCACACGTGCATGTGGGTGAGTATGTGCACCCCAGTATGGGGCTCTCTCTCATTTACTGTACAGGTGTGTGCACATGTGCATGTGGGTGTGTATGTGCACCCCAGTATGGGGCTCTCTCTCATTTACTGTACAGGTGTGTGCACACGTGCATGTGGGTGTGTATGTGCACCCCAGTATGGGGCTCTCTCTCATTTACTGTACAGGTGTGTGCACACGTGCATGTGGGTGTGCATGCAGCTATGTGCACCCCAGTATGGGGCTCTCTCTCATTTACTGTACAGGTGTGTGCACACGTGCATGTGGGTGAGTATGTGCACCCCAGTATGGGGCTCTCTCTCATTTACTGTACAGGTGTGTGCACATGTGCATGTGGGTGTGTATGTGCACCCCAGTATGGGGCTCTCTCTCATTTACTGTACAGGTGTGTGCACACGTGCATGTGGGTGTGTATGTGCACCCCAATATGGGGCTCTCTCTCATTTACTGTACAGGTGTGTGCATACGTGCATGTGGGTGAGTATGTGCACCCCAGTATGGGGCTCTCTCTCATTTACTGTACAGGTGTGTGCACACGTGCATGTGGGTGAGTATGTGCACCCCAGTATGGGGCTCTCTCTCATTTACTGTACAGGTGTGTGCACATGTGCATGTGGGTGTGTATGTGCACCCCAGTATGGGGCTCTCTCTCATTTACTGTACAGGTGTGTGCACACGTGCATGTGGGTGTGTATGTGCACCCCAGTATGGGGCTCTCTCTCATTTACTGTACAGGTGTGTGCACACGTGCATGTGGGTGTGTATGCAGCTATGTGCACCCCAGTATGGGGCTCTCTCTCATTTACTGTACAGGTGTGTGCACACGTGCATGTGGGTGTGTATGCAGCTATGTGCACCCCAGTATGGGGCTGTCTCTCATTTACTGTACAGGTGTGTGCACACGTGCATGTGGGTGAGTATGTGCACCCCAGTATGGGGCTCTCTCTCATTTACTGTACAGGTGTGTGCACACATGCATGTGGGTGAGTATGTGCACCCCAGTATGGGGCTCTCTCTCATTTACTGTACAGGTGTGTGCACACGTGCATGTGGGTGAGTATGTGCACCCCAGTATGGGGCTCTCTCTCTCATTGATCACTCTCCATATTTAGTTTTGAGACAGTGTCTGACTATACCCGAAGCTCATGAATTTCCAAAGTGCATCAGAGACCTGCCAATTACCATCCCCCTATACCCATTCCCAGCGCTGGGGTTGCAGGTATGTACCATATTGTCTGGCTTTTCATATGGGTTCTGGAATCTGAAGTCAGGTTCTAATGCTTGCATGGTAGGCTCTTTACTGATTGAGCCATCTCCCCAGTCCCCTTCCAGGTTAATTTACACAAATAATATTTTCTAAAACTAGGAGGTTGTAGCTGTGGAACAATGACCAAAATAACAATAACTTAAACAGGCCAAAGGGTTTTTCCCCTCATGTAGAAGGTGGAGTGAGCATTCCTGGGATGAACCCCAGCTCCCTGTCTGGGCATATTGTCATTTAGGCAGAAGGAAGTGAGGGGAAAAGGAAGGCATTCTCTTCCTTTCAAGAGCATGCCTTCCAATTTGCTACACTACTCTGTATACATCTTACTAGCCAGTACTCAGTCATACTTAGTCACATGGTCATACCTGGCTATAAGAGAAGGGAAAAATAGTCCTTTTCTCTGGGAGGCCATTTATCCTTTTAAAATTTCATTACTGGAAATTATATTTACTAGACAAGTTTTGCAGCATCTCCCTTTTTTGCTGAATACAATCTTTTAAGATTACTCACGGTGAGACATATAAAGTCATGCATGTGCATTGCTGCTCAGTTGTGTGCATATATGAGCTTGGGTGACAGGTTTGCTTTAGAATTGAGGATTTAAATTCTAACTGTGCAGCATGAATATACCACAATGTATTCAACCATGCCCCTACTTCAAGACACCTGGGCCTTTTAAACACAATATATTTCCTGACTGTTTGAATCACCTCAGGGAAAATGTTAAATTAGTTAAATGCTAAATTATATGGATCAGTCTCAGGTTCACTCTTGTTATTTTGCAAAGTTTTTAAAGGCTCTACACCAAGTCGGTTAAAACAGAAACTTAACAATGCTGAATTACATAAAAAGAAGAAATAAGTCTGTGGTTCACCTAGAGTTTCTGCTATTGTAATTAAACATTGCGTGGTGTTCTGAGTTTCTTGACAACTGAAACAAAGAGGAAGCATAGTGTGCCATTCGTTCCTCATCATCTGATAAGGATAAACAAATAGCTAGGTGTTTGCTCAATTCCACATTCTAAAACAACATTGTCTTATTTTTACAAAGCTCGGTTAGCAGGACAAGTTAACGCCACTAACAACCAGTTGTCAAAAACAAGACAAGACTTATCTAGAAGTATTCTCATTTTACCCTTAACAAGTAAAGGACTTAGTGTTCCCAGTTTTTCAGGTTAAGGATGTAGCTCAGTGGTACAGAGCTTGCCTAGCATGTACAAGGCCCTAGGTTTCATACTCAGTACAGTATAAAATAAGGGGAAAGTTTCTATATGGGGCCAGGGTAATGTCCATATGTAGGGCATTTAGGTTGTTTCCAGGTTCTGGCTATGACAAACAATGCTGCTATGAAATAGTTGAGCATATGTCTTTGTGGCACGATTGAGCATCCTTTGGATATATCCCCAAAAGTGGTATTACTGGGTCTTGAGGAAGGTTGTTTCCTAATTTTCTGATAAATTACCATGCTGACACACAAAGTTCTGGCAAGAAGTGGTCGTCTAGGAGGAATGGACCAAGACTCTTCCAGAGTTTGATAGTTTCCTTGTAGCTGGGTATTTTAATAAGATCACACTATTAGGTACCTTGGTGTCAAAGGATTTTTGAGTCTCCTGTAATTAATTCAAGATTTCAACCCATTTTAGAGAAGTGAAAGAAACTGGCTATTTCTCTGGCTTTTTTTTCAAAACTGTGAACAACCAAATATAGCATCCTTCCCATTTTTACATGCATTTTGGTAGTTTTTTTCTTTCAGCATATTTTAAAATTATTATTTGAATTGCAAAAGTTTATGGGATGTCGTATATACAGTTCATAATGACCTAGTCAAAGAAATTAACATTTCTGACTCTTCAATCTTTAAAAACTTTAAAATTAAATTATGGCTACAGTATCTTACCCCAATATACTACCCTTTATGCTTCATGCTTTTTCCTATTACTCCAAGAATTTTCCTGCAAATAGAATCAGTACATTTGTATACTGTTTCAAATCATCTTGGACAGTATATCGAACACCCAGTTTATACTATGGATTCTTCTTATAATAACAACCCTTAAACCTCACTACAACTTCATGATGTAGGGATTACTAACACCACTTTCCAGTTAAGGAAACTGGGTATTGAAGAGTAAATGATCTATGTAAAAAATCACATGGCTGACAAACTCTAAATAGAGCTTAGATCCAATTTCACATACTTCCAATTCCAAACTTTCTAATAGCTGCAGATATTCAAATGGCAAGTAAATTATGGCTAAAATTTAACTCACCTTTGTCAATAATACATGAGTCTACTGTATAGAAACCCCAAGTCTTCCCCCAAAGCAAGTTAGTAGATATAATCTGAGCAGACTGAACTCCCTCCAAAAATCTTCTTTCCTACCTACTCTACAAAGACCTCCATCCGCACCAGTATCTGATCTCCCAGCTTTCACCATTGCCTCCACAATTACATAAAAATACATTCAGTCAACAAATGTTTTAAGATCCTTCTGTGCCTCAGGCACTGTTCCAGTGTTTGGATACATATATAAGTGAAGAAACAAAGAGAAATTCCTGATCTCGCAGAACATATGTATACTTCTAGTATGTGGCCAGACGCAAAACCAAGATAGATCACACTGTGTGTTAGAAATAAAAAGTGTCACACTCCAGCCAGGGAAGCAGGTAGGCTTTTCTCCAAATTCAATCCCCAAGTCTTTCCCATAGCTCTGCAAGAGAACTCCTGCTGA
Source organism: Microtus pennsylvanicus (assembly GCF_037038515.1). Lineage (NCBI taxonomy): Eukaryota > Metazoa > Chordata > Mammalia > Rodentia > Cricetidae > Microtus > Microtus pennsylvanicus. Next base: position 143,739,234 of record NC_134601.1, read on the forward strand.
GGTAACCGAAGAATGGATAAGGAAAATGTGGTACATTTACACAGTGGAGTACGCCACAGCAGAAAAAAAATTAACGACTTCTTGAATTTTGCAGGCAAATGGATGGAACTAGAAAACATCATTTTGAGTGAGGTAACTCAGACACAGAAAGACAATTATCACATGTACTCACTCATAGGTGGTTTTTAAACATAAAACAAAGAAAACCAGCCTACAAACCATAATCCCAGAGAACCTAGACAACAATGTGGGCCCTAAGAGAGACATACATAGATCTAATCTACATGGGAAGTAGAAAAAGACAAGATCTCCTGAGTAAATTGGGAGCATGGGGACCTTGGGGGAGGTTTGAAGGGAAAAGGAGAGAGGCAGGGAGGGGAACAGAGAAAAATGTCAAGCTCAATAAAAATCAATTTAAAAAGGTTTAAAAAGTCAAAAATTAAAAATAAAAAAATAGTTTAAAATAACGCCACATAAAGAGTAAAAAAATACACAGAGAGTGTTGTCTTTAAATTGTTTGATGGCTGAAGAAGGAATAAAAGCTGCTAAAAGACATTTGATTATAAATGCTGCTGGATTAATCTAACATGTATATTTTGAAAATGCCTTGACTTCAACATTTAAGTCAAAAGGTATGTTACTTTGGAGAAGAGATTTTGCTTTTGTTTTCACAGGAAATGAGAGGCTGTGGATTTATTCTGGGTTAAGAAAAATCAGGTTTGATCAAGGAAGACCCCCCCCCGAAGAATCTCCAATAGGAGCAGATGGTCCAGATGATCCTACATTTCAGAGGATCTCTGTTGGAGTTTCCTCTGAGTTCTACATCCAGAACAGTTTTAAATTGCTGGCTGAGATGATGAAGCCTCACAGAATTTTCCAGTCAGGACTTGACCATAATTCAAATTTTTCTTTAGGTCCCCATAAGATTATTAGTGCCCCCAATCAGCAGGAAGTATCCTGGAAAACTCTGTCCACATTCCCTCCCCCCAAAATATGGATTAAGGATGTTTGCCTTTCTTTAGAATTTTGGTTACTAATTGTTGTAGATAATGGTCAGGAGAAAAGCTAACCAAAGGAGATTCAATTCACAGTTCTTGTTTGCAAAATCGCGGGCAGGGTGCTGTGAGAGAGTCAGTTTTCTTGCTCCAGTGAATGGCCCCACATCCACACCGATATGGGCAGCAATAATTAGACTCAGTTTTTAAAAACTGACTTCATTTTTTTAAGGGGGAAAAAAGAAATAACATAAAGTAGGTAGGAAGTTGTAGTGAGGATTTAGGAGGAGTGGAAGGGAAAGAGTAGGGAGTAAATATCAAAATACATTGTGTGCATGAATAAAATTCTCAAAGAATAAAAATATTCTATTTTAAAAGAAATACCTATTATTTAGAGATTTTTATAAATGTAACTCAGCAATCTGTAGTTTTAAAAAGCACTTTCTGAACTCCACCTAATATTTGGCTGTGGGTCTGCATCTGTTTCCATCAAGTGCTGGATGATGCCTCTGATGACAATTGGGCTAGGCAACAATCTGGTCCCAGGAGATGGCCAGTTTAGGCTACATATCCACTATTGCTAGAAGTCTTAACTGGGGTCCTCCTTAGAGATTCCTGGGAGATTCGCTTGCACCAGGTTATTACCTGACCCTAAAATATCTCCCCTTCCAGCAGTCTCTGGGGAATTCTGCAGAAGAGGGGGAGAAAGTATTGTAGGAGTCAGAAAGTGTAGACAAATTTTTCTTTGGGCTGTCAGCTCACCAAAAAAATGACACAGAGACTTATTAATTGATTATAAAAGCTTGGTGGGGGCCAGCCTGATCTACAGAGTGAGTTCCAGAACAGCTAAGTCGTTTCACTGAGAAACCCTGTCTTGGGAAACCAAACAATGAAAAAAGCTTGGCCTATACCTTAGGCTTATTCCACTAGGTTTTATAACAACCCATTTATATTAATCTATGTTTTATCTCACGTCTTTTTACCTTTCTTCCACCTTGCACCTCCTGTTTCCCCTCGGTGTCCTCTGGCATCTCTCTCACACCTAGATTCATTTTTTTCATTTCCTCTCTCTCTTCCTGGAAGTCCCGCCTAAGCTCTTCCTGCCTAGCTATTGGTCATTCAGTTCTTTATTAAACCAATCAGAAGGTACTTTGGCAAAGACACATCATCACAGTATATAAAATGATTATTCCACAGCAAGAGTGATCAAGGACACCAAGAAAACCCACAGAATCAATTAACCTGGGCTCATAGGGGCCCACAGAGACTGAATGGAAAACCATAGACCCTCCACGGGACTGACCTAGGTACTCTGAATACATGTTACAGTTATGTAGCTTGGTTCTCTTGTGGGACTTTTAACAGTGGGAAAGGGACTGTCTCTGACTCTTTTATTGGCTTTTTGGACCTTACTTCTCATACTGGGTCACCTTGCCCAGTCTTAGTCTTACTGCAACTTTTTTTTTAGTATTTATTTATTTATTATTCATACAATATTCTGTCTGTATGTATGCCTGCAGGCCAGAAGAAGGCATCAGACCCCATTACAGATGGTTGTGAGCAACCATGTTGTTGCTGGGAATTGAACTCAGGACCTTTGGAAGAGCAGGCAATGCTCTTAACCTCTGAGCCATCTCTCCAGCCCCTTACTGCAACTTGATATGCCATGTTTTGTTGATACTCATGAGAGACTCATCCTTTCCTGAACAGAAACAGAAGATTATGGGGTAGGAACGGGTGATGGGCTGGGGGTAGAGGACGGAGTGGAAACTGTGGTCAGAACATAAAATAAATAAATAAATTTATTTTTTTTAAAAAAAAAAGTACATTCTGCCAGGTATGGTAGAGCACACCTTTAATCCCAGCGTTCAGGAGGCAGACAGATAGATGTCTATGAGTAGGGTAGCCTGGTCTACAAAGTGGGTACCACATCAGTTAAGTTTATAAGTCTCAAAACAAAAACATAACAAAGAAAACCAGTTTCTAAGATAATCTAGATAATATGGCTATTCGCAAAAAGAAAAAGAATTAAAAGGGGTTAGCAAAAAAATTTTAGTTGCCTGAATTATTCTAAGGTTATTAGTAAAACCTAAAATTCTGTGTAGCAAGGAAAAAACCTTTCATCAATGTCATTTATGCTGTGTTACACATAAAGAATTGAAGTATTAAAGTAACAAAATAAGAACTGGGTGTTTAAATAACACTAAATTGCTGATCTGAGAATTACAATGCGACAAAATGAGTCCTTACTTGTGGCTGCAGGCCATTGTAACACTGGGTCTATAATATTCTACCTGCTTTATGCTAGTTCAATTACAGGTTCAAAACACAGGCACTTTCTTAATTAGCAGGTAATATTCTGTCATTTTCGGTCACTGCACAGATCCATTTGTCACTCACAGCTTCTGGCACAGTAGAATATGCCATGCTGCTCTACTGTGCAAAATATAATAGGAAGGAGAAAATGTGTTCTGTTTCCATAGCTTCTGTCCAACTAGCAATTGTGAGGAGCTGGAGTGCTGTAATAAAATAGTAGGCTGCTTACCATGCTGACTTAAAAACCAAAGAAGTGCTATATAGCAAGGAATGACAGCCATGATGAAAAATCACTCTACCCAGCTAGCAAAGATAGGTACAAAATAATCTCTGCATGGAGTCTGGGGTCTTAAATAAGGACTAATTATGCACATGTCATAAGGCTCATCTTAGAGAAAGGACCATTTCCTTTCTTTTGCTATCTAACGAGCCCAGGCAGGATAGCCCAGGTACTGACAATGAGATTTCTTTTAAAATGAAGGAAAACTGTGTGATGAGGCATGTCTGTATCCACAAGAAAGGCACAAGTGCATATCCATGGATCAAGCCCAATTTCCTCCCTAAGTTCATTTCCCTATGAAAAAGCAAGGGAGGAAGAAGCCTGCAGACGCCTTTGCCAAGGACGCTGAAAGGAAGGGACACAAGGTGTACTAATATGAGCAGCGGGGCTGTGGCCCCAGCACCCCAGCCGCCTGCTAGCTTATGCCCCAAAATAACAACACACAAACTGTATTCACTTAAACACTGCCTGGCCCATTATATCTAGCCTCTTCTCGGCTAACTCTCGCACCTGGACTAGCCCATTTCCAATCATGTGTGTAGCACCCCAAGGTGCGCTTACCAGGGAGATTCTAGCCTACGTCCATCCTGGGTTGGAGCTGAATCGCGTCTGTCTGCCCAGGAGCGGAGAGCATAGCGTCTCTCTGAGCTCACTTCTTCTTCCTCCCAGCATTCTGTTCTGTTTACTCCTCCCACCTATGTTTTAACCTATCAGGGCCAAGCAGTTTCTTTATTGCTTAACCAATGAAATCAACAGATTGATATATGACACTCCCACATCAGCAAGGAGTTGGGGAAAGAACTCAGTAACAAAGAGGGTCAACAGACATGATAGGAGGTACATAACCATAGTACAGCCCTGCCTTGTTAGAACAGGAATGTAAGGCACAGGATATTGCTGTCTTCCTCTAGGCTCCCCACAAGCTGAGCATTGGCCCAACCCAGTGCAGCTGCAACCCGCATGAGAGATCCCTCATTCTCACAGTATGAGAAAGAATGGAGGAAAGTAGCTCCTGGATTCAAACGGCTCAGAACAGAGGGTGTGAGTCAGACAGCTTTAAAGCTCTGCTTTACCATTTAATCAGCTGGGTGACCTGAGCAAACCTCTCAATATCTCTCATTTTTCTCATCAAAAAACTAAAATAGTGTTGAGGTACTATGAGAAATTAAGGAAGTTAATAATTATAAAATTCCTAGAATAGGGTTTAGCACACCCCTTGACTTATAATAGCTCAACTTCTTATAATATTTCTTAATAAAACCTGCAACTATCCAGGCCCAGAACCAGGGCTATGGGTTGGCCCACCCTAATATCCACCCTATCTGTGATCTGCTAGAGCACGTGAAGGAACTGATCCTACAGACCCCAAACTGCAGGATCTCCATGACACAGAGCAACCCCAGGATAACCAAGAGGAGTCCCAGTGAAGGTCCAGCATCCTTAGTGTAGCAGAAACCAGAGAGACCTCGAACCAGATCAATGAAATGACTCTCTGCAATGAGTATGTAAGTAAACATGTATGGACTAAAGGGTATACTGCAAGACTCACTATATCACACCACAGTTTCCACAATGAAGATTCCTCCCCCCAGCCCTTTGTTCTTTTTTTCTCTTAAATTTTATTGGGGAGGGGCACCGTAAGGGCAGAGGGCAGATATGCAGGGACTGAAAATGAATGGGATCAAGACATAAAAAATAAATAAATAAAAAGGAAGTCTTTTTAAAAAAAACAAAAAAATAGCAGAGAAATGATGATATCCCACAGAAATTATACTTGTACTGTATTCTGAATTTGGATCATTACCCAGAGTAGCAGAACTATCCTCTGTCAGGGTACTGGGATGTACCTCCCAGTCACCTCTGAACCCATGAAGAGAACAGCTGGCATCCTAAAGTACACTAATGGCTAAGACGGGGGTTGCAGGACATTAGGTAGATTCAATTCATTTGATGGGTTTATCAACATTTGTATTAAGAACTCTTGCTTACATTTTTAAAAAATGACAACTTGAAGAGTTCCTGGTCCTGCCTAGGCCCCTCACCTGAGATGAAATTGAAGTTCTGTCCTCCCTCCTCATCTGGATTTCCAGCAGGAGCACTGTGCCTTGCCCTAAGAGAAGATGCTCCTCATTCTCCTACTTTTTCATTGTGCTAGTCGCAATTCAGATCTCTCAGCCATGACACAATCCCACTTTGTCCTGCCAGCTTTTCAGCTTAAGGAGGCATAGCAAGCAACATAGATGTGGTAATGGGGTCCAGAGGCAAACAGACTCCCAGGACACAACCAGGTTGTCGCTGGTTACATTTATTGTGCTTTGCAAAAGGATGAAAGACAGAAATAAACAAGGGATAGCAGCTACATTTCAACGTGAGGGCTAAGCAGCTTCCCGTCTACCCTTCACTCACATGGGTCACATATGACTGCGAGAGGACAGGAAAAATGTTTGTAGGTCTTGTTAACAAATGACAACAACAACCAAAAAACCCAAAACCCACAGTCTCTTTTCCTGCACTCTCAGACAAGCCAACTAACATGCTTCCTGACCCAGGGTAGCCCTAGACAAAAACCAAAGCAGACACCAAAGCCCCCAAATACCTTAACTCTATTGATCTGTGTGTTTTGAGATAGTATTCATGTATTTCAAACTGACCTTGAATTTAGTATGCAATCAAAGGTGATCTTGAACTTCTGGCCATTCTGTCTCTGACTCCAAAGTGCTGGGTATAGGCATTCATGTATCAACAGGTCTGTTCTGGACAGTGTTGGATATCAAACCAAGGGCTTTTCATAATCTAAACAAAAATCCTACCAAGTAGGTATACCACCAGCCCCAACTCCACCATTTTCAAAGAATTCAGGTGATCAAATCACCCAAAGACAAGCCCAAAACATCCCAAGACTTCAATCATGAATGTTAATTCACTTTTTTAAGAGAATGGTGTTTCAAGCTCCAAAAGGCAACTAAAGGTCCCCACAATCCTGCCTTATCTTACATACCTGATCACCATATACCTAATATAACATCCCTTGACTTTTGGGTAACCATACACAGTTTATCCCATTTAGGATGGCACTTCTTGGTGGCAGAAATGTTTTCTTTTCTCTTTCTATCATCCAGCAATCAAGCATATTTGTTTAAATACAAAAACTGGGCAAAATATCAATTGCATCTAAGCAACCAATGAATTCATCACTATTATTCAGGTACAGTGAAGAAAAGTTGATGTGGGATGTCCTTCTGCATATGTGTTGCTTTTATTGGTTAATGAATAAAGCTGTTTAATTTTCTTACAGACATATGCTGGAGCATTGTCTGTTTTTATTTGTGCAGGTACCCATGATGGCCATAACTAAGAAGATCAGCGATTAAAACATCCCAACTGTAGTACAAGTAATAAAAACCCAAATGTAGCATAATTAATAAAAACTCGGAGACAGATATTGGGGTTCAACCAGAAGGTCAGAAAAGAAAACAGCCAGCCACTGGCTCTTACCTCTACCTCAGTCCAAAATGGCAATCCTGCCTCCAGGAATCTCAGGATGCGGCTGTTTCTGAGGGCTTTTTCCTCCCATTTTATAATCCTCTCTAGGGCTGGGATTAAAAGCATACACCACCACTGCCTGGTTTCTATGGCAAGCAGGTGTGGCTACTGGGATTAAAGGTGTTTGTTACCACTGCCTGTCTGTAAGGCTGACCAGTGGGGCTCTTTTACTCTCTGATCTTCAGACAAGCTTTATTTATTAAAATTCAAATGAAATATCAGTATAAAAAGTTACAGGATTTTAAAAGCCCCAATGTCTGAATGGCAGTAATCCTTAAAAAATGACATGGAAAATGCTACAAGACTTATCTAAACTTGTCTCAATTTTATGAGGAGGCAGGCACTTGAGTGGTCTTAAAGCTAGTATCTTTTCTTGGAAAGGAACTTAAGGCCTCATACATGCTCGACACTTTATACCACGACGGTGCATCCTGGGCTCCTAAAGCTAATGTACTAATAACTTCTTCTGCATATACTCCTAAGTGGGGCCTATGGCCCTACACAATAAACAGTCAAATGCTTGAGGGGGTTCATCAGATAGAAAGAAATACTTAGACTTGACCCAAATCTAAAACTTCTATTCTACAAAAGACACTCCTAAGGAAATGAAATGATAAGCCATAGGCAGCAAGAAAACAGCAGGTAAAGAATTGGTACATCAAAATATACACAAACCTACAAAAAAGGCTCCAATAGGTCAAAGTATGTAAAAGATATAAGAAGATAGAGAATGATAAATAAGCAACAGAATGATGCTCATTGTCATTCATTAGTACAGAAATGTACTAAAAACCAAAACTGTAAGGTACACAAGAATGGTTAAAATTAAAACTTCCTAAGAAAGCAAACACTGTGAAAATGTAGACCGGTCTCACATCTTCTGCACTATTCCTGGGAATGCAAATTATTCCCACTCATAAAAATGGTTGTCGGGTTTTGGGAAAATTAAGCATACACTTTCCATACAAGTACAAATGAAAAACATAAGCATATGCCCATACAAAAATATGTAGGTAAGTGTTCATTACACCTTTATTTATAATACCCACAAAGTAAAACCAACCAACAAAAATGGTGAACAAATGGTCAATACATGAGTAAACTGTGAAACATTCATAAAATGGACAACTCAGAAACAAAAAGCAGACAAATCTCTGATAAGCTTTATGCTAAATCAAAGACATCAGGTACACAATGTTTCCCCAAAAGACAAAAGCACAGAGATAGCAAACATATCAGGAGTTGCCAAGAATTCAGGTAGGACAATGAACATGTTAAGCAAAAATACATAAAGGAATGCTCTATATCCTTATAGCGACGGTAATCACACAAGTAGGTCACTATATATGTAAGCTATACATCAATAAACATTTTTTTATTATTTTTATTGAGCTCTACATTATTCTCTGCTCCCCTTGCTTCCTCTCCGAGCCTCCTCTTCAACACTCTCCCAAGGTCCCCATGCTCCCATTTTACTCAGGAGATCTTGCCTTTTTCTACTTCCCATGTAGATTAGATCTATGTATGTCTCTCTTAGGGCCCACATTGTTGTCTAGGTTCTCTGGGATTGTAATTTGTGGGCTGGATTTCTTTGCTTTATGTTTAAAAAACACTTATGAGTGAGTACATGTGATAATTGTCTTTCTGTGTCTGAGTTACCTCACTCAAAATGATGTTTTCTAGTTCCATCCATTTGCCTGCAAAATTCAAGATGTCGTTAGTTTTTTTCTGCTGTGGCGTACTCCACTGTGTGAATGTACCACATTTTCCTTATCCATTCTTCGGTTGAGGGGCATTTAGGTTGTTTCCAGGTTCTGGCTATGACAAACAATGCTGCTATGAACATAGTTGAGCACATGTCCTTGTGGCACGATTGAGCATCCTTTGGATATATACCCAAAAGTGGTATTACTGGGTCTTGAGGGAAGTTGTTTTCTAATTTTCTGAGAAATCGCCACACTGACATCCAAAGGGGCTGTACCAGCTTGCATTCCCACCAGCAATGTAGAAGTGTTCCCATTACCATACAACATCTCCAGCATAAGTTGTCATCAGTGTTTTTGATCTTGGGTAAGATGGAATCTCAGAGTTGTCTTGATTTGCATTTCTCTCATGACTAAGGATGTTGAACTTTTCCTTAAATGTCTTTCAACCATTTTAGATTCCTCTGTTGAAAGTTCTCTGTCTAGGTCTGTACTCCACTTTTTTATTGGATTATGTGTTCTTTTGATGACCAATTTCTTGAGTTTTTTTATATTGAAGATCAGACCTCCGTCTGATGTGGGGTTAGTGAAAATCTTTTCCCATTCTGTAGGCTGTTGTTTTGTCTTGATGACTGTGTCCTTTGCTTTACAAAAGCTTTTCGGTTTTAGGAGGTCCCATTTAGTAATTGTTTCTCTCACTGTCCGTGTTGTTGGGCTCAGTCTCCTGCGACAATGCGTTCAGTGTATTTCCCACTTTCCCTTCTATGAGGTTCATTGTGGCTGGCTTTATATTGAGATCATTGATCCATTTGGACTTGAGTTTTGTGCATGGTGTTAGATATGGGTCTATTTTCATTCTTCTATGTGTTGATATCCAGTTATGCCAGCACCATTTGTTAAATATGCTTTCTTTTTTCCATTTGATTTTTTTTACTTCTTTGTCAAAAATTGGGTGTTTGAAGGTTTGTGGATTAATATTCTGGTCTTCTATTCAGTTCCACTGGTCCTCCTGTCTGTTCTTATACCAATACCAGGCTCTTTTCAGTACTGTAGCTCTCTAGTAGAGTTCAAAGTCAGGCATTGTGATGCCTCCAGAGGTTCTTTTATTGTACATGATTATTTTGGCTATCCTGGGTTTTTTCCTTTTCCATATGAAGTTGAGTACCCTTCTTTCGAGTCTGTGATAAATTTTGCTTGGGATTTTGATGGGCATTGCATTGAATCTGTAGATTGCTTTTGGTAAGACTGCCATTTTTGCTATATTAATTCTACCTAGCCAAGAGCATGGGAGATCTTTCCACTTTATGATGTCTTCTTCAAATTCTTTCTTAAAGATTTAATGTTCTTGTCATACATGTCTTCCACATGTTTGGTTAGAATTACTCTGAGATATTTTATGCTATTTGTGGCTATTGTAAAGGGAGATGTTTCTCTGATTTCTTTCCCAGTCATTTTATCATCTATGTACAGGAGGGCTACTGGTATTTTTGAGTTAATCTTCTATCCTGCTACATTACGAAAAGTGTTTATGAATAGTAGAAGGTCCTTGGTAGAATTTTTGGGATTGCTCATGTAAACTATGATATCATCAGCAAACAGTGAGATTTTTACTTCTTCCTTTCCGATTTATATGCCCTTGATCTCTTCTTGGTGTCTTATTGCCCTAGATAGGTCCTCAAGAACTATATTGAATAGATATGGGGAGAGTGGACAACCTTGTTTTGTTCCTGATTTCAGTGGGATCACTGGGAGTTTCTCTCCATTAAGTTTGATGTTGGCTGTTGACTTGCTGTATATTGCCTTTACTATGTTTAGGTATGTTCATTGTATTCCTGCTCTCTCCAAGATATTTATCATGAAGGAATGTTGTATTTTGTCGAAAGCTTTTTGGACATCTAATAAGATGATCATGTAAATTTATTTTTCAGTTTTTTTATATAATGAATTACGTTGGCACATTATCATATGTTGAACCATCCCTGCATCTCTGGGATGAAGCCGACTTGATCAGAGTGGATAATGGTTCTGATGTGTTCTTGGAATTGATTTGCCAGTATTTTAGCATCAATGTTCATGAGTGAGATTGGTCTGTAATTCTTTTTCTTAGTAATGTCTTTATGTTTCTGGGTATCAGGGTAATTGTAGCCTCATAAAAAGAGTTTGGCAATGTTCTTTCCATTTCAATTATGTGGAATAATTTGAGGAGTATTGGTATTAGTTCTTCTTTGAAATTCTTGTAGAATTCTGAGCTGAAACCATCTGGTCCTGGGCTTTTTTTCTTTGGGGGAGTTTAGATGACTGTTTCTATTTCTTCAGCAGTTATAGGTCTGTTTAATTTGCTTATCTGGTCTTGATTTATTTTGGTAAGTGATATTTATTCAAAAAGTTGTCCATTTCCTTTAGGTTTTCCAATTTTTGTGGAGTACAATTTTTTGAAATATGACCTGATGATTCTCTGTATTTCTTCTGTGTCTGTTGTTACATCCCCCTTTTCACTTCTGATTTTGTTAATTTGTATATTCTCTTTCTGCCTTTTGGTTAGTTTGGATAAAGGTTTGTCTATTTTGTGATTTTTCTCAAAGAACCAACTCTTTGTCTCATTGATTCTTTGTTTTGTTTTCTTTGCTTCTATTTTGTTGATTTCAGCGCTCAATTTGATTATTTCCTACCATCTAGCTCTCTTAGGTGAGTTTGCTTCTTTTTGTCCTAAAGTTTTCAAATGTTCTGCAAATTCACTAGTGTGGGATTTTTCCAGCTTCTTTATGTAGGCATTTAGTGCTATGAACTTTCCTCTTAACACTGCTTTCATTGTGTCCCATAATTTTGGATATGTAGTGTGGTCATTTTCATTGAATTTTAGAAAGTCTTTTATTTCTTCCTTATTTCTTCCTTGGCCCAATTATGATTCAGTTGAACATTGTTTAATTTCCATGTGTTTGTGGGTTTTCTGAAATTAGTATTACTGTTGACTTCTAGTTTTAAACTATGTGATCTGATAAGGCACATTTTTTTTATTTGTTGCGGTTTGTTTTGTTATCGAGTATGTGGTCAGTTTTTGAGAAGGTTCCATGAGGTGCTGAGAAGAAGGTATATTCTTTCCTGTTTAGATGGAATATTCTATAGATGTCTGTTAAGTCCATTTGAGTCATAACATCTGTTAGTTCCCTTATTTCTCTGTTCATTTTTTGTCTGATTGACCTGTCCAGTGGTGAGAGGGGGAGTGTTGAAGTCTCCCACTACTAATGTGTGGGGTTTACTGTATGATTTATGCTTTGGAAGTGTTTCTTTTACATATGAGGGTGCCCTTGTATTTGGGGAATAGATGGTCAGTATTGAAATTTCCTTTAGATGGAATTTCCTGTGACTAATATGAAATGTCCTTCTTTGTCTCATTTGATTAATTTTAGTTTGAAGTCTCCTTTGTTAATATTAGGATAGCTCACCCACTTGTTTCTTAGGTTCATTTGATTGGTATATTTTTTCCCAATCCTTAACTCTGAGACAATGTCTGTCCTTGAGGTTGAGGTGTGTTTCTTGTATGCAGAAGAAGGATGTATTCTGTTTTCATATCCAATCTGATAGTCTGTGACTTTTTATAGGTGAGTTGAGCCCATTTATATTAAGAGATATTAATGAAAATTTATATTAAGATATATTAATGACCAGTGATTGCTATCTCCTGTTAATTTAGTTTTCATTGTTGGTGATGTTAATTTGTGCAGTTTTTCCTTTCTTTAGGATTTGCTGCTATGAGACCATCAATTGTTTGTGTTTTTGTTGATATAGCCAACTTCCTTGAGTTGGAGTTTTCTTCTAATATTTTGTGTAGGGCTGGGTTTGTGAGTAGGTATTGGTTAAATCTGGCTTTGTCATGGAATACTTGTTTTGTCCTTCTATGGTGATTGACAGTTTTGCTGGGTATAGTAGTCTGGGTTGGCATCCATGGTCCCTTAATGTCTGCATAATTCTTGACCATGACCTTCTGGCTTTTATTGTCTCCAATAAAGTCAGGTGTAATTCTGATATGTCTGCCTTTATATGTTACTTGGCCTTTTTCCTTTGCAGCTCTTAATATTCTTTCTTTACTCTGAATGTTTAGTGTTCTAATTATTATGTGGCAAGGGGACTTTTGTTTGGATCCAGTCTATTTGGTGTTCTGTAAGCTTCTTGTGTATTCATAGGCATATCTTTCTTTAGGTTGGGAAAGTTTTCTTCTATGATTTTGTTAAATATATTTTCTGTGTTTTTGAGTTGAACTTCTTCTTCTATCACTATTATTCTTAGGTTTGGTTTTTATATGGTGTCCCATATTTCCTGGATATTTTGGGTTAAGTTTTTGTTAGATTTAATGTTTTCTTTGACTGATGAGTCTATTTCCTTTATTGTATCTTCAGCGCTTGAGATTTTCTCTTCCATCTCTTGTATTCTGCTGTTCAGGCTTGCATTTTGGGTTCCTGATCATTTTCTCATGACTTCTATTTCTATAATATTCTCGGCTTGTGTTTTCTTTATTGTCTCTATTTCAGTCTTCAAGTCTTGAATAGTTTCTTTCATATGTTTGATTTCTTTTTCTTGGTTTTCTTTAAGGGATTTGCTGATGTCTTCCAATTGTTTGTTTGTCTTTTCCTCCATTTCTTTGAGGGAATTTCTCATTTTCTCTTTAGAAGTTTCAAACATTCTCCTAAAGTTATTTTTTAAGTCATTTTCTTCTGCTTCATCTATATTTGGTTGTTCAAGTCTTGCTGTTGTAGGATCTTTAGGTTTTACTGGTGTTGTGTTGCTCTTTGTGGTGTTGCATGTGTTCTTACCTTTTCTACTCATCTTTTCCTCTAGTAGGTATGGTTGAGGCTGTCTGAAATTCTGTTGATTAATCTTATGGGTTCCAGTGAATCCAAGGCTCTTCATTGTACAATTAGTGCCAAGGTTCTAGTTACCTCTTTGGTCACTCTGTGTTCCTGTAGGCCGCTCAGCGCTCCTGGGCTTTGCTCCACTCCCTTGGAGTTTGCTGTCTCAGGCTTGCTCTAGCGTAGGTTGTTGGCTTTGACCTGTTTCTGTAAATCCTGGTCTGTATCCACTCCGGCAGAGGTCCCTGGCTTGGAGTTGGTCCTGCAAAAGTCTCTGGCTCCGGTCTATGCCCTTGGAGTTTCCTGGTTTGGGGTCACCCAGACCCACAGAGGAACAGAAGAACTGGCTCAGGCTTACTCCCTCAGAGGTCCCAGACTCATGCTCGAACCCACAGAGGTTTCTGGTTCCTGCCTATTCCCTTTGATGTATCAGACCAACGCCCGGACCCACAAAGGTCCTGGCTCAAGCCTACTCCCTCTGAGGTCCCAGACTCATGCCTTAACCAACATAGATCTCTGTATTCTGCCTACTCCCTCTGAGGTCCCAGATTCATGCCCACACCCACGGTGGACCCAACTAAAGCCTAGTTCCTCAGAAGTCCTGGACTCACACCCAGACACACAGGGGTCCTGGCTTAGGTCTAGTCCCTTGAGGGTCCCAGATTCATGTCCAGACCCTCAGTTGTCTCTGACTCTGGCTCACTCACTTGGTGGTTGCTCCCCTGTACCTGTTCCTGTGGAGTTCACTGTCTCGGGTCTGCTCTGGCCCAGGTCGCTGGCTCAATCCTGGTCTGCCAATGTCTCTGATGTAGATCCACTCCCGTTCCTGTTGAGCTTGCTTCCTTGATAAACATGTCTTTTTAAAAAGAATATATTGAAGACCAGCAAGATTGTTCAGCTGGTAAGGGGTCTACCTATTTTAATTTCCAGAAGCCAAATGGTGAAAGGAAATAAAGAACATGACCTATGACTGCAAGTTGTCTTATAACATCCATAAGTACCATGGCACATGTGCCCACACACATACATTTATAAATATACAGAAGCAAGTATATACACACATACACACACACAAAATAAATAAAGAAGTATAAGTTTTTTAAGAAGAATACAGTAAAAAATAAGTAAATAGTAGATATCTGTTGAATGAATTAATGAATTGAGAGCTTGGTAGTTAAAGAACTTAAGGAAAACACAGTGTATCTGGATAAGTTGACAAATATCTAAAACTAGAAGATAATGTATATAATAGTTCAACTTAAATCTGATTTCATCAGAAGGGTTTGGCGCATTTGTAATGTTAGCATTTATAACATTTCAACACAATACAAAGTGCTTGCTCCCTCTTTAGTATCACACTTATGCAATCTAACAGAGTATGATTCTGAGAACTTGCAATTTACTCTGTAATTGCAAACTTCAAAACACGATTAACATTTTAATGTAATAATAGTGGATCTCTGAATAAAATTTCTGATTTTTTAATTCAGAGATTCCTTCTGTTGATGATATTTTGGTTTGATCTTGATCAAATATTGATTTTTAATGTTGTCATTCAACATCCAGCTAACAAAGTTATTCAGTGACCAAGCTATCAATCTTTTCAAGTTCTAGGTAATGCTTGGCAAGTCTCTACCAATTGACTATCAAGATATACTTTGGGAGAGACGCCATGCTCCCCTCTCCCGGGCAGACGCGAGATGCGATAGCTTTGCTCTCTGGGGCACACGCGATGAAGCTCCAACCCAGGATGGACGTAGGCTAGAATCTCCCCGGTAAGCGCACCTTGGGGTGCTACACACATGATTGGAAATGGGCTAGTCCAGGTGCGAGAGTTAGCTGACAAGAGGCTAGATATAATGGGTCAAGCAGTGTTTAAAAGAAAAAAAAAGATATACTTTGGTTTAGCCTTTCCTGTTTTTAAAGACTTGTTCTCAACTCAAAACTGGTAACTTTTACACAAAAACCCAAATCCATTTGCAGGACTTTGATTCCTTGTCTTTTCATTTTACATTCTTAATTGTTCTGGGATGCTAGGGATGGAACCCAGGACCTTCCACATGCCTTCACATAATCTGCAGACTCAGATCAACTTTTACAAAAAAAAAATTCAGAATAGGCATACAGTTTAAAGGGGTTGTGGATGGGCTGGAGATGTAGATCACTTGGTAGAGCTAGTATGTTTCAGTTCTCTTAGCATGTGTGGGGTTGATCCCCAGCACTGAATAAACCAGAGAGGGTCACATCCACCTGTAATTCCAGAAGTGGAGGCCAAAGAATCAGAAGTCCAAGGTTATCCTCAGAAGCACAAGAAAGAGATATATGAGGTCTCTCCCAATAAATAAAGGATAATGGGTGAGATCTCATTTATAAATATCAAAATTATAAGTGTCAAAAATAAAGTAATCCAATACAAAAAACATAAGTGTAACAAAAATATAAAATATCTATGAATAAACTTGAGAAATGTGCAAAACTTAAGAAAATTCAAGCATAGAGCAGAAGAAGGCATAGAAGGTCCCTGACTAGAAAGAATCATAAAAATGATACCACCCATGTTGGCTCAGAAATCCACTGCTCTTCTAATAAAAATGCCAAACATGTTTGGCCGGGAGGTAGGCAAACTGATTCTAGAGTCACATGCCAAACCAAACAAACAAGAACCAGGAAAATGCAGGCGGGGGGAAAAGGGCAAGAAAAGGGCACTGGCCCAAGCACATTTAATATGTAATCTAAGGGTCTCAAGAGTAACTATTGTGATATTAGACAGCAACAGACCAGGATGGGAAGCCTAGAAATGCTGTTTTAGAGGGGCCAACCTGAACTTTTTAGCTACTCTGTAAGAACAAAGAGTAACCATGTGGGAGAATATCTAATGACAAAGTCTAGACATCATTTAAAACATGAAAATCTGATAACAACAGAAGTCTAGAGGAGCAGAACACATAAACAGTGTGTGGACGGGGTTCCAACTGAAGAGAAGGTGTAACTCATAATGGAGAGAGTTAACCTCCCTGATACACAGAAAAAAGCTATTAGAATAAAGAAAAAGCCCATATGAAAACTAGAAAAACTATAAGCAAATGACAGGAAAAATATATGAATCACCTGTAAACTTAAAAAAAATCCATTCTTGCTAATAAAAGAAAAGCAAATTCTAACAGGACGATACTATTCTCTCATGATAACAAAAACATCTCAGTATATGGTATATGAGAAGAATATACCATATTTATCCCAAATTATAAGCCATTACTCCTTCAATACAATAATCTCAGCTCTAGACCTCTACCACATGATACACCTGAACACAAATAACAACCTTGAGGTTATCCACAAGGTATTGTTTACTGTAACACGGGAAACAACCCTAGTGGCCACCAACAGAGGACAGAAAATGGTGAAACTTTAAAGAATGACGAGAAACAACTCCTTGGATGAAATAGGACAACACCAGAACAACTGAAATGAAAAACCACATTAGCGTGCAGGGCCATCAGCCTTTTGTAACATAATAGGTGGAAATTAGCACTTACGTGTCTATTTGCTTGCATTTATGAAAAACAAAACAACAAAGCCACTGGAACAAGAAGCCAATGACAGTGTCAAGCAGAAATAAAGAGAATTTATTTTACATGAGGATCATGTGCATGTATTATCTATTTTTAAAATAACATTTAAAAAAAAAAAGTCCTGTCATGTGCCTGTTCTTCCAGCTACTCAGAAGTCTAAAGCAGAAGGGTCAGTTGAGCCCAGGAGTTCAGAGATAGCCTGGACAACAGAGCAAAACCTCAACCCAAAAGAAAAATATTGCAATAAAGATTCAAAGAAGGCAATTTTTAAAAAGAAAAATTAGGTAAAACTAAACAATATATTATTTAGAGGCACCCACACATTATGAACCTATAGTGACTATTTTAACATTGTCAGACAATCTTTTTGTTGTTGATCTTTCTGTTAATACAATTAGGGTGTAGGCTGGTTTTGAAAGCCTTGGTTTCCATGGTTACATTCAGAGTACAGGCGTTTTCAAATGCCTCATCTTTATGGAGTAGGATAAATTGCCACAAGACTTTTCTCGGTGTCTTCTTTCCCTCCCTTAACTTTGAATCTCCCCTTGACTCTGAAATCTGTGCACTGTGGCCCAGCTCTCTCCTGCAGCCACCTGAATTCCATTATTGTTATTATTTGATGTTTGTTAGCTTGGTAATAGGTGGTGAGGGGATTCTCTGACGTTCTGATAAATCCTCAACATTAGGCAGATATGGAATCGGGTCTAGGGCTGGTAACCCACAACACACATGTCCTTGATCCCCCATGTGCAATGATGAGTCAGGCGGAAATTATTTCACTTAGTGTACTGCTCTGTGGCCAGTGGGTTTCCACCAAAACCCTCCATATTTTCCTGTCCCAAGGATTAAGACTTTGCATTCTTGGGAGCTGGCAGGGATGGGCTGGGAGAGACACCTGAGCAGATCTTGGCAGTGTTGACAAACTTTCTCAGGATTCTCTCTGACCTTCATCAAAAGCACCTGATGGGACTCCTAGAATGAGAATCTCTGCACCCCCAATCTCTGGCAAGCCCTTAAAATCCTGCTTTAACCTTCTTAATGGTTTACCCAGCTTTCAGCAGGTCTGCCCTGGGTAAGCAAATGCTCATCTGCCACCTGTGTCTCACCCAGCTTCTGCTTGGATTCAAGAAAGTCTTTCATTTGCTACTTATCTCTCTCTGAGCCACAACCAGATTTCTGTATAGTAGTTTCAAATACATATGTGTGTATGTATGTTCATATACATATTTACACCTTACATATATGACAAATGCTATATGGCTAAGCCACATCCACAGTCTCTCATAAGGTTTTCTCAATAAGGTTTCCTCATAAAGGTTGGATATTTGCAATATGAAAGAGTGTATTAAGTAAATTGTACAAAATAACAGTTCACTAAATGCTCTGCTAATCAGACAGACATTAAAAATTTGGAAAGCCCAATAGTATTAATATCTAGTAAAGGATTCTGATCAGTTCCAGTTGCAATTAAAGACAACATTTATTTTATTAACTTATATACTGTTGCAATAAACAAAATTCTTGATTTCCATTTGGCATCTTAGGGGGACAAAATGGTCGAACCCTGTACCTTAACATCGTGAACTGCATCACTGGCCTAGTCAGGTCCTCCCTAAGAACAGCAGGGACTAAGCAGCCCTTATACCCTGGAGATGCCTCTCACAGAAACTCAGCTTTAACCAGGGAATCTTCTAGCAGTCCGTGTACTGCAAAAATGTGAAGTCATCATTATAAAAGCAAATAACACCAATTCCAAGGGATTAGTACCTCCCCCATGCAGTCTCCCTGAGTGAGTTCATCCAGCAGAGTAATTTCATAATTTGGAAGTGCCAGGGTATCACTGTTAGCATGGCTCCATGACAAAAGCCATTGTAACAAAAATGACTATCACTCTGCTTCTTCAGATTAATATGAACGTGAAACTGCATGCATGGATAGTTATATTATAAAAGGTCCTTCCTTCTGTCCTATCTACCACCACATTCTCTCCCTAAATTTCAAAAAATATACCATTGGTAGGTAAGTTTACAAAAATAACTCAGGTGAGAATTTTTTTTCTGTTTTCTAATTTAATTTAATTTATTTATTTATTTATTAAAGATTTCTGGCTCCTCCCCGCCACCGCCTCCCATTTCCCTCCCTCTCCCCCAATCAAGTCCCCCTCCCTCGTCAGCTCGAAGAGCAATCAGGGTTCCCTGACATGTAGGAAGTCCAAGGACCACCCACCTCCATCCAGGTCTAGTAAGGTGAACATCCAAACTGCCTAGGCTCCCACAAAGCCAGTACGTGCAGTAGGATCAAAAACCCATTGCCATTGTTCTTGAGTTCTCAGTAGTCCTCATTGTCCGCTATGTTCAGCAAGTCTGGTTTTATCCCCTGCTTTTTCAGACCCAGGCCAGCTGGCCTTAGTAGGTTCCCAATAGAACATCCCCATTGTCTCAGTGTGTGGGTGCACCCCTCGGGGTCCTGAGTTCCTTGCTCGTGCTCTCTCTCCTTCTGCTCCTGATTTGGACCTTGAGATTTATGTCCGGTGCTCCAATGTGGGTCTCTGTCTCTGTCTCCTTTCATCGCCTGATGAAGGTTAATATTCAGGAGGATGCCTATATGTTTGTCTTTGGATTCACCTTCTTATTTAGCTTCTCTAGGATCGCGAATTATAGGCTCAATGTCCTTTATTTATGGCTAGAAACCAAATATGAGTGAGTACATCCCATGTTCCTCTTTTTGGGTCTGGCTTATCAGGTGAGAATTTTTGTTTCTTTTTGTGGTATTGGGAATCAAACCCAGAGCTTTACATGCATGCTCTATAACTAAGACATATCCCCAGCCTCTCATGTGAATTTTCTTTAATGCATGGATTCAACATATTAAACCCAAACAGATGTTTGTTATAATTACCTCACTTCACCTTTTACAGAAACTTCTAGAGTAGCTGCAGCTACTGCCTCAGCACCCAATCCTTTCTTCCAAGTTTGCTAATACAGATAATGCTTCCTGACCTGGATCATACAACTTTTCTCCTCTCTTCTGGTCATATCTAGACACTGCATCTACGGCACAGCAGACGAAGCCCTTGAGGGTGAATTTTATACTCCTTGAACTTAAGGGACTCAGCCAGTTTTCTGCCTTTTCTTGCTCTGCTACACATTGCAAGGAGAAACGGCAGGGGGACTGTGTGTTTTAAGGTCCCCTTCCAAGTGGCTGCCTATATGCATTCAATGAGAAGGTGGTAGGGAAGGAGAAGCCAAGGCAGGTAATTCTTCCTCTATCTCTCCATTCTCTCTCCCTCTCTGTCAGCCTCCACATCTGTCTTGCTCTCGCACTCCCTGGCTACATATTCTCATAGCTGAAGCTCTCACAACACAATCCTCTCTCCAGGTCCCATGCTTAGATGTCTTCCTAATATTCCAGGTCCTCACAAGAGGCCTTATCCCTGAGTTCTAATAAAAACAACTACCTTGTTTTGGTGTTAGTACAGGGGTTGGTAGTCATCTCTAAGCTGCTTCAACAGTCTAACTGGCATCTTTATTCTTCTGATTTTTTATCTAACAGTTGCCTCCTACTAAACTTCCTGCTGGTTTTTCTCCTGGCTAGACTTCATCAGCCACATCAGACCTCTACCATATTACTCTGTACTGGATAAAAATCACCACAGTTTCTCTGCGAGTTTGAGGTCAGCCTGGTCTACAGAGTGAGTTCCAGGACAGCCAAGGCTACACAGAGAAAACTTGTCTTGAAAAAGAAACAAAAGTCCTCACACTATTACCACCTTGTCTCTCTCTCTTCCATGCCGTCATAAACAATCCGCACAGTTCTGCCATTGAAAAAAACAATTCTTTTCTTCATACTACTGAAGAGAATCATTGTGGCTAGTTCATAGCCTACCTCTGAATGAAATCTTTTCTTTCTCTAGTTCTCTCAGAGCTAAAATGTAGCCAAGAGAGTCGTAGACTAGAAAAAGACAGTTCATGGTAAGCCTGCTTCAAGTGTGTCTGTAAATACATAATCATATCTAACCACATAAACATACATAAAAAGTTCACAATTCAAGAAAAATAAATATCAAATGATAGAATGTACATGTACAGGGTTTCAAAACTGAGAATCAAAATTTCTTTATAAACAAAAGCTTCTACTTCCAGACAAGATAGAAAATGGAACAGGGTTTATACCTTTTTACACAAAATATATGACATGGTGGTTTTCAAAACAGTAACCATCAAGTAGTGGATGCCAATGACCCCTGGGAGATGGAAAATATGAGGCAAATTCTGTGACTGCCCAGCCTACTGTAGTGATTTTGAGGGTCACAGGACAGAGAGGGGGGAGTAAGTGAAGCCTAACAGCTGCCCAACTCAAGAAGCTCAAGAGTACAGACACAAACATCACAGAGACATTGGATCTAGCTACACAAGGACAGAATTCTGGAAATCCAGAGGGGCTTTCCTTCAAGTATTAAAGGCAGATTCTCACATGCATACAAGAAGGGAAAGCAAAACTTATGTAAAGAGGGCAATACACCCAGCAAGAGCGGCTCTAATGAAACAAACTGGAAGGATATTTGATTCCCAAGGCCCTGTACAACAGAAGTGAGGGGAAACAGCCTATGAGCAATGATTGTTTCAGACACACCTAACAAGTCATAAAAGATCAAATCACTTCCAAGCAAATGTACTGCACCTAGCAATTTCTAGATGCCAAAAATGACTAGTGTACAACGAAGAAAAACTCTTGAAGACTGCTGGGCATGTAAAAAGGGAGGAAAATAAAACCTACAAAAATAGTCAAGTGAAACTGACCCAAATGCTAGAAGCACAAAGCAAAGACAGGTATTTAAAAACATATTATAAGATATCCCATATATTCCAAAAGTTAAACAGAGATATAAGAGCTAAATGGAACTTCAGAGTATAAGGACAAGAATTTTAAGAAATAAAATAACATACTGGATTACACTCATGGCAAATCAAGTTACAGGGAAAAAACCTTTAACTGGAGGGCAAAGCAATAGACACAGCCCTAAATGAAACACAGGCCAGGCAAGGTGGCACATGCCTATAATTTTAGCGCTTGGAAGGCTATGGCAGCAAAATCACAACTTTGAGCCCAGTCTGGGCTACATATTTAGACACTGTACTAAAATATACAAACAAGCAAATAAAAGCAGAAAAGACTATTCAATTCATTCTATAAAGCTAATGTTACTCCAACACACCAAAGCAGACCCTATCATTCGTAAGCATGAAAATTCTAACCAAAATTTTAACAAACCATTTCTATAATGTATTAAAAGAGTGGTGCATCATAACCAAGTGGAGTTTATACCAGGAAGGAATCCAAAGTTTGCTATTCAAAAGTATATACTATACTGTATTCATAACCAGGAAATGAAAAATACACAACCATCCCAACAACCACATGAGGGGCACGTGAAAGTCTCTCACAGCCACTCCTGCTAACCCTCTCAGCAGTGTAGAAATAGAAAGGTGTTTCCTTTATTTGATAAACATTTGTAAAAATACACAGTTAACATTAATAGTTCAAGAAAAGACTTAGCACACCAGCTCTACTATTGTAATAAAATGTTCTACCTGGCACGGCTAGACAACAAAAAAGAAATGCCACCTTTAAGCACAGCACATGGGAGGCAGACACAGGCAGATCTCTATGAGTTTGAAGCTAGCCTGGTCTACAGACTGAGTTCTAGGCTAGCCAGGACTGCATAGAAAATAAAAAAAAAAGAGCAAAAGAAATACCCTGCAGATTAGAGAGAAATAAAACTATCATTATTCACAATATGATTGAATATGTATAAAATCTGGTAGAATAATCAAAAAGCTACTGAAATTAAAATGTGAATTTAGCAACACTACAGGATATAAGATTTAGGTGCAAAAATCTATTATATGTCTATATATTTGCAACAAAGAACTGGACATTAAAAATAATAAAAAAGAAAAATTGTAATGCCAGCTAAAATACTTAAGGATATCAGTTCACCAAATACATGAAGACCTGTACATTTAAAACTAGAAAACATTTGAGGCCAGTCTGGTCTACAGAGCTAGTTCCAGGACAGCCAGGGCTACAGAAAGAAACCTTGTCTCAAAAAAAAAACCTAGAAAGCAATGCTGAGATGAAACCCCAATGCTAAAGAAACCCTAAGTAAGTGAAGAGCTGTGTCTATAATGATCATTCTCCTCAAATTAAGTACCAATTGACTATGTCAATCAAAACACCACCAAGACATTTTGCAGAGAGAAATAAGCTGACTATGAAATTGACGTGGGAAGGTCAAAGAACTGGAACAGCTCAAGCAATCTCACAAAGAAAGAATAAAGACGCACACTATCCAATTGGAAGAGCCATTATAAACCAGCAGTAAAAAAAACTGCAGTACTGGCAAAGACAAGTACACAGATTAGTAGATCTATAACGAACAATTCAGAGGCAGAGCTACATAAGTACAGCTAATTGATTTTTGACAACGATGCAAATGTAACTCAATAGAAACAGCAACTTTCAACAAAATTACTGAAACAACTGAATGTCCTTACACACAAAAAATTTGAATCTAAACCAAAATGTCATACCATCTACAAAAACTAACTGAAAACAAATTCTAGATCTAGATGCAAAGGTATAACATATTTAGATGAAAACAAGAGACAATCTTTTTAACCTGGGTTTAGTCAACTATAGCCTTTTAGACATGTGTCAAACAGACAATATAAAAGTTTAGTTCTAAAAATGGACATGGTTAAGCTGGGTGTGGTGGTGCTAGGTGAGCTGTACAGCCGCTCTAGAAAACAGTTTGGTAGTTTTCATGTGAAATGAAACCAATGACTAATCTACTACCCAGCAACTTCGTTCTTCATAACTTACTATAAAAATGAAAACTTCCATTCATTCACACAAAAACTAATATAGTAGCCCTAGTCATAACCATTCCAGATTGAAAATAATCCCAGTATCCCTCAACTGTGGTATATCCCATAATGTATCTTAGGCAATAATACTCATTTTATAAAATAATTAATCCTTTTGTCAGTTTTAGACAACAAATACTCCAATAAATAAAACCAAATTTAGACAATAAATATTCTTTCATTAGAGAATCATAGAGAAGAGTGATTCTCAAAGGCATTGCGCTGACAATGTTAATCCCTACACATTATGTACTATTTGGAGCCAAAAAAGTTCATACAACAGGCCTGATGTTGCTAGCCCTGGAATGGACTACTTTAGATGAGCAATCCTTACAATAGTTCCTAGGACTGTGTCTGTGAAATGTTCTCTATGCTGCTAGTTGGTAGACAATGTGATTTGTGTGCCAGTAACACTAAGTTCTGTTATACTGTCCTAGGAAGACTGTTTTCACAAATGCAATTTATAGTAAACACCTGTTTTCCACCTGAGTGCCAGAAATCTCAGAGAGAGGGCTCAATTGTAGGGTAGCTGCCTAGAATGTACATGATCCTGAATTAGACCTCCTCCGCTGCAGGGCTCAAGAGAGCCTACCGAAGCAGAAATGCGAGTGTGTGTTGCCAGAGGATGAAGCTAGTCCTGTGCAGCTGGAGTTACAAACTCACACTCAACTCCCCTATGGAAGTACTTGAGAAGCTCAAACTAAATTCTTCCAGACTCCACTCATTATGAGGTTTTCCCTTGCTGATCCTTCTGTGTCCCCTTTCACTGTAATAAGTCACAGCCATGAATAAAATTGTGTCTTAATTCTAGACCTTTTCACCTAATATGCCTAAAACAGTTACCAAATGTGCTTTAAGTGGAGCTTAAAACCTGAGGCTTTCCTCAAACTATTTCTCTGGACTCCTGTCTACTCTTCATTTTCCAGTAGAACTCCAGGAAGTACCATATGCATGGTAGCTATGAACATTTGCATCAGCTCCTCAAAACACCCCATGTTTCCTATTTAAATTCAAGTAACACTAACAGCTTGACATAAACATTACAATTCGGTTCAGCAGCAAATAGAAAACTTGCATCACTCTCATAAAGAGTACACAAGTATGCAATCCAAGCCCAACATGAAACTCAACGATTTCAAAGACTCTGGAAAATCCTACTTTATTATATTGCCAGAAGTGTTTCTTGTTCTCAAGGTCATCTCTTGATCCAATGTGGCTGCTGAAGCTCCAACATCAACACTCCAAGAATCAGACAGACAGCATGTATAAAATAAGAATGTTTTATATAACCCCATCCAGCACTTTGCGTTGCCTCCTGTTTCTAACCGGAACTTAGTTGCACTTTTCACTGCACAGCAACAGGCTGATCAGGCACAAGATGGAAGCTACCTGATCCTGGCTATGAATCAGTATGGACATTTGTATTATGATAATGTTCATTCTTAAAACAACCCGATTCCATGTTTTCATGATCTAACATAAGAGAAGTTCGTTTCCATGCATGACATGGGCCAGAGGAAGGAGAAGCTGGCTTTTCATGTTGTTATCAGGGATCAGGTACCTACCATCTTGTGCCTTTACTACTCCTTAGGGCCATGGAATCCTCCCCTCCAACTGACAAATGGATAAAGGAAAAAGGATCACATGGGGACGACACTTATGCTAAGAAGAGCACAGGCAATTTTTATTTTGGTATGCTTCCTATGTCAGCATGTGTGTAAATGTGCTTGTGTGTGTGGAAGCACATGGAGGCCGGAGGTTCACGCCAGCTGTCTTTCCCTACTGCTTTCTCTCCAAGTTTTCAGAGGTCTCTCACTGAGCCCAGAGCTCAAGAACTGGACTAAAATGGCTGGACATGTGCCAGCCTCAGTCCAACCCCAGTACTAGGGTTGCAGACACTTATCTCTATGCCTGATTTTTTAAAAACTTCTTTATTGAATCTTTGGAATGTCAAATCATGTACCCCAATTCTGTTTACTTCCCGCCCCCTGTATTCCTCCCTCATCCCTGTTGCACTCTCCCATGAAAGAAAACAAACCAAAGTAAGCAAGCAAGCAAACAAAAAATCATACAAACAAGAAGCACAAAACAAAAACAGATAAAACCATAAAAGAACAAAAGCCATACCCGAAATAACAAAATCTCAGCTTCTCCTTCTCTCCTGCCTCTCTATCACCTCTTCATCCATCCTTTTGGCATTAGAGGCTTCAGTGTATCAGATAGTATATATCCCTTTGTCCCATCAGCTTGATGAGCAACTGTACACTGCAATGTCACTGGTCTGGTTCAAGGCCTCTGGTTTTTGTACAGCATCCTCACTGAATGCTCACCAGAGTTCTTCTGGGAGATCTTGTGGGTATTGTTCCACAGGACCAGTCCCTTCACAAGCTCCAGCAGAATCGAGATGGACTAGATGCTAGGGTGGGTCAACCCAAGGCCCATTAGTGGGCCTGGGTGTTAGGTAGGCAGGCCAGATGGAGCCACTGGGACCACTTGCCTCTGGTGCAGAGATGGAGTCAGCTCCCCAACATGCATGCCCTCAGGGTAGTTTCATCCTCACCTGTGGTGAAATGTGGGGGCCCTCTCTCCAGAGTGCAGGGGCCAGCTCTCTTGCTACAGTGGGCAACAAGAGGTAAGGCCAGCTTTCTCAGGGCATCTCTTTTTCAATGGCTGTATAGTATTCTTTAATTGACATGCAGCATCATTTTACTAGTCCATGCTTGGTATTCCTTTTTTTCTGCTGCAGCAAATACTCAATGTCATATGTCAACACAAATTTCTGGAGGACAAAGGGCAAGAAGTGACACTGCTAGACAAAAGGGAAAGGTAGGCAAATGGCAACTTTTTTCTAGGTATTAGCAAAGAACACACCAAAAGCTGTAATACTATGCAATTATCCTCACCATTAACTATGCCTTCACAGATCTTAAAATTATATCTGGGTTCTTCTGAACAAGTAAACTTCAAAAAGCAAAACTTTCCAAGGAAATCGCAAAGTCTTAAGTGAAAATGAAAACTAATATTTACCAAATTATTAAGTATCAGACACTGTATCTTAACCTTTTAGAATACTTTAACCCCATGGGGTAAGCAGTTTTATCTCCACTTCCCAAAAGAGGAAACTAAGGTTCAGAGAACTTCCCCATCTAAAGTCATGCAGCTTTCTAAGAAGCAGACCACCACCTGAACCCAGGGACATGGGTTACCCAAGTGAGACTACTCTAAAGTTGGGCCGAGGTGAGAGGCTCTTTTACAGAGAATATTTGATTCACCTGAAGGAAAGTGGGCCATGTTTGTTCATAGGTTCAGATATTTCATCTGGATTGGCAGCTTGAACGGCCTGCCAAGCCTCTAGGACAGGTAGAGCGCACCGGAGTGTGTCTCTGAGCACATTTCCAGAGGGACTAAGATCCACACTGAATGTGGGTAGCACCACCACATAGACTGGAGATCCAGATGGAATAAAAGAGGAAGAAGGAAGGGCTGGAGAGATGGTTCAGGGGTTAAGACTACTAGCTGCTCTTGCAGAGGACCGGGGTTCAATCTCCAGCACTCGCATGGTGATTCACAACCACATGTAACTCCACTTCTGGGGGATCCGATGCCCTCTTCTGACCTCCACAAGCACCAGGCATACATGTGGCAAACAGATATGCATGCAGACAAAACATTCATACACACGCTAAATAAATATTTTTAAAGAAAAAGGAAAAACCCCACAAGTGCGGTGTCTCTACCCCTGCCCTGCCACAATATTGTAAGCTGAACCACCTGCCATGATAAACTGAAATTTCTGAAACACAAAATAAGTCCTTCCTCAGCAGGGTGTGGTGGTGCACACCTTTAATTCCGGCATTCCCGGAGGCAGAGGCAGATGGATATTTGTGAGTTTGAGGCCAGACTGGTCTACAAAGCAAGTTCCAGGACAGCCAGGAATATTACACAGGAAACCCTGTAAAAGGAGACTGCGCTTTCATTTACCAGCCGCCCAGACCCAAATAATTACACATTAACTGTATTAAACTACAACACTGTTTGGCCAATGGCTCAGGCATATTCCTAGCTAGCTCTTACATCTTAAATTAACCCATTTCTATTCATCAATGTATCACCACAAGGTTGTAGCTTACCGGTTATGTTCTGGCATCTTTCTCCTTCAGTGGCTATATGGCATCTTCTCAACTCCACCTATTCTCTCTCTCTCTCTCTCTCTCTCTCTCTCTCTCTCTCTCTCTCTCTCTCTCTCTCTCTCTTCGGATTTCCCACTAGGCTTTATTCTGCTAAGCCAATAGCCGAAATAGCTTTATTCATCAACCAATAAAAGCAACACATATACAGAAGGACATCACAGAGCAAAACCCTATCTCAAAAAAATAAAATTTAAAAATCAAAACTTCCTCCCCTAAGTTGTCTCTCTCAAAACCAGCAATAAGAAAGTTTTACTAACAGAAACGTGGTACTAGAGAAGTAGGGCTGTCGCCATGACTACTTGGAAATATGATTCAGAAGCCTTTGGAATGTGTTTGTGAGAGGAGTATGAAAACATTTGAAGCTGTGGACTAAGAAGCCTAGACTGCTGTAAACACAATTTTGGGGCTGAGTGGAGTGGGAGCTCAGAAGACCAGGATGCATACAGAATGCTACAAAGTTTCAGATGGAAACAAAGATTCTATTAGCAATTGGATCAGAAGACATTCATGTTACATGCTGGCAAACAAATTGTCTATACTTTTATACATGTCCTGAGACTTTTATAGAAAACTGTCTTTAAAAACAATGAACAAATTCATCTGAAGAAAGAGGCTCTAAAGCAGCAGCATGCAGTAGCAGCTTTCAGGATGTAGAATGGATGCTGCTGGAAGCTCCTAGCCAGGTTTACAGTGAGGATCAGAAGAAAAAGACAAGTCTGAAAACCTTAAAGGTCCAAGAAAAGATATAGCATAGAAAGGAATGACGTCTGAAGAGATTAAAATAA
This sequence comes from Microtus pennsylvanicus, assembly GCF_037038515.1. Lineage (NCBI taxonomy): Eukaryota > Metazoa > Chordata > Mammalia > Rodentia > Cricetidae > Microtus > Microtus pennsylvanicus. Next base: position 143,768,391 of record NC_134601.1, read on the forward strand.
TTTAAAAGTAGGGATTGAAGAGAATGCTCTATAGTTAACAGTATTTCCAGAAGATCTGAGTTCAGCTCCCAGCAGCCATGTCAGGTGGCTCAAGACTGCCCACAATTTCAGCGTCATCAAATACGACACACTCTTATTGCCACCTCTAGCACCTGCACACATGTGACACACATACACACACATACACACATACACACAAATACACATTGAAAACAAAAATCTTTTTTTAAAAAAACTACTTTTAAAAGTCTTTCAATCCAAACAGAGGTGGTGTAAACCTTTAATCTCAGCATTTGGGAGGCAGAGGCAGGCGCATCTCTATGAGTTCGAGGCCAGCCTGGTCTACGAAAGAAGTTCCAGGACAGGTAGGGCTGTTACACAGAGAAATCCTTTCTCAGAAAAACAAAACAAACAAGTCTTTCAAAAGAATCCACGTATTTTGTAACAAAACAATGAGAAAAAAATACAGAGGGTAACTTTGGAATTGACCATACCCCCCCCCCCAAATTGGAGTCTCAAAGGGAGTTTGTCACTTTTCTAGTTTTGTGTGCAAGTGGAATGAGCTTCAGAGTCATTGAAGCTTCCTCCCAGACTTCAAAGGAATAGCTGGGAAGCTCGGTAATATGCAGCAGGCAGCCCTCAAGAGGGCAATGTATGAAATTGGGAGGATTAAATAAAAGATGCAATGCAGAGCCCAGAATATTGGAGATGATTAGAAAGGTTGGAAGCAGGAGGCACAGCCAGCTCAAGAGAAAATCCATGTGCTATACGACCAGCAAGGCTATAGGGGTAGGGCTACCAAGTCCTCCGACCTCATGGCACACCACAACACATGCCACAGGTGCTAGACATAAAGCTCGAGGGTTTCCCTGCAGGGTTGCAGTCTTGCTCTTGTCTGATCCTTCTTTTCTATTTCCCTATCCTCCTTTTTAGAATAGGTAATCTCCTCTGTGCCATTATTCTACAGGGGCTCACAGCTAAGAGTTGATTTCATTGTTCAGAGGAAATTTTGGACTTGAACTTTTAAGCAGTGCTGGAACTATTGAGACTGGGGGTTTTGGAGATGGACTAAATCTATTTTACAATATGAGTTATGAGCCTTTAGTGGTGCAATGTTATGAATGAAAGAGATGTGTTTGTGTACTGTGGCTCAACCAATAAACTTGTAAAGGAGGGTTAACTATGATCAATCATATGACTGGACAGAGAAGCACCTAGAATGCTGAAATGTACCTTTGGATGTATCTGTGAAGGTGTTTCCAGAGAGGATAATCTAAGAAACACTTTCTCTGAAAGTAGGCAACACTATTCCATGGATAGGGAACTGGATTAAATAAAAAGGGGGAGGGAGAAATAGCCAATGCAGCAGGCACACTCTCTACTTCCTGGGCAACATAACGAAAACCCACTAAGCCCTCCACACTGTGGCAGGCTGAAATCATGGAGATAAAACCAATCCTTCTCCCTTAAGTCGTTTCTCTCTGGTATTTGGTCAAAGCAATAAGAATCTCACCAACACAGATGCCCAAATGTAAGACTAATGTTCCTACATCATATTTGATCCTTTCATACTTTGTCTGGAAGGTCTACCCTCAGGCTGTGCTTAGCAATCTAGCTACAGTCATCAACAGAACAGCAGCAAGGAACCCACAACCCAAAAAACTTTGCAATGGCTGACCAATAAGTCTTCAGAAAGCTGGCAGACATGGAAAAAGGAGAATTAAGAAGCAGGTGGCAGGCTAGTGTCGTCTACAGATATTATTTTGGATACACGTCATTTGTCACAAAAACACTATAGAGGAAGTAGAACTACTGTAAACATGAGAACCACAGTTAACTGACAGGCTATTTATGCCACCTTCCCCTGCCTCAAAAATTTGTTATTTCGGCTGTGCAGACATGCAGGACCCTGTAACTTCAGGATGGTGCTTAATCACCTACAGAGACAACTGGAAGCTCCCTAGTGTAATGGAACAGGTTAGACTGGTGCCTTGCTAATGCTTCACACAGATATCTACAGCTGGCATGTTCAGGTCTGGGGACTGCTTTCAAACTCCCTAGGAAGTCAGGTCTGGGAATACTGTGCCTAGTAGCACCTTGGCCTCTTGTCAGGGATGAATGCACTATCCTTAGTACTTGTCTTTTACTACAAATGCTAAACATTCACAATCTCTTACTGTCTTTAGGTCCTTTGTACCCAAACAAATACTTACTGCTACAAGACCTATTGGTGTAAATTCCTAACGAAATAACTACTCCCTGGGGACAATGGGATGACATACCATGATATAAATAGGGAGAAGTGGGTGTCACATTCAGTGATTTAAGAAGCACACACATCACAACTGATACAGAAAGGAGGCATAGACATGCTACTGGGTAATTACACTTCTACAGTTCAAAAACCAAAATGCACAAATAAGTACATAACGACATCTCCCTTCCACTCAAAAGTCACACCTACCAGCCAGGCGGTGGTGGCGCACGCCTTTAATCCCAGCACTCGGGAGGCAGAGGCAGGCGGATCTCTGTGAGTTCGAGACCAGCCTGGTCTACAAGAGCTAGTGCCAGGACAGGAGCCAAAAGCTACGGAGAAACCCTGTCTCGAAAAATCAAAAAAACAAAAAAAAAGTCACAGCTACCAAGGTTCTGTCCCCTAAGGAAACCAATGAATAGTCCATTACATATACTTCCATAGATATTTATAACTATACTAGTTTATTTGTTTAATACTAAATCTATTCCTCTCAAAATAAATATCAGTTCAATAGAAAAAGGTGGGAAACTCCTGGGTATTTACTCAAAGGACTCCAAGACAAGAGATCCCTGCACATCCATGCTTACTGCAGCAGGACTCACAACAGCTAAACTATGGGACAACTTAGGTGTCTGTCGTCAGAAAAAGTGGATAAAGAAAATGTGCTACATATACACAATGGGATTTTACTCATCCATGAATAATGAAATTATGTGGTGTGCAGTAGCAGATTATCACGATAAGTAAATTAAGTCAGACTCAAGAAGACAAATATTGCATATTTTCTCTCATTTGTGAATCCCAGACTTTATAGATATAACAAAACTCATGACATGAAAATAGAAGCTTGAATGTCTAAAACAGTGGTTCTCAAGATGTAGGCTGTGATTCCTTTGGCAAACCTCTGTCTCCAAAACTATTTACATTAGAATTCATAACAATAGCAAAATTACAGTTATGAAGTAGCATTTCGGGGTGGAGGTCACCACAATGTGAGGAACTGTATTAAAGGGTCACAGCATTAGGAAGGCTGGGGGAAGAAAGGGAAAGAGCAGGAGGAGAAAAAAGTAGAGGACAGCAGGGGATGAGGAAAACACTGTCAAAATACATTAATTACTTGTGTCAAATGTTCTTAAGAAAACCAGTAATATGTACAATGAATATATGCCAATAAAATAGATGACAGGAAAGAGACTTTTCAAACTTGAAGGGTTTTGGATTTCAAAATTGAACATTTTAATTCATAAAAATTTATTCATAATAATTTCTGAAGTTAAATTGTAGCTTCCAGAAATTAATATGCATACCAGGGCAGAGCAGATCCTCAACAAGTATATCCCTAAGCCTTCCTGACCTTTATTACTCAGAGACAAGAGGACAACTACTCACTTCCTCTATGGATACTGAGAAATAAAATCAGATTTCTTTGTCTGTGGGTAGATGCATGTGTGAGCACAGGTGTGTTCATGTGTGTACACTAAGGCACATCTGCAGAGTCAGAGACTCCTGCCTTATTACTCTAATAATCTTAAGTACATAGTGGAAAATTTAGTAATCAATTAAAATTAGAATTCAGATTTTGATCGAGAATTGAAACAGAAGATCAAATGTCCTGGAAAGAAATGTTTTCTCACAATTACAAACAACCCAAATCAACATATTAATATTTGACATAACCCAGGAAATCACACTTTGACAAAATAAATTTCTCAATACATTTAAAAGCAGCAAGAAGACCCAAAGACATAGAAGAAAATGACACAGGTATATCATGAGATTTATAACATGACTATCCACAAAATGAAAGAGCACACTGGCATGTGGTCCCAATTACTGAAAAAGTGAGGTGACTTTCTGAAGTATATATGAGTGCAAGAAAAGCCTACTGTTGTTTTTAAGCCTTATGATAAAGATGGCTGGAGCTGGGTGTGGTAGCTCATGCGTGCAATCCCAGTACTCAGAAGGCTGAGGCAGGAGGGACTGCCCTAAATTCAAGGCCAACCAAGGCTACACAGTGAATTTCAGGACAGTCTAGGCTACTCTGCAAGACCCTGTCTCGAACAAAATCCAAAGATAAAAATTACTGAATTCTATGAACATAGAATAATCCTCAGAACACATATTTTTATCCCCATTTATTTTCTGTCTTTGAGCATGCATTTATGAGTCTGTCAAATGTACTACCTATTTCTCACTGTTCTTTAAGGAGTTGGTTCTGAGACCTATAAGATAAATATATGCTCATAGCTTTGTATAAACATACAAAGGCAGTCCTTCATTTCCAGCATGGCTCTGAGGCAATCGTCTAAGATGGCGGCATATTTCAATTCCTCATTCACTATCTGCCCAGGAAACATCTCGGTTTACATGCTTTCCTCATGTCACTGATTTGTTACCAACTAAAACAAACTACAGAGGCTCCTTGATCAAGTATGGAGGCCAAAGTCTGGCCTGAGACTTGTGATTTCCCATAACCACCTAGATTTTTGATTTTATGGTTTCAAAATCTGTTTAGGTCACTACTTCCAAACTGAAAGACTCCTAACTAGTCCCTTATACAATTTGTTTGAAAGGGTTTGGTAGCCATAAGCCCTGATTAGTAATAACTAACCAAGAACCATGAGACCCAAAAGGTCCAGGACCAAGGGTAATTCACACATTTAAAGTTAAGAAATTAAAGATTAATTTCTATTCGTCAGGGATCCCTGGGTAAAAACTGGAGTATACTGTGCTGAAGAATAATGCTCTGGCTTGGGAGACAGTTCTGAAGGGGGGGCTCTTTTATTTCATTGGAGAATGCTGGTTTGGGGCTTCCACACCCCTGAATTAAGTTTAAAAAGAATGCTTGGCTCCAGTTTGGAGTAAGAGAGAATGACAGGAGGCACAGAGAGAAAAAAGGATGACTCAGATTGTGACTATTATTATCCCCGTCATAACCCTGTCCACGCAACATGCTGTGTACTATTCAATCCAGAAAGGAAAGTGATATCAGCCCATCCTTAACAAAAGAATCAAAACCATCACTTTTCCCTCCATACACTCAGAAATGTTTCTTCAAAGTTGCTCCTTGTTACCAATTTAGGGGTAGAAGAGCTACCCTTGGCTTACAGAAAGCCAGGAAATAGGTCTAACTTCCCAAGGGACATTAAGGATTCCTGTCTCAATAGTTAGGCCTGCCATAGTGGTCACTACAATGCGTCCTAGACCACACTCACCCTTCATTCCTCCTCGGGCATTATTGACACGAGATAAAAAGAACACAGCCCTCAGAAGTGAGCCCCTACCTGGAATGACCATCATGGGCAGCCCAAAGTCAAGACTTACATTCAGACCTCTTTCTCACCCCTCTGGGGCCTGTCCCCTGGCGCAGCACAGCTCCCTGAGAAATCACCCACCTCCTGCCCCTGTGTCCTCTACAGATCTAAACTGGGGTAGGAAAGGGGGTCAAGGCTGATGGAGAGGGGCACAACAGAAACATAATCAAGCAGAGGGGCTAAGAGATCTCCTCTGTGTCTTTCATCTTGGTTCCTGGTAAAGAAACGTTGAAATGGGACAAAAATGCTTTTAAGCAAAGCACAAAGTCATAAAAATACAGACAGTTGACCTTGGAAAGCCACGGCGTCTCAGCTGGAAACGCAAAAGAAGAAACTCCTTGGGAAGTGAAGCCGGAGAACTGTGCGGCAACCCGGAGAAGCACAGCCGGCCGCCCAAGGGATGTTGGCCGGGCAGTGGCAGGGAACTCACCATAGATCATGGCCAGCCCGGTCTCGTGCAGGAAGCGCACCCGGCGGTGCTTGAAGAGCCAGATGGTGAGGATGGTGAGGGTGAGCAGCAGGATGAAGGTGAGCAGGCTCACGCTGTCCTGCCGGTGGCTTTCCTCCGCCTCCTTCTCGGTGGCGAGCTCCTCCATGGCGCTGCTGTCCCCAGCCGCCGCCCCAGACGAGGAGGCCGCGGCCCCGAGCCGCAGCCCCCGACCCAGCAACACTGGCAACAGTGGCAGCAGCAGCAGCCGCGGCGCCAGCGTCCAAACAGCCCTCCCTGGACCGGGGTGCGCCGCGTCACTAGGCTCCATGACTCCGGGGCTCCCCGCGCCTCCTCCACGCGGGGACCAGCAACAGCCCGCGCAGTCGTCGGCAGCTTCCCGCGGTGCCGACCGAGCCCGTGGCTACAGCCGCAGCTCCTCCTCCTGCCGCTAGCGCCCGGCCAGGGCTGCGCCAAGCTGCGGGGGAGGGGCGCTCGCAGTGCGCAGGATCCCCAAGCGCCGCCCCCCGCCCGCGCACCTGTTCGTCGTCGTTGTCGTCGTGTCCCCCACCCCCCCGCCCTGGCCTAGAGCATGGCCACCCGGCTGTCCGGGTGGGGCGGGCTCTGTCCTCCTTCTCCGCCAGGCGGGCAGCCAGCCCTTTGGTGGCGCCGCGCTGACCGTCCTGTCCAGGAGTACCTGGTCAGACCGTCTGGGGTCTGCTAACCAGTTTCTGGGTAGTAGCCTTCACGCTACCTAAAAGGGACTGCAGAGGTCACTTGCTCCTGGCAAGAAACATCAGCTAGGACTGACTCGCTGCGAGATCTCCAGTCCTGTTCCTAGCGCCATCGCTAGGAGTTTGGTGTCACGCGGGTGTGTGGCCTCTGTGAGCCCAGCAAAGTGGGGCCTCCCAGGAGTTACAAAATCATATTACTGTTCACACACAGAGAGACAGAGAGACAGAGACAGAGACAGAGACAGACAGACAGAGACAGAGAGAGACAGAGAGAGAGACAGACAGACAGAGAGAGACAGAGAGAGAGACAGAGACAGAGAGACAGAGAGAGACAGACAGAGAGACAGACAGAGAGACAGACAGCCAGAGAAAGACAGAGAGAGACAGAGACAGAGACAGACAGAGAGAGACAGAGAGAGACAGAGAGAGAGAGACAGACAGAGAGAGAGAGACAGAGAGAGAGAGAGAGACCCCTTTTGTCACCTTTATAGGGACTCCCCCAGAGTCTTCCAGGCATTATTCAAATAAGGATAGGTAATGGCAATCGGTGAGAGCGATGAAATAAATAACTCCATCATTAGACTTCAACTAATTCCTTGCGGGAAAGAGGGTTGAATTGGAGGGAACTAAGAACTCTTGCCATTCTGAGAAGAGTGGCCAATGGTCAGCCCTAAGGAGGGTGGGAGGGGCAATTTATCATGATGATACTTTTAATGTTATCTTCCTGTTAACTCAGAAAACAGGTGAGTCTTTACTTGAACATTAGGGTCAAGTCCAACTCAGAATTATGACAAGGTCTTCAGAGATAAAAACCTCTTGGAAGAAATCCTAATAACTAGAGTTTTCAACCCACCTTGTTTCTCTAGTCAAGAAAGAAAAGAAAGCTGAACACATCAGTCACTGCCTGTTGTCAAGCACTCTATTCACATTTACTGAATCTCTCTCCCCACCAACTGCCCATGCTCTCTCCTCCAGAGGAGTTTGCTGAAGAAGATAGGAAATCTGTTCAGAACACCACCACCCTCCTCTAGGTGAGCATTTAGCCAAGACTACTTAGTGCCTCTTCACATCATGGAATCTCTTCATCTTGATTTTAGCCAGGATCTTTTCCTACTCCACCATAAATACAAAAGAAACTGCAAATAAGAACCATCTAGCTGAGCCTAGGCAATGCCTTAAGCCGAGATAATGAAATGATTGTTGCTATGTTCATAGACCTTACGTTACTATTTGATGACAGCTTCTTCCACAGCAATAGACAACCAAAAGATTAATCATTACATAAAGTGATTGCCTCAGGAAGAACATGAAAAAACTCACCTGATATTCACACCTATACACCAAAGACTCCATTCGCTATACATATTTATATATGCAATCTATCTTATTCAACCCAGAGATTCGGATTCCAATTAACACAGATTAATACACTCAACTGTGTGATTCCCTCTGGGTGTGGTGGCACACCTCTATAAATCCCAGCTACTCGAGAGGCTGAGGTGAGAAGAATTGAATCAGAAATTTCAAGGCTAGCCTGGGCAACAAAGCAAGATCCAACGCAGCCCAGAACACCTGAGCAGAACGCATAGTGAGGCCATTTAAACATTCTGAAATGAAGACAACCAGGGAACTTCATGAAGAACACCGGAGTTGAAGCCAACTCAATACCAGACTCAAGCAAACCTACAAGGGTGAATAGACATGGACAAAAAGAGCTCCAGAAAAAGGGGAAATAGGTCTCCTAATGTTCAAAGAACATAGAAGAAATACCATTCAAGTTTTTTCTTTGTTCTTTCCTGTACTGTGGCATCTGCATTGGTTAAAAAGAATGCCGTACCCCCATGCACTCAGACTGACCGGAGTGGGGACTGTCTTTCTCTCTGCCTAGAGCGGCTGTGATCCCAAGACACTGGGGCTGTTCCCCAATGGTTCGTTTTCATTTCTCTATGTCTGTCTCTGTGTGTCTCTCTGTCTCTGTTTCCATCTCTGTCTCTCTATGTGTATCTGTGTCTGTGTGGGGGTGTCTTCCTCCTCCCCACTCCCCCCCTTCCCTCCCTCTTCATCTGTCCATTCTTCTACTGTTTACTGTCAGACAAAGTTACAAGAAGTTACTAGTAGAGAAAAGGAAATATGTAGATTTCTCTCTAAGAACCCAATAAAGGCACTCCAAGGAATTCCAGATTACCAGGGAGACCATGGAGAAGAATCTCAAAAGAAAAAAGTTGTTGATGAATTCCTAAATTCACTCCAACCTGAATGAACATGGAACAGCATACAAAAGACTATGATAATTAAGAAACCTCCAGATTGTAGACAAGCTGCTGGTTAAAATATGTGTGTGATCACAACATTTAGGAGACTGAGGCAGGAGGATACTGAGATTAAGACTTGCCTAGGTTAATAGCAATTTCCTGGTCAGGCTGGGTTACACAATGAGACCCTGACTCAAAAAAACCAACCAAACAAACAAAAATACAAGACAGATATGAGAGTCCTGCATAATTTTCAAAACTTGATTAGCTTTGGCACTATAATCCACACGCTGCAGGTCAGAATTTGTGTTCTAAACCAAACCATGTTGATTACAAGTTAAAACAAAATATTTCTACATAACAAAATTTTAAGTGTCAAAAAAGTGGTTTTATTTTTTGAGACAAGGTTTCTCTGTGTAGCCTTGGCTGTCCTGGAACCTACTCTAGACCAGGCTGGTCTCGAACTCACAAGGATTCAGCCTGCCTCTGCCTTGTAAGTGTTGGAACTAAAGGCCTGTGCCACTACCGCCTGATGACAAATGATCTTTAAATGAATGTAAACATTGGAAGTTTTAACAAAAACCAGGCAGTGGTGGTGCACACCTTTAATCCCAGCACTCAGAAGGCAGAAGCAGACGGGTCTCTGTGACTTCATGGCCAGCTTGGTCTACATATGAGTCCAAGGACAGCCAAGGATACACACAGAAACCTTGTCTTGAAAAACCAAAAAGAAAAGTTTCAGCAAAGAAGAAGTAATAGAAAATTGAAATTGTAAGACTGAAAAATACAGTAACAGAAACTTGCAGGGTACAATAGAAGAGTAGATTTGAAAGAGACAATAAATTTAAGGATAGATCAATAGAAATTAGCTAAGTTGAACAATAGAGAGGGAAAAGGTGAGAAAAAACATACAGAGCTACAATAATCTGTAGGATGATACAGTAAAACCTAACATTTTGTTTCTAGAGATGCTGAAGGAGCGAGTAAGTAATGTTGAGAAAAAAATATGTGAATACGTAATAACTAAAATTATTCCAAAGTGAGCAAGAGACATGAACCTGCCAGTTTAAGGGCCTCTTCAAAAAAAAGATAAATCCAAAAGTTGTCCAGATATATTCAATGTATAGAAAGGATAAAATTAATGCTATGTATAGAGTAATAACAATTTAAATGCCTATGGGTTTCTCTTTAGAAATTAATCAGGTCTTAAGAAGTGTAAAACATTTTAATGTGATCAGATGACTATCTTTACAAAGAAATGTGTCCAGCATAACTTTCAAGGTGAAGAAATGATACCAAGATGATATAATCTCTTCTAGAAAGCAAAAGGTAAACACTTCTCATTTTAAGAGGTCAGCATTACCCTGATACCAAAATCGGAGAGCTGAAGAAAATAAAGGTGTAGGGCACAATATCTCTCATGAACACAAAAAATCTCAACAAAATCTTAACAAATTTTATCTAGTAATAAATAAGAAGAAGCATATACTGTGGCCAAGTGGGTGTTCTTCCTTTTAGCAGTTTCAGGACTGACTCACCATGAGGAAAGCAAGCAATACAGTCTAGCATATTAAATGTCTAAAGAAGAAAACCTATACTATCATATCTTCACTGATGTAAAAAGATGTCTGGCAAAATTCAATATCCACTCATGATAACAACATTCAGCAAAACAGCACAGATAGATAACATGCTTGAAACACAGCATCATTCTTAAGGTGAAAAATATGAAATCTTTCCCCGTAAGATCAGGAAAAATTCAAGAAAGTCCATATCACCACTCATGTTCAGGATTATACTGCAATCCTAATCAGTGCAGTAAGGCAAGATAAAAGGAAGCAAAGGGCAAAGAGATATATCAAAACTTGTACATAGATATTTCAGTGATTCATTGGCAAGACAGAACCAAAAATAGAGGTAAGAGTAAGGGAAAAAATGAAGAGATTATTAATGGCTACTTGAATTTTTCTTCTTATCAGATGATAATTTTTTTAGAAAACCCCAAGTAATCCAAGAAGTAAATATTTAAGTTCAGTAATATCTCAGGATATAAGGTTGGTGTGAAATCTAGCAATATTTCCAAATTCAAGCAATGCATAATTAGAGATGAAAGTTTTCAAACATACCATTCACATTAGAAAATTGAAGAAAATTCTTAGATAAAGATGTTTAGTATCTATATGCTGAAAACTATAAAACACTAATTACATAAATCAAAGGATGCTTAAATAAATAAACATGCCTTGTTAATGGATTGGAAAACTAAACTTAATAGAGACAGGAATTCTCTCCCACAGTTATGTACATACATAATGCAACCCCAATAAAATGACCAGGAAATTTTTGGTAACTATAGCAGGGAAATTTTAAATGACTAGGAAAGTTAAAGCAACTAGACCAGCCAAAACAAGTTTGAAAAACAATACAACTACCAATTTAAGACTCACTCTAAAAGTAGTGTTAAAGCAATAATGTATAAGATAATCAAATCAGTGTATTTGGAACTATGAGAAAGGACTATACCTTGAGCTGAACTTTATACCTTATTCAAAACTCAATTTCAGTGGATTATAGATCTAAATCTAACATGGAAACCCGTAAAACTTTTAGACAAAAAAAAAAGCTGCCTAACTTGGGGCTTCTCAGAGAGTGCATAAACAAGACTCCAAAAGCACAATTATCCAACACAAATGTTGATGATTTGACTGCATCAAACTTGAATATTTTTCTGCTTACTTTTTAAGGGTATCACTGTCAGGGTTTCAAGGAAGGACTGTAATTACAACCATGTTCAGCTTTTGCAAAAGAATTTTTTTTCTTTTCCATTTGATCCCAGAGTCTCACTATGCAAACCAAAACAACTTCGAATTTACAGAGCTCAGCCTGCCTCTGCCTCTCAAGTGCTGATTAAGTGTGCACCACTATACTCAGAAACAAAAAATCCTTTTTGTTGTTGCTGTTGTTTTGTTTTGTTTTGTTTTGTTTTTGAGACGGGGTCTCATGATGTAGCTCTTGGTATCCTGAAACTCATAGAGATCCACCTTCCTCTGCTTCCCAAGTGCTGAGATGTGTGCCACCAAACCCTGCTCAAAAGATTCTTTTAGGGGGTCATATATTAAATGAATTCTACTGTAGTATATTCATTAAAGAAAGAAATGTGTTTCATTATGACATTTCCAGATGTGAATATAACATACTTTGATCATATTCATTGCTTCTTTTCTCTTTGACATCCCCAATAGGAAGACAATCTTGAAAATCCAAACTATTATTCTGTTGAACAGACCAGTAGTTTCTAGGGAGTCAATGGCAAAGGAGGGAGGGCGATATTATGATGATGCTGGCCCTCCCTGCCAGTACCCTGTCCCTCTAAGAGACAAGCTCTGCCTAGTCTCCAGCCTCTCTCTCTCTCTCCCCACTAAGGCCCCTTCCTCTCTCTCACTCTGCTGTTCTGTCTCTCCCCACTCCTCTTCTCTCTCCTTCTCCCTCTCTGTCTCTCTCGCTCTCTCTTTCTCTGACTCCGTATCTCTCCCTTCCTCCCCCATATCCTCCCAAACCCTCCCAATACCCTCTTCCTAAGTAAAATTTCATCCTCCCCAAGCTCTCTCTGCATGGCTAATTCTGTTTCCTACCCACAGTACCCCACCTGCAATGAGACCTGCTGAAAATCTTTTAGGCATAATTAGGACATATGAGTCAAGGAAGGTGGGGGTGGACCTGTTCTGTATCATAATTGTGACCGTGGTAATATGAATCAGCACATGTGTTAAATTGATCTCACTGTAGTTATAGGTCAAATCCTCTCTTTGATTACACTCTTACGTAGTTTCCAATTTGGGGTTGGTTTAAATAGATAGTAACGGCCTTAAGCAATTCTTTACTGATGTGCCCTGACCTCAGTAAGCATGAAGTGTGGCAGGAAGTAGTAAAGAGGAGAACTGAAGCCTAAAATTCACACAGAAGAGCAGGACATAATGAATCCTAGGACTGTGCTCAGGGGCCTGCTTTTCTCTAATGGAAAACCAAGAGGGGGCGGGAAGCTCTGTGACAAAGCAGAGAGGGACTAATTTACACAGAATTTAACAAGAAAGTCTACAACTGCTTTGGGTATTCCGACCAGAGAAAATTGAAGGCAGATAAAAGGATCTATAAGTGATAGAAGAGCTGAGATGTTAACAAGGTCACAATGTAGTGCACTAGAAGGCCACAGGCTGGAGCCAGAAAGAGGAGAAAGAGGTTCATAGTTGGGATTGCCTTTTTCCTCTAAACCAGGTGTCTCAGGTAACACAGCCACCCACCAGTGTGTGGGTTCACGCTGATTCGTGAAATGAAGACACAGAGACACCTTGAGAATTAATTTATGCTTTATGTCATGGGGGATGGGGAGTAGCCTCTGTGAACTGAAGTGCTTTTCCCTTTGTCTCTAGGCATTTTTATTTTTTGTTTTTTTAATTGTTCTTTTAATTGTTTTCCCCTCTTTTCCTCTCCCCCCCCCTTCTTCCCTCTCGCATGATCCCCATGCTCCCAATTTACTCAGGAGATCTTGTCTTTTTCTACTTCCCTTATAGAATAGATCTATGTAAGTCTCTCTTAGGGTCCTCATTGTTGTCTAGGTTCTCTGGGATTGTGTATTGTAGGCTGGTTTTTCTTTGCTTTTTGTCTAAAAGCCACTTATGAGTGAGTACATGTGATAATTGTCTTTCTGTGTCTGAGCTACCTTACTCAATATGATATTTTCTAGATCCATCCATTTGCCCACAAATTTCAAGATGCCATTATTTTTTCTGCTGTATAATACCCCACTGTGTAAATGTGCCACATTTTCCTTATCCATTCTTTGGTTGAGAGGCATTTAGGTTGCCTCTGATATCTGTCTATGATAAATAAATATGCTATGAACATAGTTGAGCACATGCCCTTGTGGTATGATTGAGCATCCTTTGGATATATACCCAAAAGTGGTATTGCTGGGTCTTGAGGAAGGTTGTTTCCTAATTTTCTGAGAAGTCACCATAATGATTTCCAAAGCAGCTGTACCAGTTTGCACTCCCACGAGCAATGCAGAGGTGTTCCCTTTACTCCAAATCCTCTCCAGCATAAGTTGTCATCAGTGTTTTTGATCTTGGCCATTTGTAGAGGTATAAGATGGAATCTCAGAATTGTTTTGATTTGCATTTCTCTGATGACTAAGGATATTGAACATTTCCTTAAGTGTCTTTCAGCCATTTTAGATTCCTCTGTTGAGAGTTCTCTGTTTAGGTCTGTACTCCATTTTTTATTGGATTATGTGTTCTTTTGATGACCAATTTCTTGAGTTCTTTGTATATTTTGGTGATCAGACCTCTCTGTCTGATGTGGTGTTGATGAAGATCTTTTTCCATTGTAGGCTGTCATTTTGTTTTGTTGACCACGTCCTTTGCTTTACAGAAGCTTTTCAGTTTCAGGAGGTCCCATTTATTAATTGTTTCTCTCAGTGTCTGTGCTACTGGGGTTATATTTAGGAAGTGGTCTCCTGTGCCAATACATTCGAGTGTACTTCCCACTTTCTCTTCTATGAGGTTCAGTATGTTGAGTCTTTGATCCATTTGGACTTGAATTTTGTGCATAGTGATAGATATGGATCTATTTTTATTCTTCTACATGTTGATATGCAGTTATGCTGGTACCATTTGTTGAATATGATTTCTTTTTTCCATTTTATATTTTTTACTTCTTTGTCAAAAAATAGGCGTTCATAGGTATGTGGATTGATATCTGGGTCTTAGATTCCATTCCATTGGTCCTCCTGTCTGTTTTTATGCCAGTACCAGGCTGTTTTAAAAACTGTAGCTCTGTAGTAGAGTTTGAAGTCAGGGATTGTGATGCCTCCAGAAGTTCCTTTATTGTACAGGATTGTTTTGACTATCCTGGGTTTTTTGCTTTTCCATATAAAGTTGAGTATGTTCTTAAGAGGTCTGTGAAGAATTTTGCTGAGATTTTGATGGGCATTGCATTAAATCTGCAGATTGCTTTTGGTAAGATTGCCACTTTTACTATGTTAGTTCTACCTACCCAAGAGCATGGGAGATCTTTCCACTTTCTGGTGTCTTCTTCAACTTCTTTCTTCGAAGATTTAAATTTCTTGTCATACAGGTCTTCCACATGTTTGGTTAGAGTTACTCTGAGATATTTTATGCAGACTAAGAGACCATGGATGCCAGCCCAGACTGTTATACCCAGCAAAACTTTCAATCACCATAGATGGAGAAAACAAGTTATTTCATGACAAAGTCAAATTTAATCAATATTTATCCACAAATCTATACCTAGAGAAGCTACTAGAAGGAAAAATCCAACCAAAGGAGGTTAACTATACCCATTAAAATATAGGAAATAATCTCAGACCAGCAAAACCAAAAAAAAGGGAAACACACATACACACACACCACCACCACTACCACCACCACCATCAACACCAACAACACCAATAAAATAACAGAAATTAACAATCATTGGTCATGATATATCTCAATATCAGAGGAGTCAATTCCCCCATGAAAAGACAAAGTAACAGAATGGATGCAAAAACAGGATCCATCTTTCTGCTACATACAAGAAACACACCAGAGCACCAAAGACAGACATTACCTCAGAGTAAATGGTGGGGAAAAGATTTTCCAAGCAAATGAACATAACAAGCTAGTGTGGCCATTCTAATAGTTAATAAAACGGACATCAAAACAAGAGGTAGGGAAGGATGTTTCACACTTTTAAAAGGAAAAAGTCCACACAGATAATCTTTCAACTCATAACATCTATGCCCCAAATGCAAGGGCACCCACATTTGTAAGAGAAACATTACTAAAGCTTAAATCACACATCCACCTCAACACTGAGTGGGAGACTTCAATACCACACCCTCACCAATTGACAGGACACCCAGACAGAAACTAAACAGAAAAATAATGGAACAAACAGGTGTTGTGAAACAAATGGACCTAGCAGATAACTACAGAACATTCTAGCTAAATACAAAAGAATATACTTTCTTTTCAATACCTTACAGAACTTTCTACAAAATTGACCACAAACTCAGGCACAAAGCAAGTCTCCACAGATACAAGAAAATTGAGTTAATCCCCTGTATCCTATCAGACCACCATGGACTAAAGCTGGATTTCAACAACAGAAACAACAAAAAGCCTGCAAAACTCATGGAAACTGAACAACTCTCAACTGAATAACCACTGGGTCACTAATGAAAGACTTCCTAGAATTCAGTGGAAATGAAAGCACAACAAACCCAAACTTAAGGCACACAATGAAAGCAGTGCTAAGAGGAAAGTTCATAGAACTGTGTGCTTCATAAAAAAATTGGAGAAATCTGATACTAAGTAGCAACTTAACAGCACACCCTAAACCTCTAAAACAAAAAGAAACAAACTCACCCAGAAGGAGTAGACAGCAAGAAATAATAAAACTGAGAGCTGAAATCAATAAAATAGAAACAAAGAGAACAATACAAAAAGACAATAAAAAAAGTATAGTGGTATACTATTTGTGTTTTAATAAATAAAGCTTGCCTGAAGGTCAGTGCAAAGCAGTCTCGTTAGTCAGCCACACAAACCAGGCAGGGGTGGCACACACCTTTAATCCCAGCAACCACACTAGTCAGTCATAGAGGCCTGGTGGTGGTGGTGCACAACTCTAATTCTAGCACTAGAGAGAAATAAGGCAGGATGAGACAGGAACTAGCTTTCTTTTCAGTCTGAAGATTTCATATAGGTAAGAGCTCTTTAGTGGCTTGGCTGATTTGCTTTTCTGATCTTCAGGTTGAACCCGAATATCTGTCTCTGGGCTTTTATTATTCATGCTACATTAGGTACCCAACATTTGGGGTACGAATTCATGAAAAGACATTTGCCACAGGCCAGAGATGCACATGGGGCTCTAGCCACACCTGGTTAGGTTTTCTTTTCTTTCTTCCCCAAGCCTCTGATCAAGTTTGGGATATTCCTGTTGTAGCCACTCTGAAACAGTTTTCAGCTGCTACCCAAACTCCAGAAGTACCTGGGCTCCAAATGGCACAGGACTCGTCCACCCTAGACTGGCTGGTTCTGACTTCAGGCAGTCCCCCACCATACATGATTTTTCTGAACACATTACAATGAAGGGATTTAGGTCTCTATATGATAATATGTTAACAGTTTGAAAATGGAATGATGAAATGAGAGGATATCTAATTTAGATGGGATTTATGTAATGTCAATTATAAACTATCAATTTTATCATTTTTGTTTTATCACTAAAATGTTGGTTAATATGAGTGCTAAGATACAGAACTTAGAAAAGCCTAATAAAACAGATCACAGAGATATCCAATTCCAGACAGAGAAATTTAATTTAACCAATTTCAGTGTTGCATTATGAGAACAGAGAGGAAGAGTCTTTTGGATAACCATCCTTAATATTTCCAGTAACCTTACAGGAATTGCCAAATGACAGAGGCTCTGTTGCAGCTAACTGGACTCCTGTGCCAAAGTAAAATTTAAGGAGATTCAAGGAAGCAATAGTCTCATATAGCATGGATTCAGCTTTTGTGAAGCAAAAAAAAAAAAAAAAGTTAAACTCGTGGTAAGTTTGTCATAGAATTATCCTTAATGAAGGATAGAGTTGGTTAAAGGTGTTTTAGAGCCTGATCCACAATTACAATGGGGCGATGGGGTATCTGATTCAGAGAAGAGGCTAAAATTATTGAACAAGAGAGTAAAGCTAGAGATAGGGAAATCTCCCAAGATCAAATTCTTAGAGAAGGAGACTATGCTACTATAGAAAGGCAGGCTGTATATGATGACCACACCCTGCATTTACGCTGTCCAGCAGCTCTGAGTGATTGGGATAGAAATGGAGAAATAGGAAAGAAAATTGAGTCATATACTAAAGTTTTAGAGGGCCCAAAGGAAGCCTTTATGGATTTATTACAGCGAATGATCTCAACAGTAAATAGAATGATAGCAACTTCAGAAGCTAGAGAAATAATAATTGAATCTCTGACTTTTGAAAATGAAAATTCTGTGTTCAAAAGGATAATCAGGCTGTTAAGGCAAGGCTAGCAACTTTGGAAGAATGAATCTAAGATATAATTAATGTTGAATCTCATGACCATGATGATGCATGGATAGGAGAGGTAATTTTTAGAGGCTTAAGGAAAAATTGAAATGTCAATTGTTATAATTGTGGCAGACAAGATTACCTTAAAAGGGACTGTAGACAGGGAATTCCTAGAAACAATGTTTTTTCTAAGAATAATTCATTCAGGACACTCCTCCCTTCTGGATTATGCAGAAGATATGGCAAAGGCAGGCAGTGGGACTAATGAATAGACGACAATGAGGAATATTTAAGGTAATCATTTTCCATTGGGAAACTCTGTGAGTGGTCTCTCACAGGTCCCTATTCCAAATCCAGTTCAGTCATAGAATAAACTCATTCCCAGAGCAATGAAAGAACCGAATGCCTATAGTAAGAAACCATACTGTTCTGCATAATAGAAGAGAGAACAAAACAATCAGAAGAAACCATAAAGTGAATGTTTTGGCAAACATTTATAAATGAACAAAGACCAAAATTAAAAGTACGAATAAATGACGTTGTCATTGAAGGTCTGTGTCAGGGTCTGGTGCTAGCCCAGACCATAAATTATTTCTCTGAACCAGACCCCAATATAAACTATCTCTCTTTGGACCGGTGTGGAGGCACAGGACTAAAGACACAATTCACATGGCTTTATCGGGAGGGAGATTCTCAGTGATCCCTCATGAAATCCTGAGTGCACATCCTGAAGAATTTTCTCTTGTTTATTCTCCAAACAGCCTTTATACCAAAACGTAGACTGAGGGGAAAATATATTAGCATTCTGTTTCCTAGGTAACCAGGTGAATTGCTTTTAGTCACGTCCACATCTACTTGTGATTGCTATATCGTCTTCCTGATCAGCATGCTATCTTTGTCATGTAGGCTGAATTAGCAACTCTATTCAGGCATCCTTCCAAATTACAGAGGAGCAAAACAACATCCTGACCCTTTGTTTGGTAGTGTCTGGAAAGTTATGTGATCCTTAGAGGCTGGCTGCCATACCATATAGAAATACGGGCCTACAATCCACTCTCTCATTAATTTTAATAAAAACCTGTGCTTCTGCCTGGCTTGGGCAAAGACTTCTCCATTCACCAAATTTTCCCACCTCTGGAATAGGCATTTATATATGCGAGCTCCTGCCTTAGGCATCTGGGGAGAAGAAGCTTCAAACCCATCATTGACTGCTGATCTCTGTAAAGAAAAAAGATTAAAGGAGAGAGATACCTTTGGGCTCTATGTCTCTGAGCCTGTCAGGATAAATTATAATGTTTTATGAATAACCATGCTCCTAAAGACTGTATTCTCCTATTTAAAGTGAGTTGAGAATGCTTCTTCAGCTAGTTTAGAGCACCTCTTAAATTTCTTACATTGTATCCAAGTCTAAAATTCCTAACATATGCATTAAACACAAACATTTACAGGGTGTGTCAAACCTTTCTCAACATCTTATAAGCAGTTTCAAACATTATCAGGTTAGTACCATAATTCTCAGCATTATTGGTCAATACCATCTTTTCTCAACATCTTACATGCAGTTACAAATATCAGGTCAACTGGATGGAGGTGGGGGTTCCTTGGACTTCCCACAGGACAGGGAACCCTGATTGCTTTTCGGGCTGGGGGGGGGAGGGGGACTTTATTGGGGGAGGGGGAGGGAAATGGGAGGCGGTGGTGTGGAAGAGACAGAAATCTTTTTTTGTTGTTGTTTTATTTATTTATTTATTTATTAGAATTAATTTATTTATTAAGGATTTCTGCCTCCTCCCCGCAACCGCCTCCCATTTCCCTCCCCCTCCCCCGATCAAGTCACCCTCCCTCATCTGCTCGAAGAGCAATCAAGGTTCCCTGACCTGTGGGAAGCCCAAGGACCGCCCACCTCTATCCAGGTCACCAAGGCCAGCTGGCCTGGGTCTGAAAAAGCCTGGGATAAATCCAGACTAGCTGAACATAGAGGACAATGAGGAATACTGAGAACTCAAGAACAATCGCAGTGGGTTTTTGATCCTACTGCACGTACTGGCTTTGGGGGAGCCTAGGCAGTTTGGATGCTCACCTCAGAAATCTTTAATAAATAAATTAATTAAAAAAAACAAATATCAGGTC
This sequence comes from Microtus pennsylvanicus, assembly GCF_037038515.1. Lineage (NCBI taxonomy): Eukaryota > Metazoa > Chordata > Mammalia > Rodentia > Cricetidae > Microtus > Microtus pennsylvanicus. Next base: position 143,788,595 of record NC_134601.1, read on the forward strand.
AATACCATTAAGTGTACAATGACATTGCTGTTATCAAATACCAGTTCCAGTCTCTGAGCAGACATTAAATCCTTAGGTTGCCTCCTTCTTAAGTGAAGAGGGGTTTCAGTCACTTCTTATTTTGAGTCTTTCTTTCCCTGAGGGAAAGCTTAAGTCTTAGTTCTTAGGTTCAATAGTTTAATGAAAATGAATTCTGTGTGTTAAAGCTTAAAACAGTCAAATGTTCAGTCTGCATATGAGCTCGAAAGCAAACAGGATTCAAACTGCAGAAAATTGTAGTCATTGCGGTCAGGTCATCTCAGCAGGGCCCCTGGGTCTGTGTGTGTCCCAAGTGTCTGGAAGCATCTCAGCATCTGTTCCTCAGTGCAGCATGGCACCCTGCAGTGTAGAGTGTCAGTAGCAGGTCCTGCAACCAGCTCTCTCCCTCTGCCAGCCTGCAGTCCCAAGCTCTGGCGGGCATAACTGCAACGATTTTTAACTTTCTTTTTTTATTTTAACATGTAATCATAAAATTATGAGAATTTTTTTAATCCTCTCCTCTATTCTATTGACTGACTCTGGGGTAAAATTTGTTCTCTAAACTTACTCCTACTTGCCTTTTACCCACAGGTGGGTTAGATTTAGCTAGCTACTGTGTGCGCATGGCGCCTCAATCTCAGCAATAACCAAGGCAATTCTTGAGCCAAAAGCCAGTTTTCCTTCACTTTTCCTACCCATTTAGCAAGCGATAAAAGTTGTCTCTCTACATCTATCACGCTTACAAATTTTAAATATATCTGCCATTGTTTTTGCTCCAGTCTAACTTCCTTTAGCTGCTAACATAATTGAATACTTTTTCCTTATCTCATATATATATACATACATATGTATATATACATATATATAACTTATTATATACAAATTTTTACTCCCAATTTAAATTTTGTCCCACTTTATCTATACTTCTTTAAATTCTGATCTCTATTTCTGAGTGTTCAATACTTACATATCCACCAATTTTTTTCTCATGGGTTCCTCATGTCTGGTCACTTCTTCTGTGTTTTTTGGGATTCGCTGATCAGCCTCACATCTGGGCACCATTATGTCAGGGTCCGGTGCTAGCCCAGACCATAAATTATTTTTCTGGACAGGATCCCGACAGGTCTGGTAGACACAGATGCAGATGTAACAACAATTTCATCAGAACCTTAGCATCTAAATTGGCCTCTTCAGGATGTAAACGTTCATTTTTTTAGGGACTGGAACTTTATCTCAGGTAAATCAGAGAGCTAGGTGGATCAAATATACAGGGCCAGAAGGACAGAGAGGATTATTAAAACCTTATGTGGCTAACATAGCAATGAATTTATGGGGATGTGATTTGTTACAACAATAGAATACTCAGATTCACATCCCCCCAATCTTAGAAACAAACCATATATTAATGTCTGTTTCTGGGGAAAATATTACAAGGTATTATAAAGGACAATCACTGACCATTCAGGTTGTACAAAAACAGGGCACAACAGCTGCTGATATTTCAAAGGCACCAACAGCCCTACCTTTAAAATGGTTGACAGACAAACCTGTATGGGTTAAGCAATGGCTTTTAATAATAGAGTAACTGTGGGCTTTAGTTTAGTTTAGAACAGCTGGTACAAGAGCAACTAGATACTCAGCATATTGAAAAATCAACCATCCCTTGGAATTTTCCTGTATTTGTTGCTAAAAAACAATCTGGAAAGTGGAGAATGGTAAAAGAGTTGTTAATAAGGTGATTCAGCCAAGGGGCTCTCTATAGTCTGGCATTCCTTTGCCTTCTCTGTTGCCCAAAGATGGCCTCTTGATTTAAAAGATTGTTTCTTCACTATACCTTTACAAGAAAAAGACAGAAAAAATTTTGCCTTCACAGTGCCTATTTATAATAATTTTCAGCCTGTTAAAAGATATTAATGAAAGACTCTCCCACAGGGAATTTTAGAAAGCCCCACTCTGTGTCAATATTTTGTAAGTCAACCATTAGAATTGAAACATTAAGCAATTTCCTGAATATATAGTTTATCATTACATGTATGACATTTTGCTATCTGATTCAAATGTAGATACTTTAGAAAGAATGTTTGAATAGGTGAAGAAAATTTTGCAGTGTTGGGGATTACAAAGTGCTCCTAAAAAAATAAAAAGATAGATTCTATTAATTATTTTGGCTATAAAATAGGTTTATGAAAACTTAGACCCCAAAAGGTACAGATTAGGAGAGATTGACTGTAGAATCTTAATGACTTCCAAAGATTGATAAGAGACATTTCCCATCTATGGAATACTACGAGGTAGCTACTTATGACCTGATTAATTTAAGCAAAACCTTAGTTGGTGACAAGAATTTAAATAGTTGCAGGGAAATATCAGCTGAAGCTTTGATTGAAGAGAAATTACAGAAAGCACATGTGGATCATGTGGATCCAAATTTTATCTGCATTTTGTACATATTATCCTCTAAACATTCCCCTACAAGAATTTTAATGCAGAGGGAAGATATTGCCTTAGAATGGATCTTTTTACCACATAAACCGAGTAAAAAATTAAAAACTTATGTGAACAATTTCTCTGAGTTAATTTTAAAAGGAATATTGAGACTTCATCAATTTAACAAGAATAGATCCAGCATAAATTATAGTACCTTTTAGAAATGATGAAATTGACAAATTATGGAAAGAAAGTGAACCCTGGCAAAGAGCTTGTAGTAATATTTTTGGAGAGATTAACTACAACTATCCCAAAAGCAAGAGCATTCAACTTATAAAGAAAACTAACTGAATCTTTCCTTACATTGTAAGGGACACACCAATAACTGAAGCCCCTACATTCTATACTGATGCAAATAAATCAGGAAAGGCAGGTTACAAATCAAAGCCCTTATGATTCTGTACAAAAGTCAGAATTACATGCTATTCTCATGATACTAAGGGATTTTAAAGAACAAAGTTACTGATTCACAATATGCAGAAAGAGTTGTTTTGTTTATTGAAACTGTTGAATTTATACCAGATGATACATAACTGTCTTCATTTTTTATTCAGTTACAAGATATAATCAGGAATAGGCATCATCCCATATATATAACACACATCCAATCCCATATAGGCCTACAAGGTTCTCTACCACAAGGTAATATAGAAATTGGTCAATTATTGATTGGGAATGTGCTGAAGGCCTCAGAATTTCATAAGAAAATCATATCAGTAGTAAATGTTTAAAAAAAGACTTTCCCAACACATGGCAACAAGCCAAGGAAATTATAAAGAAATGTCCTTCTTGTTTTTATACAACCAAACTCCACAACCTGCAGAAAGTAACCCAAAGGGTACTCAAAGTAATAAAATCTGGCAGATGGATGTGTTCTATTTTGTAGAATTTGGAAACCTAAAATATGTACACCACACAATTGATATCTATTCAGGTTTTCAATGGGCAACTGCTTTGAGTTTGGAAAAAGCTGATTTGGTAATCACACATTTGCTAGAACTTATGTCCATCATGAGTATATCTATACAAATAAACACAGACAATGCTCCAGCATATGTCTCTAAGAAAATGAAACCACCTTTTTGCTCATTATAATATAAAATATATTACAGGTATTCCACACAGTTCTACAGGGCAAGAAGTTGTAGAAAGAGCAAATCAAACTCTAAAGGATATGTTAAATAAACAAAAAAGGATGAAAATACCCCAGAAATAGCTTTCATAATGCTTTATTAACTTTGAATTTTCTGCATGTTAATGAAAAAGGAACAATAGCTGCAGACATTGAATAGTAGAAAAAAACTTCAGAGCTAAATCAGCTGATATACTTTAAAGATCTACTGACCTCAGAATGGAAACCAGAGCATGTGTTACATTGGGAAAGGGGTTTTGCTTTTGTGTCCACAGGAGAAGAAAAGCTATGGATACCATCAAAATTGGTAAAGATTTGATTTGAACAAGAAGCACCTCTTAATTATAAGAGATATTTCATTAAGCACCATGGCTGTCTAATCTAAACAAACATATAAAACTAACAAATGCTTTTCATTTGATCATATATAACTTTCCAAAAGAGAATACCCCCAAAATTACAGTTGGGGAAGTGGTTTGTTTTTGTCTTTTCAGGAGAATAAAGGTATCAAGCCAAAGAATTTGAAGACTATTGGACAAATAAGACATCTGAAGAAAAAGGACAAATTATCCAGAAAAAAAGTCTCAAGCAAAAAATTAAGTTAGTCTATTAGCATATCACATTTCCAATGGGATAAAATTTTATAAATCTTCCCAAATGTTTGCTTATGCTGTTCTTTACAGACATATATTGCAAATGTCTTTTTGTAGTCCCAGACTAATTAAAGATTAAAGCTGGCTCTGGAGTTGGAGTGGGGCTCTCTCCTTCTCTAAACCCAAGCATGCTTATTAAAATGAAATCCAAAATCTCTGTCTCCTGTCAGAAGAGCCACCTGACATAGGACACAAGAAAAAGAGAAATTTAAGGACTATTTTATTGCTACTAATCTTGTAATCCTGTGATTTTATATTGACTCTTTAGCAGCTTTCCTTAAGGTATAAGATTCATAAGATTAATATATATATTAAACTTTTTGTCATGATATTAATGACTAACTAACTAATTCTAGAAAAAGGTTTTATCTGCCTTCCTGTACATGATTTCAGGTTTGAGTCTCTATCAGTTTTCTGCAACGAGCATTCCTAATAGCAACTTTTGATGTTATTCAAAAGGGGGATGGGGCCCCACAACTATTATTCCTCCAGAACTATGATAACCACTAACCCGAAAAACATGACCTAAAGCTCGGCTTTGGACTACAAACTGCTCAGAACAATTTTGAGGTGGCTAGCTGAAGTGATCCAGCCTAACAGACTGTTTTAGCCAGGACTTGAGACAAGCCCTGTACTTTTGCATTATGCAGAGACTAGACAACAAATGATACAGCTACCTCTCCCAGGACTTGACAATTAACCCACATTTTTCTTATCAGGATCCCCTAAAGATACCATCACCCCCAGATAGCAGGAAATAAATTTAAAAATATGACACCCACATTCCCAAGAGGTGGGATGGGTGGTTTTTGATCATTCAATGGCTCATGGATATTTGTTGTTGCTTAAGGGGTTTGGGTGCAAGTTGTTATTGGTAATGGTCAGGGGGAAAGCTAAATAAAGGAAAATTAGATTCAAGGTTCTTGTTTTGAAAAGAAAAAAAGGATGATATAGATATTATAGAAAAAGGGTATATTGTTGAATCTACTCTAAGAAGAGAAAAGGGAGGATACAGATATGATAAGATAAAAAGGAAGATTATTGAATCTACTTTTAAAAAGCAGCTACTAGTTTTAAATGTTTTCTATTGGATTGGACTTTTATATATTGTCTACAAATTTTATTTATTGATAAAAATTTGAGATTAGTCTTATTAGAACATATTGTATATTCATTTCTATTCTTGTTCAAGGTATTGTACCTATACAACTCACTTAACAATGTAATGCGAATTTCTAGTCCTTGAAAATTATTATTATACTAACTGTTTAGGATAATAAAGAAATGCGTGTTAGTAATTAATTGCCTATTATAATCAAACTTGTCACATTAGGTATGTTTTCAAGGTCAAACAAAGAAATATTTTAAATAGACAGGTCATCTTCAAACACTTCAGAGATCTACAAAATATTGCATTGAAGATATTTTAATAGCATTGGTGCTTTTTTCTTTTTTTATGACAATGAGACATATCTGTTCCTACTTCATGTCCAATCTACTTCAGAGAAGATGATGGGCATCAAAGAAACTCCACAAGGAGTTTGCTTTCTTTGTGGCAAAAGTAAATTACTGGGTAATAAAGTGACCTTGTCTTAGCTACTGACCGTATGCTGTGCTAATAGAACAAACAGGACACCAAAGAGAGTAACTGCCAAACATTGCCCAGACAAAAGGTGGGACAGTCCTTCAAAAACCCTGTTTCATAAAAACGTCTGTCAGATACTGTAGGCCTGTAGGCCAAAGATGAATGCCTCAACACTGCAGAGGAACTTTGGGTAGCCAGCTGTTTCTGTCATTTCCCACAATTTTTTTTAATGTCACTTGCTCACACTTCCTGCTTACTCAGTTAATATTATTTCCTTCTTGAGTCTCTGAGAGAGTTGAAGACTAGATATTTATAGTTATAGTTTTCCTTGTTTACTATACATAGAAAGCAAATTATGATAGCTAGTAAAGTAGCTACAAGACTTTGGAATCACCAAGATATAACAGATATGGAGTATTTTCTCTGAATCTGTCAAATGCAAATGGACTAGATATTGTTGGTGTACATATTGCCTGAATATATTATATATAGTTATTGTACTTATTGTATAGAGTCTTTCTTTTATTAGTTATAGCCTAACTTTTTTATTTTAGACAAAAATGGAAAATATAGTGGTATATTATTTGTGTTTTAATAAATAAAGCTTGCCTAAAGTTCAGTGCAAAACAGCCACACTAGTCAACCCTACAGGCCAAGCAGGGATTACACACACCTTTAATCTCAGTAGCCACACTAGTTAGTCATAGATGCCAGGTAGTTGTGGTGCATACCTCTAATCCCAGCACCAAAGAGGAATATAAGGAAGGATGAGACAGGACCTCGTCTCTCTTTCAGTCTGAGGATTTCATTGAGGTAAAAGGTCTCTAGTGGCTTGGCTGCTTTGCTTTTCTGATCTTCAGGTTGAACCCCAATATCTGTCTTTGGGTTTTTATTAATCGTGCTGTAACAAAGAGCTGATTCTTTGAGAAAATCAACAAAATTGACAAACCCTTATTCAAACTAACTAAAAGACAGAGATAGAACATTCAAATTAACAAAATCTGAAGTAAAAAGGGAGGCATAAAAAGAGACACCAAGGTAATTCAAAGAATCATTAGGTAATACTTTAAAAACATGTATTCCACAATATTGGAAAATCTAAAAGAAATGAATAATTTTTCTCAACAAATAATATTTGCCAAAGTTAAATCAAGATCAGATAAACAATCTAAGTATATCTATAAGGAAATAGAAGTAGTCATTAAAGGTCTCCAAATCAAGAAAAGCTCTGGGTCAGTTGATTTTAAAAAGAGCTAATACAAATACTCTTCAAATTATTCCACAAATGGTGGAGAAGGAAGATGCCAGCGGCAGCGGAATCAGCGAGGAGGAGGCAGCGCAGTCTGACCCAGAGATCTGCCTGTGGGGGCTGGAGGCCCAGAAGCGGCTTCGAGCTTCCTGGGTGTTGATTGTCGGCATCAAAGGACTTGGGGCTGAAATTGCCAAGAATCTTATCCTGGCGGGAGTGAAAGGACTGACCATGCTGGATCACGAACAGGTATCTCCAAAAGATCATGGATCTCAGTTCTTGACTCAAACTGGGTCTGTGGACCAAAATAGGACTGAGGCATCTTTGGAACGAGCCCAGAATCTCAGCCCCATGGTGGATATAAAGGTGGATACTGAGGATATAGAGAAGAAGCCAGAGGCATTCTTCACTCAGTCTGATGCGGTGTGCCTGATTTGCTGTTCCAGGGATGTCATCGTTAAAGTTGACCAGATCTGTCACAGAAACAGCATCAAGGTCTTCACAGGAGATGTCTTTGGGTACCATGGGTATGCCTTTGCAAATCTTGGAAAGCATGAGTTTGTAGAAGAGAAAACCAAAGTTGCCAAAGTTGGTCAAGGAGTAGAAGATGGGCCTGATACCAAGAGAGCAAACTTGATTCACCTGAGACAACCATGGTCAAAAAGAAAGTGCTTTTCTGCCCTGTAAAAGAGGCGCTGGAAGTAGATTGGAGTGGAGAGAAAGCCAAGGCTGCTCTGAAGCACACAGTCCCAGACTACTTTCTGCTGCAAGTGCTGCTGAAATTCCGTACAGATAAAGGAAGAGATCCCAGTTCTGATAGCTCCAGTATGTGCTGTGGTTGGAGGAATCTTGGCACAGGAAATTGTGAAGGCCCTGTCTCAACGGGACCCTCCTTACAACAATTTCTTCCCTTTTGATGGCATGAAGGGGAATGGAGTTGTGGAGTGTCTGGGTCCCAAGTGAGCCAGCGGTGTGTGTGCTCCAAACCCACCTGCCACCTGCTGTCTTCTCAAGAAGGTATTTCTGGATGACAAAGATTTTCCTAGAACAAGTAGGCCTGACTGTGTCCTGCTTCCGTCCTACCAACTGTCAGGGACCTGCCGGCTCCATAGCATCACCATCAAAGAGCAGCATACTTCATGTTGTCGGAGCTTCTTAGAACCTTCTGGACTTAGTCCCTTCCGTAAGTCAACAGAAAGGAGAAGGCCTTCAGCAGGGGTATGAGGCCCAGAGCTTTAGAAGAAGAAGAAGAAGAAGAAGGAGAAGGAGAAGGAGAAGGAGAAGGAGAAGGAGAAGGAGAAGAAGAAGAAGAAGAAGAAGAAGAAGAAGAAGAAGAAGAAGAAGAAGAAGAAGAAGAAGAAGAAGAAGAGAACATCTCTATATACACAAATACCTGCACATAGACATTTATAGTAGGTTTATTTATCATTGCCAAAACTTAGAAGTAACCAAAATATCCTTCAAGTAGGTGAGTGGATAAATAAGCTATGGTATATGTAAACAATGGGATATCATTCAGCAATAAAGATAAATGAGTTACCAAGTCACCAAGACCCACAGGAAAAATATCGTGCATATTGCCACATAAAAGGAGCCAATCTGAAAAGATTCCATAGATTTGGTTCCAGCAATATGACATTCTAAAAATGGGAAACTATGATGATAACAAGTAGTTTGCTCAAGTAGAAACGCTGAATAGAGAGCAGGCAGGGAATTTTAGGACAGTAAAAGTACTCTTTCTGAATAGTGCTAGTAGATATATGTCATTAAGCATTTTTCTAAAGCCTTAGAATAAACATAATAGAACTCTAATGTGAACTATGGACTTGGGATGATGACAATGACATAGGTTCGTTAATGGTAATTACATTCCACTCTGCAGTGGAATGCTTATGGTGGAGACATTTCACAATACTTCTCCTCTTCTTCCAGCTCTTATAGTCTTTATGCCCCCTCTTCCACAATGTTTTCTGAATGCTGGCAGACTGAGTTAATGTAGATGTCTCATCTATGACTAAACACTCCTAGTCATTATCAGCACTTTGAACAGTAATATATCTCTTCATCAAACACTACTTGTGGCAATAAGAAACTTCTTTGACCAAGGTTGTGAGTAGCACAAGTCTACAGCTGTAAATGTAAACATTTATAAAGAAGGCAGATAGTTCTAGCCATTAGAAAAACAACATCAATAAACTTTCCCCTAGGGCCTATGACTTCCATAGCTATGGGTTTTTACTATGTTTACAATACCAGGCAAGAAATCCCTCCTGTACATCAGGCCTCAAATCCAATCAAGAGAGCAACTAGTAACCCCAATAAACAATACTGTCATTATTACACCAGTGGGCACATCTTGCTTGATAAGCCAGTATTGTATATGCAGGGTCCAGCACTGTATAACCACTGGTGCTTTTTCTCCCCATAATAGCCAACATAGCATCTTCAACCACCACAACAGTTAGCCAGCATGGAGAGTTTGCTGATTCATCCTTGCTTTGCAATCAAAGTAGATGGTGTCTTCAGCAATGGGTCTTACCATCTAATTATGGTGTAGAACCAACAGCAATAACAATAGCCTGTACTACTTGGGATGTCTCTGGGACCTCTTTGTCCAATAACCTGCAGGGAGGCAACCTATGCCAAGCACTGAGATTTTCAGTTAATAGCTAGTGTCTCTGAGAGCAGCATTGTTCACTAATGTGTGCTTTCATTCAAACTTTTTTAAAAATAGATTTTAATTAGCTTGCAAACTAGCAGAGCTACAGAAGGATTCCTTTCCCCCAACCCCTATTCCCATCCCCACTTAAACCTTTAGCTCTCAATGTTCACTCCCTCTTCTTTTACATCATATCTGCTATTCCCCTCTTGTTACTTTTTAAACTTGGATTGCAAGATCCTGGGTTAAAGCTGAGAAAGAAAAAATATAAAATGTATAATTTGAGGAGAAAAAGGGTACAAGAAAGTGGAATGGAACTATGCCCTGTGCTCAAGGAGAGAAACAGATTAAGAAATTGAATAAAGGGAGTGGTAACCTCAGGGCCAGATTCTACCCAGCTAAGTTTCCAATTTGTGAAAACGAATTAAAGAAAATCTTAGAGTCAGGTGTGGTAGTGTGTTCCTTTAATCCCAGAACTCGAAAACTGGCAGACTTCTGAGTTTGTGGCCAGCCTGGTCTACAGAGCAAGTTCCAGAATAAGCAACCTTAGGCAGTGAAGGAAACCACTGAAAACCAAAATCTGGTGAAGATGTAATTGAAAGATCTCTGAGTTCAAAGCAAGCCTGGTCTACAGAGCACGCTCCAGGACAGCCAAGCTTAAGCAGTGAAGGGAACCATGGAAAATAGAAAGCGGGTAAAGATGTAATTGAACAAGGAGGCAACAGCAGAACTTAACAGCTTTGGTCATGTGTGCCAAGGATAGAAGAAAGGGCTTATGGAATCTTCCTATGCAACTAAGGAAAGCTGCTGAGGCCAGGCATATATCAGGAGTGTTCCTGAATGGAAGCCTAAAGATGCCATTGTGTGAAACTGTGAAGCCTGGATCTTGGAGACTCCAAGATGGTGGAGATGCCAGAGCCATGGGATACCTGCTGAGAAAATCTGCTCACAAGGAGTGAAACCAGCCCAAGAGAGAAAAGTGTGTTGCCATCAACATAGCTGACAGGAGTTGAAGATCTGAAGAGTGTTTTGACATCAGATATGGAGATGCAGAGTTTGGAGCTTTCCCAACTGATTTTCAGTCTTGCTTAGGTTTAGTATACTCCCTTCCCTACTTTTTTGGAATAGTAATGCTTATACTGTACCACTATATGTTGAAAAGTCTGTGCTCTGCTTTTTTATTTTGATTTTACAGGAGCTTACAGTTAAGAGACTGAATGAATCTCAGAAGAGACTTTCAACTGTACAGTTTTAAATAAGTTTGAGACTGTTATAGACTATGGGGACTTTTGAAGTTGGATTGAATACATTTTTACATTATGATATGACCACAAACCTATGGAAGCCAGGGCATGGAATGTGGAGGTTTGAAAGAAAATGGCCCCCATAGCGAGTGGCACTATTAGGAGGTACGACTTTGTTGGGAGAAGTGTGTCCCTACGGAGGCAGGTTTTGAGCTCTCATATATGCTCAAGCCACACACAGTGAGACAGTCCACTTCCTGCTGCCTGTGAGAACAAGATGTCAGAATTCTTAGCTCCAGTACCATGTCTTCCTGCACACTACCATGTACGACCATGACCATAGTAGACTAAACTATAATATAGAATATAACCCCAATTTAATGTTTTCCTTTTAAGAATTGTCGTAGACATTGTATCTCTTCACAGCAATAAAAACCGTAAGACAACCCCAAAGGGGTTGTGGCCCACAGGTTGAAAACTTCTTTTAAAAAGCTTCAGCACCTATTCCAGTAAGCTTCCCTTAGTCCTGAGAACAACCCCAGTCTCTGAAAATTATTCTTCTATGTTCCTGAAGCTCTACTCATCTCTAAAGTTGGAACTCTATAATTTTCTATCATTTTTGTCCACCCTGGTGTTGGGAATCATATCACCCTATAGAGATAGAGCTTAGTATGTTGTGGCAATTGTTCCCAAATCCTTTGATTTCCCTTCCCTCAAAAAGAATAGCTTGCCAGGTGATGGTGATACACACCTTTAATCCTAGCACTTGGGAGGCAGAGGCAGGAGACTCTGAGTTTGAGGATAGCCTGGTCTACAGAGTGAGTTCCAGGAATGCCAGAGACACACAGAAACACTGTCTCAAGAAAAAAGGAAACACACACACACACACACACACACACACACACATGAAAAGAGCAGAAGAAGGGCTTATTTTCCATTTCTTTGAGTTGGACCAATATTATGATTGGTTTATAGACCACAGAATGAGGCAGAGGGGATGCTTGGTGGCTTCCTAAGCTAGGTCAGAAGAGGCAATGCAGATTCTATCTTGCTCCCTGTGATGTGAACTTAAAAACTGATTGACATGGAATAATGCTCTGGTTAGTTTTTGTAAACTTGACACAAATTAAGGACGTTTTGGAATAGGGAAACTCAACTGAGAAAATGCCCCCATCAGAATTACCTATAGGCAAGTCTGCAGAGAATATTTTTTATTAATGATTGATGTGTGAGGGTCTAGCTCACTATGGGCAGTGTCACCCACGGGTACACTGAGTGAGCATGAGGAGCAACATTCTTTGGTCTCTGATTCAATTACGGTCTCCAGGTTTCTTCCCTAATTGACTTCCTGCCTTGTCTTTCCCCGAGGATGAACTTTGTTATGTACATATAGACCAAATAAACTCTTTCCTCTCCAAGTTGCTTTTAGTTATGGTGTTTGATCACAGCAATCGAGTACACCAGGACAGAAATAGTGACATTTTTAGCATAAGTATACAACATAGAGTGATCATTGGCACGGCCACCACTTCAAATATGTATACATTTCAAAATATGTAGTAAAGAAAGCTTGGAAGGGACACTAACTTTTGAGGTACAGACTTAGCATATCCAAAGTCTCCACTATGCTGTGAAGCAGGCCATGTCATGTAGAGGACAGCTGGTCAACATGTCCAGCTGACAATATATTCAGCTAATAGCCATATGCATGAATAATGAATTCTCCTTAAGATTCCATTCCCCAACCATTGAGTCACCAGAGCCATCAAATCTTCCTAGCTAACACTACACACATTGTACAACACAAGTCGATGACTCTCACTGCTCTCTATCTGAATTCCTGATCCACAAAATTCATGGAAGCAGTAAATGGTTATTGGAAGCCACTAAGATTGGGGCTAATTTGTTTCTGAACAATGGTAAGCAGAATGGAGAGATTACAAAGCTGAATTGCACACTTACGGAGTATGCTCTCTCTCAGGCATTCTCTGGCTCTGCAGGAACCTGCAAATGGCTCAGAGCAATTTTCCCATATGAAGATTTGACAAGGAGAATTTTCCAGATTCCAAGTATCATTTTTAGAATCAACTGTGTGATTGCTTCAGGATGCAAGTATGTGATGACTATAGTCCAAGAGGGAAGACGGGTCTAAGAAAGTGGGAAGTTAATTTTGGTAAGTGATTTTTATCCAGAAAGTTGTCCATTTCCTTTAAGTTTTCCAATTTTGTGGAGTACAGGTTTTCAAAATATGACCTGATGATTCTCTGGATTTCCTCTGTGTCTGTTATTATGTCCCCCTTTTCATTTCTGATTTTGTCAATTTGTATATTCTCTCTGTACCTTTTGGTTAGTTTGGATAAGAGTTTGTGTATCTTGTTGATTTTCTCGAAGAACCAACTCTTTGTCTCATTGATTCTTTGGATTGTTTTCTTTGTTTCTATTTGCCAAATTTTATTAGTCTTCAATAAGCCTAAAATTCTACAGTCTGAGATAATGGAAATATGTATGTTATTACCCATAATGTCATCCTTAGCTACTGTAATCCCTAGCTACTTAGAGAAACTGTTAGAGACCACTTTCCAAAAATATACCTGAAGGGCTTTGTGGAATAGCAGGCTCAACACTTCAGTCAACTCGTTCTCTTACTAACGACAAAACCCTGTGTTGTAAATAATGTCTCTTTCTATTTGGTGACATTGGGAATCTTCTCAAGAATGGTATGGCAACATATGAAATCTAATACTGTGTGTGAAAATTAAAACTAAAGTTTAAAATGATATGATAAGACACGATGAAAGGAGAGAACGCTCAGTGGCAGTCTCTGTCACTTCAATCAGTGAAGGGCATTTTCTTCTTGTGTCACAAAGCTAAGAAATAGGGCCGAAACTCTTATTATCAGATAGATAATCTGGAATAACATTTGTATTGTAACCACTTAAGTGCAGAGTTTAGTCTTATTGAAGATATTCACATTATTGTTTAACCGTCACCATCATCCATCTCTAGAACTTTTTGATGATGAAAACAACCCAGAAATTCTGCACCCATTAAAATCTAACTTCCAGCTCTCCTGTCAACACAACTCTATATTTTTCTCTATGAATTCAACTACTCTAGGCACCTCTTATGGATAAGATCATACCTTGATTGTGTTTTCAGATTAGCCTATTTTATTTATGATAATGTTCTCAGCGTGAATCCATGTTGTAGCAAATGTAAGAATTTCCTTCCCCTTTAAGGCAACTAAAGTACCATTATATGGATATACTACGCATTATACATATGAACAAATGTCCATACATAGGCATTTCTGACATTTTTACTTACTCTTAGACTTTTAAAAGTCAATGCCACCAGTACCCCATATAAAAAGCAATGGCCTCCACCCTTTCTGATCTACTTCCTACTCTGCACTGTTATCCGGGTGTCACAAGCTAACCTGTAGCTCTCTCTTTGACCTGTGTTCTCTTCCTTGCCTTGGGCGTGGCTTCACTCTTCTACCTATCTTAACCTTCCACACATCCCCGTTCCCTGTCAATCACCACAATTCCAGAGCCCTTTGTTTTAGACATTGATCTTTTATTCTAGGTTTCTGGAGAACTGAATCATATTCTCTACCAACCCTCCACATACTGGTTCCTAAGCCCACAGGCCCAGGTTGCAGTCCTTTTAAGACTGAACTGGCTCCCTGCTGCCACCTGCTGGCTAGAGACACCAATGAGACTGTTTCTTATTCAAAGGTAATCCTTCCCATTGTAGAGTCACTGACCTCAGTGGCATATTATCCATTATGGGATATGACATTCAACTACATAATTAAAATTTGTCTTACAATATTTTGACTCCCCTGTATTTAAAATGAATACCTTTTAGAAAATCCTTGTGTAAGTCATAGAGATTCTCAATCACACTTGCTGAAAGATAAAGAAAAAATTTCACTCTCTTACTTGAACACTACATTTTACAAAATGATAAGAATATATATATATATGAGTATATACATATATTAGTATATATAATATATTACTTTTCATTAGCTTTATAATGCTAGTTATGTTATAGTCAAGATGAATTGAATAATCTTAATATTTTGCTTTCATTTGCTATGATAAAGACCATGACCAATGAAAAGAAAAGGATTTCTTGGTTTACAGGTCCAAATCATAGTCCATTCTCAGGGGAAACTGAGGCAGAATCTCAAGCAAGGAAGGCACTTGGAAGAAGGAACTGAGGCCGAGACCGCAGAGGAGCGCTGCCTACTAGCATGCTTCCCATGGCTTGCTCAACCCGCCTTCTTATACCACCCAGGACATCCATGAGCGATACAGTGGGTTATTTCTCTCAGTCTGAGGCCAGCTTAATCTACATAGCAAATTCCAGGCCAGCCAGGACTACATAGTGAAATCTTATTTTTAAAAAGTAGTTTTGAGGACTTATCGATATTATGGCTTGAATTTGGAAGGTCCCCTGTAAACCATTTATTAAATGCATGATCAACAGTCTGTGATGCTCTTGGGACATAGTTGAACCTTTAAGGAATGTGACCCTCTCAGAGGAAGTTAAGTCATTGTGAAAAAGACTGGGGCTCCCTCTTATGCCCCTCTTTTGCTTCCTAATTACTATCTACAATTCACTGTTACCACAGGCCTGAAGCAACAGGCTGTAGTGACCATGGACTGAACAAACCCATCCTCCTTTCCAATCCCTTTATTCCATGTATTTGTCACAGCATCAGCTAACTAGCAAAATGGATTAAATGAATTTGTAAATTGGAAAAACTAAAAATGAAACAAAATAACAAACAACAACAATGAAAACCCAGAAGCAACAAGTGTTGGTATTGGAAAGTAAAGGAATAGAATCTGGTATTTGTAACTCATCTTTATATATTTACATATTTCCTTTATCTTTCCCTTGGGGTTATCCTTTGTCTTTCCACTTCACTTTAAATTTATTTTCCATGTCATGTTCTGACAGACATCCAAGATCAGTGGCATTAGAAATACTATTTTTGAAGGTGGTTATATTGGTTTATTTTCTCATTGCTATGACAAAGCACATGACAAAAGCAACTTAACTGAAGAGTTTATTTTTGACTCACAATATATGAAGTGACACAATCCATCATGGTGGATGAGACAGTAGAGGATGAGACAACTTGTCAGAGAGAGAAGTGCTGGTACTAAGCTTGCTGTCTCCTTTTCTCCTTTTAATTTAGCCTTCACCTTAGCCCAATGGCAAACCAAGGTATGATTCCACCAAAGTTCACTCTAGGAAAGCAGCGAATTTATTCGGCTTACTTACAAAGCAGTGAGAGAGGGGTTTGTGGAAGAAGCATGGGTGACTTAAAGAAAGCACACTGGAAGGATAACGATTCCCCCATGCCTTGTATATGGATTCCCCTCCCCTCATTTTCCTACACACACACACACACACACACACACACACACACACACACACACACACACACACACACACATATATATATATATATATATATATATATATATATATATATATATATATACTCTAGCCCTTTGTAGCTTCTCTCATATGACATGCAGTTAGGGCACAGTTGTATACAGTTGTAGGGAGGAGTGACTGGGTACTCAGGTGAGGGTCTCAGGTCTCTCCAAGCCCCCTCCTTCCAAAAGGCAACATTAACAATCATTAAAACCAGCTGTGGTGATCTTTGGTGAGTAGGCCCAGTCATACTCCTGAAGATGGTGGCCGTTTGGCTCAGAGAATAGTCCTATATAACGCCAACAAAAACATTTATACCTATCGTACACTTTCTTGCTGTAAACTTGATAGTACTTGCAAATTAAGAAGTGTGCAACCTGGGACAAGACCAAAGTCATGTATGAGTTTTGTCTTCTTACCTATGACAACTCCAATCCTGCCTTGGCTCAGGATAAAGTTGAGATGTTTCTGAGGTGTCTATTCAAAATAGTTTGTCTTTTTCTTTGATACTATCCACTTGCCCGACATGCTATATTAAATATTCCACTCAAATAGTAATCCAAAGAATGATCTGGCCAGTCCCCCAAAGCGCTGAAGTTGGAGGGCATATATCATTGGTATTGTTTAACATCACTAATGCAGGATGGAGTGCAAGTCAATGCTGTTACATTCTTATGGATCTATAGGTGTGCAGCACCAAACACTGCCTATCGTTGACTTCCCTTTTTATTATTAGTATCAGTGTGTGTGGCATGGTGCATTTGTGTGCCGTGCTGTATATAGAGATCAGAGGACAACTTCAGGAGTCAGTTTTCTTCTTTCGCTGTGGATTCTAGAGATTGCATTCAAGTCATCGGGCTTGTAAAACATACGTTTTTACCCAGAGTCATCTCCCCGCCCTATCATGATTTTGAATGCTCTAGAAAACGAACACTCTTGTTGCTTGTAGCTAGGGTGAGTCATTCTCATTGTTCCTTTCCATGACTGGAACCTACCAACTTCACATTTTCCCCAGAGACTTAATTCTTCATCAGTGTCCACTTCTGGGCTTTCTCTTCTTGTATATTGGTCTGCCTCCTCACTAGTATGTGAGTAGCTTACTCCATTTGTAAAGTTTTATGCTTTAATATTTTATTCTGGCTCTCTATCTTTGCTTTTGTATACTTCAGACTGTTCTCATATCAATTTTGGAACCTGTTTAAACGTGGCTTCTGCTTTCACTTATAATCTTACTCACCTTTAAATTTGAATGTTGCAAGCTTGTAGCTCTTTTGAAACAGGATGTCATGTAGCCTGGGCTTGCTTCAAACCTACCTGATCTTCCTACTCCTCCCTCCCTCCCCCCCTTCCTCCATCCCTCCCAGGTACTAATATTACAAGCATGAACCACCAAACACATCCTAAACATCCACGAAAACCACATCCACACTAAAACTTTTAATTTAGTATTGCAAAGTCTTATCTACCAAGGTTGTAGAAAATTTCTCATTCTATGTTAGAATTCTGACTTTTTAAAAGATTTTGTTTCTTTTTTAATTATGTGTATATGTATGTGTGTGTATGGGTACGTGAGTGCCAGTGCTTGTGGAAGCCAGAAGAAGGAATTGGATCACATGGAACTGGAGTTACAGACCATTGTGGGTTGTGAGCATCCCAGTATGGATGCTGGGAAGCCACTACACTTAAGGTTGTAATCTATCATGTCCAGACAGCTCTTTAAGGTCCAGACAGCAAAATGGAGGACTCCATTTCCAACAGGGCTCCCTCCCTACCTGGATAATGTCTCTAGGCTCAGAAGTCTGATCTTATCTGGAAGCTGTCCCTAAGCCTGGATGCCTGATTACCTCAAGCAAGGCCTTTGACATAGATCCCTGCAGATGCTCTCCCCTGCTGCCCATATGATAATTAGGTTTTGTGCTCCCAGCTGTATGGTAGGATCATGCTGCCACATATGGTAACTGGGTGTGCTCCAGCTGTATGATAAAACTTTGCCGACAAAAGCAAATGAGGTGATGATTCCCCTGCTGCTGTTTCCATATTATATACTTCCCCTCGCTCTGGGATAAAGTTGAACTGTAGCACGGAAGCAGACTCCCGGAAATCCTTCTGAACCCTGTTCCCTGCTTCTGCTCCCTCTCCCCTCTCGAACGAACGGATGGCCAAAGATCCCAATCTCGGAGGAAGGAGGCTCACAAGCCGTCTCTCTAGCCTCTTGATTTTAGCCTTCTTATTTTTAGTTACGGTTTTACTGGTTGAGTGCTATGGTTTGAACAATGACACCCTTTCCAAAAATTAATTTCAAAACTGAATCTCCAAAGCAACAGTAGTAAGAGGTGTAGTCTGGGAGTTGCCTCAATCTAGACTTTGCCCCCAAGAAAGCCCGCCAAATGATGACCCCTTCCCAGAGATAAACAAGACCACACCCACAGAATATTTAAACTGCCCCCCAGAGAACAAACGTGTGGTTTTCCAGTCTCCCTTCCCTGGCTCCTCTCTGGGGGACTGGAAAGCCATCCGGGAGCACTGGTATCCATTAAAGCTTTTTCTAATTTACTTTGATTTGTTCTGATTCCGATTATTGCATTGGCAGAGAGGTTTATCGGGATACAGAAACTTTTCAGCTGATGTATGACTGTGCTGAGAT
Organism: Microtus pennsylvanicus; assembly: GCF_037038515.1. Taxonomy (NCBI): domain Eukaryota; kingdom Metazoa; phylum Chordata; class Mammalia; order Rodentia; family Cricetidae; genus Microtus; species Microtus pennsylvanicus. Next base: position 143,807,729 of record NC_134601.1, read on the forward strand.
CAACTGTGAACATCACAAAGTAAATATTACTAATGACAAAATGAAGGGTGATATATTGTTCAGTGGTACAGTGCATTGAGAGGTCCTGGGTTTGATACCAGCACCACAAAAATGGGAATAATTACTATCTTGTTTTTTAATTGCTTGTATGTTTTTCATCTAGACTCAAAACTCTATGAGGATGGCGTACTTTGTTCATACTTACACCTCCAGTGTCTAGCATACTAGGTGCACATAATTGATGACTATATGAATTAATGAATGAATGAATAATCTGGATTGGTGCTGACTTCTTCCTTAACAGTAAGGTTTTAGGTATTTATTAACTCCATTTATTTTAACAATGAGATGAAGTTGTCTCCAGATCCTGATTAGATCATGATATCATAGACAGCTTAAATATGATTTCTTGCTTATGATTTTTTATTTTGATTATTTTCTTCTAACACAGATGCTATACTTAGGCTCTTACTTAATTCTACCTCTGAAAGTGACACATAAATCTCTAAATTGTATCTTTTAGAAGGCTTTCATTTTTAACTTATGTGTCTATAACAAATTCTGTTATGGGAAAAACCATAAAAGTGAGGCTTTTTGCTTGTTTATTGCAGAAAAAAGACAATGTTCTATGTACTATATCGAAGCTTCTGCAAGACTCTGTGTTTGTTTTTGAGGTGTGAACAACTGCTAGTAGTCAAGGAGATATCATCACTAGAATCTAGGAGCTGAAAACATCCAGATGTGTCACATTATTAATTAATCAGCAGCACTATTTTTCCATCTTATCTTCAAATACAGTCCCTTGCCACCCTGGTTATTAACAAGTAGCATAATTTATTCCTTAGAGGCCCTCAGAGTGACATAATTCAGAACTACAAAACAAAGCAGGAAAGAACAACATATTTTACAACAGCAGAGACTGCTAGTAAAGTTAATCAGGCATTTAATGACAATGAACAATTTACACAAGAAACTTGGAACATGGAAACAGGGATGAAAATTATTGAGTGGGGTTTTTTTTGTTTTGTTTTACTTTATTTCGTTGTGCTTCTTACAAAGCGCACCTTCACTATTCCACACTATAATCATTGCTCCTGCTTCCTCTACTGGTTTGTCTCAAACACACTCCAGTCAGGGTATTGTCCCTACCTCTGTGTCAGAACCCTTACCACCTAAGTCCTTGACAACTTCCATGTAAACAAAGCCTAGGCTAAGTAAGTCTATATAAAAGATCATTCTTTTGGCCTCTCTATTTTTCATCTACTTCACCAATTTCTCATTAATTTGGTTTTTAACATTTTATCTCAGAAGGTAGCAAGACAAATGCTAGAGATTGGCCCTGTGCAGCCAGCTCTCCACATGTTCACATGAACATACTATAAAATCAAAACCTGACATTGCAGGTATGATTGGGATTTCACCATTTTTGCATGCATTTATTTCAAGAATAGAATGCACAGTATATGTTCATGCCACCATATTGGCATTAAGACACTGTGGCATGACCACAAAGAGACTTCCTGTGCTAGTCACCTTTCTCTCATTGACAGAAATATCTGAGAGAAATACTACTCCCCAAAAGTTAGAAGATTGGATTGTAGCCAGTATTTATCTAATGTTAGGGAGCCCCTGTGATTAATTGCTAACACTGTAGGAAATATAAAAGAAAAATTTAGTTTGATCCAAGATTTCAGGCCAAGGTTGATGGATCCTTTGCTTGCTTTTGGCTTAAAGAAAGGCAGAATTTCTTCGAAGCAAGCAGGACCATGAGGTCGAATCTGCTTACTTCGTGGTAGTGATGAGCCTAGGCAATGGTACCACACTCCTTTAATCCCAGCACTCAGAGTTTGAGGCCAGCCTGGTCTACAGAGATAGTTATACTACATCCAGGGTTACACACAGAAACCCTATCTCAAATGAATAAATAAACAAGCAGACAAAAGATTAGAAATTATCTTGTTAGATGGTCAAAATAAGTTTACTTCTGTTTGCTGTAAAACTTGAGTTCCTGAGAAATTGAAGAAGACACCAGAAAATGGAAAGATCTCCCATGCTCTTGGGTAGGCATAGTAAAAATGGCAATCTTCCAAAAGCAATCTACAGATTCAATGCAATGCCTGTCAAAATCCCTGCAAAATTCTTCACACACCTTGAAAGAACAATACTCAACTTCATATGGGAAAAGCAAAAAACCCAGGATAGCCAAAACAATCCTGTACAATAAAGGAACTTCTGGAGGCAACACAATTCCCGACTTCAAACTCTACTACAGAGCTACAGTACTGAAAACAGCCTGGTATTGGCAAAAAAAAAAAAAAAACAGACAGGAGGACCAATGAAATTGACGCTAAAACCCACATATCAATCCACACACCTTCGAACTCCTGATTTTTGACAAAAAAGAAAAAACATAAAATATAGAACAGAAAAAAGAAAGTATATTCAACAAATGGTGCTGGATATTAACATGTAGAGGAATGAAAATAGATCTATATCTATTGTCATGCACAAAACTCAAGTCCAAATGGAGCCTTCAACATAAAGCCATCCACACTGAACCTCATAGAAGAGAAAGTGGGCAGTACACTTGAAAGCATTGGCAAAGAAGACCACTTCCTAAATATAACTCCAGTAGCACAGACACTGAGAGGAACTTCTGTAAAGCAAAGGACATGATCAACAAGACAAAACAGCAGCCTACAGAATGGGAAAAGATCTTCACAAACCCCACATAGGACACAGGTCTGATCTCCAAAATATACAAAGAACTCAAGAAATTGATCATCAAAAGAACAAATAATCCAATAAAAAAAATGGAGTACAGACCTAAACATAGAATTCTCAACAGAGGAATCTAAAATGGCTGAAAGACACTTAAGGAAATGTTCAACATCCTTAGTCATCATAAAAATGCAAATCAAAAGACTGCTGAGATTCCATCTTACACCTGTAAGAATGGCCAAGATCAAAAACACTGATGACAACTCATGCTGGAGAGGTTATGAGTAAAAGGAACACTCCTGCATTGCTGGTGGGGTTGAAAGCTGGTACAGCCCCTTTGGATATCAGTATGGCAATTTCTCAGAAAATCAGGAAACAACCTTCCTCAAGATCCAGCAATACCACTTTTGGGTATATAGCCAAAGGATGCTCAATTGTTACACAAGGACATGTGTTCAACTATGTTCATAGCAGCATTGTTTGTCATAGCCAGAACCTGGAAACAACCTAAATGCCCCTCGACTAATGAATGAATAAGGAAAATGTGGTACATTTACACAATGGAGTACTACACAGCAGAAAAAAATGATGACATCTTGAAATTTGTGGACAAATGGATGGATCTACAAAACATCATATTGAATGAGGTAACCCAGACCCAGAAAGACAAATATCATATGTACTCACTCATAAGTGGCTTTTAGACATAAAGCAAAGAAAAACAAGCCTATAATTCATAATTTCAGAGAACCTAGACAACAAAGAGGACATGGATCTAATCTACATGGGAAGTAGAAAAAGACAAGATTTCCTGAGTAAATTGGGAGTGTGAGGATCATGGGAGAGGGTAGAAGGAGAGGGGAGAGGAAGGGAGGTGAGCAGAGAAAAATATATAGCCCAATAAAAAAAATAAAAAAAACTTGAGTTTCTCCTTCTTATAATTTGTTCTGACTATACCTTGGAACTTCCTGGAATTTGACTTGGTCCAGAGCCCCTACTGTACCTTGACCTCCACCCTCATATGATAAGACATTCTGCTAATTCATTTTGAAACGTTCTGCCAAGTTCCTACATAACCAAGATTCCCCTGGGAATTCCCCAACCCTTGAAAATCCCCTAGTCTTGCAGCTTTGTAGCTATAAAAACCCCACTTCTACTATGTTCAGGTCGTCCTGTTAAATTCCAAATTTAGGGAGATGTAATCACCAGACCAGCTATATTGTGCTCACATAGTAAATCTTACTGTAAATTGGACTAATTTGGGTCTTTACTCTTTTCTGTGGGGTTGATAGTAGCTAGGAAGCCCAGATAAGATGGGACTGGAGTCCAAGTATATAAACTTTAAGGACAAACTTCCCCCCAGGCCTTTCCTTACACAGTTCCAACACATCCCAATAGTCTATTCAGAATTTGAATCTATCATTGGATTAATCTATGGATGAAGGCATAGTGTTATGAAGAGTTAGTTTTAATTATTAACTTGACAGAATCTAGAATCACCTGGGAAGAGAATACCAGTGAAAGATTATGTAGATGAGGCTGGCATGTCTATGGAGGATTATATTGATTACATTATTTAAGTATGAAGACTAGCCTACTAGTAGGTGGCACCATTTCCTAGGCAGGAGATCCTTAACTGTCTAAGAGTGGAGAAAACAAGCTCAGGACAAGTAGGCATATATTAATTCCTTCTTCTTTGCTTCTTGACTACCATGTAATGTGACCAGCTGTCTCTAGCTCCTGCTACTCTGACTTCCCTGAAACAAAGGTGTTTTTGTTCATTGCTTCTTCATCTTGATTATTTTGTTTTTGAGAAAGCGTCTCATTATATAGCCCTGACTGGCCTGAAACTTGCTATATAGACCAGGCTGGCCTCAAATTAATAGAGATCTTCCTGCCTCTGAATCCCAAGTGTTGGAATTAAGGGAATACAACATCACAACTGGCTCCACCTTGAGTGTTGAGACAGGATCTTTCACTGAACTGACAGCTTGAATCTTCATTTAAACTGGTTGACAACAAAACCCTCAGGATACTCTTCCCACCTCCCAATTCTGGAATTACTGGTGTGTGTCCACCCGCTCAGCTCTTTACATGAGTGCTAGGGATCTAAAGACAGGTCTTTGTGTTTTTGTGGCAAGCACTTCATTGACTAAAGCATCTCTTCGGCCTCAAGGTCTATTTTGATGGTTTGTACAACTCCTTGAATTTTTAGACTTCTGCTTTTTAAATTTTTAATCAGAGTTCCACAAAACAATTTATTATTTTTAAATGTACGCTTTTCTCTCTTTCTCATTTTGTATAATTTCTACTAATCTGTCTTTAGTTTGCCAGCTCATTCCTTCGTCTCCATTCTACCATTGCACACATCAAGGTGACTTCTAATTTTAACTGTTGTATTTTGCAGCTCTGAACTTGTTGTGTGGTTCACAACTGTATCTTTGTAAACAGAGACTGCGTGCTCATCTCCCGGTTGTTCAGACCATAATAATCACACAGAAACTATATTAATTACAACACTGCTTGGTCAACAGCTCAGGCATATTTCTGGCTAGCTCTTATATCTTAAATTAACCCATTTCTATTATTTTGCATTTTACCACAAGGCTCGTAGTTTGTTGCCTCGTTCTTCTTCGGCAACTACATGATGTCTTTTTCCTTTGGCAGCTACATGGCATCTCCTTGGCTTCAACTACTCTCTTTCTATATCTCTGTTTGTATTTCCCACCTGGTTTTATTCTGCTAAGCCATTGGCCAAAACAACTTTCTTCATTAACCAATAAAAGCAACACATATACAGAAGGGCTGCCCACAGCGATCGTATCTTTTTTTCTTTGATGAGACTTTGTATTTTTCAGCGGTTTAAAGAATGTTCGTGACTACTTGTTGGATCACTTGTACGGGTATTACTTTTAAAGCATTGTGAAACACTTTCAAGGCTGTGTCATCTTGGTGTTGGCTACTGTTGATTGTCTTCACTTGCACGATTTTAAAGTTTCATAGTTCATGATAGAGTTAGTATTTTTATTATGTTCTAGATAATTTTCATATTACAGTGTAAAGATTCTGGTTTCTATTTGAGTCTTCTAGTAGAGAAGACAATCTTTATAGGTTAAGAAAACATAATATTATTCCATATTTCTGGGATGTGATCCAAATACACATTTACTTCTCAGTCTCTGCAGCACTGTTTGGATCTGTTCACATATGTGCTGCCCAGAAATTACTGTCAAATCTAGGTGGGGTTCAATTCCCAAGTATTTCTCTGTTGTTTCTGTTCAGTTTCACATTTGAGCTGCTAATAGCTCAGCACAGAATTTCATAGGCAGATTTTAAAAATTACTTTCTTTACTTCCCTTCTCTTGGTAATTTTCAGCCACTTCCTAGTTAAGAGGAAGAAGGATATAGATTTCTTGATGATGCATACCAGAAGCAGGACAAGTAGAATCAACTTACTCCCTTGAGAAAACTGTTCTTTACTTGGTCCTCTAGCAATCAGGAATGAGTGAGCTTTTATGAAGACATGATTATTAATGTCATGGACTGGACAGTAGAGAGGTCCCAAATCCAGAAATGTCAATAAGCACACAAAAATCATGTCTTCATAAAAGCACAAAACAAAGCAGAGAACTAACTACTATGGTGCTGCTTGTTTGTGTAGACAGGGTCTTACTCTGTAGACCAGACTATACTAGAACTCACTGTGGAACACAAGGCAGCCTTGAATTCATGGCGATCCTCCTGCCTCCCTTTTCCATGTGTTAGAATGACATGCATAGCTCATAATGTCTGGATACCAGAGTACTTCTTAAGCCCCACATTTCACTTCAGCTCACTTCTGAGTTGTCTAATGACCACAAAACTCTTTTACCAAATGTGTGCAGATTGTTTACTATAAATTAATGAGAGGAGTGTCCTGGAATGGATTACCTCCATCGAGAACTCAAAGTCCATTATCATTCCTTTGAACCCTGGTCCCAGATCGTCAACATTTTTAGTTACCTAATCCATACACCAAACTAAACACTTCCATGTATACATTCAATTTTTCCTCCCTCATACTTTTCTGTCTCTGTAAATATAAATCATGCTCAAATCACTCTGTTTTGTCTTTTTTATTTGTTTCTCTCTCACAACTGTAACATGTATGCAGAGTGCATATGTCAGTCCCATGCAGGCTCCCTGGTTGTCAGTTCAGTCTCTGTGAGCCCGTATGAGCCCAGGTTTGGTGATTCTGTGGGGCTTTTTACCCTACTGCTCTCTCGCTCCTACAATCCTTCCTCCTGCTCTTTGCCAGGCTTCTCACAGTTCTACCTAATGTGTGGCTGTGGGTCTCTGCATTTGTTTCCATCAGTTGTTGGAAGAAGCCTCTCTCATGATGGTTATAACCAGGCTCCTGTCTACATGTATAGCAGAATATCATTAGAAATCTTTCATTGGATTTTTAATGAAATGGTTCCTCAAATCATTATTTTTTTATTTTTTGAAACAGAATTTCTCTGTGTAACAGAGAATATCATGGACTGGGCAGTAGAGAGGTCCCAAATCCTAGGCTGTCCTAGAACTTGATCTGTAGACAAGGCTGGCCTTGGACTCACAGAGACCCGCCTGCCTCTGCCTCCCAAGTGCTGGGATTAAAGGCGTGCACCACCACCACCCAACTCCTCAAATAATTTTTGACTCCTCATTTATGCCTTTCCTATTCAGACCCATCAGTACTTTGTCTAGACTCTCTGCCTTTAACAAAAAATACATTCCTCCTCATTTCTCCGCCTGTCTCCTGGTCTAAGCCAGTATCAGCTGTGGCCTGGATCACTGAAGTAGCATCCCGCTGCTTTCTCTGCTTTCATTTTGGCCTTTCCTCTGTTCTCCATTTCCCAGTGAGACATTACATGTCAACCAGACATTACATATCATACCCTTTTTCCAGAAACTTCTTGAGTCCAACCCATAGTCCTGTTTGTGCCCCCTGCCTAGTCTGACCCCAACCCTTTTCTCCAATAGGTAGAAGGACAGGTGAAAACAGACTCCACCTCTGGTGGCAAGAGCAGCAGATGCATACGCAGGAAGTAATGGTATCCCTGACTACCTTTGTGGGTTTATTTTCATAGCAAATATTATATTCATATTCTATTTTTCTGATATATATGATAAGCATGTTCATGCATTTTAAAACTTTCAACATAATTTTTAATATCTACATGAGATTTCATCAATGGATGCTCCATCATTTTCCACTGATCTCATATTAATGAATACTTAAGATATGTCATTTTAAACTATTATCTAAAATATCACCAAAAAAGTCTTGTTTATAAGTTGTGATCCCTGATCTCAACATTTCCTTAAGTCAACTTTTGGTAAGTGAAATTACAGGAAGTCCTTGTCACAGAAATTAGGAAAGAGAAAAAAGGCATCCAAAGTAAAAAGGAAGAAGTGAAATTGCTTGCTTTCTGATGACAAGATCATATGTATACAAACTCTAAAACCTCATCAAAGATGCTAAATTCAGAAAAGTTGAAGGGTACAAACCAAGAATGTAATATCCAGTAATATTTCTACCCACAAACAATGAACTATCCACAAAATAATCAAACAATCATTTCCATCAATTGAATTTCCCAGAGCCACACATACACAGTCGGCAAATTTACTTCAGAATCCATTTAAGAGCTGAAGAGACGGCCCAGTGACTAGAGTTTAGTTCTCAGCACTCACCTTACATGACTCACAACTGCCTGTAATTCTACAGGTAGATCCAATACCTTTTTCTGGCCTTTCTAGGTACCCGCACATGTACATGCACATGAATAAAAATAAAAATAAATCATTTAAACAGAATAAATTTAATCAAGGGGATATAAGAAGCTTACAGAACACCAGATATGCTGGATCATAAAAGTCCCCTTGCCATATATAAATTAAAACACAAAACATACAAAATAAAGAATATTAAGAGCTGCAAAGGAAAAAGGTCAAGTAACATATGAAGGTAAATAAACCTACCAGAATTACACATGACTTCTCAATGGAAACCATGAAAGTCAGAAGGTCCTGGATAAATGTGCTGCAGACACTAAGAGACCATGGATGCAAGCCCAGACTACTATACCCAGCAAAGCTTTCATTCACCATCGATGGAGAAAGCAAGATATTCCATGATAAAACAATATGTATTCCATGATTTAAACAATACGTATCCACCCACAAACCCAGCCTTACAGAAAGTACTAGAAAGAAAACCCCAACCCAAGGAAGCTAACTGCACCCACAAAAACACAGGCATCTGATAACTCCCACCAGGATAACCCAAAGAAGAGAAACACACAAACACTACTACCAAAAAATAACTGGAATTAACAACCACTGGCCATTAATAGCACTTAATATCAATGGACTCAATTCACCTATAAAAAGACACAGGCTAAGAGAATGAATATGAAAACAGGATCCAGCCTTCTGCTGTATACAAAAAGCACACCTCAACCTCAAAGACAGACATCTACTCAGAGTAAAGGGTTGGAAAAATGTTTTCCAATCAAATAGACCTAAGAAACAAGCGGATGTAGCTATCCTAATATCTAACAACATAAATTTCAAACTAAAATCAATCAGAAGAGATGGAGAAGGACACTTTATACTCATAACAGGAACAATCCATCAAGATGTAGTTTCAGTCCTGAACATCTATGCCCCTAATACAAGAGCACCTAAATATGTAAAAGAAACATTATTAAAACTTAAATCACACATCAAACCCTACACACTAATAGTAGGAGACTTCAACACTCCACTCTCGCCAATGGACAAGTCAACCAGATAGAAACCTACCAGAAAAATAAATAAGAGAACTACCAGATGTCATGAATCAAATAGACTTAACAGACATCTATAGAACATTCCACCCAAACAGGAAAGAATATACCTTCTTCTCAGAACCTCATGGAACCTTCTCTAAAATTGACCACATACCCAGAAACAAAGCAAACCTCCACAGATACAAAAAAATTGGAGTAAGCCCCTGTGTCTTATTGGATCACCATGGATTAAAGTTAGAATTTGACAACAATACTACTCCCAGAAAGCCTACAAACTCATGGAATTTGAACAGTGAACTACTGAACCACCCCTGGGTCGAGGAAGAAATAAAGAAAGAAATTAAAGTCTTCCTTGAATTCAAATTTGATTCTGTGGGCTTATGTGACTTGTACTCTTACCTTATGAGCTATTTGCCCCAAGCCCACCCTTGCACGACTTTGGAATGTTGTTCTGGAGCACCATCCAGTATGGCCAACTAAGATGCAGCTCTCTCTGAACAAGGAATAGAATTTGTTTGGTACATTCAATACACTTGGTATAATTTTTATCAATTTGAAAGCAAATGGGTTATCTGTAAAATTAAATGCCATTGACAAAAATCGAAGTATGGATAAGAAAATTTGGAACTGGGTTTATTTCTGCTAGCAAATATGGCAAATACAGTAAGAGTTTACACTATCTTAACAGGAAGCATAAGTGTCAGCTTGGTAAATATTTGGAGAAAAGGAAAGCTTGCAGCCATACTAATTTAAATCTGAAATACTAAGCCTACACATAAATTTGATGGTGCTATCTTACCTTTCTTAGCGGTCAGTCCAAAGTATTTGATTAAATGTGTGCCAATGGTTGTCAAAATATTTGTACAGTTGTCTTTGCTGATTGCTAATGAGTCTATAATGCATGCATTAGGATTTTGTTTGAGCATATCTGACTCTCATAGTTAATCTTTGACTGAGTTTCAGCAGCCTACACCCATTTGCTTCTCTGTTCCTCTTGAGGTTTGTGTGAGATGTAGCAGATCTGAGGCATGCTGGGCAAACAGTCTTTGTTATTTGCTCATGTGCTATGCCGACATGGATGCATTCAGAAGCCAAATGATATGTGGAAAAAATGCATAACATGTGTAGATTTAGATCCTGATTCCTCAAGAAATAATAACCCTCATACATTCAGACAGGCTATTTTACAGCGTTTTCCATTTTTAGTTTGTGTATGAGTTTTACCTGAACATATGTATGTATATTGTGTGCATGCCTAGTCCCTAAGGAGGCAAGAAGACCACTGATTCCCTGGGACTGGACTTAATTATGTTTTGTGAGCTTTCATGTAGATGCTGAGAACCAAATTCAGGTCCTCTGCAAAAACTTAATAACTGAGCCACCTCTCCAACCCCAGATTCTTTTTAAAAGACAGGATCTCACTAAGTAGTCCTAGCTATGTTACCTGGAACTTGCTTTGTAGATCAAGCTAGTCTCAAGACTCACAGAGATTTACCTACTTCTACCTTGCAAGTGTTGGATTCAAGGTGTGCATCACCATGCCTGACTGGATAGTACAACTAATAAAATTTAAACTTTAGAGTTTTCATTTGCTTGAGTCTTGCATATACCCTAGGAAAGGGCCTGGTTATTTTATGTTAATAATTTTGTACTATTTTTATTTAAAAGACATGGTACATGTTACAGAAACTTCAAAAATCTATAAATCTTGAATTTCTTCCTGTCTTTGAGTGAGTTATTGTTGATTTAATGCCGTTCTCAGCCTCACACGAATCAAGGAATGCCCTATAGATGGGATTGAGTCACTTCCCTTCCTGATGCGCATGTGTATCCTTGGCTGAGAATGTACTGTGCAGCTGGGCTTTGTGGTGGGGAGGAGGGGAAGTGAAAATTGTACCAAACTTAGCAGAAAAACTCTGAGGGAACATTTTTGTCTAAAATAAACTCCAGTGTTTATTAACTTTGTTGGAAACCAAAGAAGAGGGAAGGAGAGGAAAGAAATTCTACTTTTATAAGAAGCAGAGGTGAGTGGAGTGGGTCTTCTTAGGCATTGACTAGCTACGTAATGTTAACATTTTTCTTATGGAAGATTCTGGAATTGTTATTAGATATAACTTTTTTAGACAGTCTGAACTCACTGTCCAGGCTGAAGTAGACCTTGTCACTCTCCTGCCTCAGTCTTCTGGACTCAGTCTGCTGGGATTATATGTATGTCCACATTTGACTTTATATATATATATATATGTATATATATATATATATATACGTCTATATAATGTTTAATTAAAACTTTTCAATTGTGACATAAGTTATTTTGTTCAATCATTCTACCTAACACACACTATTTTGAGATTATGTTGAAATTGTATAAATGTTTATGGGTGACAATCATGAGAACTGGGATTTTCTAGGTGTCAGATGAGAATTTATTTTAGTATACATGGTGTGATGACTATTCTGGGTTGTCAACTTGACTACCTCTGGAATGAACTACAATCCAGAAATGGAGGGCACACTTGTGATAGACTTTCTGCTTGGTTTGAAGTAGACAAATCCACTTCTAGTTCTGACCTTTGAGGCAAGAAGACACACCTTTAATCTGGGCCACACCTTCTGCTGGAAGCCTATATAAGGACAAATGGAAGAAAAAGGGAGGGAGGGAGGGAGGGAGAGAGAGAGAGAGAGAGGGGGGGGGGTTTATTCCATAAGTTCTTTAACTCTAGAGAACCCTGACTAAAACACATAGGAAGAAGAAACTAGGTAAATCATTTATAGCTTGAATGAAATGGGAATCAGTTCTCTCTTTTTTTATACAAAGTAAGTTCCTAATAATAAAAACAGAGTTTTGAGCTCTGGTGGCCACCCTCTGCTCAAGCACAAGCCACGTCTGCCAGCAGCAGCCCTTCTCTATTTGTTCTGGTCCCCTAGCAGACCCAATCCCTCAGGCTCATCCCTAGTATGGCAACACAACAGCTGGAGACTCCCTTCTCTTCTCATCATGCCTCCTGTGGATCCCTGGCCTCCCTCCCCCACTCATCACTGCATCCCAGCCTCCAAGACCATCAGGCATTGCCTGTGAACACAGCAGCTGAGAAGGGCATGGAAACATCCATCATACAGCCGTCATACTCTCTGAAAATCCAGAGGAAATAAAAACCATCCAGCAAATAAAGACCCATAATCATAAAGAACTATAATCACCCCAAACCCAGGTGCCTAGATGATAGTGTAAGAACACAATCAATAGTAGCCAGGGCAATATGTCTCCATTAGAGTTCAGCTATCTTACCACAACAGGCCCTGGATATTCCAACACAGCTGAAGCACAAGAAAAAGACCTTAAAGTGACTATATGAAGATGAAAGATATTCTAAAGAGGAAACAAATAAATCCCTTTTAAAAATCCAAAATATCACAATTGGAGGAAATTAATAAATACTGTAAAGAAAGCAAGGAAAATACAAACAATTAGAGGAAATGAATAAACCCCTTAAAAACAGCCTAGAAAATGCAAACAAACAGTTGAAGGAAAGGAATAAAACTATTCAAGACCTGAAAATGGAAATAGAAGCAATAAGGAAAATGCAAACTGGGGTGATTCTGGAAATGAAAAAAAAATTAGGAATTCAAACGAACTACAGATGCAAACATAACCAGCATTATACAAGAGACGAAAAAGAATCTCAGGCACTGAAGATACCATAAGGGAAATGATACATTGAAATTTTAGATTTAAAATGTTAAATCTAAAAAATTCCTGACACAGAACATCCAGGAAATCTGGGACACTATGAAAAGACCAAACCTAAGAATATTAAGAATAGAGGAAGCACACACACCATCAAATAGATTGGACCAGAAAAGAAAGTTCCCTCACCACATAGTAATCGAAACACTAAACATACAGAACAAAGAAAGGATATTAAAAGCTGCAAAGGAAAAGTGCCAAGTAACATATAAAGACAACCCATTAGAACAACAACCCACTGCTCAATGGAGACTAACCCTTATCCAAATTAACTAAAAGGTGGAGAGAGAATATCCAAATTAATAAAATGAGAAAAAAAGAGGGACATAACAACAGACACCGAGGAAATTCAGTGAATTAAAAAAACATTAAAATCTACCTTCCAAAAAAAGCCCAGGACCAGATGGTTTCAATGCAGAATTCTACCAGAACTTCCAAGAAGAGCTAATACCTATACTCCTTAATGTATTTCACAATATAGAAACAGAAGAGTCATTGCCAAATTCCTTTTATGAAGCTACAGTTACCCTGATACCAAAACCACACAAAGACCCAACCAAGAAAGAAAATTACAGGCCGATCTCACTCATGAATATCGATGCAAAAATTCTCAATAAAATACTGGCAAACCGAATCCAAGAACACATTAGAAAAATTATCCATTATGATCAAGTAGGCTTCATCCCAGAGATGCAGGGCTGGTTCAACATACGCAAATCTATCAATGTAATCCACCATATAAATAAACTGAAAGAAAAAAACCATATGATCATTTCATTAGATGCTGAAAAAGCATTTGACAAAATTCAACACCCCTTTATGATAAAAGTCTTGGAGAGATTAGGGATACAAGGGTCATACCTAAATATAATAAAAGCTATTTACAGCAAGCCGTCAGCTAACATTAAATTAAACGGAGAAAAACTCAAAGCCATCCCACTAAAATCAGGAACACGACAAGGCTGTCCACTCTCTCCATACCTCTTCAATATAGTGCTTGAAGTTCTAGCAATAGCAATAAGACAACATAAAGGGATCAAGGGGATTCGTATCGGAAAAGAAGAAGTTAAGATCTCGTTATTTGCAGATGATATGATAGTATACATAAGCGACCCCAAAAACTCTACCAAAGAACTCCTACAGCTGATAAACACCTTTAGTAATGTGGCAGGATACAAGATCAACTCCAAAAAATCAGTGGCCTTCCTATACACTAAGGATAAGGAAACAGAGAGGGAAATTAGAGAAGCATCACCTTTCACGATAGCCACAAATAGCATAAAATATCTTGGGGTAACTCTGACCAAGGATGTGAAAGATCTATTTGACAAGAACTTTAAGTCTTTGAAGAAAGAAATTGAAGAGGACACCAGAAAATGGAAAGATCTTCCTTGCTCCTGGATTGGGAGGATCAACATAGTAAAAATGGCAATTCTACCAAAAGCAATCTATAGATTCAATGCAATCCCCATCAAAATCCCATCAAAATTCTTCACAGATCTGGAGAAGACAATAATCAACTTTATATGGAAAAACAAAAAACCCAGGATAGCCAAAACAATCTTATACAATAAAGGATTGTCTGGAGGCATTACCATCCCTGACTTCAAACTCTACTACAGAGCTACAGTATTGAAAACAGCTTGGTATTGGCATAAAAACAGAGAAGTCGACCAATGGAATCGAATAGAAGACCCTGACATTAACCCACAAACCTATGAACACCTGATTTTCGATAAAGGAGCTAAAAGTATACAATGGAAAAAAGAGAGCATCTTCAACAAATTGTGCTGGCAAAACTGGATGTCAACCTGTAGAAGAATGAAAATAGATCCATATCTATCACCATGCACAAAACTCAAGTCCAAATGGATTAAAGACCTCAATATCAGTTTGAACACACTGAACCTGATAGAAGAGAAAGTGGGAAGTACTCTACAACACATGGGCACAGGAGACCACTTCTTACGTATAACCCCAGCAGCACAGACATTAAGGACCTCATTGAATAAATGGGACCTCCTGAGGCTGAGAAGCTTCTGTAAAGCAAAGGACACTGTCACTAAGACAAAAAGGCAACCCACCAACTGGGAGAAGATCTTCACCAACCCCGCAACTGACAAAGGTCTGATCTCCAAAATATATAAAGAACTCAAGAAACTAGACCGTAAAAGGCTAATCAACCCAGTTATAAAATGGGGCATTGAGCTGAACAGAGAATTCTCAACAGAAGAACTTCAAATGGCCAAAAGACACTTAAGGTCATGCTCAACTTCCTTAGCGATTAGGGAAATGCAAATCAAGACAACTTTAAGATACCATCTTACACCTGTCAGAATGGCTAAAATCAAAAATACCAATGATAGCCTTTGCTGGAGAGGTTGTGGAGAAAGGGGTACACTCATCCATTGCTGGTGGGAATGCAAACTTGTGCAACCACTTTGGAAGGCAGTATGGCGGTTTCTCAGGAAATTCGGGATCAACCTACCCCTGGACCCAGCAATACCACTCTTGGGAATATACCCAAGAGAGGCCTTATCATACAACAAAAGTATATGCTCTACAATGTTCATAGCAGCATTGTTTGTGATAGCCAGAACCTGGAAACAACCTAGATGCCCTTCAATGGAAGAATGGATGAAGAAAGTATGGAATTTATACATATTAGAGTACTACTCAGCAATAAAAAACAAGGACTTCATGAATTTTGCATACAAATGGATGGAAATAGAAAACACTATCCTGAGTGAGGTAAGCCAGACCCAAAAAGAGGAACATGGGATGTACTCACTCATATTTGGTTTCTAGCCATAAACCAACGACATTGAGCTTATAATTAGTGATCCTAGAGAAGCTAAATAAGGAGAACCCAAAGAAAAACATATAGGCATCCTCCTGAATATTAACCTTCAGCAAGCGATGAAAGGAGACAGAGACAGAGACCCAAATTGGAGCACAGGACTGAAATCTCAAGGTCCAAATCAGGAGCAGAAGGAGAGGGAGCATGAGCAAGGAACTCAGGACCGCGAGGGGTGCACCCACACACTGAGACAATGGGGATGTTCTATCGGGAACTCACCAAGGCCAGCTGGCCTGGGTCTGAAAAAACCTAGGATAAAACCAGACTCGCTGAACATAGAGGACAATGAGGACTACTGAGAACTCAAGAACAATGGCAATGGGTTTCTGATCCTACTGCACGCACTGGCTTTGTGGGAGCCTAGGCAGTTTGGATGCTCAACTTACTAGACCTGGATGGAGGTGGGGTTCCTTGGACTTCCCACAGGACAGGGAACCCTGATTGCTTTTCGGGCTGGGGGGAGACTTAATTGGGGGAGGGGGAGGGAAATGGGAGGCGGTGGCGGGGAAGAGACAGAAATCTTTAATAAATAAATAAATTTAAAAAAAAACATTAAAAACATGCACTCCAACAATTGGAAAATCTAAAAGAACTGGAGTTACAGACAACGAGCTGCCATGGGGGTGTTGGGACTCAAACCCGGGTCCTCTGGAAGAGCAGCCAGTGCTCTTAACCACTGAGCCACCTCTCCAGCCAGGGAAAATCTAAAAGAAAGGGACAATTTTTGCAATAGGTATCACCACAATTAAATCGCAATCAGATAAGCAACTTAAATAGACCTAAAACATCTAGTAAAATAGAAGCAGTAATTAAAATTCTCCCTACCAAAAAAAGCCCAGGGACAGGTAATTTTAGTAAAGAATTGTACCAGACTTTCAAAGAAGAGTTAATGCCAGTACTCCTCAAGTTATTACACAAAATAGAAACAAAAAGAAAATTGCCAAATTCATTTTATGAGGCCACAGTTACCCTGATACCCAAACCTCATAAACACTTAACCAAAATGGAGGATTACAGACCAATTTCCCTTATGAACATACATGCAAAACATCCAATAAAATAAATGCAAACTGAATCCAAGGTAGATGAAGTACCCCAGACCCAGAAAGACAAATATGGTATGTATTCACTTATAAGTGGATATTACACATTAAACAAATGATAACCAAGCTACAGTTCACAGACACAGAGTGGTTAGGTAAAGAGGAGACGCCTGGGGGAATGTATAGATCTCCCTGGAAAGAAGAAATAGAATAGATTTTGTGGGTGGATTGGGGACCCGTGGGGATGGGAGTGTAAGGGATCAGGTGGAGGGTAGGACAGAGAGAGACGGTGTGGGGACAGATGGCTGGAATTGGGGAGGGACATTTAGGAGATGATGAGGAAACCTAGTACAGTGGAAACTTTCTGAAATCTATAAGGATGGTCGTCCTAGTAATGGAGGATATGGAATCTGAACTGGCCTCTCTTCCATTGGCAGGACTCGATTGCATTCAATTGAGTTGTTCTCCGAAGGGGTCCAGTGGAGATCCGCAAACAACCCAGGCTTAATGCTAGAACAACAACTGGCACCGGGGCTTCATTGTCATGGACAACATACACATAGCTCCTTGAGTGTAGAGAGGTAAAACTGGGGAAGCCTTCACCCTAAGTTCTAGTGTCTTTGGTGTGAGAAGGTACTCTATAGGCTACTGAAAGAGAAACCAACCCAGATAAAAAGAACTGTCCACCTATAATCTGTCCTGCCTACAAAATATGCTAGAGCAATGGTGGCACAGAAGTAGGAGGGGCTAACTAACCGTTTGATTTACCTTGAATTATCTAAGCAGGGCTCATAGAGACTCACAGAGACTGGAGTAGCTAACTCCCTTTAGAGCCTGAATTAACATATAAGGAGCTCATTATACTGGGGCAGAAGAACCAGGACTCAAGGTAGGATGGCAGTTGGCAGCTATGCATATGCTGATTAGTAAGTACAGAGCCAGTCTGCAAAAAATTAAAAAAATCACTATGAGAATTCATGGTGGGAAGAGCTAAAGAGAAGAAGAGAGAACAAGAGAAAGCAGAGGTAATCACTACTCCTACCTTTGTTTCTGAGCTTTTTAGTCCTGAGTTTTCTTGGGTGGGTGGAGGGCTATGTGGAAAGGAGGAGACAGTGCCTCAAGTAGCCCAGGCTGGTCTTGAACTTCCCCCTGCTTCTACCTCTCAAATGCTGGGAATATATCACCGCACCCAGCTACAACTTGTACAATTTCAATTTAATTTTAGTTTAATTTAATTTGGGGTTAGACTGCAGTGGACTCAGAGTTAATAGAGAGGAGCCCTAATCTTCACTTTTATTTGAGAATCTTTGAAAAAATTACAGGTTGATTTAGGTTTCATTTTAGGTTTGAATTTCTCATGAGCACATATTTTAAAGCAATGAGTTTTAGAAATTATTTCTCTAAAATTATTTTTATTGAGTAGTATCTTTTTCTTTTTTGGTTTTTCAAGACAGGGTTTCTCTGTAACTTTGGTGCCTGTTGAGTAGTATCTTCATGTAAAGCATTATCCCTGAGGGACAGAGCTCCCCTAGGCACCAGAAGGCTGAGGGATGCATTTCGATTTCTTTGTCTCTGGCGAATTAGAGAGAAACAATATAAAGACAGGAAAAGGGTCCAGACAACACAGGCTCTGGGTTTTTCTAGTACCTGCTCAATTACTGTCATTGTGGTCACAGACTCATTCCTGGATCTTGGCTTCTTATTCTGCACTATGCAGTGATCAAAGTTTGCTATTCTATGAACATAAACCAGAAGCAAGGCTCTAAACCAAAACTACCTTCACATAGAAAATTATCGGACACTGAAGAAAAAAACGTGTAATGACCAGCCTTTATCGACCAAGATCTGAAACTTCAGTTTCTGGTCATTTATAATTTCTTCCTGATTGTGCAAAAAGGACAGGAAATGAAATGGGGAACAATCTTAATGTCCAAATTAAGTTAGAGGCTCATTTAAAATCCACATTCCCATTAAATGTGATAGGTGTGGCAAAGTAAAAAGATAAACAAATTTGAAACTGAACTGATAAGTATTCAATGTCCTATCATGATGGTGAAATACTATACCTCAGAGAAATCAACTTATCTATTATGAAAGCAGTACATTTGTATTGTACTAAAAGTCCATCTAAATACAACAAACATTACTATATATTCTTAAATCCAGGCAAACTTTGTACCACTTGCTTTGAACAGATCTGATTGTTTATGCGATAGGGTTTTTATTCTCTAATAGACTATGCACTGCTTGAGTTCCAAAAATACCTTTGTAGTAACTCCGCATGCCTCCCCCACCTCCACAATTGGGTCACTTTCTTTGGGAAGATATAGAGGAAAGGTTATATGTGTTTGTATCATTAGATGCATGTAATCACTTGCTCAACATTCTATGGAGCACCTAGACTGAGTGAGCCAAAGGCACAGGCCCCTTTACAATATTCTTTTGCTTTCAAACTCACAGTTCTAGTAGGGAGACAATACTCAGTTATTTTACTGGATATTTTTTCAGTTTTGGAGAGATAAGGAGAAGATTTTAGAAAACTCAACGGGTTGGAGAGATAGCTCAGTAGTTAAGAGCATTTGCTTCTCTTGCAGAGGTTTGGTCTCCAGCACCCACTTGGTGGCTTACAACTATCAGTAACCAGGAGATTTGAACCCTTTCAACCTCCGCGGACACACCAGACATGCACAACTTGACCAGAAGCTTGTGGGGTCTATGAGAAGGGTGCTGAGGGGGGGAGTGAAGGACACAAAGTTTAGGTCTTATCATGGCAACAAGAATTCTTTTGAGGCCTGGAGAGATGGCCCAGTGGTTAAGAGCAGTGACTGCTCTTCCTAGAGGACCTGGGTTCAATTCCCAGCACCCACATGGCAACTAACAACTGTCTCCAACTCCAAGATCTGACACCCTCACACAGACATACATGCAGGCAAAATCCAAATGAAATAAAAGTAAATAGGTTTTTTAATTTTTTTTTAAATTTATTATGTATCTAATATTCTGTCTGTGTGTATGAAGAGGGCAGTAGCAGAACTCATTACTGATGGTTGTGAGCCACCATGTGGTTGCTGGGAATTGAACTCAGGACCTTCGGAAGAGCAGGCAATGCTCTTAACCGCTGAGCCATCTCTCCAGCCCAGTAAATCGTTTTTTCAAAAGAATTCTTTTTCTCGAGCGATTTATGTCATAAAACAAGTCTACTATTCCACAAGGCATCCCCTCCAGAGCTTAGAATTTCGAAACTTTGGAAACTTGAGCACCACATTAGGAGAAGGGAACTCCATGTAGCCTAACAGTCAGCTCGCCCAGCCTAGTTCCCGGAGAGGAGGGGCTGAGGGCGGGGCAGGACCGACCAGGAGGTTGGGTCCTCTGTGCGAGCGCCCCAGCGGCCAGGCCAGCCCGGTTTGCTGACGTTAGGAGCCAGGCTTGGATTGGCGAATGAGTCCTTCTGTCTGAGCTAATAGGTGCAGAACGGCTTGCGGGGCTTTGATTGGCTCAGTGGCTTCTGACCGATCATTGGCTGTGGTATAGGTCGTCAAGGCGACCGAGGGGCGGGAAAAAAGGAGAAGGGTGTTGGGCCTGGCGGGAGTGCTGAAGGTTGTGGGCGGCTGGGCTGCTCTCCTGGGCGGTGTCCGAGGAGCTGCCGGCCCGAGTCGCCCTGTCGCCCTGGGTTTCCGCCACCCTCTGGGAGTTGTCCGAGCGCGCGGGATCCACTAGCGAGACCCTTTGGCCGGCGCCATGGGCTGCTGCTTCTCTAAGAGACGGAAGAGTGAGAAGGAGTCGAAGGCTGAGGGAGAGGAGGAGCAGCCCAAGCTCTACAGCTGGGACCAACGGGAAAAGGTGATGTTTTGAGGGCTCCCTACTCTGCGTCCTCCCCGACTGCCCCTCAGAGGGTCCCGAAGGAGCAAACGAAAACGGGGCAGGGAGGCGGGTGGCCCTCAACTGCCTTTCTCGCGCGCGTTCAGGGAGCTGAAGTCGGTACGCAGGACTTTGGGGTCTGGCTGTGAAAGGCTCGAAGGAGTTGGTGGTCTGCCAAGCTAGACCCTCGGGGCCTCATCCTTGGCTCTGTACCCTGACTCCCCATCCCAGGATGGACTTCCGGGGAGGTAAGGAGCCCGGAGGGTGCTGGATCTCCAATCAGCTCCTTTCACCAGCAGCGGCCAAAGAGGTTTGGTCGAATTTCTCATCTTTTCTGCAGCTTGTGTTCCTGAGCTGTTTCTCTTTTGTCTGCCCCTCCTGACAAATCTCTTTTGGTACCTCTTGGTGTTACTCAGTTACTAAATGAATTGTTTCGTGTCCACCTTTGCTCTCTCTCCTTTTCCGTTTACCGGAAAGAAATAATGAAAGTTAAGGCAGTCTTGGAATATATTATTGTGTGAAGTGAAAGTCACCAACATAAACCAGGAAGTAGTTTATTATTGTTGCTTTATATGAATGAAAACACCCTTATTTTTATATTATATATAGCTAAAACCCAAAAAGTTTCGAAAAAGTCCCCAATTCTTGCACAAAACACACTTACTTAGGCATACATTTCACAATGGTTCCTCTTTCTACATAGTTCTTCATTTCTGCCTAGTATAGTTGCTTGTAAAACAGTTTGATAGGCGCCTATTCTTTTGGTTTCCCAAACAAAATGAAAGATCTTATTTTTTAAATGAGTGCTGGTTAACTATTGCTTAATGCAACACCTTTGACCAAAATATACTTTATAGTAAGTCTGTTATTAATGCTTTGATATAATAAATCATCCTGCATCGTTTAAAATCCCCAGAAGAATTTCGGTATTCATATAAACGAGATTCTCAAAGTATTGGCTTTAAAAAAAATCAAAGATTTTGCTGGACTTCTCAGGCCCAGATTTGTGCATTTGATTCTGAAGCCCTTCCTGGGCCATGTGGCTTTTTGTTTCCCTTCTCATATATATATATATATATATATATATATATATATATATATATATATATATATATATATAGCAGGATTTTGTCATGTAAGAAAGTGGTCGATTTTCTGTTTTATAAGAAAATTGTACCTATCAAAGTTATTTGGTTGGTGGATTGTTAAATATTCATTTTCGATAGCCTTGGGATTTCTAACAGTGCTGTTTAAATTTTTTTCTCCCCAGTACTGGAGATTGAACTATGCTAGGCAAGCATTCTACCACTGAGTGGCATCCCTAGCTAAACAATGCTCTTTAAACTTGAACTTACTGCTCCAGAGAGTTGTTTTTGTTTTGTTTTTCAACTTTTTGTTTTAAGGTCACAGGCTAAAACTAAAAGTGTGCTTTACATTTTTTGCAGTAGTCTTGGGTTGGCTATGGCTCATATTTTCACAACAGTTGCCTTACAGCTAACTTCTACTGACAAAGTTCTGGTTAGCTGGGATCTTCTGTTCCTTTTGTTGTACTACGTTATGATATTTTGAGACAAGGTTTCATGTAATTTTGATATCCTTCTCTAACTGACTAATCCTCCTGCCTCTATCTCCTGATTGCTGGAATTGCAATTCTGGTTAGAGACAATGATTTGTTATGTACCTCTAGCTAGCCTGTTACACATTCTATAGCCAGGCTGACCTTGAAGTTTTGGCAATTCACTTACCTTAGCCTATTGAGTACTGAAATTATAAGCTTGTGTTACCACACCCTGATAATTGGGATCTTTCATGTGTATGTGTTTTGTGATTTCTTTTTTTTTTTTTTTTGTGGTCTTTCTCTAAGTACTGAAAAAGGAGCATAGTAGATATTAGCATCTAAGTCCCCTCCTCCACCATGTGAATGTGCGTTAGGTTTCAGAATGTCATAGAGTCTAAGTCTATGTGGTTTAAAGCTAGATCAAGCAATTATTCAGCCTGTAAGACTTTTTAAAAATGAGTTGCCTGTAATTTCCTTACCATTGGAAAAGTAGTATTTAAAATTTTGTTAGGTTGCATAATAAGAGTTGACAGGCACCCCAGGGTTTTGGGGTTTTGCATTGGGTAATTGGGTCAGCCTTAAGGGACTAAAGCAAGGAGAAATTGTCTCAATTAGAAAGAATGTTTGGGGACTAAGTAGTGTCATGGCAACTTACATACTGTAGTCAACAGTGGAAGAAATTCATTTTCCATTGCGGCTGACTTTGAAAAAGGGGGGAAAAAGCCTACTACATAGTTACTGCATTGACATGACAAGAAATATTTTGGGGTTGCAAGATCTCTGTTTAAATTATTTGGAGCCGGGCGGTGGAGGCGCACGCCTTTAATCCCAGCACTCGGGAGGCAGAGGCAGGAGGATGTCTGTGAGTTCGAGGCCAGCCTGGTCTACAAGAGCTAGTTCCAGGACAGGCTCCAAGACTACAGAGAAACCCTGTCTTGAAAAAAAAAAACACAAAATAAATAAATAAATAATTTGGAAAGAAATGCTTTTGTCATTATTATTTGTATGCTGCATTCATTAGCTAAGCAAATTATTCCATGTATATGTATTCAAACACCAAGGAAAAGCCAAAATTATTATTCTTGCCCTCCAAGAGCTTACTGGTCCTTTGGAGTTAAAACACGAAATACTGAAGTAAAAATAAAGATGAGTGGCATAGAAAAGTAGTTTTAAATTTCCAGTTACTCATGCTAAAACTCCTAAATAATAGAAATGAGAACTAGTTTTCTTGGCCAGGCATGGTGGAACACACCTATAATCCTAGCAACTCTGGAGGATAGGTGCTTATGAGTTCAGGGCCAGCCTTCTGGGTTTCAGGCTGCCGTGTGTAAGTGTGGTCATTATGAGACTGAGATCTTGACTCCATAAAAAAAAATAGTTCTCTAAATGATAGCCTAAGTAGGAAACTTGTGATTTGAGTATGAAGAACACATTTGTATTTGTCTCATGATCATTAGAAATTCAAGTGTCTGTTGTGCATCTTCGGGTAAAGCAACCAATTTGTGCAGTTCAGGTGTCTTAGATATAAGAGTTCTGCACAGTTTAGCAAGGTGAAGAAGAGACATTCATTGATAGTAATGATCATCTCCAGAGATAATACTTTGAGCACAATTTACGAGAGATCATAATCCCCAGAATTTTCATCAATAGATGGGGTGACTTTGTGAGGAGCCGATGTCTATGTTAGAACCTTCTGTTGAAATAGGAGCCGCGGGCTGTGTCCCCGGCACCCGGCCGCCCACATGGCTAGCTCTAAGTAATGCCCTGAAATAATTACACGGAAACTGTATTCTTTTAAACACCGCTTGGCCCATTTCTATCTAGCCTCTTCTAGGCTAGCTCTCGCACCTGGACTAGCCCATTTCTAATAATCTGCTGTAGCCCACGAGCTGGCTTACCAGGAATGATCTTAACCTGCATCTGCCTGGGGTAGAAGAATCATGGCGACTCTCTGACTCAGCTTCTTTCTCCCAGCCTTATGTTCTGTTTACTCCACCCACCTAAGGGTGGGCCTATCAAATGGGCCTAGCGGTTTCTTTATTGCTTAACCAATGAAATCAACAGATTGATATATGACCCACCTCCATCAACCTTCAGAGAGGTTGGATGGGTAACCTACTAAAAAGTGTCTGCAGTGGCTAGGAAGCTAGATGCTATTTTCATCATCTTCTAAGTATGTGAGGTAACTCAGTTGTCCATCAATGTGAACTAAACCAGCCCCAAACTTAATACCTTCAAACACTGGTAAGTACTGGCTTTGTTTATGACTCTGCCCTTTGTGTAGGGCTAAGCAGGGTTGACTCTATATGGCATCAACTGTGACAACTTGAGTAGGGACTGAAGGATCACCTTCAGGATGGCTTAGCCCCAAAGCCGGCTGTCAGGTTGATAAAAGGCATTCAGTTGGGAGCTCAAGTGGGACTGAAGGCCAAGCACTCTCCATGCGTAGTCTGGGCTTCCTCACACGGTGAAGAGGTCCAAGGACCAGTGACTCCGATTCTCTGGAGCTTGAGTTTCCTTCAGTGATGAACCACCTCACCTGAGTGTTGGAAACTCAGGTTCTCTGCATGTACTCTTAATGACTGAGCTATCTCACCAGCCCTTCATTACATATATATTAAGAGAAAGTGTTTAATGTGCATATTAAAACTTAAATAATTATCTGCTAAGAGCTGTTTTTTTAAAAAAGGACTTTCTTTTGTAAACTGGATTTCCATTATATTGAGCAAATTCCATTATTGTATCTCAGAATATCATTACTGAAGTTAACTATGAAAATAAAATGTAATGAAAATTTTGCTTGCTTCTTAGTAAAGGAATAAAATGTTCACTTGTTTTCTGTTAGGAAAATAATGCCTAATACCTATTGGATACTAATATCAGATTAAATCCAGCTTCTGCTACATAGCAAGTTTGAGGACAGCATAGGTAATAAATATAAAAATAAACTATGCTCACTTCATCAAGGCTCTTGCTTTAAAGTACTTTAGATTATAACTTATCCATGCTTATAATTTTAGACATTTTAAGAACTAGTAACTTTTATAAAATTATTATGGTTCTAAACTCCATATTCGCTATTAATTTTTGTTTTGAAAAACTTTTGGAAATTTCTGAGAAAATATAGTAACACAAATCTTAAATTTCTCCTTTGAATACTGTTTAATAATCCAAATAATTTTATACTGTAAAGTTAGCTATAGCATCTTTAGCTACAGGATTAATTTCTCCTCATGAGCTCATAAAAATGGAATGTCTAGGGAAAGACTAAGAGGAGTAAATTACATTGAACACCTCAGCACTGGGGGCTCTTATAGAATGTGTATTAATCAAACATTGTTAAAGGCCTAAGTCCCCTTATATTTGGAGTTAGGGCCACTAAAGAAATAACTAAGGTCACATAAGATTCCTAAGGACGGAATTCCGATCCTACAGGATTAATGACTAGAAGATTCATTAGAAGGGAAGCACAGTCATGTCCCCTGACTCCACATGGAGGAAAGTGCTGGTAAAGATACAGATACAGGGATTAAAAGGGCTTTTTCATTTGGAGCCAACTATACCAGGCTGCCATAACAAATTGCCATATTCTGGATGTCTTAAACAAGTTTATTTCTCAGAGTTCTAGAGCCTGAGACTCACAAGATCAAGATGCTGGCAGGTTTGTTGTCTGGTGAGATCTCTCTTCTTGGCTTCAGATAGCTATCTTTTTGCTGTGTCCTTTTATATGACTTTGCTTCTATATACTCTCCAGCTCCAGAATGCTCCTTTCCCGTGTGTGTGTGTGTGTGTGTGTGTGTGTGTGTGTGTGTGTGTGTGTGTGTGTGGTTTTTTGAGACAGGGTTTCTCTGTAGCTTTGGAGCCTGTCCTGTCACTTGCTCTGTAGACCAGGCTGGCCTCGAACTCACAGATGCACTTGCGTCTGTCTGCCTCCTGAGTGCTGGGGTTAAAGGTGTGTGCCACCACTGCCTGGCTTTTGCCACATTTTATAAGATTAGTAACCCCATTATGAAGGCCTCTAGTTACTTCTCAAAGGTCCCACCTCCAAATACCAGATATTAAAGGCTAGATCTTCCATGTAGAAATCTGGGGAGACAGGCTGGAGATACAACTCAGTGGGAGAACACTTGCCAAGCATATATGATTTCCAGGGTTCAGTCTTCAATAGCATTAAAAATGGGGGCGATATGAATGTAAGTCCACAGCACACTCAAGCCTATTAAGAAACTAAATAGCTCAGTAATTTAGCAATAGAGCTTATGTTGGTATTTGTAACAAGAAATCTTAACTCCTAGTAATGGTTTCTATAGGGTGTGTGTGTGTGTGTGTGTGTGTGTGTGTGTGTGTTTTAATGCATTTGAGCATGGTGTGGACCCACACTTGCCTTGGTGTGCTTGTGAAGATCAGAGGACAACCTTGAGTGTCAGCCCTGGCTTTCCACCTCATTTGAGATAAGGCCTTTTGGTCTTTGATGCTGCACAGGCCAGGCTGGTCAGCCTGTGAGCTTCCAGGAATTCTCCTATTACTGTCTCTTGTTTCAGGATTCCACATATCTGGCTTTATGTGAATTCTGGGGATCTGAACTCAGATCTGCATGAGCCTCCCAAGTGCTGAGGTTCTAGGTGTGTGCTGCCACCACACCCAGCTTCCTTCCTTCCTTCCTTCCTTCCTTCCTTCCTTCCTTCCTTCCTCCCTCCCTCCCTCCCTCCCTCCCTCCCTCCCTTCCTTCATTTATTCCTTCATTTTTGATTTTTTGAGACAGGGTTACTCTGTGTAGCTTTGGAGCCTGTCCTGGCACTCGCTCTGTAGACCAGGCTGGTCTCGAACTCTCAGAGATCCACTTGCCTTTGCCTTCTGAGTGCTGGGATTAAAGGCATGCGCCACCGCCGCCCAGACCCAGCTTCATTATTTTTAAGAAAAAAATTAAATGTTTTTCTTTTATGTGTGCACGTGTTTTGCTTGCATGTGTGTCTATGTACCACGTGCATGTCTGGTGCCCAAGGAGGGCATTGGATCCCTTGGAACTGGAGTTATAGATGGCTGTGAGCTGCCATGTGGGTGCTGGGAATCAAATCTGGCTCCTTTTCAGGAGCAACAAGTGCTTTTAACTACAAAACCATCTCTCCGGTCCCCTAATTTCACTTATAATTTCTTGCAGTGTGTGTGCTTATATACAAAGTCATTTGACTCTTATTAGATGTACACTTCAAGCTTATTTGTTATGCGTTCAATTCTTCTGTATTTCTAGTTTTATCTATTTTGTACATATATGTAGATGTGTGGGTGAACTGTATTTTTAATTTTATCTACTTTTTGTACGTGTGGGGGGTACACATCCATGTGCCTATGGAAGCCAGAGAACACCCTTGGGTGTCATCCCTCAGACATCCTCCACACATGCACCCTCTTTGGAAACAGGTGCCCTGGAATTCTCCATGGATGCTAGGCCATGGGCCAGTGAGCTACAAGGATGTGCCAGTCACTGACATAACTGCTGGGGATTGAACTCAGGTCTCTGTGGTAGTCATCTTTTTTCCCTGAGGCTCTTTTGTGTTCTCATACATGGATTGTTTTGTTTTTCCTGTTTGAGGTAGGCTCTTGCTATTTAATAGAGCCTGGATCTGAGCTATTTTCCTGCAACAGCCTATTTATTTCATATGCGCGTGAGTGTGCATGCAACCCCCCAATCCTGTATGTCTAGATTTTAATTTGAGGGTCTTCTTTACCTATAAGTAATCGAGAGTAGTAGTGTTAGAAAATATTCCTTAGATTTAATTTTCTATTTTAGTTGGCTTCCTTTGGAAGTCCTAGGGATACAACCAAGGGCCTTGTGAACGTTAGGTGAGTGCTCAACAACTGAGCAGTGCCTCAGCCTCTTCTCCTAGATAGTTTTGTCTTTTGTTTGGTTGGTTAGTTTTGGTGGGGTCTCATTGTTTAGCCCTAGCTGACCTCACACTGACAACTTCCTGCTCAGCACATCTGCTGATTCTCTTTCCTCAACAGTTTTCAGTTTATCCCATCGTTCCCTTCCCCTCTAACTGCTTCAGTCCCTTCTGCCTAAGGCTCTCAGATTCACATTTCATATTTCCACATTCTTATTGATATTTCTGAATGTAGCTTCTGTTGTCATAGCTTCCACACTTTATACCAGGACCCCTAGTTTCATCTACTAAAGAATTTCAGCGTGTTCAATATGATACCTTTTTCTGGAATGCTCTTTCTTTCCCAGTATTTCCAATAAACTCCAACTTATTCGTACTCACTTTGTACAGTAAGTCTTGTGTTGCCTGCTATGCGACCCTCCTCTGTATTTCTAAATTATTCGCAGCACCTCTCACTACATAGTCAGGTTGTTTAAATGGTCTATTTAGGCATATACTACTTCCCTTTTAGTGCCTAAAAGAGTGTCTAGTTAATTTTGGGTATTCAAATGTTGGTTGAGTGACTGAAAGGTAAAGTGACTTTTTGAAGATCATGTTGTTCATAGGTGACAAAATTGAGGCTGGAAAATGAGTAGCTCTTATTGCTTCATGCTATAGACCAGTGCTCATCCTAGAATATTATGTAAACTTGGATAAATATAATATTGTGTATGATGGAATAACTCACTTTAAGCTAGTTTAATAACAATTAACATGCTAACAAGTTACTTTGTAAGTAAACAATATGTGTAATGTATATAAAGGAACCTCTTTCTAGTGTATAGTTTTGCATGAAATATTTATATTTATAAACAGTTAAAATAGTAAAATAGTTTCAATAAACTAAAAAGTAATACATTTCAGCTGTTATTTTAAACTGTCAGACTGGCCTTTTATTAACACACTCCCTTCTTTTCCTCCTCCCTCCCCCTGCCTCTTGTGTGTGTGTCTAGTGTGTGTGTGTCTGTGTGTTGGGGTTATATGCTGCAGATCAGACTCTGAGACTCAGGCATGTTATCCACACTCCATCACTGAATTATATGTCTAGCCTCTGACTATATTTTGACAGCACAGTTAAAATTAAAAAAATAATGTGACATATTTTAGGCCTAAATTTACACCTAAATATCATTTTGTAGTCAGGTAAAGATTTTCAATTTAAAATGTTTTTTAAGAAGTGGAAGTTTTAAAAATTAAAGCACCAGGAAAAGCAAAGCACCAGAAAGCTGAAATAGTATGCATCTTTATTTTTTATGTAAATTTATTTAGTTTTAAGACAGTCTTTTCTCATTTTACATAGCAATCCCAGTTTCCACTCCCTCCCCTCCTCCTGCTCCTTCCACCTTTCCCTCAGCCCTAGCCCCCATCCGTTCCTCAGAGTGAGGCTTCCCATAGGGAGTCAGCAAAGTCTGTCACTTCATTTTGAGACAGGACCAAGGCTCTCCCCCACTATATCTAGGCTGAGCAAGGTGTCCCTCCAAAGAGAATGGGTTCCAAAAAGCCCGTTCAAGCACTAGGGATAAATCCTGGTCCCACTGCCCCAGCCGCACAACTGTCACCCACATTCAGAGGGCCTAGTTTAGTCCTATAAAAGTTCCCCCTCTGTCAATACAGAGTTGGTGAGCTCCCATTAGCTCAGGTAAGCTGTCTCTGTGGGTGTCCCCATCATGATCTTGACCTCTTTGCTCATATTCTCACTCCTCCCTCTCTTCCACTGAATTTTGGGAGCTCAGCCCAGTGCTTCACTGTGGATCTCTGCATCTGCTTCAACAGTTGCTGGATGAAGGTTCTATGGTGACAATTAAAATAGTCATCAATCTGATTACAGGGTGAGGCCAGTTGAGGCACCCTCTCCTCTGTTGCTTAGGGTCTTCCTCAGCTGGGGTCATCCTTGTGGATTCCTGGGAATTTCCCTAGTGCCATGTTTCTCACTAGCCCCACGACGGCTTCCTTGCTCTCCCTCTCTGTCCTTCCCCCTTCTTGAGCATCACATTCCCCCTGCCCCTTCTCCCCTCCTCTTCCCTTTCCACCGCCGCCACGCTCTCAATTTTCTCAGGAGATCTTGTCTATTTCCCCAGGGGATCCATTTATGTTTCTCTTAGGATTCTCCTTGTTACCTAGCTTCTCTGGGGTTGTGGATTATAGGCTAGTTTTTTTTGTTTCTTTACATCTAATATCCACTTATGAGTGAGTACATACTGTGGTTTTTTTTTCTGGGTCTGGGTTACCTCACTCAGGATGGTTTTTTCTAGTTCCATTCATTTGCAAGCAAATTTCAAGATGTCTTTTTTTTTACTGCTGTGTAGTACTCCGTTGTGTAAATGTACCACATTTTCTTTTTCCATTCTTCAGTTGAAGGGCATCTAGGTTGTTTCTAGGATCTGGCTATTACAAATAATGCTGCTATGCAGGGGCTGGAGAGATGGCTCAGCGGTTAAGAGCATTGCCTGCTCTTCCAAAGGTCCTGAGTTCAATTCCCAGCAACCACATGGTGGCTCACAACTCATCTGTAATGAGGTCTGGTGCCCTCTTCTGGCCTTCAGGCATATACAAATAATGCTGCTATGAACACAGTTGAGCAAATGTCCTTGTAGTGTGATATCTTTGGGGTATATGTCCAAGAGTGGTATTGCTGGATCCTGAGGTAGGTTGATTCCCAATTTTCTGAGAAACCGCCATACTAATTTCCAAAGTGGCTGTACAAGTTTGCACTCCAACCAGCAATGGAGGTGTGTTCCCCTTACTCCATATCCTCTCCAGCATAAGCTATCATTGGTGGTTTTGATCTTAGCCATTCTGACTGGTAAAAGATGCTATCTCAGAGTTGTTTTGATTTGCATTTCTATGATGACTTAAGATGTTAAACATTTCCTTAAGTGTCTTTTGACCATTTGAGATTCTTCTGTTGAAAATCCACTATTTAGATCTATACCCCATTTTATAATTGGATTATTTGCTATTTTGATGTCAAGTTTATTGAGTTCTTTATATATTTTAGAGATCAATCCTCTGTCTGATGTGGGGTTGGTGAAGATCTTTTCCCATTCAGTAGACTGCCATTTTGTCTTATTGATGGTGTTCTTTGCCTTTTTTTTAAATAAATTTTTTAAAAGATTTATTTATTTATTATGTATACAACATTCTGCCTCCCTGTATGCCCACACGCCAGTGGAGGACGCCAGATCTCATTACAGATGGTTGTGAGCCACCATGTGGTTGCTGGAATTGAACTCAGAACCTCTGGAAGAGCAGTCAGTGCTCTTAACCTCTGAGCCATCTCTCCAGCCTATCCTTTGCCTTATAGAAGCTTCTTGGTTTCAGGAGGTCCCATTTATTTATTGTTTCTCTCAGTGTCTATGCTGCTGGTGTTATATTTAGGAAGTGGTCTCCTGTGTCAATGTGGCTGGATTTATATTGAGGTCTTTTATCCATTTGGACTTGAGTTTTATTCATGGGGATAGATATAGATCTATTTGCATTCTTCTACATGTTGACATCCAGTTATGCCAGCACCATTTGTTGAAGATGCTTTCTTTTCCCATTGTACAATTTTGGCTTCTTTGTCAACAATCAGTTGTTCATAGGTGTGTGGATTAATATCAGGGTCTTCGATTTGATTCTGATGGTCCACCTGTCTGTTTTTATGCCAATACCAAGTTTAGCTCTATAATAGAGCTTGGAGTCAGGGATGATGATGCCTCCAGATGTTCCTTTCTTGTACAGGATTGTTTGGGCAATTCCTCTTTTTTTTGTTTTTGTTTTTCCATATAAAGTTGAGTATTGTTCTTTTGAGATCTGTGAAAAATTGTGCTGGGGGTTGGAGAGATGGCTCAGCGGTTAAGAGCACTGGCTGCTCTTCCAGAGGTCTTGTGTTCAATTCCCAGCAACCACATGGTGGCTCACAGCCATCTATAATGAGATCTGGTGCCGCCTTCTGGAATGCATGGAGGCAGAAGTTGTATACATAATAAACAAATAAATCTTTTTTTTTAAAAAAAAAAGAATTGTGCTGGGATTTTGATGGGGATTGCATTGAATCTATAGATTGCTTTTTGTAAGATTGCCATTTTTATGATGTTGATCCTACCTATCCAAGAGCACAGGAGATCTTTCCATTTTCTGATATCTTCTTCAGTTTCTTTCTTCAAAGACTTAAAGTTCTTTGTACAAGTCTTTCACTTCTTTGGTTAGTGTTACTCCAAGATATTTTATGTTATTTGTGGCTATTATAAAGTGTGATATTTCTCTGATTTCTTTCTCAGCCCCTTTATCAATTGTATATAGGAGGGCTATTGATTCTTTTGAGTTGATTTTGTAACCTGCCACATTACTGAAGGTGTTTATCAGCCCTAGGAGTTCCCTCATAGAATTTTTGGGGTCACTTATGTAAACTATCATATCATCTGCAAATAGTGAGAGTTTGACTTCCTCTTTTCCAATTTGTATCCCTTGATCTCCTTTTGTTGCCTTATTGCATTAGCTAGAACTGTGAGTACCATATTGAATAGATATAATGAATAAAAGAGTAAACAGCCTGGTCTTGTTCCTAATTTCAGAGAAGTCACTTTGAGTTTCTTTCCATTTAACTTGATGTTGGCTGTCGGCTTGCTGTATTTGCTTTTTATTATGTTTATATACGTTCCTTGTATCCCTGATCTCTACAAGACCTTTATCATGAAGGGTGTTGGATTTTGTCAAAGGCCTTTCAACATCTAATGAGATGACTATGTGGTTTTTTTTCTTTCAGTTTATGTGGTGGATTACGTTGATGGATTTTTGTATGTTGAACCATCCCTGCATCTCTGGAATGATGCCTACATGATCATAGTGGATGATTTTTCTGATGTGTCTTGGATTCAGTTTGCCAGTGTGTTATGAGTATTTTTGCACAATGTTCATGAAGGAGACTGGTCTGTAATTCTCTTTCTTAATCACATCTTTGTGTGGTTTGGGTATCAGTGTAACTGTAGCCTCGTAAAAAGAATTTGGTGATGTTCCTTTTGTTTCTATTGTGTGGAAAAATTTGAGAAGTATTGAGGAGTTTTTCTTTGAAATTCTGATAGAATTCTGTGCTGAAGTCATCTGGTTCTGGGCTTTTTTTTTCTTTTTGGTTGGGAGGCCTTTTACATTCTAAACACACATTTTAATACTGAGCTACATTCCAGCTGAAATAGTATGTTCTGATTAGGATAGATGCAGAGGATATAAGCTTTACTTTCTTAGCAATGTTTTTGTAGCAGACTCTTGCTCTGTAGCCCTGGCTGGACTTGAATCCCTAGTAATCTTCCTGCCTCAGCTTCCCAAATGCTGGGATTGCAGGTGTCTACTCTCATGTCTGACTTATATAGCTACTCTGTTAGAATAATTGTTTTTAAAAATATATTCTTTACCATTGCACTCCATACTAATTTTGTGGTCACACAGATTCCAAATAAACTGAAAGGCTGTTGATAGTAGCAATGATGATATGTCACCTGGGTTAACTCACAGGCAGACCCAAACCATAGTCACACAGGCTTTCTTTTAGCTTTGCATGCCCAGGCATGAAATTTGATAGCAGAAAGAGCAGATCCATTTCTTGGGAGGTAGATATATATTAATCAAGGTTATAAACTTTATATTAATTAAAATTGCCAAGTTCACCTCTCTGTAACAGCAGTATTGTTATCACACTTAGAAAATGAAAAAAAGAGAAGTCCTTGAGGTTATAGGCTTTGTGTATATGTGTGAATATCCCCAGTTGCCTAAAAAATTTTACAACTGAATTGGTTGGAACAAGATCCAAGCACTTGCTGATTGTGTCCTTGAACTTTGGTTTCCTTCGCCCTTTCCTTCCTCATTCCTTTTATTTACTGGTTTCTAATTTATTGCAAAGTCAATGAAATTGGAAACTTAAGCTTTAGCATTAACAACTGTGTCTGGTATCCCATAGGCACTTACATGTTTCTGGTGAATAACTTAACAATACTCAAGGTCTTGTGCTTTGTCCCTGCAGGTTGATCCAAAAGATTATATGTTCAGCGGACTGAAGAATGAAACAGTAGGTCGCTTACCTGGAAAAGTGGCAGGACAACAATTTGTCATTCAAGACTGTGAAAACTGTAACATCTATATTTTTGATCACTCAGCTACCATTACCATTGATGACTGCACCAACTGCATACTTTTCTTGGGACCAGTGAAAGGCAGTGTATTTTTCCGAAATTGTAGAGATTGCAAGTGTACATTAGCTTGCCAACAATTTCGTGTGAGGGACTGTAGAAAGTTGGAAGTCTTTCTGTGCTGTGCCACTCAACCCATTATTGAATCTTCCACAAATATCAAGTTTGGATGTTTTCAGTGGTACTACCCTGAATTAGCAGCCCAATTTAAAGATGCAGGGCTCAGTATCTTCAATAATATATGGAGTCATGTTCATGATTTTACACCTGTGTCAGGAGAGCTCAACTGGAGCCTTCTTCCAGAAAATGCTGTGGTTCAAGACTATGTTCCTATTCCAACTACTGAAGAATTCAAAGCTGTACGAATTTCTACAGAAGCCAATAGAAGCATTGTTCCCATATCCCGGGGTCAGAGACAGAAGGACAGCGATGAGTCATGCCTAGTGGTATTATTTGCTGATGATTATACAACTGCAAATGCCAGAAAATTAATTGATGAGGTAAGGAGAGAGAGAGAGAGACAGAGAGAGAGGGGGGGAGGGAGGGAGAGGGAGAGAGGAGAGAAGAGAAATAGACATAGATAGGACTTGCTAGGTTTTATTTATTGTTATTATTTGTAGTAGGAGGGAGGCCGCTTATTTGTTCCTGGCCACATAGCCCCAAAATAATCACACAGAAACTATATTATTTAAATCACTGTTTGATCCATTAGCTCTAGCTTCTTATTGGCTAACTCTTACATATTAATTTAACCCATTTTTATTAATCTGTATGTCACCACATGGCTGTGGCTTACTGGGTAAAGTTCCAGTGTCTGTCTCTGGCAGCTCCATGGCTTTTCTCTACTCTGCCTTCCTTCTCCCAGCATTCTGTTTAGCTTTCCCTGCCTACTTAAGTTCTGCCCTATCAACAGGCCAAGGCAATTTCTTTATTCACCAGTGGTATTCACAGCATACAGAGGGAAATCCTGCATCAATTATTTACAAATTAATTATTAGAAATACTAGCAACCCTCAAGTTATAGTCCTCGAATTCCTTGGATCCACAAAGTTTACCTTAGAAGCAGATCTCTTGGTCTACAAAATCCTTTCTCTCTCTCTCTCTCTCTCTCTCTCTCTCTCTCTCTCTCTCTCGCTCTCGCTCTTTTGTTTGTTTGTTTGCTTGTTTGTTTGTTTGTTTTTTGAGACAGGGTTTCTCTGTGGCTTTGGAGCCTATCCCGGAACTAGCTCTGTAGACCAGGCTGGTCTCGAACTCACAGAGATCCGCCTGCCTCTGCCTCCCGAGTGCTGGGATTAAAGGCGTGTGCCACCATCGCCCGGCCAAAATCCTTTCCCAATGCAAGCTTTAAATCTAATTTAATTTAGTAAGCATTTGTTAGCATCAATTATATGCAGGTTATGCTGTTATCATATTTCATTCATTATATGATACAAGTTTGTTTTCCACATCTTTGCTTAAATACCTTGTAATTAGTTGCAACTTAGAAATAATAGAAACTAGGTGATACTGGAAATTAAGGCATACAGATACATTTCTTTGCCTCAAAGATTTTCCGTTTTTCATCATAAACAGTTTCCACACATGCTCACAACAGTACTGCGTATTGAAGCATAGTCTTTGCTAATGATTTTTCTAATGAGGAAATTTTTTTTGGAGTTTGAATTGGTTTAGAGGTTGGAAATGATGTCATCCACACTGGGCTCCTTATTTTCTCTTGTCCCGTCAACATTGAGGGAGAGCTTTCTTTTGTCTGTGAGTTTTTACTACATATAATTTTCAAAGATTAATCATTCAAGTTAAACTCCATTTTGTTAGATAATTAGGATATTTTAACATGTTTAAAGAAAAAAAGCCATCAACACAGTCTATTTGTGAGTCATCAATGCTCTGAACCTTTTGACTTTTGGTATCTGATGTGTGAAATGGCCTTTGCAAGAATATGACTTAGAAGAGTGATGTTCTTTAAATGTCCTTCTGGAATGCAAAATAACAATCCTACACTAATAATAATAGTAACTTACTCTTACATACTTTCACCAGTCGGGTACTTGTAAAGAGAGTTACATGAATTAACTCAGTGTTCAAAACAACTCTGACCTACAGACAGGGTAAATAACTTGGCAAAAGTCACTCAGCTAGCTGGTAAACATCAGAGCTGTGATTCATACATGCAGGCTGATACTCTTCCTGTATATTAACCCTTAAACATCAAGCTGTTGTGCTGTCCCAGTGCTGAAAGAAAGCTGATGCTAAGAAAAGGGAAAAGCCTAAATGCTATGTTGACAGGTTATATACTATTTAAATTATACTTGAGTTAGCAAAGAAACTAGTTCTGAAAAAAATAAAAGTTAAGTATTTTCATAGCACAGCTATATTAGGACAGCTTAGACTGGGAGATGCAGTTACCAACTCTGATTTGCTGAGGAACATCATAAAATCACATTTTATATTGTTTTCACAAACAAATTGTTTTCTTATATAGGGAGTAGACCACAACCTCGTGGTAATACACAGAAACACACACAACTTATTGACCAAACAGTATTGCAATTAACATAGTTTCTGTGTGATTATTTTGGGTCTGGGTGGCCGGAAAATGAACAAACAGCCTCCATCTACAAGCCACCATCACCCATCCTAAAAAATAATTCTTTAATCCACCATCTCATTAACTTGAATTAAAATCAAAGCTCTGTTCATTTATAGACCTTGGGCAAGTTCTTAACCATGTTACATCTTAATTGTCTCATCCCTACAAGGAAGATGGTGGTGGTACCCGTCTCATGAGAGGTTAAATGCATTTTGTATGTATATATGTATAATATTCAGAAAACTTCAAATGGTCCCATATGTGTGGTCAATCATTCTTGCAATATACTATACAAATTGATGTGATGGCTTTTAAAATTAACATGACATGGTATTTTTGTTTTATTTTAACATCTTTATTATATTTAACAAATTATGTTAATTGTAGTGAACTATGGTATTTTTCATTGAACATTTTCTGTATCATCAAATTAAGCTTTTGGTTAGTAGTTGTAAAGTAGTGACAGTGGAGTCTGAATTACTCAGAACTAAAACAAAAATCAGAATGCTGCGTTGCATTATATATGGAAAAATGTTCAAATAACAAATCCTTGTTTTCATTCCAAAAGTTCATTTTCCAATCTGAATGAAGTTTTATTCTCCACAGATGGTTGGTAAAGGGTTTCTCCTAGTGCAGACAAAGGAAGTGTCAATGAAAGCTGAAGATGCTCAAAGGGTTTTCCGAGAAAAGGCATCTGACTTTTTTCTTCTTCTAAACAAAGGTATTTTCTGGGTGACTGGGGTACTTTTTTGGTTATTTTCTTTTCTGACTCTCTTAACATTTCTTTCATGTTGCCTTCTCTTTCTCTTTTGTTCGGTTTTCCCCAAAACCCAAGAAGCACTGTAGAACTCACTTTTCTCCTGTTCTTTCTCTTAGTACTTAAATGGTCACAGTTCTGTATTATTTTAGTTGTCATTTTATTACTATTTTACCTTTGTACTGTTACAAAGCACATAATAAGGATATGCGTTGGCTCTACTGAAAAAGAAGAATTATAGTCACTAATTTTCTGTTTTCATATAATTAACTTTTTGTGAAAATTATAATTTTCCCTAGCAAGTGAATACCAGCAATAAGTTTCAGATAGTGAAGAAGTGTGCGAAAGAGAGGAGCTAGAATCTGCCTGCCCCGCTGAAAAGCTGCTGCTTGCCTATATTTTCTTAAAGGCATATTGACTCTGGAGGCCAAAGTACTATCTTTCTGTTGGGAGTAGGGACATTGTTTGCTTAAGGCTCCAAGCCAGTATGAATAGCAATATGGAATGCTAATTGGGTATACTCTACAGACAGGGCACATCTGTATGTGTGTTCTTTATGTATAAATAAAATATAATGAACTCTAAAACTGTATGAAAAAAGCATAGAAGGAATATTATGATAATTTTAAGCAATAATGCTCTATGTAATTGGGCTATTAAGTGTTAGCATAATATTTCATATCTTTTTCTTAGTTATTGTGGTAGTGGCAATGACTTACTCAATCCAGTGCTTGAATCTACCTCAGAATATATTTTGACATCGGAACATTCAAATAAAATCTTGGAAATGAACCTTGAAACCCTCATCAACTTCTAGGAATGGAATTAAGCAATAAGTCTAATGGATATCCTAAAGTGTAAGAGTTAGTATTGAATTCAGTAACCTGAATCAGGGGTTTATATATTTGTATAATATTAGTAAAGAAGTCTTATAGAATTGCTTCAACCTAAACAGTACCTGTCTTTCAATAATAGTAAAATGTTTTGTTTCTGGAAAAAGCAGAACTAAAACCAATGAGCAGATGTTACCAGAATTTCAGGAAATAATGTCATACAACCAAGTCTTATAAAAACAAGAGATTCTGGGGCTAGAGAGATGGCTCACTGGTTAAGAACAATGACTGTTCTTCCAGAGGACCCAGGTTTGATTCCCAGAATCCACATGGTAGCTTACAGCTGTCTAATATTCCAGTTCCAGGGCACCTGACATCCCTTGGTAATATATCAATTCACATAAAATAAAGATAAGTAAAATAAAATAATTAATTAATTGAAAAAACATGTCTACAGGAAGTACTTAAAGACTGAAGCACTCATGTCAGGTCAAAAGAATCAGCTTGAAGGAGTTTGCATTGGAAAAATTTGGGGGCAGTTTGACCATTGAATAATGGGGGTTGGGGTCAGAGTAGTAACAGTGCTTGAATAGCATGAGGACCTGGGTTTCATTTCTAGCACCAAATAAACCTCACAAAGAATAATGCAGGGGGGGCGGGCAGCAGTGATGCACACCTTTTAATCACAGCACTCGGGAGGGAGAGGTAGGTGAATCTCTGTGAGTTCAAGGCCAGGCTGGTCTACAGAGCGAGTCCAAGACAAAGAAACCCTGTCTCAAAAAAAAATAGTGCAGGTAATTTAATAACTGTTATGCACCTTTGGAAAAGTAGAGGCCTGAGCAAAGTACTCCACACCTGCAATCCCTGTACTTGGGAGGTAGAGGCAAGAGGAGTTTAGGAGTTCAAGGACATTCTCAGCTATATAAGGAGTTCAGGACCATTTCAAAAAAAGAGGGAAGGAGCGATGGTGGCACACTCCTTTAATCCCAGGACTGGAAGGCAGAGGCAAGCCAATCTCAGTGAGTTTGAGGTCAATCTGGTCCACAGAGCGAGTTCTAGGATCACTAGGGCTACATAGAAAAACCGTGTCTCAAAAAATGAAAAAAAAAAGAGGGGCTGGAGAGATGGCTCAGTGGTTAAGAGCATTGCCTGCTCTTCCAAAGGTCATGAGTTCAATTCCCAGCAACCATATGGTGGCTCACAACCATCTGTAATGAGTTCTGGTGCCCTCTTCTGGCCTGCAGGCACACACACAGACAGAATATTGTATACATAATAAATAAATAAATATTTTTTAAAAAAGAAAAGAAAAAGAAAGCAGGTGAATTTTATGATTACAGGCTGCATCTCTTACCTTCTTTCTGCCTCCAACCTCTTCTGTCTTTGTTCCTTTCTTTTCTAAATCTGGAGAAAGGGAATCTTTCAATCTATTGATAACTGAACCAAGATAGGAAAGAAAGTTACATGACACCACAAAGAAACAATGAACCAAGCCCAAAATACAAGACGTTCTATAAGATAACTAGCTTTCTTCAGGTGAGGGAACTCTTTTAGATTAAAATAATCTAAAGGGATATAACAATTAATGCAAAGAGAGAACCCTGATTTGATATGGGATTGATATAGTTTTTAAGCTAGGAGTTTGAAGGTGATAGGAGTTGTTTAATTTCCTTAGGTATGGAAATAGTATTGTGATTAGGTAGGAAATGCATGCTGAGTATCATGGTGTCAGCAAAACAAGAATAAAGTATGTGTGTGCACTAATGTATAATATGTAGGGGCCAGCAAAATGACTCCGTGAGTAAAAGCACTTGCCACTAAGCTTGATGACCTTGAGTTCAGTCCCACATGGAAGGAGAGAACTTACACCCACAAGTTGTCCTCTGACTTCCATAAGTGTGTCCATGGCATGAGTGCCCACACCTCTACATCTATAAAAATAAGTAAATATGCAAACAAATAATTGTTTAAAAAAACCTATGTGGCTAAATTTTGACTCTTGGTGACTATAGTTAAAGGTAAGGTGGATATTTATGCTGTTCTTTCAGTATTTCTAATGTGTGTGTGTGTGATGGAGGAAGGTCATTGGTTAAATAAATAGAAACTGCTTGGCCCTCATTGGTTAGAAGATAGGTGGGAGGAGTAAACAGAACAGGACGCTGGGAGGAAGAGGAAGTGAGCTCAGACTCCACAGCTCTCCTCTCGGGAGCAGACGCCTCAGAAGAGACGCCATGCCCCACTCCCGGGCAGACAGACGAGATGAAGCTCCGACCCAGGATGGATGTAGGCTAGAATCTTCCCGGTAAGACCGGTGCTCACAGATTATTAGAGATGGGTTGATCGGGATATCAGAATTAGCCAGTAAAGGCTAGAGCTAAAGGGCCAAGCGGTGTTTAAATGAATACAGTTGTGTGTTGTTATTTCGAGCATAAGCTAGCCGTGGGGGCAGCCAGGGTGCTGGGGACGCAGCCCCGCCACTCCTATTACTACGTGTGTGTGTGTGTGTGTGTGTGTGTGTGTGTGTGTGTGTGTGTGTGTGTGTGTGTGTGTGTTTAATTGAACATTGGAGGAGTTGAGCAGTGAATGTCTCAGCAGTTAAGAGCACTCACTGGCTGCTCCTCCAGAGCACCCAGGTTCTCTAGTCTCAGTGGTGGCTGACAACTGGCTGTAATTTCAGTTCCTATGGATCCAATGCCCTCTTCTGGCCTCCAAAGGCACTGCATGCACATGGTCCACACACATATATGCAGGCAAAGCTCCCATAACACATAAAATAAAAGTGAAATAAAAACTTTAAAAAATTATATATCTTATTCTCAAAACCACCTAAAATGGATAAAATAATTTAATCTGCCCAATAGTGAGTTTATTAGGTCATGTGGAATAGCAAGCCCACTTGATGCTAATATTCTAACAGGGTGGAATAAGGTGAGCAATAGTCATTCTCAGGCAGGTAATTGTCCTGAGTAGGGCTGCTGTGTGCATTATAG
This sequence comes from Microtus pennsylvanicus, assembly GCF_037038515.1. NCBI lineage: Eukaryota > Metazoa > Chordata > Mammalia > Rodentia > Cricetidae > Microtus > Microtus pennsylvanicus. The sequence continues at coordinate 143,849,587 of NC_134601.1, forward strand.
AATGTTGAACATCATTTCTGGCTCCTGCCCTCTTGATACACATTTCTTCAGTTGTGGCAACAACAACAAAAATGGTTTTAGACATTGCCTGATGTCCTTTGAAATAATTGTCAGTTGAAAACCATTTTTTTTAAATAATAGGCTTACTCTTGGAAATTTACCTTTATTGTAATTCATAGCTGAATCTAAATAGTCTTTAATCACAATTATCTTCTTTAGTTAATAAATATTACTATTTGACTATTAATAAGAGAATCTATTGTTTTCTATCCTAGAACTTCCAAACCATACTAATCCTCAAAACTATATAGGATGTTTTTAAAAATATAAATTTCGAACTACTCTCTCAGAAGTCTTTATTATATGTCCTTGGAATCAACATTTTGGTAGCTTCTCAGATGGTCTTGGGCACTAATTAGACTTGTTTTTCTTTGTTTGAAAGGCTCATCTTCTTCAGCAAAAACAGTAGATGAGCTATGAGCAGTAGTGGACAAAATGGTGCTTTGTAGGCCATGCCAGGTTTGGTAGTTTAGTCTGAATTTTCATGCTTTTTATTTTTAATAAATCTCTAGAATAATTTAAATTTACAGAAACTTTGCGAAGACAGTACCAAGAGCTTCTGTATATCTTCTTCCTGCTTCTCCAAATGTTAACGTAGCCAAGGCACATTTGTCAAAAGCAAGAAATTGACATTGGTAAAATGTTTTCTTGTACAGTCTGTTCTCATTTCACCAGATGTTTGCCAGCAAGTTCCAGGTCCAAAATTCATTTCTAGAGCCCACGCTGACTTTAGTTGCTGTGGTTCCTGGATCTCACCAACTCTGTGACTTTTGTTTTTCATCACCTCCAGTTAGTCTGAAGAATGTTGTTGTGTTGGGGATCATCTGCTCTTTTCTCAGGTTAGAAAGGGTTATAGGTTTTGTAGAAGAGGTGAAGTTGAAATGGTATCTGCTGTGTTTACCTTCCATTGTGGCAGGGTAGGGATACATTTGTGTTACAGGGCAAATGTAGAAGTCAGGGCCGAGAGGCTGGAGAAAGTGCAAGATGCTGGTTACATCTTGTAGGAGCTGATTCTCTTCTTCTACCATGTGGGTCCCACAGATCAAATGCAGGGTGTCAGGCTTTTATTCTCATTTTTCCATCAGTCTAGAAATTTATATTTTGTTTGGTAACTTTTTAAATTTTTTCAGATTTATTTATATATAATTGCCAGATACTACATTTTAAAGTATATAATCTAGTGACCTGACCTATCCATATATTATAAATGATTACAACAAACAGTTATGTCTTGAAATTGTTTGTTTAAAATCTCTTATTATTATATGTATGTTTGTGGGTGCACAACTATGGAGGTTAGGACAACTCTGTTAAGTTACTTCTCTGTTTCTGCTTTCACTGGATTCTGAGGGTTGAACTCAGTTTTCCGTGTTGTGCAGCAAACTTTACCCACTGAGTCATCTCAATGGCCCATAATTGTTGTTTTGTGATAAAAGCATTTAAAGTCTCAGCAATTTTCCAGTATACAATAAGGTATTACTAACTATAGCCATCATACTATATATTAAATCCTAAGAACTTACTTATCTTAAATGTGTGTTGGGGGGTTGTGTTGTAGATTAAACCCCATGCATTTTAGACAGGAGATAGCTCAACATACTAATCATATAACTACACAAATTTATATGATGTAACCAGCATCTTGCACTTTCTCCAGCCTCTCGGCCCTGGGCTCACCCATGTTGTTGCAAATGGCAAGATCTTTTTTTGACAGAATAGACGTGAGTGTGTGTGTGTGTGTGTGTGTGTGTGTGTGTGTGAGAGAGAGAGAGAGAGAGAGAGAGAGAGAGAGAGAGAGACAGACAGACAGAGACAGACAGAAAGAGAGAGACAGAGATACAGAGAGAGAGAGGAGAGTGAGATTTTTTTGAGATAAGGCTTTATTACATAACCCTGGATGACCCAGAACTCACAGAGATCTGCCTGTCTCTGCCTTCCACATTCTAGGATTAAAGACATATGCCACCAAGAGTAGTCCATACCATACTTTTTTTGTCCACCCAGTTGTCAACAAGACCCCTAAATTTGATTCCATTTCTTGGTTAGGGTGAATAATGCCTCAATAACGTAGGAATTCTTTCTGGGTAGTGATTTGATTTCTTTTTAATATATACCCAGAAGTGGGATTGCTGGATTAATTTTTTTGAAGAAGTATTATCATAATGACTATATATAACAATTTAAATTCCCACTAGCGATGCACAAGGGTTCTTGTTCTTCTTGCTTCACATCCTCAGCAATGCATTTCCCTGTGTGATAATAGCCTAACATGTATGTGAAGTTGCTATCTCATCATGAGTTTGATTTGCATTTTCTTGATTAGTGACATTCAGTACCTTTTCACGTGATGTTTCTAATTTTACTGAGAGTTTCAAAGAAGTGCTTTGCATTTCAATTTTCTTTTCAATTCCATTAGGTTTCTGTTCTCGTATTTCTTATTTCCTTACTTTCACTAACATTAGGTATGATTTGTTCATTCTCTAGTTTCTTAAAGTTTGAGCATAAGTTACAGATTTAAGTATGATTTTTGACATTGATCTAAGAACTACAGCTAACAGCATGCCTGCGTGAAGCATATGTACACACATGTTCTCATGAAGCACAGACTAGCCTTCCTCAGTTAGGTACAGTGGACACCAAGTTTGGGGGCTGTGTCAACACCACAATCAATAGGGATCTCAGAAATATGAAAAATAAGGCACAATTCAGATGGTGAAAAGGATATTTGCGTATATAAGACGACTAAAACAAGAGGACTTCACTTAGCTAGGAACATGAACAACAAGCATGTCTGAGAATAGCTACAAAAGTAGACTCAAGTATTGATGGGTAGTACACACCTAAGTGTGGAGGTAGTTACAGGAGAATTTTAACAAGTATACAGATAAGGATCTACTGCATATATATTTAATACTGATTTTTCCCTATACGTATGACTTTAGCTGTATCATGCAACTTTCAACACATTGTATTTTCATATTTATTCAATTCAAGATTTGGCAAAATACAGCCCACAGCATGCATTAGAAAATGAAGTTTTTGACTGGGTGGTAGTGGCACATGTCTTTAATTGGGAGGTAGAAGAAAGTGGATCTAGGTGAGTTTGGGGCCAGTCTGGTCTACAGGAGCTAGTTCCAGGACAGGCTCCAAAGCTACAGAGAAACCCTGTCTCCTAAAACCAACAAAACAAAATGAAGTTTTATGGGATTATGGTCATATTCATTCTTCTATCTATTCTGCTGGGTTTTATTTTTTTTTTAACCACAACCAAAGATTTGTTTCATGGCAGGCAATGTATAGTCCACAAGGGCTAAAATACTTTCTATCTGGTCCTTTATAGAGAAAGTAATTTAATATTTAATTTAGTGAAAAGTATTTTTAAAGCCAGTATAGTGGCACATTCCTGAGACACGATCATGAGTATCAGGCCAACATAGGCTATATGTTAGTTCAAGATCAACTTGGGTTACCTATTAGAATACTGTCTCAAAAAAAAAAAGAAATGAAAAACAAAAAATTGGAGATTAGAGAGATGTCACTAGGATCACTTGCTACTCTTCCAGAGAACCAGAGTTCAATTCCCAGTACCCCATATTGGGTGGCTCAGAAATGCCTATACTCAAGCTCTCAGTGCATCCTCTGGTGACTTCCATGGTCACTTATACTCAAGTGTATATACCCTAAAAAAGACAAACTTGCTGTTTTCTACAGTTAGTTAAACTTGTTTTATGACACAGGCTTCAGTCTGTTTTGTTTATATTTCATGCTCATGTGATAATAATGTAAAATCTGTTGCTTGGTAAAATGCTATATAAATATCTATTATGCCAACTTAATTGATAATGTGCAAGTCATCTCTCTCCTTTATTTTCTGCCTACTTATTTGATATATTAATGAGAGAAATGTTGAGCTCTACAGGTGTCACTGAGGATTTGTGTATTTCTCTTTTCTAATTATTGAGGCTTCACCTTGTGTACTTTGAAGGTCTATTAATTGCATATGCATTAGAATTGATAGATTTTTCTTTGGAAAACCCTTGCTTATATAATAACGCCATCTAGCTCTGATTATCTTCCCTGTTTTAAAATCAATTTTATCTGAAATTAATTAATTAATAAGGTTACTGTTTTTTAATTTGGTTAATATTTCATTCTGTATTTTTGTTAATTTTTATTATTTTTATTACTTTAAAAAATAATATCAATCCAAATTTCCACTTCCTCCCCTCCTCCCACTTCCCTACCACTCCCCCACACACCCTCCTCCTTACCCCCTCCCCCACACACCCTCCAATCTTAAGAGAGGTTCAGTCCCACTCCTGTGGAATTTGTTGCCTCAATCCTGCTTGGCCCAAGGTGGAGTTTGTTGCCTCAGGCCTACTTTGGCCTAGGTTACTGGCTTTGACCTATTTCTGTAAACCCTGGTCTGGATCCACTCCTGCAAAGGTCCTTGGCATGGAGTTGGTCCTGCAAAGGTCTCTGGCTCTGATCTACTGCCTTGGAGCTCCCAGGCTCAGGAGCCCCCAGAACCGCAGAGGCTTACTCCCTCAGAGGTCCCAGACTCACTCTAGGACCCACAGAGGTTCCAGGTTACTGCCTATTCCCTTCGATGTCCCAGACCAATGCCAGGACCTATAGAGGACCTGGCTCAGGCCTACTCCCTCTGAGGTCCCAGACTCACACCTGGCCCCACAGAGATCTCTGGTTCCTGCCTTTCCCCTCTCGGAGGTCCCAGATTCACACCCAGACTGTCAGAGGTCCTGGCTCAGGCCTAGTTCCTGAGAGGTCCTAGACTCAAGTCCAGACCCACAGGGGTCCTGGCTTAGGTATACTCCCTTGAAGGCCCCAAATTCACATCTGGACCCTCAATAGTCTCTGACTCTGGCTCACTCACTCAGCAGTTACTCTCCTGTACCTGTTCCAGTGGACTTCACTGTCTCTGGACCAGGACCCTGGTTCAATCCTGGTCCACCAGTGTCCCAGGCCTGGATTGGCTCACAGCTCCTGCTCCCATGGAGCTTGCTTCCTCAGGTTCACTACAGCCTAGGTAGCTGGTTCCATCTCACTCCTGTGGAATTTGTTGCCTCAATCCTGCTCTGGCCCAAGGTGGCGTTCGTTGCCTCAGGCCTACATTGGCCTAGCTTACTGGCTTTCGATCACCTTCTATATTTTTATACTTAGGCCACATACCACTGAAGGTATACAGACAAGGCATTGCCTTCTAAGGTTGCTTAGAATAAGTCTTTGTATGGTCATATCACTAACTTGATAGACTCGTTTATTTTAGTTTGCTTTTAACTTTTAGAACTGCTTTTCCCCCCACATTTACTTTTGGCTTTGAAATACTGACATGCTTTCCAATATCAAGTTATATAAAAGGGTACATTGAGACAATTTTCACCTGCATCCATGCTACTACATGACCCTCTCTTTCCTCTTCTTATCAGCCACATTTTCCACAGAGCCTTTTTGCCAAGAGTAAGAAAATGTAAACAGTTGCCTCTTCTTTGACTCAGTACTTATCATAATCTATAGATACTATGTGCTGTAAACTCCTAGTTTAGCTTGTTCACTAGGTCTGTGTGAGGGTACAGTTGACTGTTTTATTACTTGCCTTTCCTGTTTGTTTCTGTATTAAACTTCAACCCTCCAGTTATTTCAGTGCCAAATATAATGAGATCTATCTCATTCTTGTGCTTTGTCCAGGTCTCAGAACTACATTAAACTTAGCATTCATATTTTGTTTACCTTGGTTTTTCAGATGTAGTACTCATTATTCTTTATTGTTTTGTTTGTTTAATCAGTTTATATCTGTTTTTGAGACACATTTGTAAACTCCTTGAGGTCAAAACTTCTCCATCACCATAGGAAATAAAATGCTGATCTGTTTGGAATATAGTGATAGCTGAATACACATTAATTGAAGCACACGTTTTCTTGGTCTGATTGGCTTTGGTCATGCTCGCCAACAAATCTATGCTAAATTCCAGGTTTCCCAAAGATTAAATCATGAATGTTTAACTCAAAATGTAAGTCAGAGGGGGTCTTAAAAGCATTCAAATTAATGGGTGGGAAAGGAGGCACAAATCTTTCTATTCAGAGGATTAAAAATAAAAGTTTGATATTTACTTTTAAAATTTATTTATTTATTTATTTATTTATTATGTATACAATATTCTGTCTGTGTGCATGTCTGCAGGCCAGAAGAGGGCACCAGATCTCACTACAGATGGTTGTGAGCCACTATGTGGTTGCCAGGAATTGAACTCAGGACCTTTGGAAGAGCAGGCAATGCTCTTAACCACTGAGCCATCTCTCCAGCCCTGATATTTACTTTTAGAATGTAACTTTAAAACACACTCAAGGAAAATTCTTTCAAAGAGGCATTGCTTTGGTGCCTGGCCTCAATTCCCTTTTGATTTATTTCCATAGTTGGTGACTAGAACTTGGCTGGTTAAGTAGGGGAGCTGGAAGGAGGGCAGGCTGCCTGGTAAGACTTGTGTGTTGACTTGGATTGTTTTTATCTTGTTTGGTATTTTGCCCACTAGTCTTTGTACTGCTAAATTAGTGGAGATTCTTTTATTTTGTTTGTTTTGTTTTAAAAAGAAAAACAAAAACCAAAGAAACCAGACAATTTTCAACAGTTGAAAGCGTGACAGTAAGGGTTGGAAAGATGGCTTAGCAGTTAAAGAATGCTTGCTGTTCTTGCAAAGGACTGGAATTCAGATACCAGGACCCAAATCTGGAAGCTCAGGAACAACTGTCCAAAACTCTAGCTACAGGGAGTCCAATGACCTCGTCTGTCCTCCACAAGGCACTTGCAGCACTCCACATGCACGCATACCCACACACATACATAATTTTTAAAAATGTGATACAGTTGTGTAATAGTACGGGAGCTGTGCATCCTAAGATGAGACTCAGTGCTTATTTGTTTTATGATAGGGATAGGGAAAAGTTAAAATGATGTGCCTTTTTATCTCCATCCTTCTTCTTTCCCACCTGATGAAGATACTGGAAATTTCTCAGAGAAGAATCAAAAAATGAATGCTGGGTTTAATACATACCTGTAAAGGCAGAAGGATGGAGAAAAGCTCAAGGGCAGACTAGTCTACATAGTGTCTTTCAGGGCTACATAGTGAACTATGTCAAAAATCTAAAACAAATTCAAGAATAAGCTTTACAATATATTTATATTCGTGGTGAGAAAAAACTTCTTGGGGTTCATTTTAGGTCCTGTGATTGCCCTGGAATTTAATGGAGATGGTGCTGTAGAAGGATGTCACCTTATCGTAAACGAGATATTCAACGGGACAAAGGTACAGATCTTACTTATCTTAATCTAATTTTCCATTTTATCTCCTTTCCCTTACAACCAAATAGTACTTGTATCTATAGTATATTCTTTAACCCATAGGCTCACAACCATATGTAACTCCAGCTTCAGAGGTCCAATATCCTCTTCTGACCTCTGAAGAAACCAAGCATGTAAATGGTACACATACATACATGCAGGCAAAACATTCATACATTTAAAAAGTAAATCTAAAAACTTCTTAAAGATAAAACCCTAAGCTTGGGCTGGAGAGATGGCTCAGAGGTTAAGAGCACTGGCTGATCTTCCAGAGGTCCTGAGTTCAATTCCCAGCAACCACATGGTGGCTCACAACCATCTATAGTGAGACCTGGTGCCCTCTTCTGGCCTGCAGGCATACAAGGAGGCCAAACACTGTATACACAATAATTAAATAAATCTTAAAAAGAAAACCCTAAGCTTATGACTTTGTTCTATAAATATGTGGCCTTTGGTATTTAAGGGCCACAGAACTAATCTTGTGTTTGTTTTGTATTTTAAATAGATGTTTGTATCAGAAAAGAAGGAGACAGCATCTGGAGATGTTGACAGCTTCTATAACTTTGCTGAGATACAGATGGCGATTTGAAGCAGACTGTGGTATTAAGCCCTTTCTAATCTTTATATAGAGAGTTTGATAAAATACTTATGTATATTAGTCTTAAGCCATTAGTAATTTTTACTAATTCTAAAATTGTTAAAGGCTATTTTTAAATAATTCTTTGAATACCATATCATTTACTTGAAGATCTAAAATAGTTCATTTAAATTAAGTAATTTTAGTCATCTTATAAACTATTTAACCCCTTCAATGAGCTTTCAGGTTTTTTTTTATATAATACTCTTATTAGAAAACAGAAGTTGCTACCGGTTAACAATTTTAATACTAATTAAAAATTCTTTCAAATCTTTGATAATTTAAACTTTCCTTAGTGCTCTATGGCATTCATTTGATATTGTATTTTGTTACTTATTTTCTCTTTTTATTTAGAGGAATTTGTTACTAGGTAATAATTAAATAAACTTATGTACTTTTTAAATGCATATCCAGTTAAATAATTATTTTCTTCTTGCATTATATGGCTAATGAGATTTTGTACATGGAGTTGACATACTATTTTGTAAATTGAAAATTTTTTTAAAAAAATAGGAATTTGAAAGCTGAATGTGTAGTCCCAGGCTACTTGGGATGCTAAAGTGGAAGAAGCTCTGGAGCTCGGGAGTTCAAAACTATCCTTGACAACATAGTGAGATCCTATTTTAAAAGAAAGAAAAAAACTAAGATATTTGGTAATCAGCTTTGCAAATACTTCTTACTGATGCTGACATTGCCATTTTAAGAACTAACTTCTTCATAAGTTGTATTGCTCTTTTTAAAATACAACTGCCAGATGATTCTTCTGTTTCCTAGTAAGAAAAAGCCTATGCAATATAAAACTATAGAACAGCAATCACCAGCAGATTTGACAGAAGTGATCACTGTCTGATAGCTCTTGTGACTAGCAAGAGACCTAGAGCAAAATCTGTGACTTTTAGATAAGAAATACTTTTGGGTAAGGTCTGATGATAAGCTAGGCAGGTTATTCCAGATCTCCATACATGTTTTTACTCATGTAAAGTAATGTTCAAGTATGATAAAAATGTTGGTAACCTGAAATCATTATTTCTCAAATCCATTTAATGATAGTAATTTTCCAGGAGGTGTGGGAATTGTTTTCAAGGGAAACTGCTCTAATCAGTTCTGAAGGTGTTAATAGGTTGCTCTTATCACATTTACAGCAAACAGGGGCAGCTTTCTTAGGCCTATTTAAAGGAATCTGAAACTCTATTTTTATAAAACTAAGACTGAAAATGGCCACTTGTAAAAATTCCTCTTATGGTTGTTACTAAAACTGTATTTTTCATGTTTAAAATGCTTTAAATCAACTTATAACTACCTGTTGAACTGTTAATGTGTAGAAATAATACTTTGTTATGCTAAATTAATAATATGGAACACCTACCCTGTGCCTAGCCTTGTGCTGACTGTCATCATTTGAGCATTTTTTTTTTATAAAAGCATTGTGTTCTACAAAGTCAATATGATCTCATGAGGTACAAATAAAAACTTCTGGCAGGTATAATAGAATTTCTGTCATATTTTACAAATGATCTTTACAAATTGTGGTTAGAGGCATTAACATTTCCCTGAGCTAAGCTAAAGTAAATGCATTCTTTTCTGTCTTGGTTATTAAATGTTATTATTCACATTTAAAATAATCTCAATACTTGTTTTTTCAGAACTAAAATGCAGCGTTATACAAAGCTATACCTTAAGTTTTTATCTTATCTGTAACGTTGTGCAAAAACTCAGGAATATAATGTAAAGGAGACATTAAGATTTTTCCACCAAATTTAGCCTGTTAACCAAAGCCTAAAATTTTCTATTCAGTTAGATAGGAACTTTCACTGATGTTGACTATTTACTGACATTGATAATTGTCAGTTGGCTATTGAATATTTGAAAGATTTTTAAAATAAGTAGTTCTGTGTTGTTTCTGTAATTCTAAACTTTGATAGTATTCATGATATACTAAATACATTTCATTTCTGAGTAGTTTTTAAATTTATGAAAAATAAATAGCAATGAAAATGATTTTATTGTCATATTTGTTTAAACATCTTATCAGTTTACTTGCATTAATAGTACTGCTATTTTTCTTTTGGGTCTGTATATGTGTAGCTTTTATATGTAAATTTAGTGTTTATAAAATGTGCTTTGCAATAAATGTTAAAATTAAAATGGTTCAACACTAACTTTTTGAAGAGTACTTCTATATTTTTTATACATGTACCAAAATTTGATACAGTTTTTATTTTCCTTTTGGGTGTTTTGTTACACAATTTTTAATTTTAAAAACAAAATAAAGTGGTCTAATCTATGTGTCATATTAATGAGAAACGAACTGTATGCTGAGTGAGTGTATATATGTTTGATGTATATATGTGCATGTTTATATATGCAAGGTACTCTGAAAAAATGAAAAGGAAGCAACATATTTTAATATAAGGAATTTCTATCATAATGTTTTCTTCGGTAAAATAAGTTACATTTTAGTATGAGCGACTATTTGCTAAGATTAGGCATCTTTCTCTTCCATATTAAAAAAAAAAGCTGTGTGTAGCATATAGAGTTATAATCCCAGCACTTGGAAATTCAAGGCCAGCGTAGGTTATGCATTGAGTCCCAGGCAAGCCTGGGCTACATAGTGAGAGCCTCTCAAAAAATAAAGAATTGTCATAAACTTTCTTTCAGATTTAGAAAAGTAGATGATAGTTTTAATTGTCAAATTTACCAGTTTTTATACTCCTTTCCTAGCTCATAAAACAAATACTGAAAGTGCAAGTTAGTTTTAAAAGATATAATATGGTGTTTATTTCCACTTCTAAAGGTTCTGCAAGTTAGTTTTAAAAGATATAACATGATGTTTATTTCCACTTCTAAAGATTCTGCAAGTTAGTTTTAAAAGATATAACATGATGTTTATTTCCACTTGTAAAGGTTCCGCAAGCACAGTAAGAACACTTGGAGCATTGGAAACAAGCAGAAATGACAACAATAATAAAATTACTTCATGTTGGATAATTCATGTCTAAACTTTGTTTTCCTCATAAAAGATATATTTAAGTTTTCTATATAAAAGGGAAGGTGATTTTGATGCACATTAAAATTTGAGAAGCTCATTTCATACTGTTAGTTCTCCAAGCTCTAGAATCAAGATGCCTTCAAAACCCATTGTAGTACTGGAGAGATGGCTCAGAGGTTAAGAGCATTGACTGCTCTTCCAGAAGATCTGAGTTCAATTCCCAGGAACCACATGGTGACCCACAACCATCTATAATGAGATCTGGGGCCCTCTTCTGGTCTGCAGGCATACATGCAGGCAGAGCACTGTATATATAATAAATAAATCTTTTTTAAAACCCACTCTAGAAAATATATCTTTGAAAAGCACCTCCTTTGCAGTTGATGGCAATTAATGTGCAGAGTATAGACTGGTGAGTTCTCGGCCCTAAATGGGACATCTGCATCACACTAATCCCTACAAAGCTCAGGGATCTTCTTGGAATAGGACTCGGAAAGATCCAGAGGTGGTGGATCACATCAAGGGAACTATATTCTGGATACAAACAGGCAGTTGTACACGTGAACTTAGAGTGATTGTAACTCCATGCACAAGACTTGTGCAAGCTCCAGTCAGATAAAAAAAATCACAGCACAGCCGGGCGGTGGTGGTGCACGCCTTGAATCGGGAGGCAGAGGCAGGCGGATCTCTGTGAGTTTGAGGCCAGCCTGGTCTACAAGAGCTAGTTCCAGGACAGGAACCAAAAACTACGGAGAAACCCTGTCTCGAAAAATCCAAAAAAGAAAACAAAAAAAAAAAACAAATCACAGCACAGAAGGGGAAAGGAGGCACAAAAATCCCACCACTAGCTAAGACGCTCCTGGCATTTAATGACGGCTGAGAGAGAGAGAATCAGGATTCTTTAATGACATGACCCTTGGTAGGTTGACCATAGGCTCTGACAGGCCACACTTCCAAACTAGCTAGCAACACAAACTGTACTTGATGGAAGAAAAACAAATCTCATGAGAAGGAATGAGAAGATAGTGAAGGGAGTTATGGGAGGAGTTGGGTGAAAAGGTAAATATGTTCAAAATGTGTCACATGAAATTCCCAGAGAATGAATGTTTAAAAGATAGATGCAGGAGGTATGATGTAGATGGATGAATTGGTATTGGGTTTCCTGCAATCTTCTGATTTCTGTGTTGTGTCCATAAATACTGTACTACTTCAAAAACAGCACAAGATCCTTAAAACAGTTTTGTTTAAAGTACAATACTGAAAAAGCCAGCCGTCATGTATTATAACTTCACTCGGAAGTATCTTTCGAAGGTCCATGTGTTAGGCTCGGCAGATAAAGGGGTTTGCTGTTTGAAGCCACATAAAGGGAGAAATCAGTTACACATAGTCCCCTAACCTCCACACATGTGCCATGACATGTGAGGCCTCTCACAATAATAAAAGTTTTAGAAGGTCCATATTTGGAACATCTGTATTATATTTTTCCCCCAAGGCTTAGGGAACATTGAGGAAGGGGGCAGAAAGATTATAAGAACCAGAAGTCAGGGAGGGCTACTATGAAGTAGTGTCTTCTGAACATAACAGAGTCCTTACACTCCTAAACTGAGCAACTGTAGTTGCCTGGCCAGCATTTGCACAAGATCAAGCCAGTCAACTCTCCAGCACTGTGATTGCCTGCCTGATACTTGCACAAGATCAGCCAAGTCGGTCAACACTCCAACATAGATAAAGGTAAGGCTTATCAGACTCTACCCCTAACTGTTGAAAGGGGAATATGGTGGAAGACCTGGGAGGAATTGGGAGGTGAGTGTGATCTAAATATATTGTACTAATACAATTACAAAAGAATATTTTGTTTGTTTGTTTTCTGAGACAGGGTTTCTCTGTGTGACAGCCCTGGCTGTCCTAGAGCTCACTTTGTAGACCAGGCTGGCCTCGAACTCTCAGAGATCCACCAGTCTCTGCCTGCTGAGTGCTGGGATTAAAGGTGTACACCACCACCGCCCAGCTATACATAATTTTTTAAAGTCCATGTGTTTGGTCACCAGCCCGTGGTGCTGCCAGGAGATGGTGGAACTTTGAGGAAACAGGGTCTAGTGGTATGCCCTTCAAAGGGATATTTGGAGCAGCAACACTTCCCCCTCTCTTGATGCTTCCCAAGCACTATTAGGTAAACAGCTTTGCTATATTTCCAATTCCGTGCCAAGATGTCTCGCCACAGGCCTGGAAGCAATGAATCTGTTGACCATGTACTGAAACCTTTGAGAACACGGACTGAAATAAAGTTTCCTGCTTAAACGTTGGTTTTTCTCAGGTATTTGGGAGAGCACCATAAATCTTAGTAGTGCAAAGCTTTTTGATAAGTGAAGTATTGACTTCACTATTTATTGGCTTGTTTCTGTTACTTGGTATATACAGAACGTTGGGGAGGAGCAGAGATAAGCCATTGGAGTTCATCCCTTTCCTTACATGACAGTGTGGCTCTTAGCAGGAAGATGTTCAGAAACTGAATTTTTTTCCTTTTTTCGTGATTTTGTACGTTGGTGAAGGTTTGTTTTCACCTACAAATGGTGAACGTCATTGGTAGAGCCCTCAGCATTGTCAGCGGGCTCTGCTCCTCCTGGCACCTGCCTTTGCTGCTTCAGTTTAATCTGGTCCACTTGTAATTAGACTCATGGAAAATAACTAATTAACTGATGCTTGTTGTGTCCATTGGAAGTGAAAAGTAATTTATAAATGTTAAGTATCATTGTGCTCAACAAAGTGGATGTGATGCTTTTTAAATAGTTTAGTGGTAAGGGCCATCCACCTCGCCGTCACTAGGCAGTTGAGTAGGGAACTTAAGTGCTGTTTTGTTACAGCGTGGCACACTTTCAATTGTAAAGTGGAGTCTGCTTTGTTAGGCTCATTAATAGAACATTTCATACTATTTTTTAACTTAGAAGCAGATAGTGATTTACAGAGAGTTTGAAGTGTTGAGGATGAAGCCCAGGGCCTCTCCAACCTCCTATGTGAAGCCTTTTCCAACAATCCCACACAGAAAGGCCTGGTCCCTGCTTGATGCTCATATAATGCTCCATTCAGATTTCCAAAAACCCATTTCTATGCCTGTCTGGCTGTTTGTATTTCTAGTCTAGCATCTCTATCACCTAGGAACTGGTTAAAATAAGCCCCACTCTAGATCTGTTGACTAAACATCTATGAATATATTATTCAGGCAATTCAGGTCTTTATGTGCATTTATACTAATATATGAGAAACGAATTCTGTATTATTTGACCCCAAGCTCTAGAATCAAAGCTCAGAAGTCATTATGTTCATAGGGAGTACATTAGTGTCCAATAATGTGATCTGTGCTTAATAAGTGTTTTTGATTAGATTATCCACCATCTATTATGCAATTTTTAGTTTCTTGTGTAATTAACTCTTCTCTTCATGTACTCTCCTTGGCTTGGAAATTAAAAACACTTTTCAATATTAAACTTGTTTTGTTTGTTTTGTGTTGAAGTAGTAACTACCATCTCTGCCCACAGAGGTTCCTGGGAAGCTTTAAGAATATCAGTGATGTTCACTAGAAACAAGATCACGGACATTTCCGTCACTTAAGTTTTTATCTGATGTGTTTCTATCTTGAAGCTTAGGTGATTTCTTGATGCTGGGCTGAATTAAAGAACAGCTATTGGCTTTGGACTTAAGGGAGAAGTTAATTACTTGGTACCCTCAGCTCTGTCACCCTCTGTATCTTTTGACATCTTTCCACTTCAGATGTTCAGATAGGAGCTTAGGCATTTGTAAAATATGTATGATTGTCCAGGAAAGCTCAATGTTTCCAGATTTGTGGCCTTATTTTTTTCTTAGAGTGAAGGTTTAGCTGTAAGTCTAAACAGAAGAAAAGTAAAATCCCAAATTTATAATTTACTTTTATTTATTTTGATAGTTTTTCTTCCCATTACTTAGTATAAATACATTTATGTCTTTATCTGAGTCTTGGACTTTATTTAAAAGTGCTTACATTTAGTCAGTGGTAACAGACCAGAATCCACAAGGCATATGATCACCCTTTTCTGGTTACTATTTTAAAAACAGCATAATACAGAAAGAAAGAACCATGTGCATAAATGCAGTGGTTATATCTGGAGTCAGATGTTTCTGACTTTTTGCCAGGGCTCAGCTGTTCAAAAGGAAAAAATGCTTACCATCCTTTACACGTCTTTAGTCAGGCATAGCAAATCTTTTGGTGTTCACATGTATTCATAGAGGAAATATATGATGAAAGGTTAGAGCAGTGCTGTCTCGATAGGGCAGCATTTGAGTCCAATATGGTATTGCTCACACTGCAGCTGGTAGACAGCACCATGTATAGGTGCTGTTCTGATTTGTATGTTAATGTTAAAGACAAGTAAAAATAGAAGCCTCAGGACATGTCATGCTCATAATGATACCTTATTAAGAACTCTTCCATGAGTACATATTTTAAATTTTGAGGAAAAAACACAACATGAGATGTACTCTCAACACATTTCAAATGTACCATACTGTACATGCACTTTTATAGGTAAATTGTTATAAGAAAATATACGAAGAGGTACCACCTACTTTAACTGAAGGAGCAGAAATCATCTAAGTGTAGTTGGGTTTGCGTTTTAAAGTGCATTTAAGGTACAGGACATTAGGCTTAGTGGTAAGCACCTTACAAATGAAATCTGCATAAATAAGAGATGTTCTACTTAAGCATGTATTTATGATTAAGGAAATTGGGGTTAGTTAACTTACCTGTGGCAAAACAAAAATGGGCAAACAATTCTGGACCAAGGTCAGAGAGGGAACAGTCTAACTGCAAAGCCTCTACTTTCAAACATTATACTGTACTCAGCAATAGCGGTAACATAACCTTTTTATTGAGTACCTGTGGTAGCTAGGCACTGTGGTAGTGTAAAGTCTGTATGATTGGTTCCATTTTGACAAATGAAGAAATTGAAACTTAGGTCAAATACCCTCTTTGTTTAGTTTCGCATATTTGAAATTGGATAATAGGGGTCTATTAAGATGTAAGGTCAAAGCCCATATTCTATGTTTGGGTCTTACACTGATGTAGCAAAGTCTTATCCTATGAGTGCTAGAGGGAAAAAGGGAAAGAACATTGTCTTGAAGCTGAGAGCCTCTGATTCTAGGCATAGCTACTTCAAAGGGAGGCCTGAGCAAAAGGGTACATCCAGACAGATGAAAATGACCACCTAACTTTAATCCTTTGGAAATTCCACTTTCTGTGACTATTTAGCCTGCTGCCAAAGAACCCCCCTGCAATCCAGTGGAACATCCCCATTAGGCAGAGAGCCTGGGGCAAAGAGAAGACAATCCTGAGCTACTTTGCCTCTAAAGACCGGCATTACCAGAGGAAATAAATATCTGTTTGTGCTGGGGTATAAACCAATGTGTGTCTCTTTGCCCCTATTCCAGAGAGAGGCATGTGCCAAAATAACTTAAGAGTATTTTTCAAAGTATATATGACCCTCCACTTATAAAGCCTATACACATGTTGAGTGTGCAAAACATTAAAGGTGAAAGTGTGGATCAAAGATAGGGTGATCCCATCTCAAAAAAAAAATATCTCTTTTTACTGAGAAGAAATCTCACTGTTAGGTTAGAAAACCAAGACCCGAAAGTGATGGGGGCCAGACTGACAACGGAACCCTCCAACATCAAAAAAATGGGATGGAACTTTATACCTCTTACAGTTTTGATCTTTGAACTTGGTAAATGGATTATCTACTTCAAAATAAAAGTTGAATTTCAAAATAAAAGTGTTGGAAAACAAAAGATAAAAAGAAACAGCAAGTGGAACTGCTTCTTCCAAAACCAGTTAGGCAAGGTTTCTGTTCTGCATTTCTGAAATGGAACTGAGGGACGGCAAGGATTAGTGCTCAGAGACAGCTGGAAAGAGGTGACCTTTGGCTCCATACCAAAGACTGGCCCTGGGGCCCAGAGAGGAATTTTGTTGCTTCATGACCAATGGAGCAATGGAGTTGAAGAAGAACTTCTAACTTGATCAATAGATAAGAAGTGCGCAGCTACATAGCAACTCAACTAACAGAACTTTTATTGTTGCTCTGTAGCTCATAAGAATGACAGTTACCGCTGTTCATGCCACTTACACTTCCCAAGGATGCTTTTAATCTTGTCACAGTCCCAGGTATTTCTTTATTCACGCCCTCCCTGTATCAATTTTCACTGTATTCTGTTTGTCCCTTATTCTGTTTTTTAATTTTAAAATCATTTTTGAAAGATTTATGCATATGGCTGTTTTGCCTGCATGCACTTTCATGCTGGGTGCCTGCAGAGGTCAGAAGAGGTCACTGGATCCCCTGAGCTGGAATTACAGATGTTTGTTAGCCACAATATGGACATTAGGAACTGAATCCAGGTCTTCTAGAAGAACTAGTACTCTTAACCACTGGCTATTCTCACCAGGTCCTTCTCCCTTACTGTTTAAAATGTCTCCCTAGATTGATTCCTTCCATGGATAACAGTTGTTTTTGCCAAGTACTTTGATAGAATTGAATTTTCCAATTTGGGGACTTGGTCTCTTTTTATTTAAGATTTATTTATTATATATACACAGTGTTCTGTCTGCATGTGTCCCTTCAGGCCAGAAGAGGGCACCAGATCTCATTACAGATGGTTGTGAGCCACCATGTGGTTGCTGGGAATTGAACTCAGCACCTGTGGAAGAGCAGCCAGTGCTCTTAACCTCTGAGCCATCTCTCCAGCCCTGGGACTTAGTCTCTTTATCTAGATCCTCTTGCCTTTACCCTCTCTACCTCATTTGTCATCAAGGTAGAAGATTCGATCATGCTCAGGTGTGCAGTGTTTGTCTACTTTTGATACTTTTGAGCAAGATGGATGACCATGAGTTTAAGGTTACTGTGGACTATAAAATGAGACCCTACAAACCAACAAATGAACAGCAAAAGAGTCTAAAGTCCTCTACTTTTATCTCTATTTTTGTCTTCTAGATATTTGAGACAGGATCTCACTAAGTAGTCCTAGCAGGCCTGCAATTTACTATGTAGATCACGCTGGCTATACACTCACAGAGATCAACCTACTGAGGTTAAAGGTGCGCACCATCATGCCTGGCTAATCTAGATACTATTTTGAGACAACAGAATTTAATGCCAAATGTTTAACAAGAACTCATTATAATATCTAAATTGGGAAATGGGCAGTATTTGTATCGAACCACCTATACAAAATTCAATTTTCCTTTCAATAAAAGATGTTAGAGCCAGGCGGTGGTGGCGCACGCCTTTAATCCCAGCACTCGGGAGGCAGAGGCAGGCGGATCTCTGTGAGTTCGAGGCCAGCCTGGTCTACAAGAGCTAGTTCCAGGACAGGAACCAAAAAGCTATGGAGAAACCCTGTCTCGAAAAATCCAAAAAAAGAAAAGAAAAGAAAAGATGTTAGAAATAGAAAGAAGCAGGGAGACAATTATTAAGCATCATATTTTCTCCTATTGGAACCTCCTAGGTGGGTGGAAGGGTAGGAAGAGATGAAACTGTTTGAAAAAGCAAAGGGAGTTTCTCATTTGTGACCACATGTTTTGTTTGAAGTCAATGCAAGATGTAGCAAAGGAGAAAATTCCTGAGGCTGGGGATTAAATCTGGAGATCCTGGTTCCAGTTGTAAAAGAGGCTTTCAAAACTAGCAAAATCAGTATATCCAGAAAGCCATGCTGGAGTTGACTTCATGTTAGAATTCAATTCCTTTAAAATTTACACAACGCTTTTTTCGTCAGGTTTAGTAAGTTCCAGACAAAAAGCATTCTAGCAACATTGTCAAAGCATATCCAAGTAGTAAATGGGGCATGATATTGATGGAAGGTTGAGGTGTGTGAAGGATGGCCGTGGTGCTTACGTTCTTTTCCTTGAGATATACAAACCTTTCTCACAGCTACCAGGACCCTACCAAGCATGGCTGGCTGTTCATCTGATTCCATTTTCTCAGTTCCAACTTTCTACCCAATATGTGCATTCAAATAATAAGAAAATAGTAGACCTCCCAGTCTTACATGTAATAAACTGAAAGTATCACTTCTGTCCTTCCAGACAGTCTCGCCATCCTCGCATCTCTTTCCATTGGTAGCCTGCAGTTTTCCCAGTTCTGCTGCTCACATTTTAGGATTAGGTCAGAGTGGATTTGCATCTTGTTAAGTAGCTCTTAACTAAGATGCTTTGGACAATGTTTCTTTTGGTCATGTTTTCCTTTTTGTGCTCAACCTCAAAATTCTGATGGGTGCTACTGACCCTGCAATGGTTTCATCAGTCTGCTAACTAGACTCCTTACTTGAGAGCTCGTCTCCTTGCTTGTTGCCTCCCTACACTGAGAGTAAAATCACAGCAGAAAAAAAAAAGCATAGCTCTGGGGATTGTAATCTGTAGTCTTGGATCAATTTGTGACATTTTCTACTTTGAAACTCTTAAATAATTCCTCTTCCCAGATAGGTAACAATATTTTAAAGACCAAACCATCAAAAATGGAACAGAAACCTTGAGAATGAAACTCAGAAGGAGGCTGCATGCTTAGCAATCCATTGATTTCCAGTTCAAACTTCAGCAGAGAGAAGGGAATGGAAGAAGGAAAAGAAAGAAAACAGAACAGCAATTATATCCCATGTGCCCCCTCTCAAAGTGGACAGTGACTATCATAGGCCATGATGTTAACAGATAATGGCTTCAAGAAATCAATTCTCTGCTTGAGCCGTTAGCCAATAGTCACTATTGGATCAGAGGCAATCAATGAAAAGTCTTGTTTGCTTATGTTCCTTTCTGTATCAGAATCCCTTTTCTCCCTGGCATCGGAGATATTCAAATTCTGCCCAGCATTCAGCACAGGCCCGAGCTCTCTTTGCTTCAGGAAACCACTGATGCCTATGCTTTTTCCAAACAAGTCAGGTGGAGTGGCAAACCCTCAGATCTGAGAGTAACATACTTCCTGCTACATACTACTGTGAAAATCCCTGTCACCTAAACAATACCTTGAATTTCTTCATCTGCAAAACAAGAATTCTGACCAGTTTGGCAGTTATTTGGGGGCATTCTACAAAATAAGGTAAAGATTCTAGCCTTTGGTCTTAGTTTCCCTCTCTAAACATATTTTTTCTTTTGTCTTGTCTTTCTGAAATGACACAGCTCTCTGTGGACCTATTCTAAGACCTCTGTACACATCTCCTCCAGGCTCAGGCAGCCTGAAACTGCCTGAAGCCAGATGAATGCAAATATGGACTTGTTTGAGGAGACTCTGGGACAATAATACCACTGAATCAGTAACTCATTGAATACCTCACATGAGCTACCAGTAAGAAGTGGACTAGAAAAGTGGGGGAAACGATTAAGCAAGGTTCCAAGGTGTACGGGGAACAGTAACACACTAGGAATTAAACAGCTCAAAACTCTGAGGTCAGCAACCCAGAATCTCCACAGTATCTTTAAAGTCCTAACCCTTTCTTTCCATCTCTGTGCTCTGCTATCTTAAACGTGGCTTTGCTTTCTGCAGATAGAGTGGCTCTCATACCTCTAAATCCTGTGCCTGAATTCTAAGCGAAAGACTAGAGCAGGTGAGTGAGTGCTGTCCGCTTTCATCAAGAAGACATTAACTTTGCCAAAGTCTCTCAGTAGACTTGTAGCTCACTGTAACCCAGAGCTGGGTTGCACAGATCCTAGCTTCAAGGAAGCCAAGGAGATATTACACTAGGTCCACTGTTGTCTTGAAAACTGAGATTCTAACAAAAAAAAGCAAATATCACTATTTGTCACATTAATCTGGAAAACTTTTTAGAACACATCAGACAGTTGAATGCCCCAGGACGGGAAGCAAGCTCTTATGTTTGCTCTTTGACATCCACACCAGGTCAACAAATACTTTAGGAGGATCCTTGGTCTCTGACCCTCCGCCTAGCTGCCTCCACAAGACAAAGGAGGTCCTTGGTGAAACATTAAGTAAAAAATACAAAGAATTCATTATTTTTTGTGCAGTTACAGCTAAGTTCTTCCCAAATTAGGGTGATAAAATAAAACACAAAATTAGAAAATGTTGTTACTTGAAAATACTTTTTAAAACCATTCTCATGGTGCTTGGGGTTAGAGGTATTGCTTTGTGTGTTTTTTAAAGAAAGCAAAAGGTTAAATATACAATAGCATATCCCTGGGGGCAATGCCTTCCTTTACATTAAAAATACTTGTAATTCTCTTTAAAAGTTGGTTTGGTTTCCTCTCTTGAACCTTTTGAAGTGTATACTTCCAGTCTACTAGAGAAGTTTTTAAGCAAATGAACAAAATAATGGCCCTCCTTCTGGCATGTTTGCACATGCACAGCAGGCTCTTTACTCCCACTGCCCCCTCTTGTTTCTCGTCCCCATCCCACTCATCCCACTGGTGGCCTCCTCTCGCCCAAACTTTTGCTAAAAAATTTAAACCATAAAATTTTATAGATAATTATGCTCTTTTTTCTGATCTCTGGCTCCCTTTTATTCTCCTTTCTTTCTCTTCTTTGCTATTTCTCTTTCTTCTACCAATTTTTATTTATGTCTTGCTTTATTTAAGGCATATTTGTCATTCATATTAAGTAATTTCTGAAAAGGATCAGCTTTTTGTAACATGGATTTTTTTTTAAAAAAATCTGTTAAAAGTAGGAAAGAAAAGATTTAAGAAAATTTCTGAAATTAACCCAGAATTTCCTTCAAGGAAGCAGTGGAATAAAAACACTTGGATACTATATCCCAGAAAAGTCGAAAATCTCCAAGAAATTTCTAGAGAACATAAGGATCGAAAACACTGCTATTGTGATTTTTTTCAGGACTATTTGTTGTTGTTGTTTTATCGCATCCAGTACACAGTATTTCTGGACGGACTTAGAGAATGCAGACATAGAGGAGGCCTAGAACATTTTTCATGGGCTTCTGTCCCATAAGGCCTTGGTGCTTCTATCTTCAGAAAGCTGACTATAGAGCCTTCTGAGAATTCACTTAGATAATAGTTCCCAAGAGGAATAAGTCTTTCCTAAGGCACACAGAGCACAGTTTACTGTGGACAAGTGGACTGTTTTAAATATGAACAAGGATGGTTCATCTCTAAAGTTGAACATTCTCTGGACTCTTTTTGGAAACTTTTGATTTATAAAAATAGTCTAAAGAAAGAACATGAAAGTTTGGGGGAAAATAGTTTTTAAAATGCATATAGATCTTGCTTTGCAAAACAAATGTAAAGTGAGTGACTCTATCAGTCAAAACTCCACTAGAGAGACTCACTTATACACTCACATACACAGAGAGACAGTGTGGGTTTGGAAGACATTATGGAGGTTGGCAGGTGGGTCTCTGTGAGTGAGAATCCAGAGTGAGTTCCAGGACAGTCAGAGGTGAGTAGAAGGGAGACTACTAGGGGAAAGGAAAACGTCTAAAGGTTTGTGGGTTAAAGTCAGGGTCTTCTATTCGATTCCATTGGTCGACTTCTCTGTTTTTATGCCAATACCAGGCTGTTTTCAATACTGTAGCTCTATAATAGAGTTTGAAGTCAGGGATGGTAATGCCTCCAGACAATCCTTTATTGTATAAGATTGTTCTGGCTATCCTGGATTTTTTGTTCCTCCATATAAAGTTGATTATTGTCTTCTCCAGATCTGTGAAGAATTTTGATGGGATTTTGATGGGGATTGCATTGAATCTATAGATTGCTTTTGGTAGAATTGCCATTTTTACTATGTTGATCCTCCCAATCCAAGAGCAAGGGAGGTCCTTCCATTTTCTGGTGTCTTCTTCAATTTCTTTCTTCAAAGACTTATAGTTCTTGTCGAATAGGTCTTTCACTTCCTTGGTCAGGGTTACCCCTAGATATTTTATGCTATTTGTGGCTATCGTGAAAGGTGATGCTTCTCTGATTTCCCTCTCTGCTTCCTTATCCTTAGTGTAAAGGAAGGCAACTGATTTTTTGGAGTTGATCTTGTATCCTGCCACGTTACTAAAGGTGTTTATCAGCTGTAGGAGTTCTTTGGTAGACTTTTTGGGGTCACTTATGTAAACTATCATATCATCTGCAAATAACAAAAGCTTAACTTCTTCCTTTCCAATACAAATCCCCTTGATCTCCTTATGTTATCTATCACCATGCACAAAAATCAAGTCCAAATGGATTAAAGACCTCAATATCAGTCCGAACACACTGAACCTGATAGAAAAGGAAGTGGGAAGTACTCTACAGCACATGGGCACAGGAGACCACTTCCTACGTATAACCCCAGCAGCACAGACACTAAGGGCATCATTGAATAAATGGGACCTCCTGAGGCTGAGAAGCTTCTGTAAAGCAAAGGACACTGTCACTAAGACAAAAAGGCAACCCACTGACTGGGAGAAGATTTTCACCAACCCCGCAACTGACAAAGGTCTGATCTCCAAAATATATAAAGAAATCAAGAAACTAGACCGTAAAAGGCTAATCAATCCAATTATAAAATGGGGCACTGAGCTGAACAGAGAATTCTCAACAGAAGAACTTCAAATAGCCAAAAGACACTTAAGGTCATGTTCAACTTCCTCAGCGATCAGGGAAATGCAAATCAAGACAACTTTAAGATACCATCTTACACCTGTCAGAATGGCTAAAGTCAAAAACACCAAGGATAGCCTTTGCTGGAGAGGTTGTGGAGAAAGGGGAACACTCATCCATTGCTGGTGGGAATGCAAACTTGTGCAACCACTCTGGAAAGCAGTGTTTTGGTTTCTCAGGAAATTCGGGATCAACCTACCCCTGGATCCAGCAATACCACTCTTGGGAATATACCCAAGAGAGGCCCTATCATACAACAAAAGTATATGCTCAACTATGTTCATGGCAGCATTGTTTGTAATAGCCAGAACCTGGAAACAACCTAGATGCCCTTCAATGGAAGAATGGATGAAGAAAGTATGGAATATATACATATTAGAGTACTACTCAGCAGTAAAAAACAAGGACTTCTTGAATTTTGCATACAAATGGATGGAAATAGAAAACACTATCCTGAGTGAGGTAAGCCAGACCCAAAAAGAGGAACATGGGATGTACTCACTCATATTTGGTTTCTAGCCATAAATAAAGGACATTGGGCTTATAATGCATGTTCCTAGAGAAGCTAAGTAAGAAGGTGAACCCAAAGACAAACACATAGGCATCCTCATGAATATTAACCTTCATCAGGCGATGAAAGGAGACAGAGACAGAGGAGCACGGGACAGAAATCTCAAGGTCCAAATCAGGAGCAGAAGGAGACGGAGCACGAGCAAGGAACTCAGGACCGCGAGGGGCGCACCCACACACTGAGACAATGGGGATGTTCTATCGGGAACTCACCAAGGCCAGCTGGCCTGGGTCTGAAAAAGCATGGGATAAAACCGGACTCGCTGAACATAGAGGACAATGAGGAATACTGAGAACTCAGGAGCAATCGCAGTGGGTTTTTGATCCTACTGCACGTACTGGCTTTGTGGGAGCCTAGGCAGTTTGGATGCTCACCTTACTAGACCTGGATGGAGGTGGGCGGTCCTTGGACTTCCCACAGGGCAGGGAACCCTGATTGCTCTTCCAGCAGATGAGGGAGGGTGACTTGATCGGGGGAAGGGGAGGGAAATGGGAGGCGGTTGCGGGGAGGAGGCAGAAATCCTTAATAAATAAATAAATTAAATAAATAAATAAAATTAAAAAAAAGAAAACGTCTAAAGGGTGGGAAGGAGAAGTGCAGAGCAAGAGGGTAATAGAAAAATAAAATGAAAGTATTGCATATTTCTCATACATAATCAAGAGAACAATCAAGAAAGAGGAGAAAGTGAGAGAGAGGAGGTGGGAAGGAAGGAAGGAAGGAAGGAAGGAAGGAAGGAAGGAAGGAAGGAAGGAAGGGAATCTGTGTGTGTGTGTGTGTGTGTGTGTGTGTGTGTGTGTGTGTGTGTGTGTGTGTGTGTGATATATGAAAGCAGAAGCAGAACTATGTGAGAGGAGAAAGTGAGAGAGAGGAGGTGGGAAGGAAGGAAGGAAGGGAATCTGTGTGTGTGTGTGTGTGTGTGTGTGTGTGTGTGTGTGTGTGTGTGTTATATGAAAGCAGAACTATGAGAGGAGAAAGGAGGCCAGTTTAGGAGGTGGACAGGGGCAGCTAGTGCAGGCAGGAAATGAGGAAGACACAGTAATGTGTGTATGATAATGAAAATATCATAATGAAACTCATTACTTTGAAGCGTAATAAAAACTTAAATAAACATTTTCTTAGGTTTATTAAACATGTGTGCACATGCCATGATGCACATGCTGAGGTTAGACTTGGTTTCTCTCCTTCCACCATGCTAGTTCTAGGGATTGAATTCATTCAGGTCATCAGGCTTGGTAGCAGGTGCTTGTCAGCACTAAGCCATCCCCCCCAGCCTCCTAAATTTTTAAAATAAAAATGAAAGAAAGTAAAATGTTACTACCATCACCAGAAAAATCTTCTTATTGCTGTTCTTTTGTTTTTCCTTCTGTACATATTGTATTAGTTTCCTTATCAGTGACGGTCACGTAAGGAATGAAATATTCACGTTGTCTCCTACTTTCAGAGATTTCCACCTATAGCCCCTGGCTCTGTTAACTCCAGATGCATGGAGTCCACATGGCAATGGGAGCTTGTGATCTGGGCAAATCACGTCATAGTACAAAGAAGGCAAAGAGACACTCCTAGTAACCGACTTCCCTGAGCTAGGTCTTACCTCTTGAAGTTTCTAGCACCTCCCAAAACAGTACCAGCAAATAGAGACCAAGCTTTCAAAACATGAACCCATGGGGCATTTCATTTTGAAACCACAACACACAAAGCTCTTTGTACGCATTATCATTTCAACCCAAGTGAAGATAAACTTATGTGTTTAGAATTGTTTCTTTATTTGAAGTGTCAGCTATTTTCCTATTTTTATCTAAAAATGTTCTTGAGGGGCTGGAGAGATGGCTCAGTGGTTAAGAGCATTGCCTGCTCTTCCAAAGGTCCTGAGTTCAATTCCCAGCAACCACATGGTGGCTCACAACCATCTGTGATGAGGTCTGGTGCCCTCTTCTGGCCTGCAGGCATACACACAGACAGACTATTGTATACATAATAAATAAATAAATATTAAAAATGTTCTTGCAAATCACGGTAGTGATGCTCTGGGCAAATAGAAGGTGTCACTGGCTTTCACAGTGTGAAATAACATTTTACCCAAGAGAAAGGTAGCATAACTGACGGGCTTTTCAGAATCAGACTCATGTGGCTTGCCACACACACAATTGCTTTGCTTTAGTAATTGTTAACTATAAATAGAGGTTGATTTTCCCTGGAGAAAAACAAGAGCTAAGTCTACAGAGCTCTCCACTCCCCACTCGCCACTGGTAACCACCATTATCTCTTTGGCTTTATGTACACATTTACACGCACAGTGCAGTGCGCAAGCAGAGGAACCCATGTGGAAAGCAGGTATTTACTTGTCTAAGGAAAATGCTGCCTGCTGCTGATTCTTATCATGGCAGATTTGTGGTGTGATGGTCAAGAAAAACAATAGTAAGAAAAAGAACAGGAGATCTTGCCAAGAGCGATCCTCTGGATTTCTTTGGTCTTTTTCCTTTGGGTCCCCTGAGCTAATTTATGGCAAGTAGCGGCACCATATAGTGTGTATCACAGCCTAAGCGATTTCAAGGTCTTGCACTCTGTTTCATCAACTAGTCACTAGTACCAGTGGTTCAAGAAGTAGAGATAAACAATTCCTTATGCAACTGAGAGCATCTCCACTAAGAAAAATAATTCCCGGGGCTGGAGAGATGGCTCAGAGGTTAAGAGCACCGGCTGCTCTTCCAGAGGTCCTGAGTTCAATTCCCAGCAACCACATGGTGGCTCACAACCATCTGTAATGAGATCTGGTGCCCTCTTCTAGTGTGTGGGCATACATGAAGGCAGAATGTTGTATACACAATAAATAAATAAATTAAAAAAGAAAGAAAAAGAATTCCCTAAAGTGCAAACTGAAGTCGTTGCCCTCAATTGTCAAATTTTGTCTTCCAATGGACACTGAAAAGCTCTTCATTTACTTGTTTTAAAATATGAGATTGAGCTAGGTGGCACTCATTTCTATAAATGCTGGCATTCAGGAGGCTAAGGCAGGAGGATTGCTTTGAATTTGAGGTCAGTGTGGGTTACATACTGAATTTCATGATATTCTAGGCTACAGTGTGAAAATCTTTCAATAAAACAACAAAAAAGAGAGCAGGGGATATAGATAGATAGATGATAGATAGATAGATAGATAGATAGATAGATAGATAGATAGATAGATAGATAGATAGATACATACATACATACATACATACATAGATACATAGATAGATACATAGATAGTACAACATTTGCCCAGTGTATGCAAGGCCCTAGGTTTAATCCCTAGCACTACAAAGCTTGCTTTATAAGACAGTAGATACTCAATTCTCCTTGCCGTTCCCTTCTATACACAACAAAATCCCTGAAAAACTATGCAAAGATTCGTCAGAAGGGTGGAAAGCAGAAAGCCAACTTGACAGGGACCTTAGGGTTCTAGGGATGGCTTTGGGTATGCTCCTTGACTTTTCCTTTTATCTTCCACATAGTTTAGAAAGGGTACTAAAGAGACCTGTAACCAAGAGCGTCAATTAAAGCAAAGCAAACCAAAGAAAAACCTGTCCTTTGTGGCCAAATCACTGGGAAAGGAGAAAAAGGTAGCCCAGTGAAGAAAAACTTTAATTGACAACACCAGCAGTGCCCTGGTGTCGGTGGGGCCTACAGCTTGTCAACTTGCTTTGGTGGCCCTAGACAGCTGGAGGAAAAGCACTCCTCCCTTAAGAGAACACCAGCCGAGATTAAGCAGGAGTCCCAAAGGCACCAAGGAGCTTGGGGAAGTACTTTCCTCCTGCTGCCTCCTCCAATCCTCCAAACACACAAGGCAGCTGGCAGAGGCGTGCTCTGCCCAACTGGCAGCTTTGGTGGATACCTACCCAGTAGCAAAGACCTCCACCCACTGCACCACAGCCGCAGGGAAAGCAGAGTTAACATACTGAGTCTGAACCCAAGCAGTGGTAGTGGACGGCCCTAGCAGACACTCTCCAACCCCCAACTCCACTGGCACTTCAGGGGACCAAGTGAAAAATCAGATCCCTTAAGCCCACCACGAGGCAGGCTGCTGGGGAGACACTTTCCTCCCTATCGCTTGTGGCATCAGCAGAGAGCTCACGGGGAGTCAGGACATCTGCCGCTCCCCTCCCACCATCCGGCACCAGCGGAGGATGCAGACAGGTGCTCCCCCTCCCTGCGGCTGTTTCCATGCCAGTGGAAGCTGAGTGAGAAGTCTGGACTTTCACCCTGTCTGCCAGCAGCAGCTGGTGCCCCACCCCCTCTCAATTAGAGTAAAGCAGGAGACCGAGAAAGGGGTTCTTTAAATGTGTAGGGGAAGTGCCTGGAAGGCACCTGCCTGGCCCAAATGTCATACTTGCCTAGTTCACCACACCTGCAGATCTGGAACTGGGATTCAGGTTTTCAAGATGCTTTCTGATTAACACACAAGCAGACCACAATGGCACTGGTAGGGCCCTAAAAATTAAATTGTCATTGGTACCGCAGCCCACAAATTTAGACCAGGAAACAACAAAAATACCCACACCAAAACACAGCATAAAGAACCTTTTAAAACAAAAGACAAAGTGTCAGGAGACACCTCTTGAAAGCAGTTAGTGAGAAAACTATACATTACCTATAAGGGAATGCTGATTTAAATGATAGCAGATTTTTCATCCAAAACCAGAAAGGCCAGAAGGAAGTGGTACATTTTTCAAATAATGAAAGAAAAGAACTGTCAACTCTTAATTCCATGTTCAGGGAAAATATCCTTCAGGAATGAAAGGGAAATAAAGACAGTCTCAGATGACAGAGGAAATTTATAGACGTTTCACTAGCAGATGTATCATAAATGAGTGGCTAAAGGAAGCTCTCCAAACAAAAGGGAATGATACCAGAAAGAGTCTTGGAACTTTAGAAAGGAAGGAAAACAATGACTTACCTAACACTCAGAATAAATATAATATACTACCTTTTTCCTTGTATGTTTTTCTATACAAAAATCAAGCAAAATTTTACAACCTGACAGTCTATTTTATATACAGAAGGCAAATAAGAAACTTGTATTTTAAAAGCAGAATGGTAAAAAGAGCTAGCAAATCAAGATTTTCTAGCCAAGTGTGGTGGCTCACACCTGTAATCCCAGCACTTGGAAGGCAGAGGCAGGCAGGAGCAGTGCCAGCCATGACTACAAAGTGAGACTAGCCTCAAAGAATAGAAAAATCAATTTTCTACACTATATTAGAGGTGGTAAAATGTTGAGAATGGTAGCCCGTGACACATTACATATATATTTTAATATCTAGAACAAATATTAAGAAAACTATGCAAAATGGAGTTCTAAAAATTATTTGGGCAACAAAAGGAAAAGAGAGAAATGAGAATCCGAGGAAAAACTTTAAGCAGCTTATAAAATTCTAAGTATCAATAACAGTGGTCAACTTGAATTTTCTAAGTAAATTAAGAAATATGCACAAAATACGTTTTAAATATTACTATATGTTATCTACAAGAAAATATTTTTCAAAATTACAACCATTAAGTTAAAAGATACCATGAATTTGAAAGAGAGCAAGGGAGTGGGGAATATAACAAGGTCTTGAGGAAGGAAAGGAAGGGAGAAATGATGTCATTATAATCTCAAAAATTTTTCAAATTTGACTAAGGTAGAGAGATAAGACACAGTCACTAACATCACAAATTGGACAAGGGGTCTTACTATATAGTTCTTGTAAGGGAAATAGAGGCATGTTACGCAGATAAATGTGACATCTCAGATGAAATAGATCTTTTAAAGCCACAAACTACCAAATCTCAACAGATATGAGCATTTACTACCTATCTAGCCCAATAGCTATTAAAAATGTATTTGAAAGGTTTCTGTTTTGTTTCGTTTGGGTCTTTGGTTTTTTGAGACAGGGTTTCTCTGTGTAGCCCTAGCTGTCCTGGAACTCACTCTGTTGTAGACCAGGACGGCCTTGAACTCAGATGGCCTGTTTCTGCCCGACTGCGACTCCTGGGATTAAAGGGGTGTGCAATCCCTTCTACTCTAGAATAACAAAGAAAAAGGAACACATTTGTGTCAAGGGTCCTCCAAGTCATTCCCAGGCTTGATGATTCAGCATAGGGACTCACATCATGTAGCAGAGAGTCATGCTCCTGGCGATGATTCATTAGGGCAAAAGAATATAGACCAAAACTAGCAAAGGGTGAAGTTCAGAGGAAACTACAGTAAGCTTCCAGTACTTCCCTCCTCCAGTAGAGAGACCCAAGGGATATGCTAATTCCTGCAGGAACAAGTTGTGACATGTGTGAAATGTTGTCTACAAGGGAAGTTTGTTAGAAACTTAGTTCCTGAGGCAATATTGGGGGTTGCTCATGTAGGCACTTCCTGCCTAGCACTTACTTAAAATTCTAGATTCCCCATAGGAAAGCAGATAGGTATTCACCATAAAGCATATTGTTTAGACAAACAGTTTAGGTACAGTGAGTGTCTTATTTAGTCTGGAAATTGTAGGAACCTTCCCCAACCCAAGTCAGGCTTGCTGTAAATCGGGAGACTTGAGTGTTTTTCCTAGGACACACATTTGTGCAAAGAGACTATGCACTGTAAGTCACAAATATCAGTTCTGAAAATGTAAGGACATTCCTAAAACCAAAGTTCCTAGATTTCTACTAAAGCCTTGTTACTATTTTATGAGACCAACATTTTCCTAATACGAAAACTGGACAAAGGCAGTACCCAACTCCCTCCAAGACAAAGCCTAACCTGACAAGAACTTGGACACAAAAACCTGCAGCAAAATATTAGTAATATAGAATCTAGAATCCAGAAATGTATACAAATAATCTTACTACAGCCAGGAGGGTTCTTTTCCAATGATATAAGGCTGGTGCAACCAAAAGCTTAAACAACAACCCAAACCTACTAGGGACTGGGGAGATGACTCAGCAGATAAAGTTGTTTATTACCAAACCTGAGGACCTGGGTTTTATCCCTAGATCCTAAATGACTAGAAGTAGAAAACTGACCGCTGCAAATTGTCCTTTGACTTCGGAGTGTCATATATCAATCTGTTGATTTCATTGGTTAAGCAATAAAAAAACTGCTTGGCCCTCATAGGTTAAAACATAGGTGGGAGGAGTAAACAGAACAGAATGCTGGGAGGAAGAAGCTGAGTCAAGGAGTCGCCATGATTCTCGCACTCCAGACAGACATAGGCCAGAATCTCCCTGGTAAGCGCACCTCGTGGTGCTACATAGATTAATAGAAATGGGTTAAGAGGCTGAAACTAAGGGGCCAAGCAGTGTTTAAAAGAATACAGTTTCCGTGTAATTATTTTGGGGCATAAGCTAGCCATGTGGGCAGCCGGGTGCTGGGGACGCAGCCCCGCCGCTCATATTTCAACACTCACAACCATCCATAACTCCAGGCAATCCATCTCTTTATTTTGACCTCCACAGGTACCAGGCATGCATGTGATACACAGATAGAGAATCAGACAAAACCTCCACACACATAAAATAAAATTAATAATTTTGAGGTTTTTTTCCCTTGTTTTTATTTGTTTGATATATTTTTTTTTGAGGCAGGATTTCTTCGTCAAACTGTCGTGGCTGACCTAGAACTCACTTTGTAGGCCAGGTTGACCTCAGACTCACAGAGATCTACCTCTGCCTCCTGAGTGCTGGGATTAAAGGCGTGCGCCACTACTACCCAGCTTGGATTTTTTTTTTCTTGTTTGCTTTTTTTGGCTTTTTTAGGCAAGGGCCTATGTAGCTTTGATTATCCTAGAACTCTATATAGACCTGATTCACAGGGATCTGCCTGCTTCTTCCTCCTGAGTGTTAGGCTTAAAGGCATGCATCACCATGCAAGGCTTTGAATTAATAAAAAAAAATAGTAGGGCTAGGAAGATGGCTCTGTGGGGAAAGCACTTACTGTGTAAGTATGGGAAGCACAGTTCAGATCCCCAGGGCCCATGGAAAGAGCTCGGCAGGTCAGTGGCATAGCTGTGAGCCCATCACAGAGAAGACATCCCACACTGTGATGTCCTCGCCAAAGCAAGCCTCAGTCAATAAAGTAGAGAACAGTCAAGTAAGATAGCCAGTATCAATCTCTGGTCCACATATGTGTACATGTGCATGTTCACTCCCTATGTACACACCCACACACATACACATATGCAAAATAGTTTTAAAACTATCAGACAAAATGCCAGACATACCTTACTCATATGGGCAGGAAGATCACAGGTTTGAGGTCACCTTGGGCTACACATTGAGACTCTATCTCAAAAACAAAAACAAAAAACAAAACCACAAATGATAAAAAGCCCAAACAACAAAAATTAAAAGCCCAATATTCAATCAATGTAATCTAGCATATCTATTAAGCTAATGAAGAAAAATGATATAATCGTATACTTAAAAAATTTCAGCACTCAGTTATGGTTAAAAAATTAAGCAAACTATGAATAGATAGATGGGTACTTTCTCAGCTTGATACAGAATATTTCCCCAAACCTTGCTAGCATCACATTTACTGGTGAAAGATGAAATGTTTCCCCCTAAGATCTATCCCAACAAAGGTGTCTACTCTTATCACTTTCATTCAATATAACTCAAATGCTGCCAATCAGGCAGGAAAAGGAATAAAAATCATATGATTGGAAAGGAGATAAAACAATTTCCATTTCCAAACAACACAAATTTCTTTCTTTTTTTACAATTACATTTATTGTTAGCAAGTGCCTTACTCACTGAGCCATTTTACAAGTCCAATAACATAATTTTTTATAGAGAAATTTCCAAAGTACCTGCCAAAAGACTCATAGAACCAATAATTGAGTTCGGTAGGTCACAGGATATTAAGATCAACACACAAACATCAATTGCATTTCTATGTTATACTGACAGTGAACAATCAACAAAATGTCCCTAGGCTCTACATGCTGAAAATTCCAAAATGCCAATGAGGAGTATAACTAAATGGAAAGATGGAGATCATCATGCTAAAGGGTTAGAAGAGTATGTTGGGAAGATGCCAGTTCTTCCCAAAAAGATATATAGGTTTGATGCCATTTCTCTTACAATTCCATCAAGGTTTTTATAAATGCAAAGTAAGTTCATTACAGAATTTATAGGAAAAGTCAAATTACCAGCCAAGTGTGGTGCCGCATGCCTTTAATCCCAGCACTTGGGAGGCAGAGGCAGGCGGATTTCTATTGAGTTTGAGGCCAGCTGGTCTACAAAGGGAGTTCCAGGACAGTCAGCGCTACATGTCTTAAAACCCACAAACAAACAAAAAACAACAAAGACAAAATAACTTGGATAGCAAGAATAATTTTGAAAAAGAATAAAGTGGGAGGGATTGCTCTATCCACTTATTCTATCACAATTAAGACTAGTATTCCCGCCGGGTGGTGGTGGCGCACGCCTTTAATCCCAGCACTTGGGAGGCAGAGGCAGGCGGATCTCTGTGAGTTCGAGACCAGCCTGGTCTACAAGAGCTAGTTCCAGGACAGGCTCCAAAACCACAGAGAAACCCTGTCTCGAAAAACCAAAAAAAAAAAAAAAAGACTAGTATTCCCAGGAGAGACACATAGATTAATAGAGCCAAGAAATGGCCCCATACAGATGGCCCAATTGACTTTGACAGAGATACGAAAGCAATTTAATGAAGCAAAGACAGTCATTTTATTCGAGTCATCGACTGTTTATGGCAAAATTAAAAATCTCTATCTTAGGGCCAAGTTTTTAACAAAAAATTAATTCAAAGGGAACTACTGACTTAAAACAAAACTATAATACTTCTTAGAGGAAACATGAGAGAAGGCAAATGGGACGAGGTGAAGATTTTTTAGGTATGACACCAAAAGCACTATATGTAACCGCAAAACTTGATAAGCTGAAGCCCTCCGAAAAGAGTTTAACAAATGAAAAGATGAACTGCAGAATAGGAAAATTATTTTCTGATCATATACATATCTGACAGAGGACTTATATTTAGAATATATAAACTCTCCAAATTTACTAGTAAGTAATAATCAAATTAGAAAATATCCAAAAGGCATAAGCAGACACATCATCAAGAGATGGTAACTAAAGACATGCAAGGGAGTTCAACATTGTTGGCCACTAGGGAAAGCCAATTTCAAATGAGCTATCAGCATAGGAAGGCGAAAACAGAAATAGTGACTATTTCAAACAAATACTAAGGAAGAGTAAAGAAGAAACTGATCTCCTCTGTACGGCAATTAGGAAACAAGACGGGCCACCTGGTCTGGAAATGTGGCCATTTCTTACAACACTCAGGACACACTTAGCATCTGACCATCAACTGCACTTACACTTATTATTATTTTTATTTGTTTTTTTTTTTGTTTTTCTAGACAGGGTTTCTCTGTAGCTTTGGTTCCTGTCCTGGAACTAGCTCTTGTAGACCAGGCTGGCCTCGAACTCACAGAGATCCGCCTGCCTCTGCCTCCCCAGTGCTGAGATTCAAGGCGTGCGCCACCACCGCCCGGCTGCACTTATAGTTACTTGATGTAAGAAAATGAAACTATTCTCACAAAAATCTCTATAAGACTGTTTACGGCACTGTCATTCTTTTTTTAAAAAATTTTATTACACCTATTTGTGTGTGTGTCCTATGTGTGAACATCAGAGGATAATTTTCAAGACTCAGGGCGTTCTTTCTTTTCAACTTTTGGATCCCAGGGGTAAAAAAAAAGTCATCAGGCTTGGTGGCTATGCTTTTTCCTACTGAGCCGTCCCCATGGCTCAGCAGTTGTATTCTTAACGGGCAAAGTTGGAAACAGTCCAAATGTCCTTGAATGCATGAACTGTGGTATAGCCACACTGTAGATTATCACTCAGCAATAAAAACAGTGATGAATGTTAAAGAAATTGTGCTGAGGAAAAAAACCCCCACAGATTTCAAAATGTATGATTCTATTTATATAATATGTTTGAAATAACGAAATTAGAGGGATGGCGTGGTGAACATATTAGGAGTTGCCAGGAATTATGTTAAGAAAAGGAGGTGACTGATGATAAGGCATACCAGGGAGACTCTTTGCTTTGAGATGGTTGTCTTGGTCACAGGAATCCACATAGGTGGAAAAATTGTGGAGAACTTAAATTTTCAGATTGAGAAGTGGATGCTTGCTAAGTTGATGAGATCCGAATGAGCTCTATGGATTGGACGAGTGTCCCTATCTTGCTTTTGATGTAGTTATGTTAGAAAAGTCTGAGAGGTACTTACAGGGTTTCATGAGACCCTTCTACCATGTTTACATCTCCCTGTGGAATTTTATTTTAAAATAAATCAAGTATAACAGTAAATGTGAAGGATTATGAATATTTTTCCAGATATTTGCATATAATGAAGAATTAAATCTACAGTATGAAAAGTAGACAAAATACAAATATCTACATTGTTTATCTTAGAAATATAAGTGAAAATGACTATGAGTTTATCTTAATCATGATGTATTTTCAATTCTAGAAAGGTAAATAGTAAGTTGCTTGCAAAGTTCTGTATTTATCAGAATTCAAAGGGTCAGAATCATTAGTAAATTATATACACTTATTTTATATATTAATAATATATGTCATTTCCCACTTATTCATTAGAAGCTATTGTCTTCTTTAATTGTAATACTGGTTAATAAAACAAAAGCTGTAGGGTAGGCAACCAGGAAGATAAGATCAGGAAGCTGGAACCCAGGGGCACAGACTAAAGCAGGCGTCCCTGGGTGAACTTTTTAAACTCCCCGTCCAATCCTCTTTGTCTCAGGAAAAACTCAGCCCTGGTTTAAAGGATTTTTCTAAAGAATTCTGACAGGCCACCTACACTATACGAGAAAATAATCCCCACTTTTAAGTCAACCGGCCTTTAATTCTATTTCAAAATACCTCCACAGCAACACCTGTATGAAGGTTTGAATAACTGGGAGCTGTAGGCTCGCTATATAGACATCCGAAGTTAAAAAAAAAGAAAAGCAGTCCACACCTTCATAAAACATGTTTGCTTGCAACTGGATAAATGTGTTGTCAATTGTCTCCTTGCCTTTATTATTTTTCCGTATTTCAAGCAGAAATGACACAAATCAATGGTGGTCACCGAGTTTATAAACGCAGAACTTGAAGTTAAAGCGGGGACTTGAAAAGCTAAGGCTGGCCGGTGCGAGAGCCAGTGCACCTCGCCCTTTCTAGCGCCTAGCGGGGCTGGGACTCCTCAGGGCAGCAGCGCGCGCAGCAGGAGGGGAGGAGAACCCACCTGAAGCACCGCGCCGCGCGCGCGTGCGGGAGCCCAAAGTGGGCGGAGCCTCGAAGCCGGTGGCGTTGGCGACGGCGCCCAGCCCGCCAGAAGAGCGCGCGGCGAGCAGCCGGCGGGGAGTCGGTCGGGTAGGGCGAGCGCAGCCGGCGGTGGGGGGGGGGGGAGTGGCGGTGGCGAGGAAGGAAAGGGAAGAGGCGGAGCGTGGGAGCGCACTGTGTCAGGAATACAATAGTGCTCCGCGCCTCCTCGGCCGCCGCCGCCCAGCAGCCTGCCCAGGGCTGAGGCCTGACGGGCCAGGCGGCCAGGGCGGAGGGCGGGAGCACAGCGCTAGGGGGCGGCCCCCGTGGCGGCTGGAGGCCCGGGCGGGAGGGCGGGGTGAGGAGGAGATTAGGGGGCAGGTGCGAGGGAGGGAAGAGAAGAAAGCGGGCGGCTAGGGGGCGGTTACCAGCCTAGCCGGACTCGCCCGCCCGGCACGTTGAGGGGCCCCGGAGTGCGGCAGGAAAGGAGCGGAGCCCGGAGCGGCGCCGAAGGTAGGCGCTCCCGAGGGTCGCCGCGGCAGCGGCAGCGAGGTTGTGGGCGTCGTGCGGCTTTGGCGGCGGGAGTGGTGGCCTCGAGGAGTGGGACGAGGGCGGCGTGGAGCTAGGGGTCCCGGCCTCGCCGGGCTGGGGGAGCTCCAGCCCCACGAAGCGGTTGCCTCCGGTGTCCCCCGAGAGCCGTGGAGCGGAGAGCGTGTGTGGGCTGAGGTAAAGTGCCCAGTCGCCCCTCTGCTGGTGGCGCGCTGTGCCTGGTGGCCCGAGCTGGGGGGTGGGCGGGGGGGCGGACACGGACACGCGAGCTCGGCTGCAGCCTCCGGGCCACCTCGGAAGGCATTGAGCGCCATAACTGTGGCGGCCGTTGCCTTCAGAGTCCTCTCCCGGCGCCCCTTGCCGTGCCTGTGCTCTCGGGACTCGTGGGGGCCAGACCTCGGGGCTAGAGGGCATGCTCTTTCTGCCGCCTGCGGCTGGCCAGTCGTAGCAGCGAGAGGGCGCACCCTGGCTGCTTGAGCCTTGCCGAGCGGGAAGACCCCGAGTGTCTGGAGCGGGGAAGACCGGCAGTGCAGGGAGCAACCAGGCACCCCGAGAGCCCAAATGCCAAGCTAGCGGGAGCGCGGGCGCCCTGCCGGCTGGCGGACGACGAACTTTCCTTTCTGCCGTCATTGTTAGGACGCTGTGAGTGTTCGCAGCAGCCTAGCGCCCTGCGGTCCTGGAGGTGGGAAAATCTCCCATTACGGGGAGGTTTTTCTGCCACCGGGCATGGTACAGTTGTTAACTTTTTTCCAGCTCTCGAATTCGTTTTTTATTACCTCCTCTGAGGGGGCCACATTTATTTGTTTTTTTGTTTGTTTAATCTTCCCATCTTTTCCCCCTGCGTTTCGGAGCAGAGCCTTGGCTTTGGTGGAGACTGGCAACCTGCGTTCATTATTTATCAGGAAGAAAGTGGAGTGGGCATCTCAAGTGAGTGTACTTAATGGTAGTACGTGAAGACGTGCTTAACAGTTCATCTCTGTGCAACCCTAGGACTTGTCACTTGTAGGGATTGGGCAAGAAACTTGTTTGGCTGCTCCATTGGCCTAAGGTACAAGGAAATACATGTCCTGAGATGTGTGTCGACCCTCACCCACCTTGTGAAGTTGAGGATGAGACCCCCACCCTCTGTCCTCCACAGATGGTGTAAGAAATCAAAACCTTAGTGACCGTGATTCCAGTGACCTAGAGGGAAAAGAGACCTCATTTCCTGCATTCAGTCAGATCAAGATAGCTGCTACTCTCTAAACTCGGAAAAGTAATGAAAAAAACTAGGTAAAAACTGGTTACACCACATCGTTGCCTAGTTCGTGCTAAGCAGAATCCACTTTCCCAGTGTACTTCTTAAATACCTTGCCTGCAGCCACTTCTTGTTGCCCTGGGGGTTGGAGAATGGGGGTGGGGAAAAGAGCAGAGGCCAGTTAAAGAAAGCATTATGTTTTTTTAGTTTAGTATTTCTAGAACATATGTAATGGTGGGAACGTAGAGTCTGGCCTTTGCACCCTTTGAATAGTGTGGTTCTTCCACATTATATGATGACTCTGGATAAGTATATTTTTCTGTTTGACATTAAGAGTGTCCTACTTCCATAATTATTTTCTTTTCGATTTAAGGTGAGCTCTGAGTTTAAATACTTGAATTATTAGAGGATAAATTCTCACTTCAAGGATTACAGAAATTGGAGGAATGCTGTTCATATTAAGTTGGGGAGTGCACAGTTCATATTAAATCCCCAACATTGGGTTCCATCATTGCCACCTTTCTGGTCACTAGAGAAGAGCTCTTATTCCAATACTGTCCCCTTAAAAGAGTTTCTCACCTTTTTTAGCCAGTTAGTTCTGGAATAATATAGGTTACAGTGTTCTAATTCCAGAATCCATACTTAGTTTTCTCTTTATTGAATCAGACCATGGCAGTGTGGTATATGATTCTTGTCCAAAGTGAAGGAGCCAGGAATGACTTGGAAATAGCTTTCAAGGCACTTGTGAACCACTTTCTGGCTTATAGAGGAGAGTCCCAGGACCATCACAACTGATGATTCTGGGGTAGTTATTCCACCCAAGACATATGAGTTAGTGAAAGCTAAGTACAAGAATGTCAGATTTAGTATGGCCATCTACTTTAATAATGCTTGCCTTTCCTCTCTGTTGTGTTCTACCAACCATAGCAAATGTTTGTCCTCTAAGCTATACAAAGCCATCTCTTCTTTTTTTACTTTGAGGTCTAAATGAAACTAATCGCATATTTTGGTGCTGGTGAGGAAATCAGAAGACATCAGGTGTTTGTGTAGATGTGACATTAGAGAGCTCTTAGAAGCTTTGATAGGAATGCAGAGAGAGAGGCTAAAATGAGGTTGAATATTTTCATGGGACATAATGTACCTACCTCTCCATGGAGCTTATAAAAAGTAGGAACTGAAGAAGATAGAATTGATAGTCTGACTTATATTAAGAAAATCTCTCATTGGGATAATTTACTGTGATCTTTGCTTGCCTCACTTTTTTAGGTGAGAGGTGGGTGTTGGGTGATACCCATCTGGCACTATCCTAACCATAATTTTTGGTGTTGAAAATTGAACCCAGAGTCTTGCACATACTCAGCAAACATTCTACTACTGAGCTACCTACCCCTTACCCTGATACCCTTATAAAGTGGGGACATTTGGCTCATTCATAAGTTATATTGTTCTGGTTACTGTGGATGAGAAAGCTAAAGCATTCTCAGCTTTATAAAGGTTTTCAGGGTGGGGAGAATCTAGGATGGGTGGTTTAGAATGAATAAGAAGATGCTAGCAGGTGATCATTATAGACCTGGTCTGGAAGATTAAAGCTTTACATTTTCTGGTTTTGTGACTCCCCCATGGCTATTGTTTTGTCCTTTCTGTAGGGCTATCCATAGACAACAGAAGCAAGGGTCCTACAATCAAAAGTGCTTCTGTGCTTAGTCTTTGGAAAAAACTTACGTGATCTAATCTTCCAGACTTGAGAAAGGCAAGGTAAGAACTCAAAATGCTGTTTTTCTGAACATGAGGGCATGTCCTTGTGGGTACTGGGGGGTTCTGATATGCCCTAAAGAAAAAAGATCTGTCAAGGGAGAGTTAGTTATACTGGGACTTTGGCAAATAGAAGGCATCTATGATATCATAAGTACCCTTCAAGCTACAAATAATTTTTCCACTCCAACTCATAAGCCACGGCTATGCCCCACTACCCATAAAGGTCATTTTCTTCTGATACCTGCTGATAGGCAAAAAAAAAAACCCCACAAACCTAAGCTAGTGTCGCTTTTTTGTTAGTTTGAGACAGGGCTTACTGTGTAGCCCAGACTGGCTTTCCTACTCATGATCCTCCTGCCTCAGCCTCCTGAGTGCTGGGATTATAAAGTATGGGCTACTATGGTTGGCTAGAATGTTGTTTTTGGACTAGCTAACAAGAAAATGTGATATCAGCTTGACTTATACACTGAACCCTTTGTGCTGAAATCTCCTGGGAAACTTGCTGGTATTATTCCTTTTTAGATTTTGAAAACTGAATTTTTGATAAAATATTATAATTTTAAAAATGTTGCAAGATTGGTACAAAAACTCACTGTATTCCCTTTATCCAAGGTCACTAGTTATCAGCCGTTTGCCTTCATTTGCTCTTTCTGTTTCTTTTTACAAATCATTTGAGGTAACCACTGAAAGAGTGGTACTTGTCAAGGCCATCCTGTCGTGAAGAGTGTCTCAGAGGCAACCATTGGTATAGCAGAACATTGGTGGTGGGGCAGGGCCCCAGAGGTAAAGTCTCACTGTAGCTCCCAATCACATGTTTGTAAACCAAGTTTAATTTCTGATACTAAATAGAGAAATCATGACCAATGGTAAAAGTATTTAAGATATCCTCTCCCTTTCACTGTTCTTGTTGTGTGTTTCCCTATGTCAGATTTTAGTACTATGAAAACTCTCAACTTTGTGGTCATTAATATAATTTCTCAACTTACTAGACCTGGATGGAGGTGGGAGTTCCTTGGACTTCCCACAGGACAGGGAACCCTGATTGCTTTTCGGGCTGGGGGGAGACTTAATTGGGGGAGGGGGAGGGAAATGGGAGGCGGTGGCGGGGAAGAGACAGAAATCTTTAATAAATAAATAAATTAAAAAAAATTAAAAAAAATATAATTTCCACTTAATTCATTCAACAAATATAGTGTTTTCTATTTGCTAGAGCTATAAAGGGAGAAATATACTCATCCCCTTAAGAGCTTAATGTCCAGTGGAAAGAATTTGAGGAATCTTTTCAGCAGTTAGGAGGAGGAATGTTCTGCTGATGGGAACAGAGGCCTGGTTAAGGATCTGAAGAGTAGATAATAGATATCTGGGAGTCACTTAACAGTATGTTAACTGTACATATCCATCTTTAAGGCCTTCTGCTCTTAGATGACAAAGTCCATGAGTTAGGGAATCCTTTGATGTCATATATCCACTACAGGCAATGGAATCAGGCAAACTTGGACTCATATTCTGCTCTTCCACTTGATCTTGGCTAGTTTACTTCTCTGTGCTTCAGTTTCTTCATGTGCCAAATCATATCTTTGAGGATGGTGGTGAGAATTTAGTTGAAGTAATATTTGCTCTGTAACCTTTTATTTCATCTTCCCTTACTCCCTAAAATACTGTTTGTTGGAAATAACGTTTAAAGTGTTAGGTATTAAGGTAGGATCCAAGGGACTATTTTTTTTCAACAGATAATGTCTGACTACTAGTTCTAGGAAAGACAATGGCAATTACCTTATGGAATAATAAAAATAATAGCAACAGAGATTTGGTAACAATTTTCTTTATGTTGAGCACTGGATAGCTCTCTGAGCAGAGCATATCTCAGACATGTGAATCTTAAAATGGTGAAACAGAGCCAACTTGCAAAAGGTCACACAGCGAGAAAAAGATAGAATTAATTTTTCTGTGACTGAAACCAGTGGAGTGCCCTTGGAGCCTCGAGAATGAAGAATAATAATAAATAAGGTAGAGAGAAGAGATTGCCAGGCAGAGGAAATAGCAGTTGTGACAGCATAGAAGTGGGAAAGAGGAATAAAGGATTCACACAGGTTTGGTTGGATCTGGGAAAAAAGGTAAGCAGAAAATTGACAGGCTTTGTGGAATTTCATTAAAGAGCTTGTGCTTTATTTCAAAGATAGGCAGATGCTTCTTAAAGGTATTAAACTTTTCCTAAATAGCATGTGTGTGTACTTCAGAAAAGTATCCAATGGGGCCTAAAAGAACTTTAAGTCATTTCCTCAGTGTTCCACCTTTCATTCCAACAGAGGTGATATTTCTGTATAAACTTCCACCAAAATGTTGATAGATGACTTTTACTATCTTCTGTGAGTATTGGTAAGAGATGCCATGATGCTAGAAGATGCCACTTAAGAATGCTGGTAGAAAAGGGTTTTTTTTTTGTTTGTTTGTTTTTTAGATTTATTTATTCTGTATACAACTTTCTGCCTCCATGTATACCCACACGCCAGAAGAGGGCACCAGATCCCAGTACAGATGGTTGTGAGCCACCATG
This sequence comes from Microtus pennsylvanicus, assembly GCF_037038515.1. Taxonomy (NCBI): domain Eukaryota; kingdom Metazoa; phylum Chordata; class Mammalia; order Rodentia; family Cricetidae; genus Microtus; species Microtus pennsylvanicus. Next base: position 143,892,185 of record NC_134601.1, read on the forward strand.
TGGTTGCTGGGAATTGAACTCAGGACCTCTAGAAGAGCAGACAGTGCTCTTAACCACTGAGCCATCTCTCCAGCCCCAGAAAAAGGTTTAATTAGGTTCATATCTCTTGCATTTTAGGCTTCACTAAGGGAAATTGTTCAGTTTTCATTAAGCCTGCAAAATAGATAAACAGTTGGAATTAAGAGGAAAAGTAATTTCTGGAATTCTGGATTTATCATTACAAGTAGAACTGTTGAGTGTAAGGCTTTGTTTTAAATATATCATAATTAAGATACTTCTGTGACTAAATGGACACAGCACATTTGTGAGACTTTGGAAGACTGAAACATTTTTTCTATAATATTTTTTCATATTTTCATTCAGGTGGTGGAAGTTTTTATATTTGAAACTTTATGTATAGCATAAACCTCTTCCTCTTGTCTATGCATAGACAACTTGGGTTTGGTAGACTAGTTGCTTTGGTAGGAGGCCCTAAGCTTGGATGGCTCATCACTCCATGTGGTGGTCTCTTCTAGGTGTCTAGTCTGGACTTATTAGTGTAGTAGTCTCCGAGTCTCAAAAGAGAGAAGCAAGTAAAAGCAAGCACCAGCCAGTACACAAGTACTTTTTTCAAGTTTCTGCTCCTGTCACATTTGCTGTTATTATATTGCTAAATCACAAGAGTGCTTTCATGACCAAGTCCAGATACATTGTGGGAGACCATTCAAAAAGTGGATATAAAGAACTGTGAACAAATTGGGAACCTTTACAGCAATTATACAGAATTGGTAATGAGTGAAAAGCTAGAGGGAGGCAGTGTGGTTTTGGAAGGAGATATGCACACAAATGGGTCAACTGCTCTCATCTTAAACTCCTGGGTTTCCTCAACACCCATTCAAGTTTTATCACAAAATTCTTGTGTATTATGTTTTGTAGTTATGAAAAAATACTAGGGAATCCACCACCATGCAATGAGAGGAACATTGGCAATTTTGCCATTAGCTCCTCGCCCTTTTCAAAATAATTTTTACCTAAAAGAGGAAATGCTTATTTGGGCATTATAATAAGGGCAAAGGATTCTTTGTAATTATGTTTTATTTATTCAGATTTTGAAGTATCCCTGTGGTTGCAGTGAAGACTCCAGTATCATATTGTGGAGTGGTCAAGATCCACCAGTGTGAAGCATCAGGCTTTGACCTTTGTTCTGGAAGACGATCTCAAAGGTAACATTCTTTACATAACATAGATTTTTTTTTTTCAACAACTTGCAGGATGAAATTCATTATATAAAAATATAATGGTCTTTAGAAACATGGGGAACTGAGTAAAATACTCATTTTGTGTATTGTAGGGGTTATGTATTTCTCTTGAAAATTGTGCAATGACATAATCTTAGATTTTATGTCCTCCTAAGACAAAATTTTAGAATTCCTGATATTTAACTCAGTAACTTGAAAAGAGCTGTCCATATTTATAAACATAACGTTTGACTTAGCACTTTACCCAAGAATTTATTCAACAAATATTTAGAAGTTACTTGGAATATTGCCTATAGTAGCAGAAGATCGGTGATATATTGAGTATCAGTCAGGGCTTAGTTTTACAAGAGTATTACACTATATATTTTGTAATCTATAGTGTATAGAATTAGAAAAACCAAAAAACAGTAGAGGAGGTGTTGCCATTCATGTAAAATAGATAATGAGTTGAGGGCAAGAAAATACATACATATATATATATATATATATATATATATATATTTGCTTACATAGACACAGAATTTCTGAAGGGCTTATTAAGTACTGACAGTTTGGTGGCCTAGACTAGTGGTTGAAAATGAGACTTTTCATTGCATAAGCTCTAATGTGTAATTTTTGAATTTCAAGATGTGTTGTTTATTTTCCTATTTCAAAAATTAAATGTGTTTTTAAAAAGAGACCTTATATATAGTAATGGGAACTCTCATGGTTTCCTTCCCAACTTGACTTGATCACATCTATTCTTGTACCAAAATATATATCTAGCTCTTAAGGGAATGGAACATAATAGGCATGAGGATCAAGAAATCAAGGCCAACCTGGTCTACATAACAAGTTCAAGAACAGCTTGGACTATATGAGACCTTGTCTTAAAACAAACAAACATGTGTCCTTTAAAAAAAACAGGCAAACAAAAATGGTGCATATGGTGACTCTGGTAAATTTTTTTCCCCTAGAAATGCTTATTGGTATACTTCTGGCTTTTTCTTGTGGTGCTGGGTATTGAGTCTGTCTGGGGCTTTCCTTGTACAAGATCCATACTGAACTATACCTCTAGTTTTGAATTACATGTGTGTAAGCTAGAGGACAACAGGTGTGGCAAATATTAGCTTATAGGTCTTTGTGTGAGTATAAGTTTTCAGTTCCTTTTGGATAAATACATGGACATGGAATTGCTGATCTTTCTCTGACAGAAGTGGACCAACTGTCCTCTAAAGTGGTTCTACCAATTTGTATTCCAGTAAGCCATGAAAGTGAAATATGTGTTGAAGTTCATTTTCCCACATATGTGACATTTTATTGCACCATTTGTTGAAAAAGTCTATCTTTTATTTATTAAATTGCCTTTGCATCTGTGCATCTGTTCCTGAACTGCTGTGCTCCATGAATCTGTGTGTCTTCACCATTTTTCCATTAATTATACTACCTTTTTCTGCACTGCTGAGGGTAGATATCATTACCTAAAGTATGCTGGGCAAGTGCTCTACTGCTGAGCCTCATCCCCAGCCATGATACACTATGTTAACACACTTTCTTGAGTACTATAGTTTTGTAGTGAGTATTGAAATAAGTAATATTAGTATTCTGACATTTTTCTTCTCCAAAGAATTGTAGTGAAAAGGGAACACTTAACTTGTCCCCATCTCTCATCAATAATAACACTAGCTGTAGAATTTTGGTTTTGTTTTATAATTATGTCTTTTTGTGTAGAAAGCAATTTTTCTGTGCTTTATGTATGTAATTTCTCAGCCATTTTTTTTTTATTTTTCGAGACAGGGTTTCTCTGTAAATTTGGAGCCTGTCCTGAAACTCACGCTGTAGACCAGGCTGGCCTTGAACTCACAGAGATCAGCCTGCCTCTACCCCTGCGCCCAGTGCTGGGATTAAAGGTGTGTGCCACCACTGCGCCTGGCTTTCAGCCATTATTTTTTAAAATAAGTCTATGTATTTTGCTTTTTTTGTTTGTCTAGGATTCCAATTCCAAGTTTGTTGTACTGTTGGTGGCTCACAGTTCTTGAATATTGTATGCTGCTTTTCTTTTTTATGTTTATTTTTGCCTGCATGTATGTCTGCACCACATGTCTGCAGTATCTGTGAAGGCCAGAAGAGGGTGTCAGGTCCCCTGGAATTGGAATTACAGATGGTTGTGAGCCAGCATGTTGGTTCTCTGTCCTTTGCAAGAGCAGCAAATGGGTTAAACCCCTTCATGCTGGTTTTTTTCTTCCTTTTTACCCTTTTGTTTAATTTTTGTGGTCTTTGAACCACTGAGTCATTACTCCAGCCCTTGTGTGCTAGTTCTTTTTTTCTCCTTTGTCCTCTTTTGTTTTAATTTTTAATGGCCTGATTAATAAACATGACCTTCGAGTTCATTGATAATTTTCTTGGCTGCATCAAATCTACTGTTGAGCCCACTGGGTTGTTGTTGTTTAAACTTTAGTATTTCTAGTAAATATACTTTTTCTCGTAGGTTCTATTTCTTTGCTGAAGTTATCTATCTGGGCTTACATATTATCTACTTTATTCATTAGACGTTTTAACAAATCATAATTATTTTATGTTTCAGTTTTTTATAGTCCCAACATCTGTACTACTATGGTTGGAGCCAGTGACTCCTTTGTAACTTGGGGTATTTTCTTACCTTTTGAACATCCTGAAAACTGCACATGGGCAAGAGATTCTGATAAATTTTTAATAGTTGGAAAGCTCTGATTCTTTTTCTAGGTCTTTAGTGAGGAGTTAGCCTGTTCCGTGTTTTTTTGTTGGCCTGGGTTGTGTAGGTGGAAGGCCAGGGTAAGGACACCAGAGAGTGGTATTATTTTTAGTGTTTACTTTATGTGGAGGAGTGTTTTGCCTAAAAGTGTGTGTGCTATCTTATGTGCTTGGTGCTTGTAGAGGTTGGATTTCCCTCAAACTGGAGTTGAACATGTTTGTGAACCACCATGTGGTTCCTGGGAACTGAACCTGGGTCCTTTGTAAGAGCAGCCAGTGCTCTTAACTGCTGAGCCATCTTTCTAACCACCATGATAACTTCATTTTTACAGTACTTGATTTGGGTTGTCATTGTGATGCTTTCCAAAAGTAGGTTTTTATAGTTTTTCCAATTGTATCCCACTGTTACTAGTTAGATGGTATGTCAGCTGTGGTTGTTTGAGGAGAAGGTGTTCTCTAATTATCTGATTGGTCAGGTTCTAGTGAACCTGGGTCTTGAGTGTGTTTCTAGCAAGGTTACCTGTTCATTCTTCTTGTGTAGGGCTTCCTTCTCTTTGCTCCTACCCCTTACCACACCCCATTTGGTAACTAATGTTCTCCTCCCTGAGGATTTATCCCTTTCCTCTGTATTAAATATTAGAGAACATGGTCGGGGTGAGTTTCACGGCGGACTGTTGGAGTCAGCCAGCCAAGTACCACTACAGGAGCTTTCTCTTAGATTTTCCCTGTCTTCACCATGAAAGTCTGGTGAGATTCCTGTAGGAAAAGCTTTTTAAAGGGGTAGAAACTACTCTGTGGAACACAGGAGTTTCACACTATGGCTAATCATAGAATTTTTGATTCAGAATTCTTACAGGCTTATGTGCCCAAACCTGTATCTCTGTAGGTTCCTGGTCTCTTTGGATATGAGAGTGGTAATTTGTTCTGCAACTTCACTTCCCTGCCAGATTTCCCTTCAGTTTGGCAATCTTTTTTATTTTAAGAGTAGGATGATGGCCTCTGAAAGATTTACATATATGAGCAGATATGTGATCCCTTAAAATAAGTTGCCTACTACAAGACATCACATATCTAGAAAGTCAGTACATACCTCTTTCTTTATATATCTTTTACTTAGCCCATTGAAATTTATGATTAGGGAGCATGGAGTAATTGTTGTTTAGATTCTGCCTATTTTAGGCTTTAAAAACCTCTGTACCACTGGCAGTGTGCTGTCTGCTTCCTTTCTAAATTCTATGCCTTTTAGTTCCTGAGAAAATCTTTAACAATTTAGTAACTGTTTCATTAGAAATTAGAGCAAGATTTAGCCTATCTAGATGTAATTGTTTCATTAGAAATTAGAGCTAGATTTAGTCTATCTAGTAGAGATTTTATTAATGACCATGTGTTTGTCACTTCGTCCACATTGCCAGAGCCAGTTTAGTAAACACTGGTTGGTTGCACCTTGTGTTATGAACAAGACAGTAAATTTTGAGTCTAATACAATACAGGCCCATCGTGGTAAGTAAAGTAAAGGGTCCCCAAGGGCAATAAAAATTCCATCATAGGAAGGATATTATAATTTCTAAAATGTCTACATTCTAATCTATTTTAATAATAAATCCTATTGTAGTGGTAGGTAGAATTCTAGTAAATGTATATAGAAGATAGGAGTACAGCAATTAGTACTAACCAAAAAGATGACGTGTCTTTAAAAATTATAAAGCTAAATGGAAATTCTGAGGGTTGTATTGAATTCCTATGGATTTTAACTTGTATACTTTCATGTAACCACCACCTCAATCTAAGTACAGAAGGGTTCCTTTACCCCAGAAAATTCTTTTATACTAGCTTAATCACAGAATCTTCCTACTTTAATATCTGGATGCCATTAATTCGTATTCCATTATAATTTTTTTGTTTTAATATATAAAATGGATGTCATCTTATGAATCTTGGTTTTGTACACAACATAGTGCTTTTGAGAACTCACATCATAAAAATTGTTATATTAATATTTTGTTTCCTTTGTATTGCTGCATAGAATAGACCATGGTATAGATATATCACAATTTGTTTAGTTGTTCAACATGGAAGGGCAGATGAATTATTTTTGAGTTTTGGTGATTATGTGTAGTAAACATGTACACAAATACATATAAGTATTTGTGTGCATGTAAGTTTGTATTTTTCTAGAGTAATTCCTGGAAATGAGATTGTTAGAATTATACTATAATTCACAATAACTAGTTAACTAGAATTTGAATGATGGAATAGAATGGCAGAAACCCATGTTTGGATCCTGCTTTTTTTCACTGTTAGCTGTGCAACCTTGAATGAATTTAATTTATTTGTGTCTCTTATTTGTAAAACAATATCTAGGATTATTGTATATTAAAGATAAAAGACTGAGCAATGTTTAGTACACTCATTACATTATTATGCTTAATAGAATTGTTTCTTGTCAGAAACATTTGATTAATTAAAGCAAGAGTAAATAATCTATGGTGTTCTTGGTAGTTTTATCTTCAAAATGTGTAAAAAAATTTTAAAACTCTTCCATAGTAAATATGAATGTATGAGAGATCTGTGTAACATTCAGAGGTTGAATCAAATGGCAAGTTTTGGTGGTTTTATTTGTGTTCTCAACATGGAAGAATCATGTTCATAAAAATTGAGTGTATTGCCATATTTTATACAAGAAGCTATGAAAATAGCTCAGAATTAACTAACATTCATTGAATTGTGTTTTCTATACAGGAAATTCTAGGTAAAGCATTTATCGAGTGTATTAACTTGAGTACCTTCCCCAAAAGCAAGCCATTTATAACTTTATCTTTTTAATGCTAGAGATTAAACCTGAGACCTATTCTATAATTTCTCAAGTGTTACATTAAAAAGCATTTTTACAGGAAACCTCTTCAATTTTGAGAAGCATATTGAGGATGAAATTTTAAAATTTTGCATACCCACTCAAATATCTCCCTATAATATTTTATCATTAGAATATGCAACAGAATTTTACTTTCCCCCTATGGTTTCTGTGTAGTATGGTGGCTCAGTCTGAATAGTACCAAGGGCAAAGAAGATGTATCTCTCCTGGAGAATTTTCTCCACCTGTTAATTCACCAAGCAGTGGCTATAATTCACTATATGGAAAAAGGAACATAAATGTTCATTTTTTATTGTCTGTTCAGTTTTGTAATATCTTCAAATGCAAATACTTCTTTTCTTCTTTCAGATTTCAGGAGAACTAGGTGAAATAACTCTCAAGTAGTCCATTTCAGGTGTTACCTCTGAGCTGTTTTCTTGCTGTCTCCCCTCCTGTGCATTATGCATTACCAGTAATTTAACTGTCATTTTCTTTCCTTTTTTTAAAAAATAATTATTTATTTATTATGTACACAGTGTTCAGCCTCCATGCCTGCAGGCCAGAAGAGGGCACCAGGTCTCATTACAGATGGCTGTGAGCCACCATGTGGTTGCTGGGAATTGAACTCAGGACCTTCAGAAGAGCAGTCAGTACACTTAACCACTGAGCCATCTCTCCAGTCCCCTTAACTGTCATTTTCATATTCACATACCTTGAACCTTTGCTCACAGCTGAAACACCGTTCTTTTGTTGCCCTGTCAATCTTATCTGGGACAGTACCTTCCAAATATTGTGTCAGCAAAGGACCTCCCACTACATACTGCCTCAGATTCATTCCACTCTGTTGGATATCATCCCTTAATCCATCTTCAAACTTCGATTAAATTTTGTTTTTTTTCTACTCATTATGGCACCTAAATGTCATACTTCCTTATCCTGTAACCAATTTACATATGTATTGTTTGCAGGCATACAACTAAATTGCTATTTGCAGAGTATAGGACACTTGAAGTGTTCTACATTTTATTCCTCAAAAATGTATGGAGGAGAATTGCTGCTTTTTATTCAATTAACAGCTAAACTGAATACATACATACATACACACACACACACACACACACACACACACACACACACACACGCACGCACGCCAGAAGAGGGCATTGAGTCCCCTGGAACTGGAGTTATAGGTGGTTGTGAACTTTCCCTGTGGATGCTGGGAACTGAATCCAGGTCCTCTGCAAGAGCCTTCTCTCCAGCACTTGTTTTTTTGTGTGTGTGGGCATGGTTGAAACAGGGTCTCACTATGTAACTCTGACTTTCCTAGACCTCATTATATAGACCAACCTGGCCTCAGAGTCACAGAGATTCACGTGCCTCTGCCTTCCAAGTATTAAAATTAGTGCTGGAATTCTTGTCTATTATGTAATATTTGGGCTATCTTTTTTAATGTTTATTTGGCTAGCTTTAAAATATAAATAGATAGAGTAAACATCTGTATCCTACTTGTTTCGCATGAAACTTACCTCCTATATGAATATGATAGCATATGCCTTTAATACCAGCATTCAGGAGACTGAATCTGAGTTTGAGGCCAGCTTGGTCTCTTTATAGTGAGACTGTCTCACTTATAAGAGGACAAGGGGGAGAAGGACTCAATGATAATCACTACCTGTGTGCTACATAGTAAGACTTTCTTAGAGGACGAGTTTACATTTTATAATGAGAGGGAGATGCATGCTTGTGCATGAGTCTAAATAAAGCTAGCACTAGGATGACTATCTTAAATCTTCAATGCTTTTATAGTACGAAATCAATGAACCTGTAAAAACTGTTCTTTAGCCTTTCTAGGTAAGCATCTGCTTTTTAGGGAAACTCTAGGCCCCTTTCTTGACCTGATTTCAAGACCACCCTCCTAGATTCAACTTAACTTCCACTTAGAATACTTTCCTCAGAGATGCAGTCTCTAAAAGTTTCCTCATTTTCCTATCAGTATCACTGTCATTAGGCCACCACAGGGCCTTAGCTTCTCACTGCACAACAGATAGTGTGCTTAAACCAGAAACCATGGAAATCAAGAGGTCTCACTCATATCATAACCTTCCTTACCATCTTACATATACTTTTCAAAATCCTCTTTTCTGCCTATTTTATCCAAGTTTGTATTCATTAGAGTCTAAGCACAAGTCATTCTGTAGTGCCTTTGTCTAGAATGTTCTCTATTCCTCTGTTCCATCCTAGATGTACCTCCAGATCTCATCTTTTTCACCTCAGTGGTTCTTCCCACCTCTGAAGCTGGGACTAAATGTGCTCAATACTCATTACTAACATGGGACAGTATGACAGAATACTTTTTTCCTTTTTTTACTATTTATTTATTATTTATACAATATTCTTTTTTTAATTTTTTTATTTATTCTTTTTTTAAATTTATTTATTTATTAAGGATTTCTGCCTCCTCCCCGCAACCGCCTCCCATTTTCCTTCCCCTCCCCCGATCAAGTCACCCTCCCTCATCTGCTCGAAGAGCAATCAGGGTTCCCTGACCTGTGGGAAGCCCAAGGACCGCCCACCTCCATCCAGGTCTAGTAAGGTGAGCATCCAAACTGCCTAGGCTCCCCCAAAGCCAGTACGTGCCGTAGGATCAAAACCCCACTGCGATTGTTCTTGAGTTCTCAGTAGTCCTCATTGTCCACTATGTTCAGAGAGTCCAGATTTATCCCATGCTTTTTCAGACCCAGGCCAGCTGGCCTTGGTGAGTTCCCGATAGAACATCCCCATTGTCTCAGTGTGTGGGTGCACCCCTCGCGGTCCTGAGGTCCTTGCTCGTGCTCTCTCTCCTTCTGCTCCTGATTTGGACCTTGAGATTTCTGTATGACAGAATACTTAATGGATACCCTGTCTTTTCATCTGTGTAGCATACCCTTTTGCAGTGTGACTTTGCAATAGCTCCTGTCAAAAGATGGAATCTGTCTACTCCTTAAATATGGAATATCTTTGTGACTTGTGTTGACTGATACATTATAGTATAAGCTAATTGTAGAAAATTTAACCTAGGTTAACTTTTTTTCTTGTTCCCTGGAAATCCTGATGCAATGTTTTGAAGCTCCAGATAGCTTGCTGGATGAAGTACTATGATATAAGGAGAAAGGCCCAGTTAACTAGACAAGAGTGAAGCCATCTTAGACCTTTCAGTCCCAACCAGTTTGCTACTGTAACTGCATGAGAGATCTTAGAAAAGATTAGCAAAGCTTTTCAGCTGATTGTAGTTCAAATTGCTAACCTATTGGATTGTAAGCAAATAAAATGAGTCTTATTTTGGCCTCTAAAATTTTGTATGATTGTTACACTAAATAACTGAAATGGCAAGGTTTGTAGTATTCTATTCTCTAAAAGTCTTAAAGGGCATGCCTATGGCAGGTTTTCAGTAAAAGATTGTTGTGAATCACTGTCTTCATTTCACTTCAAGCTTCTCAATCATTATGATTCTCCATGTCTCTCACAACAATCCAGTTTGGCCTTGACATATTCTTCCAGAATTACACCTTATGTTTCTTTGCTCCACTGGGTCAGCATCTATATAACTGCCCCAGTTATAGCCCCATGACAATTTATTTCTTACATCAGCTCCATGTTGCATCCCTTCTATTTACCCTTGTTTACTAATCCTTTAGAGTTAATCCATTGAATACCTCAGTGCTATAAAGCTGTTTCTAGCCTTCTGAAACCTCATTGCCCCAAATGCTCAATACCTGAATCACATATGTTCATAATTAACTAGAGTCCTTAGAGATTATCTGAAACAAAGTCTCCAGTTTTGAAGTAGGAAAGCAAAGCTCAGAGAGAACTCATCATTGGTAATTGCTTATTCAATGTCATATGATAGTAGTATCAAGACTAGAATTTACATCTCACACAAACTTACTTAGTAGATTATCTGTTTCTTTGCATCATCTGGTTCATGTGTGTGAAACAAATTGTATTGCAAATTTGGTGATCATAATAACTGTTAACTTCTGTCTTTTTCTACTCTTCATATTGCAATTCAAAGACTAATCATTAGCTATTAGGTGCATCAATAGTTAAAGAATAGTTGTTAATTAATTGACATTTTAAAGTCAACTATGCTCAGAACTGTTCTGTATCTTGTTTGTAGTGATTATAATCATTTGTCAAAACTTGAACTGTACATTAAAAAGATATATATATATAATGTATACAATTTTAATTTAGTAGTTCAAAGCAATTATGCAAACACATTTGTTTATTTAAGTATGACAAAAATGTATAAGTAACTTGTTATTACATGAAATTAAATTTGTCCCTTTAAAAATAAACTTGCATACACAGTAGGTGTTAAGTAATACTGGTTTCTTTGTTTCTTGTACTAGTTTCCTTCTTTGCATACAAATGATTATTCTTCTTTAGATAGCTATCAGGTGAATGTCCATGTCCATACACATCCATAAAAATGTCTAAGTATTATATGGAACAGTAAATATACATAAGCATAACCACAGTATTCTAAAAGGTAGCCCCACTAGGACCAGAATTTTATTTTCAGAGGCTTAGACTCAGGGATAAAATAAAACACTCTCCCTTTATTAACAGAAATTATTTAAAACAAAACAAAAAGATAAATGGATGGCTTAATTTTCCTAAGGATATTTTCATACAATTTTAATATAGAGTAGTAGACTTCTAAAAAGGATTACATTTTTTTATTGTGTGCATATACATATACACATGTGCATATGCATACCTGTGTGCATGCACATGCCACTACGCACATGTGGAAGTCAGAGGACATGTTGCAGGAGTTAATATTGTCCTTCCACCATGTGGGCCTGTGAATTGAAATCAAATCAGACTTGAAGGTAGGTAAGTGCCTTTACCTTCTGAGCCTTCATTCGTTCATTTTTTCATTCATTTTACATCCCAGCTGCAGTTTTCCCTTCTCCTTCCTCCTCTCTTCCTAGTTGTCCACCCTCTAATTCACTACTCTGTTTCTGTTCAGGAAAGGGCAAGTTTCCCATGGATATCAAGTGGCAATAAAGCTAAGCACCTCCCCATGTAATAAGGCTCGGCAAAGCTATCCAGTATGCGGAGTGGGATCTCGAAATCCTGCAAGAGAGCCAGAGTTCCCACTGTTAGGAAACCCACAAGAAAAACAAGTTACACAACTGTAACATATATGCAGAGTACCTAGGTCAGTCCCATGCAGGCTCCCTGGTTGTTGGTTCAGTCTCTGTGAGCCCCTAAGAACCCATATTAGGTGATTCCGTGGGTTTTCTTGTGATGTCCTTGACCCCTCTGGCTCCTACAATCCTTCCTCCCCTCTTCAGCAGGATTCCCTGAACTCTGCCTAATGTTTGGCTTTGAATCTCTACATCTGTTTCCATTACTTGCTGGATGAAGCCTCTCTGGTGAAAATTGGGTTAGGCATCAATCTTTTAGTATAACAGAATATCATTAGTTATCATTACATTGATTTTTTTTTTCTTTCCAGTTGCGTTTGGTTCTATCTTAGGTATATGGGCTATCTAGCCTCTGGCCTGGAGCTCAAGGCTCAAAAATTCATTTAATCTTTTTTGTATCCTGTCAGTTTTCTGATTAAGCTAAATGAGTATTTAATCTGTGTTTATTGTGTATTTGTATGTGACTTGTGTTTTTAACCTTAAAGGTTGTATGTTTATATCCAGATACCCTTCAGCATTGCCTGTAGGTTATTGTCCATCTTGTGCAAAGTTCCTTTACTGTATCTTGGGACGGGGATTTTGTTTTGAGGCAGGCTCCCAGTGTAGTTCATGATTTCAGGATCTGCACTTTTATACCTGTAGCGCACCACGCCCGTCTGCGCTCTGTGTGCTATCATACAGTTGGTGAACCGGGCAAGGGGCTGGAGATTGAAACACACAAAGACACACAGAGACACGGGAGTTCGAGGCCAGCCTGGTCTACAAGAGCTAGTTCCAGAACGGGCACCAAAGCTACAGAGAAACCCTGTCTCGAAAAAAAAAAAAAGAGTGCCCCCTTTATTGCGTACCAGAGCCGCTTATATAGAGATCCTTAACTGATAGCGACACCCCAGCCAAACATACCAGAAACCACTCTCCTGCCATCAGGAACTTCTGAGGGTCTCGTGCTCAGAGCAGCTGCAAGCTGTCTCAGAGCAGAGGAAAACAAGTTGTTTACAAGAAATTCAGAATCTGGGGGTTCACAGCTCCCAACAATGCTCATTTGAGTTGCAATTTTGATTCTTTTTACCAGTTCCTTGAAATACTTTTTGATTATGCTTGTACCTAAAAGATGATTTTACAGGAAGAAGATTGGGTATCCTTTCAGCAGGTACTCAGCAACACTACAGAAAGGCTTTCTTTAACTATTGTCATAAAAAAGGAAAGAGATGTTTCTTTATATCAATTTCCTGTTTCTTTAATCGGAGAGAATGTATTAAGAATCCTTTATTTTAGGAGATCCAGAGAAGGAAAGACCCACATGGGACCATTTTTTTTCCGTCAAACAGTATTTTTGTAGTCTACTTTTGCTAGTAATGATCATAAGATAATATAAAATAATATGTTAAGGATAAAAATTAAACTATATGCTATCTTAAAAGTCTAATAGCTTTGCCGGGCTGTGGTGGCGCACGCCTTTAATCCCAGCACTCGGGAGGCAGAGGCAGGCGGATCTCTGTGAGTTTGAGGCCAGCCTGGTCTACAAGAGCTAGTGCCAGGACAGGAACCAAAAGCTACGGAGAAACCCTGTCTTGAAAATCAAAAAAATAAAAAATCTAATAGCTTTGGCAAAATGAACTACAGTTTATAATAAAACCTCCTTTTCTCTAATAGGCTTATTTTAACATTTTTCTTTTCACAGTACTGGGAATATAATCAGATCAATAAATTACACAAATGCCCAGTGTTCTTGGGTACTGTGTTTGTTCCTATGTTCCCTCACTTTTCCCAACTTGTAATGCAAGCAGGCTTCTCTGTCTCGCCCTCCATGTCACTAATTTGCAGTTGTAGGAATGCAAAAAAAAAGATCAGAGCCTGAACTGAGAGTTAAAGTCTGCCCTGTTAGTACGTGAAGGACTCAAAAAAGAGAATCAAGAAAAAGAGTGGAGTCTTTCATATTAATTAAAACCTTTATCTACTAGACAGTTCGATATTTTTGAGACAGTGTCACTGTGCAGCTCAAGCTGACATCTAACTCAGAATCTTCCTGTCTCTTGTCTCCCAAATGCTAGGAACACAGGTATGCACCATCATCTCAAGTGTAAGACTACTAAATATTAAGAATTGAAACATTATGAGAAAAAAATAACAGGTTAAAGTATGTTTCTCTATCTCAGATATTTATAAATACTCTGAATAAGATTGACAGATCTACTAGCTTGTTTTGTGTAAACTCAACACAAGCTAAAGTCATTTTGGAAAAGAGGAACTCAGTTGAAAACGTGTCCACTAAACTGGACTATGGGTAAGTTTGTGGTAGTTAGTCTTTATTTATGATTGATTTGGGAGAGCCCGACTCACTGTGGATGGTGCCACCCCTAGGTCCTGGGTTCTATAAAATAGCAAGCTGAACAAGGGAGGCCTGAGGAGCAAGCAAGTAAGCAGTACTTCTCCAAGTCCTTTTTCATCAGTTCTTATCACCAAGTTTCTGCCTGGTTTGAATTCCTACCTTGGCTTCCCTTGTTTGAATTTCCTTGGCTTCCCTCCCCAAGTTGGTTTGTATCATGGGATTTTAATCACAGCAATAGAAACCCAAACTAAGACAACTTTATTGAAAGAAGAATAAATATCTTAAAGGAAAAATTCAAACTCAGCTGCAGGCAGTACTCTAGTTACTACCTATTCTGCTGCCTTCTTGGGCTGTGTTTACTCAGTAAACTGTTCTTCCTAAAAGAATCAAATTCAGAAATAATTCAAGTTTGCTTCCCATTCATACAAAAAGAAGAAAGTATGAACTGTTTTACTACTACCACTACCACTACCATCACTACCCCTACCACCACCACCATCACTACCACCTCCACCACCACCACTACCACTACCACCACTACTACTACTTTATGTCAAGGGGTACCACATACCTGCAATACCTGCAGAGACCTGGAGAATGTCAGATTCCCCTAGAACTGGAGTTACAGATGGTCATAAACTATCTATCCTATGTGGGTGTTGGAAATCAAACCTGGGTCTTATTAATTGCTGAGCCATCTCTCCAGCCTCAAACTACTGACTTTCTATATAGCATAGGCATCCATTTGAAAAGTATGAACCAAAATTCAAAACATCAGAGTGAAGGAGGACATAGATGATTGAACATACGAGACAGGAATGGAAGAAAAACTCAGCCTGCTTTCTCCCCTGGTAATTATTTAAAAATTTTTTTAAAGATTTATTTATTATATGTACAATATTCTCAGTATTCTGCTTGCGTGTGTGCCTGCAGGCCAGAAGAGGGCACCAGATCTCACTACTGATGGTTGTGAGCCACCATGTGGTTGCTGGGAATTGAACTCAGAACCTTCGGAAGAGCAGGCAGTGCTCCTAACTGCTGAGCCATCTATCCAGCCCTAAAACTTTTTTTAAACAAAACAAAAATTTTAAACTTACTGTTTTTTGCATTTGGGGTTTTTTGTTTTTGTTTTGATTTTTTTTTGTTTTTTTATTAATGATTTTTATTGAGCTTTATATTTTTCTCTGCTCTCCTCCCTGCCTTTCTCACTTCCCCCCTTCAACCCTCCCCCAAGGTCCCCATGCTCCCAATTTACTCAAGAGATCTTGTCTTTTTCTACTTCCAATCTAGATTAGATCTATGTAAGTCTCTCTTAGTGTCCGTATTGTTGTCTAAGCTCTCTGGGATTGTGGTTTGTAGGCTGGTTTTCTTTGCTATATGTTTAAAAACCACCTATGAGTGGGTACATGTAATAATGGTCTTTCTGTGCCTAGGTTACCTCACTCAAAATGATGTTTTCTAGTTCCATCCATTTGCCTGCAAAATTCAAGATGTCGTTATTTTTTTTCTGCTGTGGCGTACTCCACTGTGTAAATGTACCACATTTTCCTTATCCATTCTTTGGTCGGGGGGCATTTAGGTTGTTTTCAGGTTCTGGCTATGACAAACAAAGCTGCTATGAACATAGTTGAGCACATGTCCTTGTAGCATGATTGAGCATCCTTTGGATATACACCCAAAAGTGGTATTGCTGGGTCTTGAGGAAGGTTGTTTTCTAATTTTCTGAGAAATCGCCACACTGACATCCAAAGGGGCTGTACCAGCTTGCATTCCCACCAGCAGTGCAGAAGTGTTCCCTTTTCCCCACAATCTCTCCAGCATAAGTTGTCATCAGTGTTTTTGATTTTGGCCATTCTTACAAGTGTAAGATGGAATTTCAGAGTTGTTTTGATTTGCATTTCTCTGATGACTAAGGATGTTGAGCATTTCCTTAAGTATTTCAAGACAGGGTTTCTCTGTGTATCTCTGGCTATCCTGGGACTCACTATGTAGACCAGGCTGGCCTTGAACTCACAGAGAACCTCCTGCCTCTGCCTCCCAAGTGATTTTGAAAAAAACTAATCACTTGGGCCAACTTCTGCCTCAGGATGTAGAGAGCTATGAAGAGTGTTACTCCAATCTTTCCAATTTATAAAAAATTGGGCTAATTTTAAATTTGTTACTTTTGTCACCAGGGAATTTTACTCAAATATATTAGAAATACTTGTTCAAATATTTTGCCTATTTTAAAATGGGAGTTACTTATTCTTTTTCCATTGAGTTTTGGGGTTTGCTAGGGAAGTAGCTCAATGACAAAATACTTGTCTATCATGGATGCTAGATAACAAGGAGGGCCCAAAGAGGGATGTATGAATTTCCCTGGGAAGGAGAAGTAGAAAAGATCTCTTGGGTAAACTGGGGGCCAGGGTGAGGTGGGGTGGAGGATGGAGGGATGAGAACTAAAGGGATTGGTGTGGGAGTTGGGTTGGAGGCAAGATGGAGGGGGAGAGTAACAAAAGAGACATCTTGATAGGGGGCATTTCGGGGTTAGGGAGAGACCTGGTGCCAGGAGAAACCCTAGGATCCCCCAAAGATCAACTAAGACTCCTAGCAATTATAGAGAGAGGGTGCCTAACGGGCCATCTACTGTAAGCAGATTGGTGACTTCCCTGAGTGTCATCATAGATACTCTATACAGTAACTAATTAGAAACAGATAAGCACTACTCTGAGCTCTGAGTCTTGTGGAAGAAAGGGAGGAGGGATTGTACCAGCAGGGGGTTCATGATGGGGGAACCAACAGACGACTGAACGGAGCTCATGGACTGAGACTAACATTCAGGGAGCCTAAATGGGACCCACTTAGGCCCACTGCATGGTGTGAGACCAATGTAATTGGTCTCTTAGGCTTTTAACAGTAAAATCAGGATCTCTCCTTGGTGCTTAACTGGCTTTTGTTAACCTGTTCCCCCATGCTGGACTACCTGGCCCCGCCTCCACGGAAGGGGAGGAGCTCAGTCTTGCCTCAGCTTGATGGACCATGCTTTGTGCAAGCCCATGGGAAGTCTGTCCATTTATGAATAGAGATGGAGGAGGAGTAGATGGGGTAAATGGGAAAGGTAAGGGAATGGGAGGACAGGAGGGAAGAGAAATTAGTTGGTATGTAAAATAAATGAAAAAAATGTATTTAAATAAAAGTAATATTAAAAAATACCTATCATGTATGTGGAAGCTCTGGATTCAAAATCCAGTTTAAAAATCCAAATTACTACAATGTTTTGAGTTACTCCACCTCTCCTCTTGTTGGTAGCATGGTTTTTCATTGATTTAACAATGTCTATTAAACAAAATCTTAATTTAGTGGTAGGGGTGGGGGTGAAACAGTATCTTGTTATACATCCTAGGTTGATCTCATAGTCATAATCCTGCCTCTCCCTCCTAGTCTGGAGTTATAATCACACTTTCCCACACTTGGCTAAGATTTCTAATTTTAACAAAGTCCAGTTTGTCATTTGTCACTTTAAAAAGGCTTTGTTTTGCACTCAAATGTTAGACACCTTTTAAACTCTAGTTGTGAGGATTCTGTACTGTATTCTAAAATTTTAGCTTTCCATTTATAAATATCTATCTTGTGTTTTATGCAATGTTAGGTTTAGGTGGAAGTCTATTTTGTACATGTAGATGTCTTTGAATTGCTATTTTTCTCTTTGTGGAAAATGAGTGCCCTCTGTTTATGTAGGTCAGTCTCTGGATTTTCATTTGTGGTCCACTGGTCTATGTTTTTTTTTATCACTTTGCTAGTACCCCTATATTGATTATGGTAGCCGTATAGTAAGTCATAAACTTAGTTAATGTGATTCTTCCCATTCATTTTTTTTTTTTTTTTGGTTTTTCGAGACAGGGTTTCTCTGTAGCTTTGGTGCCTGTCCCAGACCTAGCCCATTCATTTTTGTTATATTTTGTTCTTTGAAACTATGTGGTCCTTGCTATCCTGGAACTAGCTGTGTAAACCAGGCTGGCCTTTAATCGATAAGAGATCCACCTGCCTCTGCCTCCTGAATGCTGAGTTAAACTTTGTGCCACTCACAATCAGCTGATTCCTCTGATTCTTTTTTATGACTGTTTTAGTTCTTATTCTTAATAAATTTTATAAACAGCTTATTTATAAATCTACAGAACTCCTGTTGGAATGCTTTTGTTGAAACTAAAATTTAATAAATTTGAACAGAATCAAAATCTTTAATATGTTGAGTCTTAAATATGGTACGTTTCTCCATTTGTTTAGATTTTCTTTATTGTTTTGTAGTTTTCAGCATAAAATCTCATAAATTATTGTTAGATTTATACACAAGTGTTTGGTTTCTTTGACAGTAATGATGTTAATTAGAAACAAAAGTTCAGTTTCTTATTATTCTTTGCAGGTATATGTAAATATGCTCTCTCTCTCTCTCTCTCTCTCTCTCTGTCTCTCTCTCTCTCTCTGTCTGTCTTCCTGTGTCTTTCTCTGTCTCTGTCTCTCTCTTGTTTTTTTGAGACAGGGTAACTGTGTAGCCCTGGCTGTTCTGGAACTCACTCTATAGACCAGGCTGAACTCAAACTCACAGAGATCCTCCTGCCTCTTCCTCCCAAGGGCTAGGATTAAAGGCGTGTGCCACCACCCAGCACCACTTTGATTTCTTTTGAGTAATGTTTGCATTTTATTCCTTCATTTTTTGACTCAAAGGAAGTTTTTTGTATATAGTATATAAAATAGGACATGTTTTTAATGCATTCTGCCAATCACTTCATTGATTTATTTAGAACATTCATATATTCTAGCCCTCAGAGATCAATTCAGTATCTACTTCTAGAATACATTTACTAGATTTGTACTAGGTTTATGTGACTTTTTTTTAAGAGATGGGGTCTCATGGTGTGTCCCTAAGTGGCTTGGAACTCTATGTAGATTTAGGGTAGCTTCCAGCTCACAGAGATCAACATGCCTCTGCCTCCAGAGTTCTGGGATTAAAGGCATGTGCCACACTCAGTTTAAATTATTTCCTTTTCCTTTTTTTATTGGTTTTTCGAGACAGGATTTCTCTGTAGCTTTGGAGCCTGTCCTGGAACTAGCTCTTGTAGACCAGGCTGGTCTCGAACTCACAGAGATCTGCCCGCCTCTGCCTCCTGAGTGCTGGGATTAAAGGTGTGTGCCACCACTGCCCGGTTTAAATGATTTCTTAGTATATGATATAACTGAAAGCTTACTTAGATATGAAGAATTAAGAGTCTGAGCTCTAGTTCTTCTCTTGCCATGTAGTTCTTTGACCTTGTTCAAATGATATCACCCAAGTTTGATTAAAAACACTCACTGAGGCCTAGGGAGATGACTCAGTTGTTAAATGCCACATAATCCTGAAGCCTGAATTTGGGTTCCCAATACTCAAAGGCTGTTGTGGTGGTGTGCATCTGTAACTCCAGCAGTGAGGTGGGAAGAGGAGGAGGGAGATAGGCAGACACCTGGAGCTCATTGGCCAACCAACCTAAGTGAATCTGTAAGCTCCATTTTCAGTAATAGACTCTATCAAAAAATACTGTAGACAGTGGAGGGCTATTGGGAGATGGTCCAGCAGTTAAGAACCCTTGCTGCTCTTTGAAAGGAGCTGAGTTTGGTTTCAGCATCCATGTCAGACAATGTGCAACTGCCTATAACTCCAACTACAAGGACTCTGGTGCTTTCTTCTATCATCCGTGGTAAGGGCTCTAATCTGAAAGAAAAAGATCAACAAGAGTTGTTGAGAAAGGCATCTGACACTGACCTCTTAAGTATCTACACACACATGCACATTCCCCCCTACACAAAGATCCAACTGGCTATCAAGTCTAAGGCTAGTTAATAGACACAAAGGTAAGGTTTGACGTACTCTTTACCTTCCAGGAATTTAAAGTACACTGGGAGATGTGGTCAGATAATCAGATCACTGTGAGGGTAAATATTAAAGACAAAAGGTTAGTATTCAACCCTGGTTGAGAGTGGAAGGGAGAATTTAAGCAAGGCTTCCAACAAAATATAATGGCTGTGTTTTAAACAAAAAGCAGTAGAATTAGACCAAATAAAGAAAACGGCAGAAAAAATCAAGTATTTATGAATTTTACTTTTCTTATATTTAAGAAGTTAACATTCCAATCAAGAAATTTTGATCCCTGTCCCAAGGACACAAGCACTATGTGATGTAAATGCCCTCAGGCCTTGGTACCTTTGGATCTATTTGTACTCAAATCTGATGGTTCTTCATTCTGCTAGCTCCAACTAAGTGTTCAGCCTACAGCAAAGTTTTCCTGGTTAGATTTATAAGTTATCATAGATAGCTTATAATTAACTTCTTCATAAATCAATATCATGGTTATATTTCTGTTTCCTTGCAAATCATTTATATACTGTATACTTAGGTAGATGGTAGGTGACTTGGGCAAAATCATAGGCTTCAAATGATTATCAAACTTATACTTCATTTTTGTCATTTTGCCAAGTTTCTTTTTGGTTTTTAAAGTGTGTGTGTGTGTGTGTGTGTGTGTGTGTGTGTGTGTGTGTGTGTGTGTGTGTTCGTGCATTCATGCTTGTGCCTTGGCACATGTGTAGAGGCCAGTAAACAACTTTTCAGGAGTTCTCTCCTTCCACCTTGGTTTTGAGCAGAGTCTCTCTTGTTATTCTGCCACTGCACTTCGTGTATGAGCTTTTGGCCAATTCTCTTGTCTTAGTCTCCCATCTCTCCATAGGCAGGTTAGGGCTGGGATTATAGATGAGAACCATCATTAGTCTTTTTTATTGGTATTCCGGGTATCAAACTTGAGTATGCAGCAGGTACTTTTTTTAATCCATTGAGCTATTTTGCCAGCTACTTCTTTGTTTTTCTTTTTATCTTTTTTGGTGTTTGGCTGTTTGAGATTGTGCCACAGAGTTGTTCTGCTCCACCACACCTTCCTCACTATGATTGACCGAATGGTCTGAAATAATCTTTCTTTTTCAGTTATTTTGCAGAGGTATTATGTCAGAATGAGTGGGAGGAGGACTAACATGCTAGCCCTCTATGCTACTAAGGAAATTTAGAGCCATGCTTTCTGTTATAAGCTTGTTATCCTGGATATTGGTAATTAGTTTCCTTCTGTTAATCCCTCCTTTTGAACTTGAGATTGCAGACCTTGCAATTATGTGTTCCTTTATTTATAGAATCAGTGCTGGTGTCAGTCCCCTAAACAAATTTTAGTGTGAATGAAATAATGAATAAAAGCCTGTGAAATTAAAAGTAAGCTAAGCTAGCATGTGGAGTTTTTTTTAAGACTAAAATTTCCCTCTCTGATGGTTTTTGTCAACTTGATACACGCTAGAGTCACCTGGGAAGAGGAAACCTCAGTTGTTTATCTCTGTCAGATTGTCCTTTTGTCATGTCTTTTGGGGCATTTTCTTGATTTAAGTTTGATGTGAGAGTGTTTAACCCACTGTGTGTGTCACTCCTGGGCAATTAGTCCTAGTTTTTATAAGAAAACAGGTTGAGCAAACTAAAAAGCAAAGTTCTTTCATGGTCTCTCCCTTGAGTTCTAGCCCTGACTTTCCTCAATGATGGACTGTAATGTAGACGTATAAGCCAAATAAACCCTTTCCTTTCCAGAGTTAGTTTGGTCAGTCTCTCCCCGACACACACAGCAGCAAACTAGTACACTATCTAAATTCAGATTTTACAATGAGAGTTAATTCCTGGGTAGGTTTTTTGTTCCCTGTGTAATGTTTCTTAGTTCTGACAAGTGCATATGTGAAAAGTACTTCCATATCTTTCCAGTCAGTTCCTTCCAACCAGGGTAAATCATTTTACTAACTTATTTCACTGTAGACTATAGTGTTTCCTGTTAATACACTTATATGAATGAAATTATACCATATATATTTTTGTGTCTGGATTGATTTAGGCTTATTTTACTCAATATGTGGTAGCTTTCCCTTATCTTCAGATTCTCTTTTCACATCAGTTAACCACTATAGCCACAACCTGAAAAATTCTAAATATAAAATTTCAGAAATAAACAATTTATGTTTTAAATTGAATACTGTTTTGAATGATTTGATGAGCATTGTGCTGCCCAGCATGTGAATCGGCACTTTATACAGGTTATCCATGTTAAACAGAGGTTATCCACATTATATACACTAGCCACCGTATTCACTGAGTGCTAAGCTGTCCCTGTTATCAGAATAATTGTCAAGGTATTGCTATGCTTATATTTAAGTAACCCTCATATTACTTAATGGCTCAAAGTTTAAGAGTAGTGATACTAGCAATTTAAATATGCCAAAGGGAAGCTGTAAAATTCTTCCTTTAAGTAGAAAGGCGAAAGTTCTTGAATTTATGAGAATGAAATCACATGCTGAAATAGCTAAGATCTACAAAAGTTATTTAGAAAGGTCATATTCACAAAACTTTTATTACACTACTTTGGCCATTTTTTGTTTTTGTTAATTGTTTTTAGGACAGGGTTTCTCTATGTAGCGCTGGCTGTCCTTGAACTCTCTCTATAGATCAGTCTGGCCTCTAACTCAGAAATATACCTGCCTCTGTCTCCTGAGTGGTGGGATTAAAGCCATATGCCACCACACCCAGCACTATTACACTATATTGTTATATTTGTTGTTGTTAATATTTTTCTATGCCTAATTTCTAGATTAAACTCATGTATATATGTATGTATGTATGTATGTATGTGTATATATAAATATATATTGTCTAAAAATTGGGATATGTTCTAAGAAATGAGTTGCTAGATAATTTTGTTGTGAAAATATTATAGTATGTACTTACTCAAACTGAAATAATCATGATGTCACCCAATCTTATGAGAATACCACTATATCATTGTGGTTTATTGTTGACTGTATTATAACTTCATTATGTAGAACATGACTGTATTCAATACTATACACAGTATTAGGCATCTGCTATGGATTTGGAATATCTCCTTTGTGGGTAAGGAGGAGCTACTGCAATGTTTTTGAGATTCATCTATGATACCCTGTTTTATTGCTTGTATTTCATTGTATAAAGGTAACACAATTTATTATTCTCTTACTAATGAATATTTTCTTCTTTTGAAGCCTTATTGTAGCTTTAGTATGTAGTTCCCTGATGGCTAGCTGATATGTAATAAAGAACCTGCTCAAGTGTTAGCTCTTTATATAGACTGAATATTGATCCGTTCTAGTCTAATGCCAAACTTTCATTGTCCTAAGAACATCTGTGAGCTGGAGAGATGACTCTGTGGTTAAATACACTAATTGCTCTTCCGGAGGACCTGGGTTCAATTTCCCTCACCCTCGTGGCAGCTCAAAACCAACTCTAACTCCAGTTCCAGGAAATCTATGTCCTAATCTAACCTCCACAGTGTGCCAGGCACACATGTGATACCTGCACATAATATGCAGGCAAAACACCAGCACATATAAAATAAAATGAACATTAAAGGTAAATAGTTTTAATCCTAGCACTTGAGAAGCAGAGGCAAGTAGATCTCTGCTTGGTCTCTGTAGCCAATTCTGGGTCAGCCAGGAATGCATAGTGAAACCCTTTCACAAAAAAAAATACTTTTTACATGTGGACAGATATACATAAAAACCATGAAGGGATGTCTATAGCAGCTTTATTTGTAATAAACATAAACTAGAGACTCCTAAATACTAATAGGTGAATGAGTAAGCTATGGTTCATCCATACAGGTTAAAAGTAATTATTACTATATGAAACAACTTGACAACTTGAATGGATCTCAGAACTATTAATGTTGAATGAAAAGAAAAACCAATCTCAGAATTTTACATACTATATAGTTTTATTTGTAGACGTCTTAAAATTACAACTTTCAAAGTATAATTTGCCACAAAATTTACATTTAAATGTATAGTTTAATACTTTTTAAAACAAATTTACTAAGTTGCACAATCTAAAATCCAATTTGAGATCATTTCCATCACTTAATAAAATTCTTTAGCCTGTTATTGTCAACTATCCTTGCCATAGTTGCACTCATTATATGCTTCTGGAGATTTGTGAAAATGTCATAAAATAACAACATATAATATATGGACTTTTCTTTATAGTTCTGTTATGTAGCATACTAATTTGAAGTTTGTCAATGATTGTTACCATGTATTAGTAGTTTATAATAAAATGGTAAATAATTTCTGTTATATAGATATAATATATATGGTTATGTATTTGCCATAGATAAATATTTGGAATGTTGAGTTTTTTGTTCTCATGAATAGCGATGTCATGAACATTCAGGTGCATGCCTTTGTAGTAATAGGAGCTGCGGGGCTTCGTCCCTGGCACCCAGCCGCCCACATGGCTAGCTTATGCCCCGAAATAATTACACGAAAACTGTATTCTTTTAATCACTGCCTGGCCCATTAGTTATAACCTCTTATTGGCTAGCTCTTACATATTGATCTAACTCATTTCTAATATTCTGTGTAACACCACGAGCTGGCTTACCAGGAAAGATCTTAACCTGCGTCTATCTGGAGTGGGAGAATCATGGAGACTCAGTGACTCGGCTTCTTTCTCCTAGTATTCTGTTCTGTCTACTCTGCCTACCTAATTTTCTGTCCTATCAGGGCCAAGCAGTTTTCTTTATTAATTAACCAATGAAAGCAACAGATAAATACAAGACCTACCTCCATCATGCCTTTGTATGGACATAGCTATATTTATTTCTCTTGGGTAAATTCATAGAAGTAGAATTGCTGGGCTATGTGATAAATGTTTATTTAGCTTTTAAAAGAAACTACTGCTGGATGTGGCAATGCACATTTATAGCTCATGGGAGGTGGAGACCCAAGGTCAGCCTTAGCTACATAGAAAGTTTGATACTTGCCTTGGGTACATGAAACCCTGACTCAGAAAAGAAAAAAGAAAAGGTAAGAAATAAACTGCCAAGCTATTTTCCTGAGATTTGAACTATTTTATTGTCCCATCAGCAGTTTATGGAAAATGTAGCTTATATACATATAAGCATATTTATTTTGCTAGTCCTCAAAGGAATATTTTATAGATGCTAGTTGGGTCATATTCGTGTGTGTGTGTGTGTGTGTGTGTATAGTGTATATATATATATGTGTGTGTGTGTGTGTGTGTATGTATGTATAGGGTTGCTTAAATTTTCTGTGTTCTTACTGATTTTCTAGTTCTATTATCAAGAGTGAAGTTGAATTGTTTCTTCAGTTCTTGGTCTTTAGTTTCTGTAGTTTTTGTGTATCAGTTTATTTGTTTGTGTTTATTTTGTTTGTTATTCTCTCCACTTTTCAGCAAATTTTAATTTGTTTTTCTTTCAAATTTTTTGGTGTTATACTTTGTTTCTTTGTATTGTATCTGAACAGAAATGTTAGATCCTTTGTTATCCCATATATTCCTGATGTTTATTCTTTATTCCATTTTCCCGTCATTTAGATCGAATGATTTATTTATCTTTAAGTCTATTTTGTCTTCCGTTTTAATTTTGGTTATTTCAATATCCTTTACTGACGTTTCAATTTGTTTATATTTTTTAATGATTTATTTATTTATTATGTATACAGTATTCTGTCTGCTTGGATGCCTACAGTCAGGAAGAGGGCACCAGATCTCAGTACAGATGGTTGTGAGCCACCATGTGGTTGCTGGGAATTGAACTCAGGACCTCTGGAAGAGCAGCCAGTGCTCTTAACCTCTGAGCCATCTCCCCAAGCCTTGTTTATATTTTTGTAGACTTTTTAGTGGTAATTATTATTTTAGCTTTCATTTGAGAAATGATCTCATATAGTCCAGACTGAATTTGAACTTCTAATTCTCCAGCCCCCACCTTCCAATTATTGGGATTATAAACCTGTGCCACTGTATTCGTCTTATTTTGGCATTTTTTTGAATGGGTTCACATTTGATGTTGTTTATTTGAGAATTTTTATAACAGCTAATTGAAGGTTATTAGATCATCTCAACATTTGGGCCACCTGAATCTCTCATAAACAGTGCTAGTCCCCTTTTTCCCACCTATTTCATTCTTATTAAAATTTTTGTCCTAGGGGAAAAATAATTTCAGTGTTTGTCTTGTTGTCTTTTCCAGTGTGTAACTTGGCATTTTTATGATTCTTTTTATATAACAAATAATTTTAGATTTTTACCCTGGAAATTTTGCATATTGTGTTATATGAATTTGGATATTTTTTCAGAGCATAAAGGTGTCTTAGGGTTTCAACTGCTGAGAAGAGACCCCATGACCATGGCAACTCTTTTTTTTTAATAATATTTGTTTATCTTCCATCCCAGTTGCAGTTTCCCCTCCTTCCCTCTTCTCAGTCCCTAGACCCCACCACACACACTGTTTTCACCCCTCAATCCACCCCTCTTCTCTTTCTGTTTAGGAAAGGGCAGATCTCCAATGAGTATCAACAAAACATGGCAACTCTTCTTTTCTTTTCTTTTTTTTTAACATGGCAACTCTTATAAAGGAAAAACATTTAATTGGGTGACTTACAGCTTGAGAGGTTTAGTCCATATGTGTGACAGAGTGGTGTGTAGGCAGGCCTAGTGCTGGAGAAGGAACTAAGAGTCCTACATCTTGACCTGCTGGCAACAGGAAGTGATCTGAAACACTGGGAATGGATTGAGCATATATGAGACCTCAAAGCCCACCTCCACAGGGACACACTTCCTCTAACAAGGCCATACTCACTCCAACAAAGCCACACCTCCTTATAGTGCTATTCCCTATAAGCTTATGAGGGCCAATTGCATTCAAACTACCAATGAAGGCTATTGATACATTTGTTTTAGCATTGGTTAACCTAGTTAGATTCAAACTACAAGTTCCAGTTTGCTTCATCAGTCAGTGTCTTTGAAGTCCTGTACGGACCTGTCCCTATTAGGATAAAAGCTACCCTTCAGCAGGTACAGGTGATGGACTGACTACAAAGTGAATTCCAGGTCATCTTGGGCTACAAACTCAGAACTATCTCAAAAGCTAAACAAAATATAATTTTACTCTTGCCAGCCATTGATGATTCCATTATATGGAATGAAAGTTTACTCTCCTTTGGAATTTTAGTTCCTTTAGTCTCACTATCATTGTTGCCATAGCCCCCATCATGAGATTTTTCAGGCATGAGAGGGGAGAAAAAGGAGAGAAAAATTCAGTTGTACCTTTACATTCTGATACTCTTTCCTGATCCTCTATTGTTAGGCTTTTAAGAGTTCTAGGCTAGGTATAATTCCAGCATTGAAGAGATATAAAAGGATTGCCACTAGTTTGAGGCTTGTCTGGGCTACATATTAAATTCTGGGCCAGCCTGAATGTTTTAGGGTTTCTATTGCTGTGAAGAGACACCATGATCATGGCAGCTCTTATAGAGGAAAACATTTAAGTGGGGTGACTTATAGTTTCAGAGGTTTTTTTCAGTTATTATCGTGGTGTGACATGAGAGTTCTATATCTTGATCAGCAGTCAACAAGAAGTGAAATGTGTCATTGGACATAACTTAAGGATAGACCTCAAAGCCCATCCCATGTTCCTCAAACAAGGCCACACCTATTCTAACAAAGCCACGTGTACTTCAACAAAGCCACACCTCCTAATAGTGCCACTCCCTGTGACTTTATAGTGGCCATTTACATGCAAACCACCACACAGCCTTTTCATTCTTTGCAGGTTTTATAGTTGAATCCAGTGGATAAAAAAGGGGATTGTGTATGTGTCCCATTTTATTAGGAAAAAAACACTTTTTTTTGTTTGTTTGGAACCAGAAGTCTTAAGTGGTATTTTATTGGATGTTTTTGGGTTGATTGCTCTCTTTCAGAGTGTTTGGCATAATTGGGTAGACCAATTGGCTCAAGTTTCTGTTTGTTTTTTGAGACAGGGTCTCACTGTATAGCTCTGGCACCAGACTGGCATCAAACTCAAAGCATACCTGCCTCTGTCTCCTAAAGTGCTGGGATTAAAGGTCTGCACCACCATTCCCAGCCAAAAGTTGCTAAACAGGGGAGCTGCATTATTGACTGGATATATTAAATATCCACTGACAAGCAGAGTCACTTTTCTGAAGACATTTTAATAATCTCATCCTCATTCAAAAATGTATGCTCTTTGTTCTTATCTGCTATACCACCAACTGTGTGTGGTTTTCTTAGATTCCTCTCTGACATTTGCTGTTCTGCACAGCTATCTTTTTGCCACCTCTGCCTTCTGGACGTTCATTCATAGCTCTCATGTTCATCTCTTGTTTCCCCATACTTTTTTCTTCCCAATGTTGCATCTTTTCATTTTGTCACCCAATTCTGTCTTCCAAAGATAAATGCACTGCTTTGTTAAATTTTAGGATATAAGTGCTTGCATTTTAAGGATTTATGGTAGTAGACTTAGAAAGCCTTAATGGTATTAGATAATTAGTTGTAGCTCATTGATTAGTACCGATTTTTTTTCCTGCAGGCATTTTAGTAGCTATTATTTGATGGCAAGCTATTTTCCCAGAATATTAGGTCTTTGTAATTTTTTGAGATTATAATATAATTACAACATTTCTCACTTCCATTTTTTTCCTCCAAACTCTTCTATATACTCATCACTATCTTTCAAATTCATGGCTTCTTCTTTCATTAATTGTTATTGCATGTGTGTATGTATAGCTATATACATATATATTCCTAAGTGTAATCTGCTCAGTCTATATAATGTTTACACACACACACACACACACACACACACACACAATGTCTTCAGGGCACTGGATAGCCAATTGGTGTGCTCTTCTGTGGGGAAGGACACCTCTCCTGCTCCCAGCTTTCCTCAGTTGAAGGGCTTTTTTTTTGCATGGACACATGAAACTCCAGTATAGCCTGTACTGTTGAGTTTAGAAAGAAGATAGTATTCAAATTTCATTAACTTGAGAACACCTAAAAGCTTTATGGACAGTTTTTTTCCCCCAAAGATTTATGTATGTGTTTGGGTGGGGAAATGTGCAGAGGCCAGAAGAGGTTGTTGGATCCTCTGGAGTATAACTCCAGAGTTATAGGAGCTGGAGTAAACTGAGCAATGTGAATGCTGGAACCTGAACTCAGGTTCTCTGGAAGAACTGTACATGCTTTTAACCACTGATCCATCTGTTTTGTCCATATTTTTTGTTTTTATAGGAAAAATTATAAAATAATTAGCTTTTTTCTTTTCTTAGTTATATGATACAGAATCATTGAAGAAAGGAGAACCTAAATGCACCAAAATGCATAGGTAATGCATGTGTTTTTATTACTATCTTTATGGTGGAAACATATGTGCTTTAAAAACCACAGTAAGCTTCCACATTGTCTATTAAGGATCACTGGGTACTAGGCATGCAAAGGCATGTATAAACTATGTACAGAAAAAACAAACTTGAATTAAAAACTATGATATCTTTCACAAAGAAGAGTCTCGGGCATAGCACATTGCCCTATTCATTTAAAACAATTGAAATCTATTGTCTTCTTGCCTGTGAGCAAGTTAACATTGTGGAGCTGTCTGAGTTATGACCTTATTAGCTTTGGTACTTCTTTTCTATTAGTAAAACTTTAATTTTTTTCTTTTGACAGTAGCCAAAGCAACTAGTTCAAAAGAAAACTCACTCATTATCCTTAATACTTTTATGCTACAAAGGAATGTTCTTCCCTTTAGTTGCCAGAGAGAAAATCAAATTTATTCACATTATTTAAATGTTTTTACTTCCTATTTCCCTGTCTCTCACCCGTGGTCTTTTTAGACTGAAACATTTCTGGTTCTTTGAACACTTGTTTTCAAGGATTGTAACGCAGTGAAAAATTTTGAAGAAGAGTGATATGATGAATGTCCTCTCCATCAGTAAATTTACCAGTAATTAATATTTTGTTATATTTTCTTAACTAAAATTAAAACATACAAATAGTTACTTTCCTTTTGGTTATTTCTGGTGTTCTTAGTCCATTCTCAGTTTTGTGTGTGTGTGTGTGTAAATATATAGATTTGTTTCATATAGGCATTTTCATTTACATAAATAGAGGTATTATGAGTGAATATTTTCTACATTGCAAAGCATGTAGCTTAGCTCTCTCTTTTCATGTGTCTATTAATATCTCCATAGTACATATTGTACTAATTATTACACACTGAGAGGGTGGCATGAGAGTGCTAGTGAGGGAGCATTTAATTTGGCCTGTGTGTTATGTAGGCATACATAAGCAACAGTTCATTCCTGTTTGAAATTAGATGTGACCATGCAACTTGTTTTGGTCAGTAAAGTGCCAGTAAAACTAATGGGTGTATTTCCAAATGGAAGCTCAAGAGCCAGTATGAGCTTTGTTACATTCTGTTCTTCTAGTGATGAAGGTGGAGCCTCTGACAGCCTGGGTCAAGAATAATTGTAATAACTTCTTTGTCCAACACACTTTATTTTAATTTTTAAATTTCATTTAGAATTTATTCATTTCATTTTACATGTGAGTGTTTTGCCTGCATATGTGTATTATACCATATGCATGCTTGGTGTTGTGAAGATAAAGATCCAATCCTCTAGAACTGGAGTTTTGGATGATTGGGAACCACCATGTGGTTTATGGAATTTAACTTGTTTTATCTGAAAGAACAGCTAATGCTCTTAACCACTGAGTTTTTTCTTCAACCCCCACATTCTCAACTTTCTTGAGAAACATGTAGCAGAAGACTTTGGTTGTATGATACCACTTGGGTTTCTTACCCCATTGTAATTAATATGTAGACATATTTCATTGTTGTTAACTTCTGCAAGTATTCCAGAGTCTGAATAGATCTTATTCTGTGTGGCTATTTTCCTGTTGACAGAGACTTAAGCAGTTACTGGATTTGCTTTTTAAAAAAATCCTATGAGACATGTTAGCTGCTTCTTCATATAATATATCTGTAATTTTCTCAAATAAATTGAATGACTAGAACAAAATAAGTCTGCAAGTAAGTTCAGAGACTCATTTTCAGAGAACCCTGTACTTGCAACTAACAACTACTTTTTCTTTCACTAGCTTATTAGGTATGTAGTTTCTGTTTTAGTTTCTACTAATGCATTAGTTTTTAAGATAATAACCAGCCTGGATATTTGCTGTGCTTCCCAAATCAGAATATCTGTCAAATACAGTGCCTCTTTCAAACACTATGCTGTGGCTGGAGGTGTAGCTCACTGGTAGACTACTTGCCTACCATGCA
Source organism: Microtus pennsylvanicus (assembly GCF_037038515.1). Taxonomy (NCBI): domain Eukaryota; kingdom Metazoa; phylum Chordata; class Mammalia; order Rodentia; family Cricetidae; genus Microtus; species Microtus pennsylvanicus. Next base: position 143,923,717 of record NC_134601.1, read on the forward strand.
TAAGGCGCTGGGCTCTACTTCCAGTACTGCCAAAAAGAAAAAATTAAACATTATAACTTGCTGGTCTATCTTGGGTCCTATGTTTTAGACTCAGGAGGTATATTTATATGCATTTGGGGGAAAGGGAAGTTATTCAGATTCCAATCACATGGCCTTTAAGTAGGTCCTCATTAATCTTTCATTTATACAATTACTGAGTATTCATTATGTAATGAATGCTGTATTAGGCTCTAGAGTTATCAACATGAATGACACAGATGAGTCTTACTTTCATAAAGTATAGTAGGCATGTTAAAGATATACTCTAATGTGCTCACATTGATTTTTAAAAAGGACAAATTACTGGCACTGAAAAGCAAATAACAAAGGTTCTTAGCCACTCTGAGGCAAGTGAGAGAAGGAAATGTTGATGGATTTGAAACCTGATGTGAGTAAGAGTGATCTATTTAGTAAGGTAGAGTAATGATGAGCGGTTCTGAGTAAAGAGGATAGGATAATATATACAAAGCCATGGGAGAAGAAAAGACCATGCTGCAGGCACTGGAAAGAGAAACCAATTGTTGGGTAACAGAGACTGAAGGGACACAGGTGGAGTTAAAAAAGGTTGGCACCACCTCTGACAGCTGTGTAATCCTGAGAGGTTTGGAAGCCATACAGAGTTTAATCAAGGAATATAAGTGATGAATGGCCACAGCCCATGTGAATAGCTTACTTCTCAAGATAAAGGTTTGTTTGGTTAACTAGCCAAATTCACACACTTGGGATTTAAACCTAGGCACCACACAGGATCTGTTATGGGTCCAAACGTGGCTCTGATTCTGCCTTTGCTTCTCTCAGGAAGCAGTTATTGCCATTTCTGGTTATTAGGAAGGGGGATAGGAATTTCTCTCTCTTCTCTTTCCTTGCCCCCAAGTCCCAGGGACTTATGCAACTCAGGCTTGCCTTGAACTTAGAGTAATCCTTATGCCACTGCCTCCCAACTTGAGGATTTGGAGCTTGTGCTACCATGCTTGGGGAGGGTAGATGTTTCTCCATTCTTGTTCCTTTAATCTCCTGATCAGTACTATCACAGTTTTGTATACCTGTTTTTAAGTCTGAGAAGAAAATCTGGGTACCCAGCTATGCTAATGATTGGCATCTTTGCAAAAGAAAAAATGTGTTATCATAGTAGGCTTTATTTTGAAAGAGCATGTTTACAGGATTGACCCTGTACTTTCATCTGGGAACTTGATTTTCAGGAGTGTTCTGCCATTCGTTCCTAGAATTAATAAAGGTAGCTTATTGTGCCCAAACTGTGTTACACCAAGTCTTATAATTAGAATAACATTTGGAAAGAATAAATGCCCGTGAATCAGGAAATCTTGTTAAGGGACTTTGTTTTATAAGATTAAGACCTGAAACAAAGCCACTATAATAAAATGGTTTGCTAATGGATTAGAAATTTGGTACTCAGATCTGACCTAGAAGTTTGAGGTGTATATTGAAAGATTGGATACCTCACTGGAATTTAAGCTCTCTAAAGTGAGTATCGACTTTGGAGATGAAAGAAGAAAACCAAAGGAAGGAATTTTTTGTTTGCTTGTTTTTGTATGTGAACAAAATCCTGAAATATATTGAACCATATAGAATTGCTGATGCTTAAACATTTTGACTTATAGCAATTTTTACATTTCATCATACCAGTGTTCTGAAAATATTCTCAATTTATTATTGTGTTGGTTTTAGTTTCATCCAAAAGGGTTTTTTTTTAAGATGGGCTCTCATTGTATAGCTCAGGCTGACCTCAAACTTATGAACCTATTAGCCCCCCAAATTCTGGGATTACAAATTCACAGCTACTATGCTATACGGGTTAGTTTTATGTCAACTCGACAAAAGGTACCTCAAATGAAAAACTGGTTAGTTATGTCAACTCGACAAGAAGGTTTCTCAACTGAAAAAATACACCTACCGGATTGTCCTGTGAGCCAGCCTATGGTACAATTTATTAATTAGGGATTAATGTAGGGTTCAGCATATTACTGGTGATACCAACACTGGGCATGTAGTCCTAGAGTGTACAACAAAGCAGACTGAGAAAGCCTTGAGGAAAGCAAACCAGTAAACAGCATTCTTCCATGAACTCTGCATCAAGTCCTGCCTCCAGGTCCTTGCCTTGAGATCCTGCCCTGACTTGTCTCATTGATGTTTCCTGGAAGTGTAAGCTGAAATAGACCCTTCCCTCCCGAAGTAGCAACAGAAAAGGAACCAAGAAACACGCCTAGCTCTAGAATCTTTATTCTTTGAAATAATCTGTTATATGCCCATATCTTATCAAAGTAGCATTTGCTCTTAGGTATTATTTGGGGGAGAATTTTTAAAACACAGAACCCTGCTGTCTAAAATACAGTGACATCCATCATATTTTATACACAGTGTGATCTATCATCGACGTAAAATGAAATATTGCTGGAACTTTTTGTTTCTGTTCAATATTTGAGTATCAATCCTTAGGTATGACTGCAAAGCAGTTGCTTCATGGCATTCCATAATTTCATCCTTTAAATGTGTGTTAAAAATTAGCTATTTACCACTCAGAATATTTTTGGAAGTATACTTTTTTAAGTTACTTTCAAAGCCACTAAACTACCAAAGGAATTATTTACTTCATTTAGTAAGTATCAGAGTTTTGGGCATTATATGGGGCAGGAATAGAGATGATATGGACATAGAGAGTGGTCCAGGAGAGGAATGTGCACAAATGCATCCATTCAAGAAAGATGAATTAAGAGGTTAAGAGCACTTGCCCTTGCAGAGGACTTGGGTTCTGTTCCCAGGATCCACATAGTGGCTCACAACCATTTGTAACTACAATTTCAGGGAACTCAATACCCCCTTCTGATTCCAGCAGGCACCAGTCACTCACCTAGTAAACACACACACTTACACATTCACCCACACGCATGCTTGCACGCACACATGGCAATGGCACACACACTTGTATGCAGGCAAACACTCATACACATGAAATAAAATTAATTTTAAAATAGCACCAAAACATGAAAATGGGGCACTTAAGTGAAGGCTTAATGCCACAGAAGAGAAGACTGTATAAGGAAAGTGAGATGAAAAGCTAGCTCTGGCCACATTGTAAAGTTCCTCAAATCCGTAGTCTAGAAACTTAAAGTTTGCATTTTTGAGCTATAGAGAATTTAAGGTTTGGTTTTGCTTGCTTACTTGTTTTGTGTGTGTGTGTACTCATTTGAATTTTAGCCTGATAGCTAAGACAGTTGGGTCATACAATTGAAATTATAAATTAGCCTTGAAATATGTTTTCCTGCCTTGTTTCTAATTAAAGCTGGTTTCACACACCTCAATGGCATCTTTGCTTGAATGTACTTAGAATAACATTTGATTGCTTCCAAAATGTAAATTCATTCTCAAAGAGAAAAATGTCTCTGTTGACCTTTATTTGAAGAAATACTGTGCCAAAGGAACAGAAGGCAAATCCAAACCAAAAAAAAAACTGTCCTGTGTATTTAGAGAGACTATATTGCTGCAACAAACATTTGCTACTCTAGAGGCTTTTTCAGAAACAAGCTTGTAATTGGATGTGTGTGTTTTGGTATATTTGTTTTGAAAACAAAAATTATGTTATAGTTACATGTGTATAATTAATCTTTTTGAGTTGGTATCTGTCTTTACTGGAATGTATTGAAGGGTAACACTGATGGAAATAAGAAGGTGATTATAACTAAAAAAGAGAAGGATTCTAATAGCAATGCTGAGTTCTCATGATGGAGCTTAAAACTCTTGAGATGAGAAATTATGATGTTAGCATTGATGTTCTAGTTAACTGATTGTTGCAGGTGCCATTATCTCTGGTCTGGGAAAAATCTTATGATTGCCTTGGCCTTAGATAGTATGAAACCACTTCACATTTGTGGTCTCATCTTTGACTAAGTGTTTTACCATTCCATGATCATAGCATTAGTTATCGTCTTCCTTATTTGATCCTAGTAAAGGTCTCTACTTTGTAAGTTTAGCTTGTCTCTAAATTAACTCACTAATAGTAAGCACAGATAATCAATAATTGTCTTCTGAGTTCTACCAGTTAACTATGTTATATCACTAGTTAGAAAAGTAGTTGGTACCTGTGGTTTTATTAAGTAAGTTGGATTCAGTTGAGCAGTTTTGCTATTCTCAGCTAATCCCCATTATGCCTATGATCAACTACAGTAAAGCAGGGAGCTGCTTCAAAGGTAGGGTATCTGACAATTGGGACAGAGATAAAGGATAGGAATTCTAGGCTATCTGTTATTCATTTATCTAACAGCAACTAGCCCTGACTTGTTTATAGTCTCTAGGAAGGTTTATAAGTATGAGAAGCAGAAAGGCTTCTTGAAGCCTAGACTTAGAACTTACACTGTACCTCTGATATATTCTCTCTAACCAAGTCAGAAGGTAATCTAGAATCAAAGTGCTGTAAAGTCACCTTGAAAAGACACCAATAAAAGAAAATGTAGAGCTGGATATGATGATATAATACTATGATCATACCACTTGTGCAGTTGATCAGGAATTCAAGGCCAGATTTGGCTATATGAGACCCTGTCTCACACCCTCCTTCAAAAAAAATAAGAGGGAAAGAAGAAGAAAAGGCAGGTTAGCTTTATTATGATCCTCCTCAGCTGCCTAAGTGCTGATGTTATAAGTGAATGTTACTACACCCCAATATTTCTAGATGCTTCTTTTTTGATGTGTGTGGGGGTCGAGACAGGGTTTCTCTGTAGCTTTGGAACCTGTCCTGATACTCGGTCTGCAGACCAGACTGGCCTCACACTCATAGAGATCCACCTGCCTCTGCCTCCTGAGTGCTGGGATTGAAGACTTGCACCACCACCACCTGGCCTCTCTATATTCTTAAAAGTTACTCCTATGACATATTTTATCTTTTTGTACTTCTGGGAAAATAAAACCTCAGACATTGCACATGCTACTACTAAGGTACATCATCTATATTTTCATCAGAAATAAACAGGAAGGTATTCAATTTTTTTATGGTAGGACCTCGATTACAGTCCTTTGTAAAACTTGCATGGTTACATACCTATATGGTCCTCTGTTTAGGTCAGAGTAATAATTGTGGGTCCTTACTATAGATGATGTGAAAACCTTAACTGGAGGTATAAATATAGCTGCAAATTCTTGGAACTCCTGCCATCAAGACATAGGGCTTATATCCCTGACTTAAATCTGAATGAGTTTGTGATCCCTTAAGTACAATAGAGTAAGTTTACTTATGAGGCTAAGTCATAAAAGGTGATACAGCTACTGCCTTGTTAAGTTGAACAGTTTTGAGCTGTCATATGAGAAGTCTACCTAGAGCTAGAGCTGTAGTTCAATGATAGAGCACTTGGTTCTACATTTAATTCCTGGTACCACCAAATGTTTTGACCCATGCCCCCCCCCCATGGTAGTTAATATTAATAATTTATTTGATCCGATTTTCAAGGAACTAGGAAAGAATAAGGTGGAAAGACCTACTCTGAATATAATTAGTACAATCCCATGGGCTGAGTACTCTGATAGACTATAGGGGAAAGGAAAAAGCTTGTTAGCAACTCACACACACACACACCCCAGCCATGTGTGTTTGTGTGTCTCTCTGTCTTTGTCTCTCTCCTTTTAGGTTTGTTACTGGCCTGCCCTTGGCATTTTCCTACTCCTACTCCTCAGCCCCTTTTTTTGGATGCCTTGGATTTAATTTCTCTGTCCTTCCAAACTCTTTGTCATGACTGATACCAAGAACCAAAATAAATCTTTCCACTCATCTTTTGCTCATAGCAATGAGAAAATGACTGATATACTACGGAGGCCATAAAGGCCTCATATAAATGCCCTGATGATTGTTTCAGCCTGAGTACAGCTATCTTGGTCAGAGGTTCCAGATGAGTGAAAAACCCTTAGATGATTCCATCTGTTTGAATCTCCTCAGCTGAGAGATGCATTGTGAAGTTTTACACATAGAAAAAGCAATCCTTAGTTTCTTCGGATTTCCTCTCCCACAGGATTTAAGGGGCGAGAAAGTGGTGAACTCTAAATTTTACAGTGTTTTTTTTTAATACAATAATCAAAAAGTAAGCAGCATAAATGAATGGGCACGAGTGTATTCCAATACAAAATATTATGGACCCTGAAAAGGCAATTGAACAAAATTTTATGTGTTACAAATTATTCTTCATTTTTTTAACCATCTAACTCTAATCCAGAGGTGACAAGAAATAAATGAGCCAGGAAAATAAAAATGTAAAAGCTGAATATGGTGTCATATACATATAATCTCAATACTAGGGAGGTAGAGGCATTAGATTGACAAGTTTTTAGGCCAACTAGGGCTACACATTCAGACAGTATCTTTAAAAAGAAACAAAAGGTTAAGCAGGGCGGTGGTGGTGGACTCAGGAGGCAGAGGCGAGCAGATCTCTTGTGAGTTCAAGGACAGCCTGACCTACAGAGCAAGTTCCAGGACTACACAGAGAAACCCTGTCTCAGGGGAAAAAAAAAAGGTTGGGGAACTGGAAACAGATGGCTCAGCAGGTAAGAGCACTTGATACTCTTGCAGAGTACTCAACTTCCATTCCCAGCACCTATGTGGTGATTCAAAACTATCTGTAACTCCAGTTCCAGGAAATCCAATGTCCTCTGACCTCCCTAAGCACCAGGCATACACATGATACACAGACATACATGCAAATAAAACACTCATACATACAAAAATATAAATCTTTTTTAAAATGGTCAGGCCATCTCCCACACAAAAACAAACGTTAACTCAAGTATGTATGCCAAGAAAACTCACAATTTTCTCTTTTTACTCTTTTTAAAAGATGTATTTGTTTTTTTTAATTTTTTTTATTGATAAAAGAAGAATAAAGAAAAAAAAACAAATTTCCACCTCCTCCCAGCCTCCCATTTCCCTCCCCCTCCTCCCACTCTTCTCCCCCTCCTCCCACTCTTCTCCCCCTCCTCCCACCCCTCTCCCCTTCCCCCCACTCCTCTCCCCCTCCCTCTCCAGTCCAAAGAGCAGTCAGGGTTCCCTGCCCTGTGGTAAGTCCTAGGTCCTCCCCCCTCCGTCCATATCTAGGAAGGTGAACATCCAAACTGGCTAGGCTCCCACCAAGCCAGCAGATTGCGTAGGATCAAAACTGCGTGCCATTGTCCTTGGCGTCTCATCAGCCATCATTGTTCGTCATGTTCAGAGAGTCCAGTTTTATCCCATGCTTTTTTGGTAACAGTCCAGCTGGCCTTGGTGAGCTCCCAGTAGATCAGCTCCACTGTCTCAGTGGGTGGGTGCACCCCTCGTGGTCCCGACTTCTTTGCTCATCTTCTCCCTCCTTCTGCTCCTCATTGGGACCTTGGGAGTTCAGTCCAGTGCTCCAGTGTGGGCCTCTGTCTCTATCTCCATCCATCACCAGATGAAGATTCTAGGATGATATGCAAGATATTCGTCAGTATTGCTCTAGGATGGGGTCATTTCAGGTTCCCTATCCTCAGCTGCCCAAAGAACTAACTGGGGACCTCAGCTTGGGCACCTGGGAGCCCCTCTAGGGTCAAGTCTCCTGCCCACCCTAAAGTGGGTCCCTTAACTAAGAATTGTGGTTCCGTGCTCCCCTATCCAACCTTCCTTTATCCCAATCATCCTTTTTCCCCAAGTCCCCCCTCCTTCCCTTCTACCTTTTCTCTCCCCATCTCCCCTTACCCCCATCCCACCCCGCCCCCAAGATCCCACTTTTCTCCCCGGCAATTTTGTCTACTTCCCTTATCCAAGAGGATAACTATATGTTTTTCCTTGTGTTCACCTTCTTACTTAGCTTCTTTAGGTTCGCCAATTGTAGGCTCCGTGACCCCTATTTATGGCTAGAAACCAATTATGAGTGAGTACATCCCATGTTCTTCTTTTTGGGTCTGGGTTACCTCACTCAGGATAGTGTTTTCTATTTCCATCCATTTGCATGCAAAATTCGAGAAGTCATTGTTTTTTACCGCAGCGTAGTACTCTAGTGTGTATATATTCCATACTTTCTTCATCCATTCTTCCATTGAAGGGCATCTAGGTTGTTTCTATTTGTTTATTGGTTTATTCATTCGTGTATTTTGAGTCTGTGTGTGTGCGCACCATGTGATATTTGCCTCCCTGAAATAGGCTTTTTGGTTGCATTCATTTTCCTGTTAATAAAGTAACTTAATCCGTGTGTGTGTGTGTGTGTGTGTGTGTGTGTGTGTGTGTGTGTGTGTGTATGTGTGTGTGTGCGCGCACCACAGTTGTAGAGGTCAGAGGAAAGCTTGAGGTGCTCAGTTCTCTCCTTCCATCTCTATATGGGTCTCAAAGGTCAAATTCAGATTGTCAGGCTTAGCAGCAAATGTTTTTTTGCTTGTGTAACCCATCACTGACCATCTTTTTCTATATCTTAGGAGGTTTGAAAAATTAAAAAGTATTTTTGATGAAGGATCTTGAAAAGATAGTTTGAGCATGTAAATCATGGGAGTAAGACACAGGTTTAGCATTGTTTGACATAAAACTGGGGCAGAGTATGGAGAGGGATCACACTAGAAATAGATGCTGCTTAATTGTGGCAGGTCATGTTGGCCTTGACAAGGATATTAGTAAAGGCCTTAGGAACAAAGGGCACCTATTAAAGTCTTGGAACAAAGCAATGCGATCCAATTTTTATTTTAGATAAGTCTCTATAGCAGTTAGGAAGGGGATAAATTTGAAGACAATTAAAGTCAGTTAGGAAGCTACTGTTGTATTCTAGGTTTGAAGGAATGTTCATTTAGAAGATTATTTTAGCAGTTGACATGCTAAGATTTAATGATTGATAAGATGTTACAGAGTGAGGTAAAATAAAATAAAATAGTCAGATTGTTAGATAATAATATAGGAAACCAGAACAAAGCTTTTAGAAGCCAAAGGAGTTGTTTCAAGAAGGATGTAACACACAGACAAGGGTTGGGAAACAAGCAAAGACAGACTATAAGTGAAAAAGAAGAGACATTTTCAAGTGAAGGGAAAGAAAGCAATTGAGTATTATTTATAGAAAAACGAACTATAGACAGATACAAATATTTGTATTAGTTACTTTATTCATGGCTGTAACGTCATAGTGAAGAATACATGGAAGCAGTGGCAGTAGCAGCTGTTGACTGAAGCAGCAGGAGCATAAAACAATAGATCATATGCAGTCTGGAAACAGAGAGAGATAAATCACACCCGTTTACAGGATGCTGTGGCTCATGTTCAAGGTGATCTTTCCATCTTTACCTGGAAATGCCCTCTCTAATGTATCCAGAGGTATATGTTCTAAGGTAATTCTAATAGCCATTAAGATTAAAGATTAACAAGTCCTCTCCTTGTCAACTTGATACCGAACTATTACTTTAAATACTAATATTTCACTTTTGGCCCTTAAAGCCTCAGGTTCATCTCATATGGCAAAATATATCTAATCCATCTTCAAAAGCCCCCTTAAAAGTCTTAACAAAACATTGTTGAGACATCTAAGTACAGAGTTTTAACTAAAAGAAGCAAAACAAATCATTTTCAGTGTACAATGACACAACCTTAGTGCAAGCCTCGATGCCCCTTCCATCTTATATTTTGCATATGTGTAAACCACTCCCATTCCAAATGCGAGAACTTGAGGTCTAATAAGGAAAAATTGGCCAAAAGCAAGACTGAAACTCATCAGGACAACATCAGATCCTGTAGCTCCATATCTAACATCTGGAACTTGTGATCATGTGGGCTCCAATGGGCTTGGGAAGCTCTGCCCCTCCAGCTCTTCTCCCTGTAGCACATGTAATTAATTTATCCACTTTTTGCCTGCAGCTATCCTTGGTGCATGTTTCATGATCTTTGCATCTCTAGCATTCTATGGTCTGCATTGCAATTTGGGCCTCAGTATTTTTCTACAGTGACTTCTCAGGCTCTCCTTGATTGGAATCTCTTTCACATGCAGCCTAGCCTCATCAGCTTTGGAAACTTCCATGACCTCTGCACTCTTGTATTTTGTATGACTGCAAAAATCAGTATCATGTGGTTTATGCTGCCAAATTCTGTTGCCAGATCATGATATAGTCTGGCCCCTACCTACAACAGTTGTAATGGACTCTGTACAAAATCTTGGCTGCTGAAATAGGGAAAGCACTTCACAGGAAGTTGTTTTTGAACCAAGAACCCACCTCGGTGGCATTTTCAACTCACCTCTCTCATTCCATTGAATTTGCATTTCTACATGTTGGAGCATTTGGTGGGTGGAGTCCTAAGACTTCAGAGTACCTATTCTATAGTCCCCATACAAAAGTGTGAGGTTTCTTTTTAAAGGTTCATTTCTCTAAACACGCCTTGTCTATGACTTGAAACTTGTTCATGCTTCTCACTAAATTGCTTGCTTTTCATAGATCACTGCTCTCTTAACAGTGCTAAGATCAATGAGCAGTAACCATATCATTGCCTAGATGTTAAATTGGCCTGAAATTTCCTCCACCAAACTTCTTAACCCATCATTTTTTTTAAATTTAGTCTCAGTCAAGTTTTGAGGTTATGAACAGAATGCAACCAGATTAGCCATTAGAGTAGTTGAGTAAAAGATATCTTTTGGTCAACTGTATAGAAAGATAATGAATGCTTTTATTCAATTCTCAATAATTTCCTCAATGTTGCTTTTTTGGCATTTTTGTCTTACTGGCTTTTGTTTTGATTTTTGTTTTTGTGGGTTTTTTAAAAGGGGGAAAGAACATAAAGCTGGTTGAATAGAGAAATGGGAAAGAGCTGAGAAGACTTGGGGAAGGGTTAAAACATGATCAAATATATCATATGAAAAAAAAAAGTTACTATATATTAGTTATTTTTCTCATTGAAACAAAAATACCTGACAATAAGCAACTTAAGGATGCGTTTATTTGTGGTCACAGTTTGAAGGACATAGGCCATTGTGGCCTGGAAGTCACGATGCCAGCTACTTGAGGCTTACAGTCACATTGCATTGGCAGCCAGGAAAGAGAACTAACCCAATTGAGAAACTCCTTCACAAACATGCCCTGAGGTTTGTCTTCTAGCTGTTTCTAGATTCTGTCAAGTTGATAGCATTAACCATCACACATGGCAGATGAATGGATTTTCTTTTTCCCGGCACCATGAACTATCTTCCTTGCTCTAGGCTCACAAGCACTTTTGACAAGGTTTTACTTTCCACAAATTGTACCTCAACAATGAGTTTCTTTTTCAGAATTTTTAGAATTTTCTATCTGTCCATATTTCTTATAAAATGCTGTTCTGAAATAACTAAAATAGAACTGAAAAGACAGCATATAGAGGAATATCCTTTTCATTTTCTTTGCCTATTCTAATCTGGATTTCCTTTTTAGTGTGTGTATAACTTTATTTTCCTTTATTTGTTTTTGTTTCTTTTTTTTAAATGAAGTGGTAATTAGGATCCATCCATGCTCTCTAGTCTGCATCTTGGATCTTTTAGTGATTGCTTATATAAGTGTTTAAAGCCATTTTGGGTCCCAGACATGGTGGCTCACACCTGTAATATCAGCTATCAGCACTTGGGACGAATGCAGGAGAATTGCTGTGAATTCAAGGCCAACCTGGACTATATAGTGAATTCCAGAACTAGGAAAGTAGATTTGTACACAGGCAAACAGAAAATACCTGAGTCCAATAAAAAACAAGGACTTCTTGAATTTTGCATGCAAATGGATGGAAATAGAAAACACTATCCTGAGTGAGGTAAGCCAGACCCAAAAAGAGCAACATGGGATGTACTCACTCATAATTGGTTTCTAGCCATAAACCAAGGACATTGAGCCTATAATTAGTGATACTAGAGAAGCTAAATAAGGAGAACCCAAAGAAAAACATATAGGCATCCTCCTGAATATTAACCTTCAGCAGGTGATGAAAGGAGACATAGACAGAGATCCACATTGGAGCACCGGACAGAAATCTCAAGGTCCAAATCAGGAGCAGAAGGAGAGAGAGCACGAGCAAGGAACTCAGGACCGCGAGGGGTGCACCCACACACTGAGACAATGGGGATGTTCTATCGGGAACTCACCAAGGCCAGCTGGCCTGGGTCTGGAAAAGCCTGGGATAAAACTGGACTCTCTGAACATAGCAGACAATGAGGACTACTGAGAACTCAAGAACAATGGCAATGGGTTTCTGATCCTACTGCATGTACTGGCTTTGTGGGAGCCTAGGCAGTTTGGATGCTCACCTTACTAGACCTGGATGGAGGTGGGTGGTCCTTGGACCTCCCACAGGACAGGGAACCCTGATTGCTTTTCGGGCTGGGGGGGGACTTAATTAGGGGAGGGGGAGGGAAATGGGAGGCGGTGGCGGGGAAGAGACAGAAATCTTTAATAAATAAATAAATTTATAAAAAAAAAAGAAAATACCTGAGTCATCTGAAACCAAACAGAAACATTATTCTGAGTTTTGTTTTGCTTTTGAGACGGTTTTACTTTGTAGCCCAGGCTGCTCTAGAAAAGAAATGATTAACAAAAAAGTTGAAAAGACTGACGAAAATTTGGCTTTCTGAGAATTAGTTGAGTTTGGTCATTTTTTTTTTCTGTTTACTGTAGTAAACATTAGTTTCTAGAACTAACAAGTAGTATAACAAACTGATTAAAGTTTTGTGGGGGTTTTTTTTTTTTGGATTTTTTGAGACAGGGTTTCTCTGTGGTTTTGGAGCCTGTCCTGGAACTAGTTCTTGTAGACCAGGCTGGCCTCGAACTCACAGAGATCCGCCTGCCTCTGCCTCCCGAGTGCTGGGATTAAAGGCGTGCACCACCACTGCCCGGCCTGATTAAAGTTTTAATTGGTCTCAAAAGTTACACATCTTGAGTTTTATCTGTTAACCTTTTGAAATGGTAATAAATAGAAAAATGGCTAAAATTCAGGCAGGAACACTGAAAAAGTGCAAGTACTGGAAAAAACAGCTCCCTGTAACCAAAGTAATGGGATACCAGATATGATGAAAACTTAATCATTTGTACAAAAATAGATACATCCTTAGTGCTAACCAGTTTGCCTTATTACTTGGCCTACAGATAGATAATCATCCATAGAGCTACCTCCAAACTTTTTATTTTTATTGTTTATTTTATTTTTATTAATTAGTTTATTGTTTAATTATTTTTATTTGTTTTTATGCTTTCTATTTTATTTATTGCCCTTTTTGCTCTAGGAGAGTGCAGTAAGTAAAATCTTTTAAAATTGTAAATTATATTAACTTTCTGTTTTTCCAAATTAATGCCTTACAGATGTGGTAGGAAAATGAATAATCTATACGTTTGTCATATGGTTATTCTTATAACAGTTCATATTTTATTCTGAAAAAAATAATTTGGCTTTCTCAGAGAGGCAGCGTCTCTCTCTCTCTCTCTCTCTCTCTCTCTCTCTCTCTCTCTCTCTCTCTCTCTCCCTCTCCCCCCCCTCTTCCCCTTCATAACACCAAATAAATGTCCAATTCCAAAAAAAAAATTGGAAGCACAAGACTATGAGAAAATAAATTTATACAGGAGCTAAAAAGAATGAAGATGTGCAAACTTCCAGGTATAAACTGGATGAAGTAGACTTGTTTCACTCTTCAATCTATTCTCATTCAATATAATGTTATAGATAGATTTTAAAGATATCAGTAGAAAAAGATAAAACTAGAAGCCAAGAATGGTAATGAATACCTATAATTTCTACAGTGGCTGTACAAGTTTGCATTCCTACCAGCAATGGAGGTGTGTTCTCCTTACTATACACCCTCTCCAGCATAAGCTATCATCAGTGTATTTGATCTTAGCCATTCTGACAGGTGTAAGATTGTATCTCACAGTTGTTTTGATTTGCATTTTCCTGATGAGTTAAGGATGTACAGCATTCTTCCACATGTTGACATCAAGTTATGCCAGCACCATTTGTTGAAGATAATTTCTTTTCCCATTGTACAATTTTGGCTTCTTTGTCAACAATCGTTTATAGGTGTGTGGATTAATACCAGGGTCTTCGATTTGATTCTGTTGATCCACCTGTCTGTTTTTATGTCAATACCAAGCTGTTTTCATTACTATGGCTCTATAATAGAGCTTGGAGTCAGGGATGGTGATACCTCTAGATATTCCTTTATTGTACAGGGTTGTTTTGGCAATCCTGGGCTTTTTGTTTCTCCATATGAAATTTAGTATTGTTCTTTCAAGATGAATTGTGCTGAGATTTTGATGAGTATTGCATTGAATCTGTAGATTGCTTTTGGTAAGATTCCAATTTTTACTCTGTTAATCCTACCTATCCATGAGCATGGAAGATTTTAACATTTTCTGATATCCTTTAAATTTTGTTCTTCAAAGACTTAAAGTTCTTGTCATGTAGGTCTTTCCATTATTTTGGTTAGAATTATCCCAAGATATTTTATGTTGTTTGTGGCTATCGTGAAATGTGATGTTTCTCTGATTTCTTTCTCAGTCTGTTTATCATCTGTATATAGGAGGGATTCTGATTTTTTGAATTAATCTTATATTCTACCACACTACTGAAGGTATTTATCAGCTGTAGGAGTTCCCTGGTAGAATTTCTGGGGGTCACATATGTATACTATCATATCATCACCAAATAGCAAAAGTTTGACTTTGAAGAGAGATTCTGATATGGGATTTTTCTAAGGCAAAATTTTCTTAAGTTTTAAATTGGCATTAACATGATTCTGAGACTCTTTGTATTTCAACCCTTCTCTTTTGTGGTACTCTTCAAGTTAGTCCTGGCTTGTATGATAACTTCCATCTTTCATTGTCCTTTTGCCTCTCTGACTCAATATGAGCTTTATGACAAACCCTCTTCGCTTCACACACACACACACACACACACACACACACACACACACACACACACCTGTCTTGATAGATTTTGAGGATTAATTCTGAAAACCCTACTCTCTGCCTTGATGTGTGACAGTTTTTTAGGCTGTGATCATCCATGCTCATGTTGTGATACATACATCCAAGAAAAACATTCATACATACAAAATAAATAAATCTTAAAAATTTATTAAATGATCACATCCTTAAAGCAGCTTTACAATATGCAGAGTACAGTAATAGCTTAAAAATATATATGAAAAGAAAGGCTTTGTGCACTCTTATTATTTATATATGAAGAGCTACAATCATTTTTCCTCTACAAAAATTAGCAGTCTAGGTCAAGTGTGATAGTCCACACCTGTTATCTCAGCACTCATGAGGCTGAAGTAAGAAAATCTGAAGTTTGAGTCAAATCTGAAGTGTATATAATATGAGACTCTAGCTTCAGAAAAACGTACTATGGAGGTAGAGACAAGAATCGGGAGTTCAAGGCCAATCTTGGCAACATAATAAGTTAAGAGAGTAGCATGGGTTATAAAGAAACACTCAAAACAACAAAAAAATAGAAAGCTATGTTAATTCATTCAAGTACATTATTTTCATTGCACTTAATATGGTATTATATTTGAAACTGAGCAGGAAAATACAGAGCTGTTAACATTTTTTAAATATTAATGGTTTTGAAGTATAATCAAATGGAATCAGCAAGTTTCTGATCACATAAGTTCTATTTTTAATGATAAACTATTTTTAATGCTCATTGAATGATACATTGAAGTATAAGTAGTTAGTAGATGTTTTCTATATTTATAAATGACTTCATCTTCCTTGAATTCTACTGTGCCAATAGGGGAGAGTGACTGAAGACCACAGTGGGGATGCTATCATAGTCTCAAGTCTCACAAGTTTTCAGCCAATGATGCAGCTGAAGGAAGGAGAGCTTTCTTAAAGATGTTTGCAACTGCATTGGTGCCTTTGATGTTAATATTCAGAATTTATCTGTGATACGACTTTTTTCATCAGGTTGAATCCCTAGTTCAATTAATTCATACCCCTGGAATTTGAATTCTGCATGATGGCCAGAGGAGGCAGTCAACATCTAGAATCATAGTTAAAGTGGATTTCTTTACCAAGAGCTGCAGTAACTGTGCAGAGTTCTTGGCCTGTGGGTAATTTAGCATGTCTGCATGAGCATTAGCTGGCGCTTCAGTGCAGGTCAAACTGATTAGTGAGTCAGAATTCCTAAGTAACTTGGGCTTCTGTATTCATAATCCTCTTGTTCTAAACTGAAATATTTTGTTAACTTTAAGTTATCTTAGCTTTACTGATAAATAACTTAAAATGCCATATGATTTCTCTATTTTAAGTGTACAATGCCATAGGGGATGGCATATTTCCACATGTGTGAAATCATTAACATTATCCATATTTTGTTTTTGTTTTTATTGAGCTATATATTTTTTGTATCTGTTGAAGTTTACTTTGTTGCCTAGTATGTGGTCAATTTTTGAGAATGTTCCATGAGGTGCTGAGAAGAAGGTATATTCTTTTATGTTTGAATGGAATGTTTTATAGATGTCGGTTAAGTCCACTTGAGTTATAACATCTGTTAGTTCTCTTATTTCTCTGTTAATTTTCTGCCTGACAGACCTGTCCAATGTTAAGAGTGAGGTGTTTAAGTCTCCCACTATTAGTGTGTTGGATTTAATGTGTGATTTAAGTTTTAGAAGTGTTTCTTTTCCATATGAGGGTGCCCTTGTATTTTGGGCATAGATATTTAGTATTGGGATTTCCTCTTGATTTATTTTTCCTGTGACTAATATGAAATGTCCATCCTTGTCTTTTTTTTTTGATTGATTTTAGTTTAAAGTCTATTTTGTTAGATATTAGGATAGCTATACCAACTTGTTTCTTAGGTCCATTTGATTGGAAATTTTTTTCCCAACCCTTTACTCTGAGGCCATGTCTGTCTTTGAGGTTGCGGTATATTTCTTGTATGCAGCAGAAGGATGGATTCTGTTTTCATATCCAATCTGTTAGCCTGTGTCTTTTTTTTTTTTGGTTTTTTGAGACAGGGTTTCTCTGTAGCTTTGGAGCCTGTCCTGGAACTAGCTCTTGTAGACCAGGCTGGCCTCAAACTCACAGAGATCCGCCTGCCTCTGCCTCCCGAGTGCTGGGATTAAAGGTGTGCGCCACCACCGCCCGGCAGCCTGTGTCTTTTTTATAGGTGAGTTGAGTCCGTTTATATTAAGAGATATTAGTGATCAGTGATTGGTAGCTCCTATTATTTTGGTTTTATTTGTTTGTGATGTTATTGTGTGTGTTTTTCCCTTTGGGATTTGCCGCTGTGAGATCATCAGTTGTCTGTGTTTTTGTGGATGTAGCCAACTTCCTTTGGTTGGAGTTTTCCTTCTAGTACTTTGTATACGGCTGGATTTGTGGCTCGGTCTTGGTTAAATCTGGTTCTGTCATGGAATGTCTTGTCTATGGTGATTGAAAGTTTTGCTAGGATGTCAGTCTGGGCTGGCATCCGTGGTCTCTTAATGTCTGCATAATGTTTGACCACGACCTTCTGGCTTTTATTGTTTTCATTGAGAAGTCAGGTGTAATTCTTATAAGTCTGCCTTTATATGTTAGTTGGCCTTTTTCCTTTGCAGGTCTTTTTTTATTCTGTATGTTAAGTGTTTTGATTATTATGTGGCAAGGGGAGTTGGGTTTTTTTTATCCTGTCTATTTGGTATTCTGTAAGCTTCTTGTATCTTCATATGCATGTATTTCTTTAGGTTGGGAAAGTTCTCTTGTATTATTTTGTTGAATAAATTTTCTGTGTCTTTGAGCTGAAGTTTTTCTATACCTATCATTTTTAGGTTTGGTCTTTTCATGGTGTCCCATATTCTCTGGATATTTTATGTTAAGCTTTTTTTAGACTTAATGTTTTCTTTGACTGATGAGTCTATTTCCTGTATCATATCTTCAGCTCTTGAGATTCTCTCTTCCATCTCTTGTATTCTGCTGTTCATGCTTGCATTTGTGGTTCCTAATCGTTTTTTTTTCATAATTTCTGTTTCTATAATTCCCTCAGTTTGTGTTTTCTTTATTGTCTCTATTTCAGTTTTCAAGTCTTGAATGGTTTCTTTCATCTGTTTGATTGTTTTTTCTTGGTTTTCTTTGAGGGATTTGTTGATGTCTTCTAATTTTTTGTTTGTCTTTTCCTCCATTTCTTTGAGGGAATTTCTCTTTCCTCTTTAAGGGCCTTAAACATTCTCTGAAAGTTATTTTTAGGTCATTTTCTTCTGCTTCAACTTTATTTGGTAGTTCAAGTATTACTGTTGCAGGGCCACTAGTTTCTATTGGTGTTGTGTTGCTCTTTGTGGTGCTGAGTGTGCTCTTACCTTGTCTACCCACCTTTTCCTCTGATTGGTGTACTTGGCTGTATCTCTGGTGATCAAGTCTTCCTGGTGCCAGTAGATCCAAGGCTCAAATGGTTGCTTCTGGTGGTGCAGTCAGGGCCATGGTTTCAGTCACCCTTGAGGTGTTCCTGGACATCCCTCAGCACTCCCTGTGGTCCCTCTGCAATACTGGGGGTTGTTCTGGCCTGCTCCCACGTTGCTTGTTTGTTTGGGGCTGCTTCCCCTGAAGTTGCTGCCTTGGGTCTGCTCCAACAGAGGTCGCTGACGCAGGCATGCTCTGGTGGTGGAGGTCACTGGCTCCTGGTTGCAAGTCACTGATTCACATCCGGTTCTGCAGAGGTCTCTGGCTCAGCCTACTCCCTCAGTGGTGGCTCCTTTGTACCTGTTCCTTTGGAGGTTGTTGCTCAGGCCTGCTCTGGCGGAGGTCATCTTCATCATCCATATTATAATTTTTCTATCTCCCCACAGTTGAGCCTTTTATCATTTACAGTTAGTCCACATTCTTACCCCAGTCTACTTACATCATGTCTCTATAGATTTATCTATTTTGGGCAGTTCTTACAGATGAAACCATATGACTATTCTCTTCCCTTGTCTTGAGTGTTGTGATTATGGTAGCATACTATGATGAGAAGCCTGTTTTTCACTTTTTTTTTTACTACATATGTCAATATTTGTTCCTTTAAATTATGAGGTAGTCTATAGTATGAATTTGCCAAAGATATTTTTATTTATTTGTTGAAAAACATCTCAGTCATTTCCATTTTTTAAGCTATTATGAATAAAACTGCCATAAATACTTGTGTGAACGTAAGTTTTAATTTTTCTGGGATATTTGCCTAGGACTATAATTGCTGAATTTTCTAGTATTTAAATACTTAACTTTTCAAGAAATGACCAAATTATTTTCTAGAGTAGCTGTACTGTTTAAGTCCCACTAGCAAAATATGAATTGTACTTTTTCCACATCTTCTCTAGTGTTTGAAATTTTTACTATTTTTTTTAATTTCAGCCATTCTAATAAATGTATAAAGACCTCTTACTGTAGTTTTAACTTATATTTCCCTAATAGCTAATATAACATCTTTTTATATGCTTACTTGTCATTGGCCCTTTTGGCAAAGTATCTGTTCATCTCATAATTGAATCATTTAGTTCCCTACAATTGAGTTTGATGATTTCTTTAAATATTTTAAAAATATACCCACTGTCAGATACACATTCTGTAGTAAATATTTAAATGTTATATACATACAAGTGTGTTTTGACTATTCTATTTTGTAGCTTGGTTTACTTCTGTATTTTGTTTCTCCTTTTTGTTTGTTTTTGAGACGTGGTTTCACTAGGCTGCTCAGAGCAAAAGCTTTTATTTTGTGCTCAAAGACAAATTTTTCTTTGGTAAATTATACTATGAAATTCTAAGAATTCTTAATCTGTGCATTCTGTGCTTAGTCCTATATCTCTGATTTTTTTTCTCCTATGGTTTTCTTTCTTAAAAAATATTTATTTATTATGTATACAATATTCTATCTGGCATATATGCCTGCAGGCCAGAAGAGGACACCAGATCTCATTACAGACGGTTGTGAGCCACCATGTGGTTGCTGGGAATTGAACTCAGGACCTCTGGAAGAGCAGCCAGCACTCTTAACCACTGAGCCATCTCTCCAGCCCCTCCTATGGTTTTCTTTTAAAAATTTATTTACAAATGTTAATTGGACAAAGTCGTGAGTTTTATTACATTTTCATTTGAGTATGTCATATACTTTGGCCATATTCACCCCCACTGCCCTCTTCTGTCCTCAGTTCTCTTTTCTGTTAGTCTTCTTTCTCTTCCGAACTAGAACCTCTTTTTCTTTCATGTCATACACATATGTATGTTCATGTATGTGTACACACACACAGTATTTATTTCTCTTTCTGATCTCCAGTTCTGTCCATTATCCTGCAAATGATGTAATTTCATTATTTATGGTTAAATAAAACTCCATTTGGTATTCATTTATCCATTAGTGGGTAACTAGACTGATTCTGCATTTTGACTATTAAGAATAGTACCATAATAAACAGATGTGTAGGTGTATCTGTGTGGTGTGCTGATTTAGATTTCTTTGTGTATATTCCCAGGGCTGATATAAGTGAATCATACAGTAGTTCTGATTTTAGTTTTTGAGGAACCTCCATACTGATTTCCATAGTCGCTGCACTAATGTACAATAGTGTATAGGAAAAGATTTCTTTGTTCCCCAACTCCCCATATTTTCACCAGCATTTGTCATTTCTTGATGATAACTGTTCTGACTAGAGTGAGATAAAAACCTCAGTGATGTGGATGGGTGGGTGGGTGGGTGTGTTGGTTGGTTTTTTTTTTAAGACAGGATTTATATAGGCCAGACTAGCCTCCGAACTTGCTTTTAGCTGAGGCTAGCCTTAAATTCCTCTTTGCCTGCCTCTACCTCCCAAGTACTGATACGACATATGTACCACCACTTTTCAGTTTCAATATAGTATTAATTTGCATTTTCCTCATGGTTGCGAATGTTCAGCGTTTTTCACATATTTATTGGTCATTTATACTACTTTTAAGAAGTATATGTTTATTTGCCATTTACTGATTGAATTTTTTAGAGGGGTTGGTGGTTTATTGTTACTATTTTTTAGTTCTGTACATATATATACTAGGTCATGTATTTCATCGTTTTGAGTTTTGTTTTTGTTTCTTGAGACAGGGTTTCTCTGTGGCTTTGGAGCCTGTCCTGGAACTAGCTCTGTAGACCAGGCTGGCCTTGAACTCACAGAGATCCACCTGCCTCTGCCTTTCAAGTGCTGGGATGAAAGGCGTGCGCCACTACCGACTGCCTGGCGATCATGTATTTCTTAAACTGTAGGTCATGACCCCATTTGGGGGAATCTCATGACTAAATGTGAGAATCATGAAAATTTGGACTTATTAAGTTTCTGAAGAAGCAATACTAAATTTGATTCAAAATCAAATGCATAATGAATCAGATTTTTCTGGCAGTACACTCCAGTCTTACATCACATGATTTCACAGCTGCCTTGGTTCTGGATACATGACATGTGCACTTTGCATAGCTTCTGCTATCATACCATGCAATGCCAGTTAACTCTGCCTGGAGCTTGGTTCAAACATTATTCATTGCAGTGCTGTTATTAAACAAAGTTTTCTGTTCTTAAACATTTTAGTAAGCAAAGCCCTTTCACTCTTATTTTTCCTATCATTTGTTGGGATGCAAGTATCAAATTAGTATATATTTGGATAGTATTGTGTTAGAATAAGTGAAGTTGTTTGATGGGACTGGAGATACGGCTCAGCAGTTAAGAACACTTTTTCACAGGACCTAGGCTCAGTTCACATTACCCACATGGCAGTTCATAACTGCTTATAACTCCTGTTCCAGGAGGTTGATACCTTTTCTTGTAGACTGAGACTGCTTGTTTGTTTCCAGGCCACCCATACCCAAAATAATCACACAGAAACTATATTAATTAAAACACTGCTTGGCCTATTAGCTTAGGCTTCTTATTAACTAATTGTTACATCTTTAATTAACCGATTTCTATTATTTTGTATTTTACCACAAGACTTGTGATTTACTGGCAAGGTTCCTGCGTGTCTATCACCTTCGGCAGCTACATGGTGTCTCCCTGACTCCACCTACTCTCTATGTATATCAGATTTTCCACCTGGCTATATTTTGCCCTGCTATTGGCCCAAAGAAACTTCTTTATTAACCAATGGTAATAAAACATTCACAACACACAGAGAGGAATCCCATATAATTTTCTGGCCTCCACAGTCTCTTGCATGCATGTGATACACATAAACTCATTCAGACACAGACACATAAAAAATGGGTAAATCTTTTTTAATGGGTATTTGAAGCCAGATGTGGTACCACACTCCTTTCTTTAACCCCAGCACTCCAAGTGGATATTTGTTAGTTCTAGGTCAGCCTAGTCTACCTACATAGAAAGTTCTAGGCCAAACTAGAGTTATGTAATGGACCCTGTCTTTAAAAAGTTGCTATTTGATTTAATTTGGCTTTAATTTTACGTAAAAATATTAAATGAATTTTGGCTTGATATGAGGACAGAATTCTCAACAGTTTCTAAAATGGTTCTAAACATACTTCAGCCATTTTTCTACTATGTCTTTGTGTGAAGTAATACTCTCAGCACTGACAGTTAGAAAATCAAAATATCAATCAAGGGGAAAAGAGAGGTGGCTCAGCAGTGTTAAGAGTACTAGGAGCCTGGTGGCGGTGGTGGCGCACGCCTTTAATCACAGCATTTGGGAGGCAGAGGCAGGTGAATCTCTGTGAGTTTGGGGCCAGCCTGTTCCACAAGAACAAATTCCAGGACAGCCAAGGCTTCTGGCCTTCTTTGTGTCCCCCCCCCTCTCTTGCATGCATGTGATACACATAAACTCTCTCTCTCCCTCCCTCCCTCCCTCCTCTCTCCTCTCCCTCTCTCTGTCTTGCACACACACAAATGTATTTTAGAATAATTAGATTTGAAAATGTTGAAGATTCTCCATATCTGATTTATCAAATTGTCAGCTGAGATTCCATTTTTCATGTAAAACTTAAACATACCCAACTCATTAGTATGAAATTTTAATTTAATCTTTAATAAACAGTAAAATTAATACATGTATACCAAAGATTTGGCTTTAAAGTAAGTTTCCTTATAGTTTATTATCAGCAAATGTTTGTGTTGTCTACCTGAGGTTATATACAAGTTTCTCAGGAAAAGGGATTTTCAAAGGAAAAAAAGAATAAAAAACCCTGTTCTAACTATCCCCTGTTAGTTATATAGCTAGAGAACATTATCACCCATTTTGTAGACTATCTCTTCACCTTGTTTCTTTTGCTTTTTAATTCTATACAATCTCATTGACCTCTTAGGCTTTTTCTAAATATTTGACAGATTTTACCCTTAGTGTAAAGTACCGTCTTGAATTAAATTGTGTATGACAAGTTGGACTTTGGCTGAAGTTCTCACTCTAGTACTGTTCCAATGTTATTTGTATACTTTTATCAAAATATATTGAGCATATTTGTGTGGAAGTCTTTTAAAAATAGAATAAAATGTATCAGTTTGAGAATAGGAATATGTCAGGTTACATAGTAAAGGAAAATTAGGTTGCTAAGCAATGGTTTTAAAGTAGGGACATTAGCTTAGATTATTTGTTTGAGTTGAATGTAATTGCAGTGATGTTTGAAAATGAAAAAGTAGAAAAGAGTTGTAGATCTGATTATAGAAGTTATTGTTTGAGAGATGTAGCACTTTGATTTAAAGATAGTCAGGGTCCATGGAGTGAATATGAGTCCTTCAGAAACTGTGCTTGGCAAGGAAATAATTTCTCGAAAGAGCTTCTAGGAAGAGAAGCAGCCCTGATGGCAAATGCTTTTATTTTAGCCTAGTGAAGCTAGACTACATTTCTGACACACTGAAACATAAAAATAAATGTGTTTAGTTTTAGGCCACCAACTTTATGGTAATTTGTTACTGTAACATTAGAAAACTAACCAATAGATATTTTAGGAAAGCTCCCATTGTTAAATGGCTAGGAATTTATTTCTCTTTTTAATTTTTGCTTATTCTTTTAAGACAGTGTCTTGCCATGTTGCTCAGGCTGGCCCTGGACTTGGAATTTTCCTCACTCAATTTCTCAAGTAGTTGGGATGACGGGATGACAGGCATATACTATCAAAACTGACAAATAATTAGGATTATAAATGTATGGCCACAATGTACATGCATACATATATACATTGACACATAAGACAGAGAATGTGTGTAATATCCTTCTGCAATTACACAAATGAAGTCGATCCTACAAGCAAATTTGTGCATTCAATATAAAATAGTTAGAAAATATATTACTTTTATTTCTACTTGAATTTCTACATTATTTTAAATTAAATGGTTTTATTTTATTTCATTTAGTTAAGATATGGTCTCACTGTGCATCTTTGATTGATCTGGTACTCACTGTGTAGACCAGGGTGACCTCAAACTTACAGAGATCCTACTGCTTCTGCCTCCTGAATGTTAGGGACTAAGGTGAGAAAAAAGATGCCCTCACCTCATTGGTGATGGATGGATGCCACCCCTTCCTACTGGTAGCAAGACAGAGGACTAGTCCCAGGATCGCGGATCATGAGAGTGAACTGTATGACACACTGAGCCATACTACAGCTTCCACAACGAGATTCTATTCTCTTTTTTTATTGTTTTGTTTTTGCTTGTTTAGTTTTGCTTTGTTTCTGTCTTTGTATGCTTTGGTTTTTGGGTTTTCTTTTGATTTTGTTTTGGGGGGGGAGTTACATGAACAGAGTACAGAAGGGGGAGGGGGGAGAAATCGGCAAAGAATCAATAAAAGTTTGAAAAAAGGGTATACAAGGCCATGCCTGATCTTGATGCAGATTTTTTTGGTTTCTGTAACAGCATTATTATGATAAAACGTATACCATATAGTTCACCCGATTAAGTATACAATTCAGTGATTTTAATATCTTTACAGATATGTGCAGCCATCACCACAGAGCACCTTAAATTTGCTAGCCCCATTGATTTTTGGCTTTTCTTTCTGATGAAAAGTCATTAAATTGATCTTATTGGGGGTTGTGCATAAAGAGTGGGTTTTTTCTTACTTCTTTCATGATTTTCTTATTTTTTTTAGCTTTTATTAGTTTTGATATAATGTTTGTATTTGTGGCTCTCTTTTTATTTATCCTACTTGGAATTTGATTTTCTGCATATGAAAATGAATATTTTCCAGTAATTTAGGAAGTTTGTGGCAGGGAGGGTATTCTCCTTTTCCTGTGTTCTTGCTAGTATTCCCATTACATGTTTCTTTCTTGGATAGTTTCTGTTGCTTACCCTTTTTGCTGTTTTTGGTTATTCTTTCTTGTTTCTTTGAATGTCTTACCAGTTTTGTTGGAAACTGAATGTTTTCAGTAATAGTGATTACACACACACACACAGCTTTGTTATTTGCTTGCTTGTTTTCTTTCTTCCTTCTTTCCTTCCTTCCTTTCTTTCTTTTTTTCTTTCGTGAGTAGCTGAATTATTTTATTGAAGTTCATTTACTAATCCTCAACCCTTAACTTGAAGTATAAAGCTTCTAATGTAGCCTCAGAAGTATAGTCTTGGTTTATGCCCATAGTCACCCTAGGGAGATGGTGTTTTTGAGAAGTGTTCCTTTGTCTCTTCCCTTCCCTAACCACACTCCATTTTCTTTTATTTTTATGATTGTTGTTTGAAACAGGGTCTCACTAAGTAGCTTTGACTGGCCTAGGACTTACTATGTAGACCTGGCTGGCCTCGAAGTCCTAGAGAGCAACCTGCCTCAGTTTCTGGAATTCAGGGATTAAAGGTGTGTGTCACCCAGCCCCACATTTCACTTTTAAACTCCACTCATTGATAGCTATTTTTTTTGCTGCTTTTTAAAACAATGGTTATTTATTTTTATTTTAGATGTATTGGTTTGCCTGTATATATGTATATACATCATGTGCATGCCTGATGCCCAGAGAGACCAGAAGAAGGCATCACAACCCCTTTAAGTGGAGTTACATATGTTTGTGAGCTGTCATATGGATGCTGGTAACTGAAACCAGGTTCTCTACAAGAGCAGGAAATGCTCTTAGCCACCAATCCGTCTCTGGAGCCCCCGTTTTGCTATTTTCAATACATCTTGCTTGGGGTATAAATTGCTACACAGACCAGTAAGATCAAATTAGCACTCCTT
Organism: Microtus pennsylvanicus; assembly: GCF_037038515.1. Classification (NCBI taxonomy): domain Eukaryota; kingdom Metazoa; phylum Chordata; class Mammalia; order Rodentia; family Cricetidae; genus Microtus; species Microtus pennsylvanicus. Next base: position 143,949,811 of record NC_134601.1, read on the forward strand.
TGAAGATATAGTTCCTGATAATTGGTGTTTGAGATTTCTTCTGGAGTGGAATAAGTATACCTTGGTAGTAGAGTACTTGCAGAGCATATACAGGGCCGTTGATGTAATCCCAACACTGTAGAGAGAGGTTTCTTCTGATTCCCAAGAGACTCTTCCTTCCCCTCTTTTCTTTTTGTTTGCTTTGGTGTATTTGACAACCTATCCTTGAACTTGCCATAACTCGTTTGAAAATTAAGTCATATCCACTGGGTGAAGAATTAGAGCCCTCTATTCTGACTTCCCTTTTTCCCTTATTGGGGAATAATCCCAGCAATGTCCTTCTGAATGGTAGCTCCATGTCTCTTGAGCTTGCCTTCCTATAGAATCTCAACCCTTCAAGCTGGGACCAAGACAATCAAGGACTCAGTATTTTTAGTGGCACCACACCCAAGGCATTGTCTCCATCCCATGATTGAGGACTAGGTAGAAAAAAAGGAGTCTAAGAAGGTGAACCCAAAGAAAAACATATAGGCATCCTCCTGAATATTAACCTTCATCAGGCGATGAAAGGAGACAGAGACAGAGACCCACATTGGAACACCGGACTGAAATCTCAAGGTCCAAATCAGGAGCAGAAGGAGAGAGAGCACGAGCAAGGAACTCAGGACCACGAGGGGTGCACCCACACACTGAGACAGTGAGGATGTTCTATCAAGAACTCACCAAGGCCAGCTGGCCCGGGTCTGAAAAAGCATGGGATAAATCCGGACTAGCTGAACATAGCGGACAATGAGGACTACTGAGAACTGAAGAACAATGGCAATGGGTTTTTGATCCTACTGGCTTTGTGGGAGCCTAGGCTGTTTGGATGCTCACCTTACTAGACCTGGATGGAGGTGGGTGGTCCTTGGACTTCCCACAGGGCAGGGAACCCTGATAGCTCTTTGGGCTGACGAGGGAGGGGGACTTGATTGGGGGAGGGGGAGGGAAATGGGAGGCGGTGGCGGGGAAGAGACAGAAATCTTTAATAAAAAAGGAGTCTGCCCCACACAACCTTTTAGTAACTGGTGACAGAATAAACAGTATTGATGGTACTGATCTCCCAGGAAGAAAGACTTCCAACTGGCATTTAGGGAAGAGGAAACTCTATGTTCTTAGCTGCACCAGTCTGGCATGAGGTCTATGCTAAAGAGACAGGGAATGAATTGAGGTCAAATGCCATAGATTAACATTTATTTACTTTGAGTTTTAATAGATTATCTTGAACAGATAGATGTTCCTTCCTTTGCTATATGCCCTTAAGACCATTTCTAGAGGTTTCTGATGTTTAGCTATTATGGTTTTAATTGAAATAACTTTACCAGTTTTATTAAGAAATGAGTCCCCAGAACTGCATATACAATTATGCCAGAAGTAGAACTGGACAAGCCTTTTAACGTAAAGTCTTGTGTCTCTTGTTGCCCATGGTTACACAGTAGTGGCCATGGACTTGAACTTCTACCACCTTGGTAGATTGTGAGTGGCTTGAAGTCAGTATCTTTGTAGTGTGTACTATCATTTTTTTTTCTGTGACTGTCATTCCTTAACTGACAAAAGTCAATTCTACTTTGTGTTTTTAATATTTCATGATTTTAAGTGTTTGGTTTTTTATTCATGATCTGTGATTGTTTTAATTAACTTCTTGCTGTTGACAACTTACAAACTATCTCCTTTTTCTTAATATTTCCATTTAATAAAGTGGCAAAGAATGCTACCAATCACATATATAGTAGTTCCAGTTTTGTGTGTTTCTGAATGGGTGTTTAAGGCAATTCTGAATTACATCTTAGTTTTAGATATAAAGAATTTAAAAGTAAGGGCCTAAGTTGCTGATTTCTTTTTGTCCAGCCCTATCTTGAGAAAGCAGTAACAGTATTTATGCCAATTGAAATTGTTGTTTTTAGAAACATCATATCCACTTTACTGTGAGTCAATTTTATTTAAATCACGATGGTCCAATAAAAACATTGTTAGATGTTCATGATCTAAATTCTGTTGTATGAATTAAATTACGGTACACATTAAAACCCACAAGACGTTTGTTTTGTAATATATGGTGTTACTCATTAATAGCCTTTTTAGGATAAGCTATTATCTCCCTTCTTAATCCCAGCAAAGATCACTTTTGTTTCAGGTATGTACTTTTTGGGATTCTCCAAATACTCCATTAGTGTATTTTTTCCCTGGGTGATACCTTTGTTCTTGTTGGCATCTGTGGAAGAGAATCCAGCAGACCTGTCTTCTTCTCATACTTTTGAACAAAAATCTTTTTGGCTTCCTCAGCATCACCCATTCTTAATTTGTTCCTTGCTATTCAACACCACTAACACTATGACCTGAAGACAGATGTTACACTTTCTCATTTTAAGTGTTTGTGTCTTCCTTAACTCTAGTGTAAGTATGTTTTCAGAAAGGTGATAGACTCAATCTGTTATTAACAACACTCAGGGAAGATGTAGTCCAAAGCTTCACAATATTGGAACTTTTTATAAGAAAGCTTACTATGTACATAGAAATATTTTAGAATAGGTTTCTTTTTTTCCCTTTGATTTTTTTTTCAACACACCAATTTTTTTCAAGACATGGTTTTTCTTTGTAGCTTTGGAGCCTGTCCTGGCACATGTTCTGTAGACCAGGTTGGCCTCGAACTCAGAGAGGCCACCTGCCTCTGCCTCCCAAGTGCTGGAATTAAAGGCACAAGCCACCACTGCCTGGCGTAGATTAGGCTTCTTGTTTGGAAAATAGGAACAAGGAAAAAGGAAAGGAGGCAGGAAGAAAGACTGTGTGGTCATTCTCTTAAAAAATGAGGTGTGTTTCCTTTCAGCCATTTTCTTATGCCTTTCAACCTAGGCCTTTGAAAGTTACGCCTTCATGACTGCTTTTTCTTTTCATGTTCTTATTGGGGTCTCTAACTGAAGATAACTCAGCTGACACCCCTAATTTGATTCTGGCCAGCAGTGTAGCACTCAGCATCTGGTCTCACTCAGCCTTTGGAATTCTTTGAATTAATTTGTTGGGATAGTCTCACTATTATAATTTAGGCTGGCTTTGAATTCATAGCAGTTCTTTAATGTCAGCTTCTCAGTGTGGGCTGCCATCTAGTACAAGTATATATTGATCATTTCACTCGGTGTTGTTCTCTTTCCTAGGATGCACCATGATGAAACGACAGAGACCTTTCAGCAGCAGTGAGAGTTCAGATGAGTGTGAGTAGAACTAGCTAGTAACCTGTGTATCTTTGCCAACTGAGGGTATCTTCTTTGACTTGAGAATAAACTGTTGTGTGCTTCCTTCAACAATTTAAATCTTTCTGAAAAGGAAAGATCAAGATCCATTTTTTATTTATTTAATTTCATTAGAAATGTATAAATTAAATAGAAAAAAATTAAAAAAATAAATTAAATAGAATTGGTTTATATGTAATATAACACCTTTTTACATTAACTATATATATAACAAAATTAAATATAACAAAAGCTAAATCAACCAATGCTTTAATAGAACTTCTCCTGAAAGGAAGAAAAAAGTATTGGGAATATAAACTATAGATCCTGATTTTTTTTTCTTTTCTTTTTTTTTTTATTGATAAATGGAGAATAATAAAGAAAAAAAAAACAAATTTCCACCTCCTCCCAGCCTCCCATTTCCCTCCCCCTCCTCCCACTCTTCTCCCCCTCCACCCACTCCTCTCCCCCTGTCCCCCCACTCCTCTCCCCCTCCCTCTCCAGTCCAAAGAGCAGTCAGGGTTCCCTGCCCTGTGGTAAGTCCTAGGTCCTCCCCCCTCCGTCCATATCTAGGAAGGTGAACATCCAAACTGGCTAGGCTCCCACCAAGCCAGCACATTAGTAGGATCAAAACCGCGTGCCATTGTCCTTGGCGTCTCATCAGCCCTCATTGTTCGTCATGATCAGAGAGTCCAGTTTTATCCCATGCTTTTTCAGTCACAGTCCAGCTGGTCTTGGTGGGCTCCCAATAGATCAGCCCCACTGTCTCAGTGAGTGGGTGCACCCCTCGTGGTCCCGACTTCTTTGCTCATGTTCTCTCTCCTTCTGCTCCTCCTTGGGACCTTGGGAGCTCTATCCAGTGTTCCAGTGTGGGTCTCTGTCTCTATCTCCATACATCGCCAGATGAAGGTTCTATGATGATATGCATGATATTCGTCAGTATTGCGCTAGGATGGGGTCATTTCAGGTTCCCTATCCTCAGCTGCCCAAGGAACTAACTAGGGACCTCAGCTTGGGCACCTGGGAGCCCCTCTAGGGTCAAGTCTCCTGCCCACCCTAAAGTGGCTCCCTTACCTAAGAATTAACTATGGTGCTAAATATTTGGTTGTGGGTCAAACATTGATTTGTTTAAAATCTTAACAGTACCCTTAGGTAAGTGCTAAAAGATTATTTGTACCACATTCTTAGTTTTTCTATAATTTGGGGGGGGTTGTTTGTTGATAGATCGTTTTCCCTGGCAGAACATGAATTAGGATTAACACCAAGTTGAATCTTCAGTCATTATTAAAGCTTTTATAGTCTGGGTAGTCACTAATGTTTAACTCCATTAAGATTCTCTCTCGGGCACAATTGAATTTTTTCTTCATTAGTATGATATCTATGTGATCTCCTGTCTTTCATATATCTAGTTAGTTAACATTTATTTAAAGTAGTGGTTAATATGTTTCAGTATTTTTTCTAATTATCTTTTGCAGGTCCTTCTACTTCCTTTACTTCTAGCTTAATGTATAGGAAGATGTCAAAAAATCCTAAGGACCATAAGAAGTCTGCTGAGGTGAGATTAAATATTTAATTTCACATTTAAAAGCCAATATCTACCTTCTTCCAACATACTTACAATACCCACAATTTGAAAATGTGCAAAGTAAAATATATACCACTGGATAGATAGGCTCATTTTCTGATAATTGTACTTAGTTTCTAAGAAATATTTCATTTCTCTTTTATGAGATGGTAATTTTTACACTGATTTCTTTTTTTGTTTTTTGTTTGACTGGAGTTATTTTTATTTTTAAAACAATTTTATTTTACATACCAATCCCAATTCCTCTCTCCCATCCTCTCACTACCCCTACCTTCTCCCCACCCCACAACCCCCTATCCACTCCTCAGAGAGGGTGAGGCTTCCCATGGTGAGCCAACAAACTCTGTCACATCACTTGAGGCCGAACAATCTAGGCTGAACAAGGTGAATGGGCTCCAAAAAGCCAGTTCATGTACTAGGGATAGATTCTGATTCCACTGCTAGTGGCCCCACAGACTGCTCAAGCCCCTCAACTGTCACCCATATTCAGAGGGCCTAGTCCAGTCTTATGCAGGGTCCCCAGCTGTCAGTCTGGAGTCAGTGAGCTCCCACTAGCTTGAGTCAGCTGTTTCTGTGGGTTTCCCCATCATGGTCTTGACTCCTTTGCTCATAATATTTTCTCCCTCTCTATGACGTCCAGGAGTTCAGCCCAGTGTTTAGCTGTGGATCTCTGCATCTGCTTCCATCAGTTACTGGATAAAGGTTTTATGATGACAATTAAGATAGTCATCAATCTGATTACAGGGGAAGGACAGATAAGGTGGTTTCTCCACTATTGCTTAGATTCTTAGCTGGGGTCATCCTTGTGGATTCCTGGGAATTTCCGTAGTGCCTTATTTCTCGCTAACCCCATTATGGCTCCCTCTTTCAAGGTATCTCTTTCCTTGCTCTCCCTCTCTGTCCTTCACCCAGCTCAACCTTCCCGAACCCTCATGTTTTCCTACCCACTCCCCTAATACCCTCCCCCATGCTGTCAGTTTATGAAGGAGATCTTGTTTACTTCCTCTCTCCTGGGGAATCCGTGTATGTCTCTCTTAGGGTTCTCCTTGTTTCCTATCCTCTCGGGGGTTGTGGACTGTAGACTGATTATCCTTTGCTTTATGTTTAGTATCCACTTAGGAGTAAGTGCATACCATGTTTGTCTTTCTGAGTCTGGGTTACCTCACTCAGGATGGTTTTTGTTCTGGTTCCATCCATTTGTCTGCAAATTTCAAGATGTTATTGTTTTTTTTACCACTGAGTAGTACTCCATTGTGTGTGTGTGTGTGTGTGTGTGTGTGTGTGTGTGTGTGTGTGTGTGTGTGTGTATCACATTTTCTTTATCTATTCTTCAGTTGTGGGGCATCTAGGTTGTTTCCAGGTTCTGGCTGTTATAAATAATGCTAGGAACATAATTGAGTACATGTCCTTGTGGTATGATTGAACATCCTTTGGGTATATACCCAAAAGTGGTATTGCTGAGTCTTGAGGTAGATTGATTCCCAATTTTCTGAGAAACTGCCATACTGATTTCCAAAGTGGCTGAGCAAGTTTGCACTGCCACCAGCAATGAAGGAATGTTCCCCTTACTCCGCATCCTCTCCAGCATACGCTTTCATCAGTGTTTTTGATCTTAGCCATTCTTACAGGTGTAAGATGGAATCTCAGAGTTATTTTGATTTGCATTTCCCTGATGGCTAAGTATGTTCAGCGTTTGCTTAAGTGTCTTTTGGCCATTTGAGATTTCTCTGTTGAAAATTCTCTGTTCAGTTCAGTGCCCCATTTTTAAAATTGGATTATTTTGTAGTTTGATATCTAGTTTCTTTAGGAGGTTTTTTTAATATATATTTTGGAGATCAACCCTCTTATCAGATGTGGAGTTGGTAAAGATTCTTTTCCATTCTATAAGTTGCTGTTTTGTCTTGTTGACCTTGTCCTTTGCCTTACAGAAACTTCTTAGTTTCAGGAGGTCCGATTTACCTATTGTTACTCTCCGTGTCTGTGCTACTCGGGTTATATTTAGGAAGTGGTCTCTTGTGCTAATGCGTTTAAGTGTACGTTCCACTTTCTCTTCTATGAGGTTCAGTGTGACTGGATTTATGTTGAGGTCTTTGATCCATTTGGACTTGAGTTTTGTGCTAGAAAGGAAAAAAGAGTGCATTAGTTATCTGTTCCTGCATTGGCAATAATCACAAGATTTATGGCTTAAAACAGTATACATTTATTATCTCAGTTTCTGTGAGTAAGGAGTCTGTACTAAGTGTGGCTAGATTCTGTGTTCATAGTCTTTCAAGGCTGCAAACTCTGTGTTCACTGGGATGTTCTCACTGGAGATTCGAAAAGAATTCACTTTCAAGTTATAGGCAGAATTCCTTTCCTTGAAGCTGAAAGACTTGAAATCCTTGTTTTCTTGCAGTCTTTTGACAGAAAGCACCCAGTACCTAAAAGATTTTATAGTTTCTTGCAATTTGGCCTTCTCTCACAACAGGGCCACTTTCTCAGAGGCAACAAAGCTCACAACCATCTGTAATTCCACTTCCAGGGGATCTGATACCCTCTCAGGCACTGGGCACACATGTATTATACATACATATATGAGAATAAATCTTAAAAAACCATTTTAAGAACAATATTGAGTGTTCAATAGAATTTTCTTTAGTTTGGGTTTTCCCATATTTGTCTTATGATTAGACTATAATTAAGTTTTGGGAGAATGATATAATGGGATGAAGAGCCCTTCTTGTAACATTATATCAAGGATTATTATTTGATTAACATGAGGTTTCTCCAGTATAACATTACTTTTTTTCTCCCTTTATCTTGTTCTTTTCACTAAGACTGGTATACTAAAATACAGGACAGGAATGATGTTAGGCAAAGATTCACTTGCTGAAGGAGTTAACAAATACATTTGATGATATTCTGTAGAAATTTATATCTTCTCACTGACTTAAAAAAATATAGGGCTGATAAGATGGTTCAGTGGGTAAAGGCACTTGGTGCCAAGTCTGAGAACCTAATTCTACCTCCAGAAGTCACATGGTAGAAGGAGAGAACCAACTCCAGCAAGTTGTCCTCTTGAGTTATGGCACATCCACACACACACCATGTGTACTCAATAAATAAATGAAAAAAATTTTAATTATATAATTTGTTAATATGGGCTTATATGTATTTGCTTTATATTTTAGGTTTTTCATAAGTATTAGATATTGAACCTATGCCTTGTGCATGCTAGACAAGTACTGTATTATTGAACTACATCTCCATCCTACTTTATATTTTGGATTTATATATTTAGATCCTACATAATTTTTTAGTTCTTTATTTACAACCAAGTCACTCTTTCTTCTCCTTCCTCTCCTCCTAGTCCCCCTCCCACATCCCTTCTGCCCCCCCAATCCACTCTTCCTCAATTTCTATTAAGAGGAGGGCAGGCCTCCCATAGATATCAACCATATATGACATATCAAGTTGAAATCTGGACAAGGCAGCCCAGTATGAGGATGATGGTCCCAAACGCCAGCAAAAAGTCAGAAACAGCCTCTGCTCCCATGGTTAGGAATCCCACAAGAAGACCTAGCTATACAAATGTAACATATATGCAAAGGACCTAAGTCAGTCCCATGCAGACTCCCTGGTTGTTGGTTCAGACTCTGTGAGCCCCTGAGCCCAGGTTAGTGATTCTGTGGGTTTTCTTGTGGTGTCCTTGACCCCTCTGACTCCAATAATCCTTCACTAGGAGTCTCTTACCTGCCACATCATACTTATTCATATCCTTCTTACCCTTGAGTAATTCACTGATAGTGAAAAACATGGATAAGCTGGCTAAAATAAAGTCTTGAGTATAAAGATAACTAGAATAAAACTATCAACTTTCTGAAGTGTAATGTATCTCTAGGTGCGCAAACATGCACTTGTGTTTGCATGTGAGTAAAAAAATGTGCATCTGATGGAGAAAGAAAGAAACAGAAAATTATAATGCATGTAATTGTAAAATATGATATAGTTGAAGAATTATGCACGGTGGTTCATGTCTATAGTACTAGTACATAGGAGGCTAAGGCAGGAGGATTGCCTCAAGTTTGAGACCAGCCTGGACTACAGTATTAAGTCCTGCTTTACAAAAAAAACAAACAACAAAATGGGAGAATGGATAAAGCAGCTCAGTGGTAGATGTGAAGCCCAGGGTTGAATGTCCAGCACCACAGGTGGAAAAGTTAAACGGAATATATCTTAAAGTATCAGACAGATTAAGTAAATGAAAACAAATCAGAAAATAGAAGTTCTAAAGAACATACATAGTAAAGTAGATCTAACTAATATCTATCAAATTGCATTTTTACCAAAATAGACAGTAAAGAATATACCTTCCAGGCTGAAGAGATGGCTCAGAGGTTAAGAGCACTGACTGCTCTTCCAGAGGTCCTGAGTTCAATTCCAGCAACCGCATGGTGGCTTACAGCCATTTATAATGAAATCTGGTGCCCTCTTCTGGCATGCAAGCATACATAGAAGGAATGTTGTATACATAATAAATAAATAAATAAATCTTTAAAAAAAAGAATATACCTTCCTCAGATACCCTGAAAGTACATATCCAGAATAAGATAAAATATTTTTATAAAACATCAATAATTTCCTTTAAATAGGAAACAAGCAACTATTACAATTTGAGAAGCAAGGTATTTTTAGGCTTCTAAGTGTCTAGTCTAAGATATTTACATTACAAAAGGAAAATATGCTAACCTAACAGCAATGAAAACCAGTAAGACAACATCTGAAGAAATTTGACAAGATACCGTCTGAGAGAGGAGTGGGGGGGGGGGAGTGGGAGGCTGGGAGGAGGCGGAAATTGTTTTTTTCTCAATAAAAAAAAAAGAAAAAAAACTTCAAAGTAGGAAAAAAAAGATACCGTCTGAACTGAGTAGTCATATTTCAGTAAAGAAGACATTTAACAACATACATCTCTGATATATTAACATAAGAACGCAGCAATTTTTCTGTGATACTCTTACTAAAAGAAGCCTAAAACCCAAACATGTATAGTCTCAAACCAGTAAGAACATACCAGACAAATCCCAATTGGCAGAACACACTCCAAAATATCTTACAAATACTCTTCAAGTGTCATGAAAGACAGGAAAAGATTGAGACATTGTCACAGATTAGAAAGACAGGAAAAGATTGAGACATTGTCACAGATTAGAAGATTCTAGGAAGGTACAACTATGTTATAATACAGAATCCTGGGTTGAACTCCAAAGCAAAAAGATGCTAAGGAAAAATGGTGAAAATTGAAGTCTATAGATTAGGCAATAGTATACTGTAATGTTAATTTATTAGTTTAGGAGCCAGTGTAACAACTTGGGCCTGTAATCCCAGCAATTACAAGGCTTGAAGTAGGAGGATTCCTGCAAGTTCTAGATCAACCTTAGCTAGTGTGATCTTTTTTCAAAATTAAATAAGAATATTTCTGGTTTAGATAAATTTATTCTAAGGCCAGGTATCCTGGCATATGCCCTTAGTCCCAACATTATGATCCAGAGGCAGAAGAATCACTTAATTTGAGGCCAAACTGGTGGTCTACCTAGGAAGTTCGAGGTCAGTCAGGGCTATGCAATGAGACCCTGTGTCAAAGCAAAACAAAAAAAAATGAGCAATTTACCCTGTATTTAAGATGTTAATATTGTGCAAAAAACTGAAGAATACATAAGAATGCTGTGCCATTTTTATAATTTTTTGTACAGGATTTAAGACTGTAGGCCATGGTGGTCTCAGTATAATTATTTCTAAGTAAAATTTTAAATGAGATAATGCCTAAATAATTGTAAATTATCAGGAGATATGTGTTACTTTAAGAGAGTTAATGATTGTTTCTTTTATTAAAATAAAAAGGCTTCTTTGGAATAACCTACATTTGTTTATTTAAATTCAAGGAGCCAAAAAATGCTGGAAGGATTCCTTTTACCCTTCATTAAATCCAGTCAGTATGCCAAATCTTCCCACACAGAAGTTGTCATGCCCATTTAGGAATCAGGAGATGTTTCTCCTAATAGAAATAGATATTGAGCATGGATAATTGTTTTTATTTTTTTTCTCTAGGATAATTGTTTTTAAAAGAACATTAAACAGTATCAGAGTATCAGTTTCATAGTGATTTTAAAGTATGTGCAATGTGTCTTCCCAGGTATTTCGAAAGGACCTCATCAGTGCGATGAAAATCCCTGACTCTCACCATGTTAGTCCTGACAGCTATTACCTCTTTACTGACACATGGAAAGAAGAGTGGGAAAAGGGAGTACAAGTGCCAGCCAGTCCAGACTCTGTTCCAACACCTTCTCTCAGGTATTGGCATGTTTACAACTTTGACTTAGGAAAAGAGCTCTTTTAGTTTTTTGTGTGTTTTCTTGTGGCGAAACTAAGGAGTAGCTACACATTTCTAACATACAAAGTTAACCTAACTATTAAACCAGGTCGTGATTGATCAATAAATTTCAGCTCATTTATCTAAGAAATTTATAAGATGAAATGCTCTGAAGTCCAATCTAAAATTAGGAAAAGATTTCCCCAAGATTTACATATCTGACTCAGCCATCAGTAGCATTTATTAGTCTTTGAAGAGATAACTTTCTCATAGGGAATTGCTTCAATGTAAGTGGAGTCTCATTAGTGATGGTACTACTACTAAGTAACCAAAGCATATAGCTTCTAAAACAGGAAGTCAAATGAAAAGGGAGTAATAGAATAGTTGGGGTGACTGTAAGTACATGACCTTCACTTTAAAGACTTGAAAACAGTTAAGATAGAAAGACTGATTTTGTGGAAAAGAGATTTTATTCCAAAGGAATTTGTAAGCTCTTCAAAGTAATGCTGGTTTTAGAAACCATTTTATCCTACTGATTTTGGTGTTCCCAGTGCTCTCCACAAGTCTGACGTGAAGCAGAATGTTCAGTATAAGTCTGAGCGAATGCAAGAATTAATAAATAGAACACACAGCTCCAGATGAAGGAATGGTAGAACATGTTGGTTACTGTAAGAAAGTATAAATCTCATTCTACATTTATTTCTACTACTTAATAAAGTACTTTATTTGAGGTAGTGTCTCACTATATAGTCTAGGCAGGCCTTGAACTTACTGTATAGCCCAGAATAGCCTCAAACTACTGTTCTGCCTTAGCCCTCTGAGTACTGGGATTCCAAGCGTATGTCATTATGCCTAATACATGTTAGTTTCTTTCTATTTTGTTTTGTTTGTTTGTTTTGTTTTTCAAGACAGGGTTTCTCTATGTAGCTTTGGAGCCTGTCCTAGAACTCATTCTGTAGACCAGGCTGGTCTTGAACTCACAGAGATCTACCTGCCTCTGCTTCCCGAGTGCTAGCATTAAGGGTGTGTGCCACCACCACCTAGCACATGTTAGTTCTTAAAGACTAGAGATAAACATCCCCAATTTCTCTACTCTTGTCAGCATGTTCATACGTCCTGCTAATGCTCTAGAAGTGCCTATTGAATCACTTCTAGGAATGCAGGCCCAGGCACCCCACACTCAGTTAAGGAAAACTCCCAAACCCTTTCTAGTTTAACACACGTTCCAAGCTTCACTTGTTTATCATTGATACCGTCTCCTACTTCCTAAACAGAGTAACACCAGGAATGAAAAAGAAGAGCGAGGGGCATATTTTCATGCCTTTGCTGTCATATTTTTTACATAAATATAATGGCCCTAGTACTCTATTTTCCATTAACACTCCAAGGATTATTGAAACACCTCAATGTTTGGCCTTGATATTAAGTCAGTATATCAAATATACTTTATTGGGGTGAGTTTAATTTTTGCAAGTTAAGTGGAGAATGTACTACTTTAAAAATTATATCTATCTGATAAGTAGCACAACAAAATTAGGATGGTTTAATAAGAGTAAATTTAGACACTGAGAGTTAGCTTCCTCTCACAGAGACATATACTCCCTAAGTCATATGCGCACTCTGCTCTAATATTTCTTCTGAGAGTTTAGGAGATTTATCATTTTATATGTTGTAATTTTTAGTAAATACCCTCTGTTTCCCATAGATCTTTGCCTATCTTATAAAGCCTTTAATTTTAATTGATCAAGGTAAGCTACTAAATTAATTAATGATCATATAAATTCCTTAACGAAATTCGGAACTTGATAGGTAGATTGTATTTTCAGTTTCTTAGAAGGTATCAGTAATTTTGTAATATATATTTCCTTTGCTTAGCAAAGGTACCTAAAAGATTTGTTAAAGCAGATTTCTTGCTGGAGGCATGGTGGTACATGCCTTTTATCCCTGTATTTGTGAAGCAGAGGCAGACAAACTTATCTCTATTACTACATAGCAAGTTCCCAGACTAGCCATGGCTACACATAGTGAACCTAGTCTCAAAGAAGACTTTTAAATCATATCCTCAGAGTTTTTGATTTGGTAACTCTGAAGTGTGAGGCTTAAGTTTGATTTGTTTTGTTGATCTACATAGGGTATCACTGTGTAGCTCCTTGCCACCTCCTGTGCTGGGATTCCCAAGTGTTGGAATTACAGACATGTCTAGCAGTTTCTCGCACAGTGTTTATACCAATAGTCTAGAGTATGACACTTTGGGAACAATTTTTATGGAATATGTTAATCATATTTGCTGAACTTAATTGAATTTAGCATGTGTATGTCTGTGTGTGTATGCACACGTGCACATTTAAGTACAAGCATGTGGAGTTCCAAAAACAGCCTTGAATGTCATTCTTCAGGTGACATCCATCTTTTTTATATGAATTTTGATTTGTATTTATTTTATGCTAAATTTATTCCCAAGCCATAAGTGTTCGTACTTCTTCAGGGATACCTTTTTATTCTGTGCAACTTCTGACTTAAAAACAATTTGTTCATTCTTAGTGATGATCATCTCAGTGTGACAGAGGCCATTCATGTGTGGGTTAATCAGCCCTTCTTAGATACTTTGTTAACCTGTATGTGTTCAATGACTACAGATTCTACATCTAAAACCTTAAGTTCAGCATTATTCTGTGTATTTTTAAGTATATGGAGCAAAAATTCAGCGTTGTTTTTGAAACACAGACCCAGTCCAGCCCCACTGCTTGACCTGGGCACAATATACTACCAGAAAGGCACACATTACTTTTTTAAAGTGACATAGTTAGTCTTTTCTGATATGCATGCCCTTGATGACCTAGACAGCTTCAAGGGATCACAAAGATTTGATCCTCTTTATTTGTATGGTTTTATAGAGTTTTCTGGGCCAAGAAAATAGTAAACTATTTAATTAAGTCACCTCAAGCTGCTTAGAGGAAGAAGCCTTATCTTTTTTTTTAAATCTTTTTTTTTATTGAGAAAATGAGAAAAAAAAAACAAGTTTCCACCTCCTCCCAGCCTCCCATTTCCCTCCCCCTCCTCCCACCCTTCTCCCCCTCCCCCCACTCCTCTCCCCCTCCCTCTCCAGTCCAAAGAGCAGTCAGGGTTCTCTGCCCTGTGGTAAGTCCTAGGTCCTCCCCCCTCCGTCCATATCTAGGAAGGTGAACATCCAAACTAGCTAGGCTCCCACAAAGCCATCACATTGCGTAGGATCAAAACCACGTGCCATTGTCCTTGGCTTCTCATCAGCCCTCATTGTTCGTCATGTTCAGAGAGTCCAGTTTTATCCCATGCTTTTTCAGTCACAGTCCAGCTGGCCTTGGTGAGCTCCCAATAGATCAGCTCCACTGTCTCAGTGGGTGGGTGCACCCCTCGTGGTCCCGACTTCTTTGCTCATGTTCTCCCTCCTTCTGCTCCTCATTGGGACCTTGGGAGCTCAGTCCAGTGCTCCAGTGTGGGTCTCTGTCTCTATCTCCGTCCATCACCAGATGAAGGTTCTATGATGATATGCAAGATATTCATCAGTATTGCTATAGGATAGGGTCATTTCAGGTTCCCTATTCTCAGCTGCCCAAGGAACTAACTGGGGACCTCAGCTTGGGCACCTGGGAGCCCCTCTAGGGTCAAGTCTCTTGCCCACCCTAAAGTGGGTCCCTTAACTAAGAATTGTGCTTCCGTGCTCCCCTATCCAACCTTCCTTTATCCCAATCATCCTTTTTCCCCAAGTTCCCCCCCTCCTTCCCTTCTCCCTTTTCTCTCCCCATCTCCTCTTACCCCCATCCCCCACCCCACCCCCAAGATCTCAATTTTCTCCCCGGCAATTTTGTCTACTTCCCTTAGCCAAGAGGATAACTATATGTTTTTCCTTTGGTTCACCTTCTTACTTAGCTTCTTTAGGATCACCAATTGTAGGCTCCGTGTCCCTTATTTATGGCTAGAAACCAATTATGAGTGAGTACATCCCATGTTCATTTTTTTGGGTCTGGGATACCTCACTCAGGATAGTGTTTTCTATTTCCATCCATTTGCATGCAAAATTCGAGAAGTCATTGTTTTTTACTGCAGCATAGTACTCTAATGTGTAGATATTCCACACTTTCTTCATCCATTCTTCCATTGAAGGGCATCTAGGTTATTTCCAGGTTCTGGCTATTACAAATAATACTGCTATTATGACATGATATTAGAATATTGAAAAAATACATTTTTATGCCTTCATCTATATTTTCAAAGACAAATTTAAAGGAGGTAGAAATTTAAAAAAAAAAAAGTCTTAAAAAAAGACAAATTTAACCAGGTTGGTGTGTACAATATTTAGGAAGCATAAGTTCTAAGCCAACCTGGACATAATGAGACACTAACTCAAAAAATAAAATCAAATTAATTAAGTTTTATATTATTGTATCAGGCTTATTTGATCCCATAACATCAAATGGCTGCAAGACTGGCTTCTGTATATGACCTGATTCTCTTTAGTGGAATGTATCTTCATGATGTTTGATAATTTTCTGATTCATTGTGGGTTTTTATTTTTGCTTTTTAATTTTTTAGTCGCACACACTTGTATGTGGAGGTGAGGGAATAACTTTCAGAAGTCAATTCTCTCCAACTCCATGTAGGATCAAGAAATTAATCTCAGGTCATTAGGTTTGGTGGCAAGTGTCCTTAATTATGGAGCCACCTTGACAGCATTATTAATATTGAGTTAGTAATATTATTGAGTCTTTGAACTATTTTTACATTTACAGTATGAATCATTTGTCAAATATATAGTTTGTTCCCAGTGTGACAGTGCACATCTTTAATCCTATCTCTTGGGAGGCAATGCGGGCAGATCTCTGGTAGTTCAAGTCCAGCTTGGTCTACTATCTAGTTCTAGGATAGACAGCCTCTGCCTCAAAAATGTGGTTTGTATTTACTTTCTTACAGCTTACTATAGATGCAAATTATCTTTTCATTCTTTTAATAGTCTTTTAGAAAGTAAAGGTATTTTTACTCTAGGTCATTTTTTTTCTTTTAGGATGTTTTTAGTGTCAAATCTATGAATTTTCACCTACCTTCCATCCATTTCAAAGAGTTTCACATGTGTTTCTTTTAACAATTTTATAGTTATTATACTTTACATTTAAATGTATGATCTCTTTTGAATTAATTTTTAAAGTTTACTCTTTGACAATTTTATGCATATATACTTTGATTATTTACAACTTTCTAATCCCCCTCCTATTCCTATTGAAGCACTTCTTCCCAACAAATAACCCTCCTGCTTTAGTGTGTATTTTTCAAACTTAATTAGGGTTGCTTATATAAGCCTGAGTAGAAGGTTATTTACTAGAGCATAGGCAACATCTACTGGCTACACCACTGAAGAAAATGGATCTTCTTCCCCAGTAGCCATTAACTGCTAATAGCTCATTACTCAAGGGAAGAGTGCTGCTTCCTAAGTTGCTCCCTGTCCATGATGGAACGTTGAAGAACCAAATATTTTGTAGCTCTTCTGAAGTTAATCATAGTTGCTGTGGTTTCATGAATGCAGTAGCCATATCATGTCTCTATTCTCCAGCTCTTTTAGTAGTTAGGTTTCCATATGGATTTTTCATATCTCCTAAGTTTGAGTTATCTTTTGTATTACTATGTCCGACTATTTCCTCCTCTTTTAGGCACTTTTCTAGATTTCTGGTCTTTACAGACACTCTAGGTTAACACAGCATCTACATTTTCAAAGCTAGAATGCACATATGAAAGAGAACACAGAACATTTGTCTTTGGGTGTCTAGGTTACCTCAATATTTTCCAGTTCCATCCATTTTCAGTAAATTTCATAATTTCACTTTTTAAATTTTTTTAAATTATTTTATTTCTTATGCATATAGGCGTTTGCCTATTTGTATGTCTTTTTAAAACTATTTTTAATTTGTATTTATTTGTTTTATGTATGGGTGTTTTACCTGCATATATGTTGGTGCAGTGTCCACAGAGGCCAGAAAAAGGTTTGGATCCCATGAGACTGGCGTTTGAGACAGTGTGGACATCCATGTAGGTGCTGGAAATTGAACAAGGTCTTCCAAAAGCAGACAGTGCTCTTAATGCCTAAATCATCTCTCCAGCACCCTTTAAAAAAAAGCAAACTATGAAATAGGGTCTTGCTTACAGCCCAGCCTGGCCTTGAACTCATGAGCAGTCTTCCTACCTGAGCTTCCTGAGTGTTATGATTATAGGCATGAGGCACGAAATTCTCAGGTCCTTGGGATTTTTCTACATATACTATCACGTCACCTGAAAATAAAATTGTTTTCCTTCTTCCTTTATAGTCTCTTCATCTTTTATTTTCTTTGACTATTGCAGTGGCTAAAATTTCCAGTATCACATTGAGAACAGAGACTCTTACTGTCTCTCCAGTCTTAGGTAGAAACCATTTAGTCTTTCAGTATTAAGCATAATATTAATTTTTACAGTTTTTATAGATGTTGTTTATCAAGTTGAAGAAACTCACCTTTGCTCCTAATCTATTATAAGTTTTTTCATCTCATATACTCATTCTGTATCAAATGATAGAAACGTAGGATTATCACCTTTAGCCTGTTAATATCATAGATTGTGACGGAAGTTTTTGAATATTGACTAGACTTGTTTTGTTGAAATAAGTCTTCCTATAATAGCTTGGGTTGCATAATAAAATCTCATAGGTTGGATGCCTTTAACTGCAGAAACTTATTTCTCAAAATTCTAAAGGCTGAACTTCTAAGGATCAAGATCCAGCAGGATTTAACTCCGAATAAGGGTGTTAGTCCTTCCTGCTATTATGACCTTTTCTTAGTGAACATGTAGAGAGAATCAATTCTTTCTTTGATAAGGGCAATAGTCCTATTGGATTAGAGCTTTATCTATATAGACTCATTTAACTTTAACTATTCCTGTCTCCAAACACAGTCACATTGAGGTTAGGTTTTTTTTGGCTTGGAATGGCACAGTTCAGTCCATGACACCCAGTTAATTTGGATTTAGAATTTTTTTGGTATAATGCTTGATATAATTTGATGATATTTTGTTAAGAATTTTCTTGTCTGTATTCCTGACATGAAAAAAGCCCTGTTTTCTTTTCTCATGGTATTTTTATTGTTATATTATGGAGGTGATACACCCCTAATAAAAAAGTTGGGGAGGCCTTGTGCAAGCTTCCAAAGCTGCTGTGAGTTCGTGAATGCCACAGTCTGTCATATTCAGAAAATATCCACATGAAGCCTGAACAAGATCAAGGCCCAGTCAGCCTGATATGGAAGGAGGAGGGAATTCTAAGTCCTCCACCTCTATTTGAGGAGTTAATGGCAGTTGGTAGCCATTGGAGAAAAGTCATTTTTTTTAACGATATGGTCCCTTGGCAGGTTGATCATGCTCCCATACCCATGAATATATGGGGAACACAAATTGAACTCAGTGGGCTACAAAAATAAAGGGCATGAAGTTAGGAGGGAGGTAGGAGATGGATCTTGGAGGAATTCACAAGGAAAGTGAAGGCTGACTGTAATAAAATAAATCAGAAATATATTAAAAATTTCAAATTAATAAAAGTATTATGTTAAAATTTTCAATTTAATTGGGGGATATTCTGCCCTTTTGTTTTCAGAAGATACTGTATAAAATTAGTATTGATTCTTTTTAAATTTATTTTTATTTTTAATTATGTCATTTAGAGGAGTGTGGGTATGTATACATATATGCAGATGTATGTAGAGGCCATAGGCATCAGATTTTTTTATTTCATTTTACATTCTATACACAATTCCCCCCATCCCTCCTCCCGTCTCCACTATCCCCCCAGTCCAAACCCCAATCCACTCCCCCAGCGGGTAAGGGCTCCCCTCGGAAGTCAACAAAGTCTGGGACAACAAGTTGGGGCAGGACCAAGCCCTTCCCCCCTGCATGGAATGCTACCTACAGATTTCTCATAGCCAGGAATAGCATCTGGTAGTAAGCTGCTAGATGGATGTTAGTAACCAAACTCAGGTTCTTTGCAAGAGACATTAACTGGTGAGCTCTCTCTCTCCAACTCCAATTCTTACTTAAATGTTTGATAGAATTCTCCAGTGAAATACTCTGAATTTGCTTTTTTGGTGTTTTATCTATAAATTTAATCTTTCATAGTTACCTAGTTCATATTGAATGACTTTTAGTACTTGGGTGCTTTAACTACTTAGTTTGTTTGATCTAAGTTGTCAAAGTTATGTGTATGCATATATTCATATGTTCTTTCTATTGCTGTCATATTTAAATTTGATAGTCTTGGCCAAGATTTCACTCCCACAAAGATTGAATAGATGAATTTTCCCTATGACCACTCCCCTCCCCCATTAAGTACAACTAAAAGTCCGGAGCAGCTTGTAAAACACAAATCTTGGTCTTTTAAAAGCTCAAAAGAAGATAGCAGAAGATCTAGGGTTCTTGAGACATAACCTCTGAAACAACACAGCCGTGTGTTCCCTGAATTTTCTTTTTGTTCTCAGACTTAATACTGGAAAAGGTAGCAACCGAGAAACAACCAGCCAGTGATGATTTTAAAAAACATATAAGAAGCCGGGCGGTGGTGGCGCATGCCTTTAATCCCAGCACTTGGGAGGCAGAGGCAGGCGGGTCTCTGAGAGTTCGAGGCCAGCCTGGTCTACAGAGCTAGTTCCAGGACAGGCTCCAAAGCTACAGAGAAACCCTGTCTCGAAAAAAAAAAATACGAAAAACCTATTCTTCCTAGTGACTGGGAAAGGGAAAGCCTATCAAAACAGAAATCTTTCAGATAATGCTTGTTCATCTCCAGTCAAACACCATGAAAATACTTTAGGCTGTCACTCTGCCCTCTCCTGCAGCACAGATGCAGTAAGAAGCCTAGACTTTAACTTAACCCCACAGTCAGTAATGATTCAACCCATCTAAGGTTGTGACAAAAAACTTAATGGAGAAACAGTTTTCATTTCTACATGATAATAATGGGAATTCCTCCTTCCCTAGTGGTATCAGTCAAGGCCATTCAGTCATTTTTACTAATCTCAATGAGGGAGGTATCATTGAAGGCCTAGTGGGAGCCAGAACTTCCAGACTCACCCCATTAGTAACAGAAAATCCCTGTCATATAGGAAAAGTGGTAAACTATGACTTCCACTCCTACTCTGATGACCAACCATAACTAAAGGTTTAAATAAGGCCCCAGGTTTTTAACGCCCCAGATATCTAGTTCCCAATAAGAAATGACTTGTCAAGAATACTCCAAAAAGGGGTCGTGGGAGTAGCTCTGTGCTAGAATGCTTGCTAGACTCTGAATTCGATCCTCAGTGTCTGTCTGTCTGTCTGTCTGTCTCTCTCTCTCTCTGTCTCTCTCTCTCTCTCTGTCTCTCTCTGTCTGTCTGTCTGTCTGTCTCTCTCTCTCTCTCTCTCTGTCTCTCTCTCTGTCTCTCTCTCTCTCACACACACACACGGGGGGGGGCATTTTCCTCTCATCCTGTTCACCACCAGTCCACAAGGAGAAGGGGCAGAAGTGAGCACAATGGAGATAACGTCAGTGAATCATCTGTGGAAGCACAGTCCTATTGTAATGCTCCTAGCACAATGTCTAGTTACCATATGGACAGCAGCAAGGGTAAAACTTCTGCAGGAAACTGTGTCAAGGGTCATACTAGAGATAAGACAGGCATCAGGGCCTAAAGACAGTCTCCAAATAAGGTCTGGTAGAGAACAGGATGCTTTTCGCCGGGAGTGGGGATGGGGGAGGTGTCCATGTTGCTGACCTCAGAGAGAGCTGCCAGGCCATGGTAGACTGCAACCCCCAATCAGTAGGACCTCCCAGCATACACACACATACATAGAAAGAGAGAGAGAGACACAGAGAGAGAGACAGAGACAGAAACAGAGAGAGAGAGAATGCTTTTAATAGTAAATATTCTAAGAGATAAGGTTTTTGGAGATAAACATCATTGGGATCATCTTTATTGTTTATTGTCCTATGACCCATATTCAGTTTCCATATGTAGGATCCTGTTGACTACTTTCAAAATGCATGCAAAGTTTATGAAGTTGGAAGGAAAATACCCCTTAATGATGCATGAGTACACAAACTTGTCTTTTAACTTTGCTGGGCATCTGGGCCTCTTGCACCTTCAACTACTTCCTCTACCTTCTGTCTTCCCATATCTTTCCCATTCAATTTTAGGCTACAGAATTCTACCACTCTTGATTTTTGTTTATGAAAGTTGAGTAGTGTGTACAATACATAAAGCATTTCATATATCTTTATGTTGTTTGAAGTTTAAAGCTGTCCATATTGTTCGTTCCCATTATAAGTTTCAGTGCTAATAGTAAATTGACCCCAAACTTAGCAGTGCAGAGCAACTAGACTTGAATTTTGAAGGCTGCACAGTAGCTGGGGGTCAAGTTTAGAAACCTATAAAGGCCTTTTTCTTAAAGTGGCATTACATGAGAATTACATATAACTTGACTCTCTCGTAGTCTGACAATCTCAGCACAGTCATATTCCTTATATGATTCTGAAGTACATCTGTTCCTTCCGGACAGCCAAGTGAAGGCTGCATTCCTTTTTATGACCCAGTCTTACGGTGCTTATAGTAAAAAGGCATTTTTGAGACTATTATCTAGTTAATTTTAAAATACTCATCGCAAACCTTTAAAAATCTATAGTGTGATTTTTTATATAGTTTCTGTATTATTCAAAAGTAATTCTAGGCACTCATTAGGAAACAGCATAGTCTCTATCTTTCAAAGCATTTGAAAGTCATTTGAAAAGTCCCTGAAAGGTCACTGTCAATAAAAATGGATGGAACTAGAAAAAAACATCCTGATGAGCATGAAAGATGAACATGGTATATACTCATAAGTGGATGCTAGCAAAGGACATTGAGCCTAGAGTTCATGATCCTAGAGAAGCTAAGTAACAAGGTGAACCTTTAGAAAAACATATATAGATCCACCTGGAAAGGGGAAATAGACAAGATTGCCTGACAAAATTGGGAGCATGGGGATGGAAAGAGAAGGGAGAGTGGAAGGGGAAGAGGAAAAAAGAAGGGAAAGGGGGGAGGAGAACTTGAGGGAACAGGATAGTCGAGATAGTGGAAGGACAGAGGTGAGAGCAAGGAAAGAGATATTTTGATTGAGGGAGCCATTATGGGGCTAGCAAGAAACCTGACTCTTGAGAAATTCCCAGGAATCCACAAGGATGATCCTAGTTAAGACCCTAAGCAATAGTGGAGAGGGTACCTGAACTGGCCTTGCCCTGCAGTCAGATTAATGACTATCTTAAATGTCACCATAGAACCTTCATCCAGCAACTGATGGAAACAGGCAGAGACCCACAGTGGAGCACTGGGCTAAGCTCCCAAAGTCCAGTTGAAGAGTGGGAGGAGTGAGAATATGAGCAAAGAGGTCAAGACCATGATGGGTTCACCCACTGAAACAATCTACCTGAGCTATGGGAGCTCACCAACTCCAACTTCCATACAGGGAAGGAACCAGCATAGGACCAAACTAGGCCCTCTGAATGTGGGTGACAGTTGTATGACTGGGGCAGACTGAGGGACCACTGGCAGTGACACCAGGATTTGTCCCTACTGCTGGTACTGGCTTTATGGGAGCCTATTCTCTTTGGATGGATACCTTGCTCAGCCTAGATATAGTAGGGAGGGCCTTGGACCTTCTCCAAAGCCATATGCCTTACCCTCTCTGAGGAGTGGATAGGGGGTAGGGTGGGGTGGGATAGGTGGAGGGAGTGGGAACTGGGATTGGTATGTAAAATCAAAAAAGATAGTTCTCTTTTTTAAAAAAAGAATAAAAGAATTTTTTAAAAAGACACTATGTTAAGCTTTAGGTCAAACAACAGTAATAATAATTTCATTTTCAATGACTCCTCAGTGGCACAGCAGTGTCTACTTGGGCCAGAGTTAATAATATTCCAGCCACTCTAACCTACTAGTGAAGAACAGGTGAATAAACCTTTCTATAGAGAAGTGGATATGGGTACTTTACCAAAAGCCAGTCACCTAGAAAGTTACTACAACATTCTGTTATACTAAAGGGTCTAAATTGAAAGCTATGCTTATGTTGTTCTAACAAAATTACTTAAACCTTTGTGTTTGTGAACATTTGCTGATATGATCAGTGATCTGATGCCATTCATAGTGTCTCTATACCTAGTCCATAGTGACTGGCAAAGAAAACCATAGTATTCTAGGATTTCCCAAAAAGCAGTGGTTCTCAACCTGTGAGTCTCAACCCCTTTGGGAATTGCATGTCAGATATTTGCATTACATTTCATAGCAGTAACAAAATTAGTTATGAAGTAACAATGAAAACAATTTTATAACCACATGAGGAACTATATAAAACGGTCGCAGCACTAAGAAACTTGAGAACCACTGCTCTAAAGCAATAGCAATCTGTAGGGATAAGTCCCGCCCCTTAGGGGCGTGTTCGCCTCAGGCTAATGTTTACCTATAAATCTGGTGCTCTTCCGCTCACTTCTGCTTTCCTGGTCTCCGAGGGAACTGTGGTTCTGTAAGTCTATTTCGCCATTAAAGCTGTATATATTTTTACAATCTGCATTCGTTTACACTGGTACAGCAATCATACACACAGGCACACACATGAAGCAAAATGTCTTTTGATAACTGGAAGAGTGTGTGTGTGTGTGTGTGCGCGCGCCTCTGTGTGTGTGTGCCTCTGTGTGTGTCTGTACACACATGCATGAGCCTGCATGTGTGCATGTGTAAATGATGATGATTTAAGCTGTTTTCTAAAAAGTCCCAGGCTGGAAATGATAGCACACCTATAATCCCAGCACCTGGGAGGCTGAAGCAGGGAACATAGCAAGAGCCTGTCTCAAAAAAAAATAAATAAAATCCTCCAGGCATGGTAACACATGTCTTTAATCACAGTACTCAGAAAACAGGCAGGTGGATTCTTTGTGAGTTGGAGACTAGCCTGAACTACATGTTGAATTCCAGGATAGCCAGGGCTACATAGTGAGATCCTGTCTCAAGAAGCCAAAAGTAAGATAAAAATCCCAAAATAACATTTTCACAGATCTTCTCTTCTGTCATAAATTCAGTAACTTCTCTTGTAAATTTACATTAATTTAACCTTTTACCTATGTGTTTTCTTGCATTTTGGTGTTATTGTTTCTGTTCTTAGATTCAGACTTTAGTTACTTATACTTAATGGAAAAATGACTAAGGTAACATCACCATTTTAATTATCATTATGATAAACTTTGCATTGAAGTATTATGTACACCCAGAAAATATAAAATGCGTTTTTGTATAGCTGAATGAATTTTTATGAATTAAACGTATTCATTTAACTGCCACTCAGATCAAGAAATAGAACATTATCAACACCCCAGAAGCCTTTCTTCTGCTCCCTGCCAGTAACTGACCTCCCTCACCGTAGGTAACAGTTTTGCCAGTTTTCGAACTTCATATAAATAGAATCCTATAGTATGTATTCATTTGAGAGTGGATTGTTTTGTTTATCATTATGCTTGTGCGATCCATCTATGCTGTTGCATGTAGTAGTTCATTTTTCACTCATGCATCATATCTCATTGTTTGAATATGCCACAATTTACCCATTCACCTTTAGTAAGACATTTAGGTTGTTTCCAGCTATTGTAGAAAGTGAACCTTTTTACCCTCTGTAATAATAAAATGTCTGTACATTTTTATTAAAAATATATTTAAAATTTAAATATGTTAAAAATATATTTGCTAGATCAAAGAACATATATATCTGTTCATATCCTGTACATATCTTATAACTGAATTTGCTCCCAAAGTGGCATATATCAATTCATGCCCAAGCCAGCAATGTAACAATAGGTCTATTTGCTTCCATTTCTTACCATCACTTAGACCTTCAAAGACCAGTTTGGGGTCAATTTTTTAAATATTAGTCGTTCTGGTAGATAACAGTGATTATGATTTCAATATCTATGATAGCTAGTTAGGTTGAGAGCCTTTTAATTGTTTATCTGCTGCAAGAGGTAGCCTTATTTATGAAGTGTCTGCCTAAATCTTTTGCCTAGTTTTTAATTGAATTTTTTGTATATCTTTAATTGTAAATATCGTCTACCCCCAAAATTGCTTTTCACTCTCTTTTTGTAACCAAAGTTTTAGTGTGTATGTTTCTTCAATCTTTTCCTATTGTGTTTGGTGGCATTTGTGTTTCATGTAAAATATCTTTGCCTATCCTGATGTCATAAATGTATTCTCCTCTGTGTTCTTCCAGAAGCCTTATAAACAAAAGCTTCATTCAAGAAAATTTATAATCAACTTTTTTTCTTGTACGGTTTAAAGCACTTGAGATAAACCATTAGTTAATATTCTATAATTTCCTTGTAAGGCCATGCACCAAAGAAGCACACTATATATTTATTTGATCTTGAAGTCTCTGGAGAGCATGTATTTTGTCCTTTTCAGTTAGAAGCAGGCCTCTGAATACAGTTCTAAAATTTAGCTTCAGTTAATGCTTAAGATTTCTGCATTTTCTTCCAATATTTATTGCTTTTGGATTTCCATATAATAGAATAATTTTAATGTACAAATATATATATTTGTTAACTATTCAAGATACTTTATTTGAAATCATAAGCTTTGGGAAGAATGCTTAGAAGAAAATATGTACTTTATGCACTTACATGGTCAATTATATATATTACATGTATTGATATTGTTTTATTAATTATCCTACACATATAATGACTCTAGAATTAAATTAGCTCTAAAATCCTTCCAGAGGAATGGTTTTCATTATTTTATGATAATACGAGTATTTCTCCCCCCCCCTTTTAGATAACCCACACTGTTCTTTAAAATTGCCAGGAAAAGATAATCCAGATTTCCTTTTGGTTGTATTTTCTGATGCCTCATCTGGTACTTAAACCATCAATTATAGATTAAGTTGTAGACATTTCTTTCCCTGATTGGTTTTCTTGCCTTGAGTTCTTAGGTATCAGAAAGGCTATGGATTTGCTCAAGCTCACTATAAAAGTTGATGGAATAATAGGAATTTTTTTTCCATCATGTAGCCCTGACTCAGACCTATGGCTGCTCTCATATCTTGAGTTTATGCAACTCTATGATCTCTTGACTTTAACTCATTTGCATAATGAAAGTAGTAAGAAATATAACACTAGTGTTACTGAAACATGTTTTTATTATATGCCATAACAAATACTTTATTTCATGTAAGCATAATAATCTTACAAGTTTGGTGTTATTTTAATAATTTATTATTCTTGTCCCTACTTTTTCATAAAGAAAACTGAACCTTATCTAAATTAAGTAATTTTTCAGAACCACTTTACAAATGAATGACAGGAAAAAGAAACAGGTTTGTGTAAGTCTAAAACCTAGTCTGTCCATGGAAGAAAAAAATCACGGGTTTTGCTGAGGTGTATGTTTAAACATGATACCTTTGTGCAGCTAACACTCAATCCCAGATTTTTCCCTTTTAAATATACTTGGTGACCATTAGGTCAAGAACACACAATACATCAACATTTTATTAGAATAAATAGTAGTAGGGTCCCAGATCTGTGTAGGTGAATGAAGCACATCATTATCAGTCAATAAGTTCACAGCAGATGATGAAACTGAATTTTCAGAATCATTTGATTCTAGAAAGAGATCTGCCATATCTCCCAGAAGGAATAACAAGACATGTGCCCTTGTGTAGCCAGAGTCATTTGGCTTATCCTGTTAGTACCTGAAATCTGTCATTTGTTAATAGTTGCCGATGTCTTTCTATTGCTTTTCTAGGATTATATCTGAAAGGGTAAAGGAAGTTCTCTTTGTCCGGCCGCGGAAATATATCCGTTGCTCTAGCCCAGAGTCTGCAGAGCCTGGCTATATCAATACCCTAGAGCTGGCAGCATCTACATGCCGATATGACCTAGATGACATGGACACCTTCTGGCTTCAAGAACTCAATGAAGACCTTGGAGAAATGGGTAAGCTGTTTTCTTACAAGTAAATTGTGCGTTGACTTTCACCAGTGATTTTTTTTTTAAATTGGTAGAACTCTGTAAAACTTTTTTCATCTGCTTTCCTTTTCTTACCTACCCTTTCACTTATTTTTATTTTTGAAGAAATGAGCTATTTATTCAAATGTATAAAGTATAGCAGTATTTTATCAGTATTAATTTTAATCAGTATTAAATAATAGAGTAATAAAATTTAAGTGATCCTTCATTTATTCAGTATAATAGCATAGATACAGATGGCACATAAGTTTCATGAAGTTGCTTCATAATGCTAAATGTTAGTGTAGTGATGGTTGATTGAACTTCTAGTTAGAAAGTATACTGAGACCTGTTTGTGGATCAGTCCTGAAAATCACTCTTATTAGTGGACAAGTCCATAGAGGTGTGTCTCTCAGGTGTTAGAAAAAAGGTTTATCAGTATTTAACAGTACCCACTATCCTACTACAAGTGACAGGTTACTATGGCCATTGCCCTTTAATATAAGGCTTCTAATTTTGTTGCCCAGAATGGTAGGCCTATGGGAAATATCTCCAAAGTAGTTCTTAGCTGCCTTCAGTTTGTTCTCTATGTTAAAGCTAGTATATGAATACATGTGGAAAAAGTTAAAATTATATTAAATTCTCTTTGGCATGGCGATGGAAGCTATTCTGCCAACAACTACTTCTTAATTTTTGTTTTATAATCTTAGTATGTTTTGTTTCCTCTTTATTTGTTCTCTAAGAGGAATAAGGGTGTGGCCAATTTAGAGTGTAAATCATAGAGAATGGAATAAAAGAAGGACAAAGACATAATCAAGTACCACAGTGTGTGGTTTTGCATGCAAATGGAATTCATGATAACACAACCATCACAGTGCTTCCTTTGATAAGAAACTGCCCTATAAGTTCAATGTTTTACAACTAATTCTCTTTGGATGAGGATTATATTTTTTTATAATGGAAAAGTTTGATTTGCAGAAAAAATGGACATTCAGTGCAGAGAATACAAATGTATACCTAAAGTATATTCTGTGTCCTAATATTATCATATTTCTTTGCCATGATGCATTTGTCGGGATGAAGAAACCATCACCATTAACTAATGTTCCAGAATTTTGGGCTTTTTATTTTTTCTCTACTAATCTTTTTCTTGTCTAGGATCCCATCCCATCCAGGACAATACATTTCATTTAATCTTAGAAGAGATGTTTTGTGTGTATAGGGGTGAGGCTTCATGGGCTTTTTTCCCCTGTCTACTTTAGCATGTCTATTTGTGTCATCCTTGCTCAGCTCATGTATAGGTATTCATGTTGGTGAGATTTTGTGTGTGTAGCTTCTGACATCACTAGGAGACACAATCTCACAGCAAACTCCCTGGTCTGGTCTTCTTGCTTTTACAATCATATTGCTTTCTCATCTGAAATGTTCCCTTAGCTGAGCAGACATGTTTTGTAGATATATCAATTGAGACTTGGCTCTAGAACTCTACATTATGATTGGTTGTGGTTTTCTGTGGTGGTCTATATTTGTTTCAAAGACAAGTTTCCTTGATGAAGGGTGAAGACTACACTTATCTGTGGATATAAGGACAAATGTTTAGAATGTAGTTAGGGATTATATGGGCTTAATAAAGTAGTGATTTTAATAAAATAGTGATTTTAGGTTCTCCTTCAATATCCATGACTTTGCTTGCATTGAGTAATTAGCTAGGTTTCCAGTACGGTTTCCCTCTTGTTAAGTGGGTTGTTTTTTTTTTTATTTGACCAATGGAAGTAAGTTAAGTGGGTTTTAAGTTCAATTAGAGAGCTATTGGTTAACCAGCAAGGTGTGAATACCACTATTGCATTCTTAGTGTTATTGTGCAGTACTCAACCCTACACAAAGAACTACGGGCAATCAATGAATGTTTGAGAGCAAGAGAAACAGAGATCACAGTGACCAGTTATCCAGTACCAAATGCTTAACTCTGAAAACATACATACATGTAGCATTATACAGATTGACCAGGTTATATTTAGGAACCTATATTTATAGACATATATTCATGGAGCAATAATTAATGAAAAAAGAAGCCATGTGTTTAAAGGAAAATGAGAAAGGTATATGAAAAGGTTTGGAGAGAGAAATGATGTGAATATATTATAATCTCAACAAAATAAAAAATAGGTTTTTGATTGAACTTTAGTTTTTAAATATTTTAGATGTATTTATTTTATTTATATGAGAGTTTTGCCTATATGTGTGTACATGCACTACATACATGCCTGGTATCTGTAAAGGCCAGAAGTCTGCATCAGATCCCTTGAAACTGTGTTGAGGGAGCTGTGGGTTGCATTCCGCCACCCAGCTCCCGCCACCGGCTAGCTTTACCTGAAATAACAACACACAAACTGTATTCATTTAAACACTGCTTGGCCCACTAACTCTAGCCTCTTATGGGCTAATTCTCACATTTTGCCTAACCCATTTTTAGTAATCTGTGTAGCACCAGTCTTACCGGGAAAGATTCAGCATGTCTGACCTGGCGGCTTGCTTCATCGCATCTCCCCTGGCGATGAGCTGCATGGTGTCTGTCTGAGGCGTCTTACCTCACTTCCTCTTCCTCCCAGCATTCTGTTCTGTTTACTCCACCCACCTATGTTCTAACCAATAAAATGGGTCAAGGCAGTTTCTTTATTTTTTAACCAATGACCTTCCTCCATCAAAACTGGAGTTACAGATGGTTGCAATTCACCATGTAGGTACTGGTACTTAAGCCTAAGTCCTCTAGAAGAACAAGTGATCCAGAGTTTTTGAGGAGGATTGCCTTGTGTTGGATTTTTCCTTAGGAAGAATGATGTTATAGTCACACGTTTTAGAGCTTAAACTTTTAAAAATATTAAATTAAGCATTTTTGCTCAAGTTAAAGAATTTAAAATGTGTATGCTGGTTATATACTGGGTACAATACTAACCAATGAGCAAACATCCCATCCTCACAAGTTAATGAATTTAGTATTATCATTTTATAGATAAGAACAGTAAGATAACAAAGTTTGCATAGCTAATATGAGATAAAGTTGGAATTTGAATCCAAGTTTTTATAACTAGACTCTATAACTCTGCTTTTTAAAATTAGCTTATAAAGTAGCAAGTTTATTAAATTTTCATACATACTAAAATTTGGTTTATCCAGTCTTCAGTCCCTCATCTCCCCACTTCCCATCCCTGCTTAAACCCGTATATTTGGTATTCCCCCTTGTGTTTTCAAATCTATTACCTTTCCCACCCATCTTTGTTAATTGTGGCCTCTTTTTTTTTCTCCTGTCATAGGTCCCTTTCTATTTTCCTGAACTCTATACATAATATACACAAATATAATATATTAAAAATTAGACTATAGGTTCCACATAGGAGTGAAAACATGGTGCTTATCTTTCTGAGACCATGTTACCACACACAATATATTTTCCAGTTATTTCCGCTTTCTTGTGAACTTCATTTTTTCTTTATGAATTGATAAAATTATACTGTATTTGCATTATTCATTTATCAGTTGAGCATTTGTTTGGGCTGATTCCATTTTCTTGCTATTGTCAATAGAGCAACAGTAAAAAACATGGATATGCAAATATCTGTGTGATGGGATATAGAATTCTTTGAGTATCTATCCAGACTAGACACTATATGCTTTGTTCCTGCATATCTATATGTGTATTTGATATATACATATGTGTATGTAAGTGTATGTATGTGTATATGGTATATCTAGGCTGAAAATAAGCCAGAGAAAATCTTTGCTTCGTAAGTAGATAAAATTTTAAAAGATAATTCGTACATATTTTAAAATTCTTTAGATGTCTTACATTAAAAATATTGTTGGATAAATTTATCTTGAATCATTTTGAAAATTATTCCTTAGTTTCTAAAAGTAACTAAATAATGTTCCAAAAATCATTGGTCCTCTTAAGAAGAATACTTAGTTTATACCAGTATCAGCCCTATGAGTCTTTCAGTTGGGTTAAATGTGGAGGGTGAGGAGAAAAATAAAAGTATAAAAAGAAAAATGAATCAGGAAGAAAAGGGGTAATTTCAGAATTACATTTAAATCTTTGTGAATGTTAAGAGGTTTCTATTATTGCTTGTTATTGAAAAATGGTATTTGATTTTTTTAAATCAAATTTGAAAAACAGTATTTCATATACATATCCATATATACATATTACCTAGGATTTTCTTTTATGGGTTAATACATTATCAAATGAAAAATTCTTGGTATGACTACTAAGTATTTTTAGTGAAGCTAAGTTACTAATACATTATTTGTGCTCAAACAAGTAAAAGATTTAAATGCTACAAATTAAAGTGTTCAAAGTTACACCTTTGGTTCAAGTCTTATTAGTAGGAATAAGAGAAAATTAATTAAGGTTTTAGCAGGAGATTGACTAGGATTTATTTTTATTTTTTCGAGACAGGGTTTCTCTGTAGCTTTGGAGCCTGTCCTGGAACTCCCTTTGTAGACCAGGCAGGCTGGCCTCAAACTCACAGAGATCCGCCTGCCTCCGCCTCCCAAGTGCTGGGATTACAGGCGTGGGCCACCACCGCCCGGCTAGGATTTATTTTTTAATTTTATATTTATTTATGTATATGTGTGTTGAGGAGAATTTTTGAGAGTTGATTCTTTGTTGCCACCATGAGGTTTCCAGGGATTAAAATCAAGTCATCAGACTTAGCAGCAAGTATCTTTACCCACTGAGTCATCTCACTAGCCCCCTGACTAGGATTTAGTAAAAAAATGTAAGCATCTGTAAATTTTTAAGGAAATGTGCTGTGATGTATTTCGTCATTAATGTATTAAACACTAATTTTATTTTACTCAATGTTAGAATTTGTCTAGTAAAAAAAAATCCTTGAAATCTGGTTGCTTTAGATCAGGAAAAAAAAAGATGGCTTTGTCCCTTAGCATCCTGCCTACCCCTGCAGTTGATGATTTGGGAATGACAGCTGACAGAAGAGTTATTGGTTTTATTTTTGTGCAGGTTATCGGCCAATTGATGAGACGCTTATGGAAAAAACAATAGAAGTTCTAGAACGCCACTGCCATGAAAATATGAACCATGCTATTGAGACAGAAGAAGGGCTAGGAATAGAATATGATGAAGATGTGATCTGTGATGTGTGCCGGTCTCCAGACAGTGAAGAAGGGAATGATATGGTATTCTGTGATAAGTGTAACGTCTGTGTGCATCAGGTTAGTGGAAATGGAGACTGCCCCCTCATACAAGGTCAACATATTAGTGTTAAAGTCAAAAGACAACTTTTGGGATTTGGTTCTTCTAGTATTGGAGTTCAGAAGTTTAAACTAAAATCATCAGGCTTAGTCCAAGTGTCCTTAATC
The DNA here is from genome assembly GCF_037038515.1 of Microtus pennsylvanicus. Lineage (NCBI taxonomy): Eukaryota > Metazoa > Chordata > Mammalia > Rodentia > Cricetidae > Microtus > Microtus pennsylvanicus. The sequence goes on from NC_134601.1 coordinate 143,982,390, forward strand.
TGATATCTCATTGTTCCAATGGTCAACATTTTTGAAGCTCAGTGATTATTATTTCTAACACTCATATCTGAACAATGTCTTATATTTAAAGGTGAAAATCAAAATTAGGCTTTGCTGTTCTTCAGTACTTCTCTAGAAACATTGCTTGTGGTCCCTAAGCTGCTTTACCTACTAATATTCCCCCAAGAGGCTAAACCTAGGCCTTTATTGTGTCATTTCATGTCTAGACCATTGCGATTGTTCTCATTTGATTCACTCAGGAAGTCCCTATGCTTCTTGCATCATCTACATTGGAGATTTTTCTCATCTTAGTATTACAAACAATGTAAGGAAAGGTTAAGTGACTTTACACAAGTTAGTTGACACTTGTTCTGTCACACTGTCATATTAATAATGTTAGCTTTAATGATAGCAGCACTTATTTCAACTCTTACCCATATCCTATGCTCTGTTCTGTGGTAAAACAAGGTCACTTGAGGTACAGTGATGAATATTGCTAACACTATCCTGTCTTCATTTTACAGCCATGTCTGAATTTAAAAATATCTTCTGAGAGAGAGCTACAGGTGGTTCAGTTGGTGAAGTACTTGATGCCAAAGCATGAGAACCTGAGTTTCCAAAACACATATAAAGAACTAAGTTACAGGGGCACACATGGAGAGGCAGAGATAGGATCCCTGGTACTTGCTGCCCAGCCAATCTAGCTGAATCAAATTCTTAAGAGACCCTGGTTCAAGAAACAATATGGAGGGCAATTGAGGAAGACATTCAGCTTAACCTATGACCTCCACACACACATACAACCACTCACATATTTGACATTCAGCTTAACCTATGACACACACACACAAGAGGATACCCATACACAGTCTTGTCTTCCTACACACATACAGGCGCACACACACTCACTCAATAACACACACACAAGGATACCCATACAGTCTTGTCTCCTACCTTAGGTTATCAAAGTGTACATATCTTCCAAGATGTAGTTCAATTCAATTCTTGACTTCTACCTAACTAAATTTTTAATCTTCTGAACATATTGTATATTTTATTCATATTATTAGTTTATGTAACAAATACTGTAAATGCACTAAGCACCATCTGTGAGCCAGGACCATGCTGCATTATGGTGACACAGTGATGAAGAACCAGATATACTTTCTGCCCCTTCCCCCAAGAAAACCACAGTATAATGATTAAAAAGAAACTACCAGTTTACCAGAGTGCCAGGTGATTTTTGTTTCGGTTTTTTTGGTTTTTGTTTTCCAAGACAGGGTTTCTCTGTAGCTTTGAAGGCTGTCCTGGAACTCACTCTGTAGACCAGGCTGGCCACAAATTCACAGAAATCTGCCTGTCTCTGCCTCCTGAGAGCTGGGATTAAAGGCATGTGCCTCCACCACCTCTCCACCAGCTGATTTTATAGATTATAAATGCATGTGGAAATGCATGGAAGAGATAAAAATTAAAAAACAACTTCCAACAAGTGGCACTCATGCTGAATGTAAAAATGCATGTCAAACCAGAGAGGTCTTTTCAGTCAGAAGAGAATATGTTCATGGCAAGTAGTCAAAGTGGGCAAAATATTTTGGAAGCATTTTTTTCAGAAATAGATTAGAGCAATTAAGAGGGGAACTGGACAGAATTGAAGATGGGGGATCTAGAATAATTTCAAGTATCTTCCACCTCCCTGAGTTCATTATTTTCTAATATCATTACATAAAGAATTAAAAAGCTCTCAGAGCTCATTATGGATCATTGTGATTCAATTCACAAGTCTCCTGGTTCAACCTAAACAAATAATTTCTACAATTTGCTGAATGTTTTTCATGTACCAGGTCGTATTAGACTCTATAAACATTAGCTGATTTGTATTCATATAGTTCACTATTTTCTATCACCTTTTTTCTTGATCACAATAGTACATGACATGTTGAAGTTACTCCAGTACTGATTTGATGACTTGTTACAATATATAAACATTGAAGACAATTTGGAAAACAGGAAAAAGAATCCATTTTTTTAAAAATAAAAATGTCTGTAACCCAACTCTCTGTTAATAATTCGCTAACTTTGGGATGAATCTCCACCTTGTCTTTTCTATCTAGATAGGCATGCTAATCTTAGTTCAAATGCTGCTACATTCGTTTTTAGTGTTTAAAAATTGCTAAATCCTAGATACGAACTTCTTCAGCTAGATTTGTCTTTATCCCCAAAACAGAGAATATTTTCTTAACTATGTCAAAATTGTTGTTAGTGCTAATACAGATACACTGACCATTCTTCCCTCTCTTCCTCATGCCTACAGGCTTGCTATGGCATCCTTAAGATTCCAGAAGGCAGCTGGCTATGTCGTTCCTGTGTCCTGGGCATTTATCCACAGTGTGTTTTGTGTCCTAAGAAAGGTGGAGCCATGAAGACCACCAGGACAGGGACTAAATGGGCCCATGTCAGTTGTGCCCTGTGGATACCAGAAGTAAGAAACCATCTGAATCTGGGACCATTTACTCCAAGGTGTCCTACTTCCCATGATGTTTAGACAGACAGACAGATACTTGTCATGGAAATGCTTCCTGCTCACCTATATTTCTGAGATTTCTGTGCTACCTCAGGTCTTCTTGGACACAAGTGTGCATTTTAGCCCAAACTTATGTATTTGTGAGTGGTACTTTCAGTGGTGTTTGATAAATTTGTTTGAGAGAAGAGGCATAAAAGACCAGAGTGTGGGAGATGGAGATGGCATAGCTCTTTTTTCTTTTTTTTTAAATATTTTATTTATTTATTTATTTATTTAGGATTTCTGCCTCCCCCCCTCATCCGCTTCCCATTTCCCTCCCCCTCCCCCGATCAAGTCACCCTCCCTCATCTGCTCGAAGAGCAATCTGGGTTCCCTGACCTGTGGGAAGCCCAAGGACCATAGCTCTTAGGAGCTCACAGTGCTCTTATAGAGGATCTGAGTTCAGTTCCAGTACCATGTCAGGCAGCTCACAACTGACTGCCTTTAATTCTGCTTCCCAGGGAATTGATGACCTCTGGTCTCCAGAAGTACCTCTACACGTATACACATATAGTAATATTTTTATAAACAAATATTTTTAAACTATTTACTATTTTTAAAATAAACACACTACTTTTTAAAAAAAAAAAGACAAAGTGTGAGAAACATTTTAACGTAAACTTTACCTTACTTTAAAATACCTGTAGCCACAGCCAGGCAGTGGTGGTTCTGTGAGTTTGAGGCCAGCCTGGTCTACAGAGCTAGTTTAAGGACAGGTCCCAAAGCGACAGAGAAACCCTGTCTCAAAAAAAAAAAAACAAAAAAAACCTGTAGCCACAAATTAGTCTAAGACATGAAATACCACAGAACTATACTAATAGCATCCTGGAAGGCTCCCTTATATCCCCTCCTTTCCTTATTTCCTGGGAATAATAACCATTTTGATTTTGATCAGCTATAGATAAGTTTTATATATTTTTAAGCTTCATGTAAAAGGAATTCATACAGTAAGTATTATTTTCTGTCTGGCTAGCACTCCATGTTGTAATATGTATCAGTTCATCAATTTACATTGCTTAGTAGTTTACCATTTTATGGATATACTGTTTATTCATCCTGCTATTGTTCATTAACTTAATTAAAACATGGCTTCTAAACTAAGCATAGTAGTACATTCCTGTAATCCCTATACTTGGGAGATTAGGATCTAGAAACCAGCTTGGAACTGTCTAGTGAGCTCAAAGCCAACCTACATACTTAGACCCTGTAAACCTACAAACAAAACCCACAGATTTGGGCTAGGGTGTAGCTAGTGGTAGAGTATTTGCCTAATATGAACAAAGCAGCTCTCCATTACCAAAAAATTAAATTTAAAAAGGTTGAAGCCAGCCCTGGTACATATGCCTGTAAACCTGCATCTTTGGTTCAAAGCCTGGGCTGCATAGTAAACTCAAGAGTAGCCTAAGCTATAGTGAGACCTTGTCTCAAACAGAGAAAAAAACAAGAGCTAGGGAATATAGCTCAGAGGTAGAGCACTTGCTTAGCATGTGCAGTGGCCTGGACTTGATCCCTAGTACCACACACATAAAAGTAAAACAAATCATCTATAATCCTAACACTCAGAAGGCTGAAATAAGAAGGTCATGAGTTAAGGGCCACCCTGAGTTACATAGATGCTGTCTCAAAAATAAAAATACTAAAACTTTTAGCCAGGCAGTGGTGGCTTACACCTTTAATCCCAGTACTTGGGAGGCAGAGGCAGGTGGATCTCTGTGAGTTCAAGCCAGCCTGGTCTACAGAGTGAGTGCCAGGACAACCAGAATTGTTACACAGAGAAACCCTGTTTTGAAAGAAAAAAAAACTTTCAAAAAACTTCTCTTAGGGCTTCTAATTCTTGATTCCTAGATTTTGAATTATTAAAGATCTCTCTTTCCTGATCTGGATATAACTTGTACTAGATGAATCATCTTAGTTTGATAGTTATTCACTGTTTAAAACCTGTTTCTTTCTGGTGCTGGAGAGATGGTCCAGGGATTAAGAGCATTGGCTACTTTTTCAGAAGACCAAAATCCCAGCACCCATATAGTGGCTTATAACCATTTGTAACTCCATTCCCAGAGAATCCAATACTTTTTTTTCAGACCTTTGTAGACACTCCATGCATATGGTGTACAGACATGCATATAGGCTAAACACTCATACACACAAAATAAAACAAAAAATAATAATTTTAAACATTTATTTCTTGGGTCTGGAAAAATGGCTCAGTGATTAGGAGCACTAGCTGTGGCTGTAGAAGACCCAGGTCAAGTCCCAGTGTGCATATGGGAGCTCCCAACTATCTGTAACTCCAGTTGCAGGGGATCCATGGCACCAGGCATACATGTGGTGCACATATATATATGCATGCAGGCAAAATATGCATACAAATAGAATAAATATTTAGAAAACAGTTTCTTTCTTTTAAAAGGCATGTATAAAGTTATAAAAGAGAAACAAGAACACATTTTTAGCAGTAATTACATTGACCCTTTGTTTCCAGATGGAAAAGAATTTTTTTCATCTTTTTTAAAGTATACCTTTCCTTTCAGCATCCCCAAAGACTTAATTTCACTTTGAAGCTACTTTGGCTGAGAGAGTAGGGTAAGCTAATAATAGTTACATAGTTTTAAAGATTGGGGTTTAGAAGTGATATCATCCTCATTCTTTCTAATTACATGCTGCAGTCTCTTCATTACATAAATTTGCTGCTACTTTCCAACAATGTTATCCTGCTTTTTGAACCCAATATAAAGATCTGTCACCGCCTGTCTTTATATTTAGTTGATTAAATGAAATAGCAAGGCATGTGGTACCATCTCTAACATAAAACAGATACTAGAATTTCTAAACTTTCTTTCCTTTCCTTAGTAGCTTTCTTTGGTTCCTAAGTAAAGATGGATATATCTTGATTCTTTAAGGTAACCATGACTACCTAGTCTACACTCGTGCACTCTCATCACATATATGAATTGTTTACATTGCTAGAAGTAACTGAAGGACTGAGCAGTGAAAAGAGATCTGTTTTGTTTATTCTTAGTTTCATACTAACCTTGGAAGATACGGCTTACCTCATTGTTTTAATGTTCTCAGCTTCATATAACATCATTTATAGTTTGTGAAAAGTACTTCTGAGATGCCTTGGTGCTTCTGCCTTATGATGATATTTTATTTGTAGGTCAGCATCGCTTGTCCTGAGAGAATGGAACCCATCACAAAAATCTCCCATATTCCACCTAGCCGGTGGGCCTTAGTTTGCAGCCTGTGCAAGTTGAAGACGGGGGCTTGTATTCAGGTAAGTGCCTTGAGAAGTAGTGGAATGAGCTAAAACCAAGCGTCTCCCCTCTCATGTGCAGGATGGTGTCATTCCACAGAGCATGTGTGGAAATCTTTTCAGATGTTGCTTCCAGGCTATTCAGCTTGGTTTTTGGTTTTTTTTTGGGGGGGGGGGTTGTTTTTGTTTTTTTGTGGTTTTTCGAGACAGGGTTTCTCTGCGGCTTTGGAGCCTGTCCTGGAACTAGCTCTTGTAGACCAGGCTGGTCTCGAACTCACAGAGATCTGCCTGCCTCTGCCTCCCGAGTGCTGGGATTAAAGGCGCGCGCCACCACCGCCCGGCTCATGTTTTTTTTTAAAGATTTATTTTTATTTATGTGTATGTGTGTGGGTACCCCCAGAGGCTAGAAGAGGGTGTTGGATCTCCTGGAACTGGATTTACAGGTTGTTGTGAACCATCCAGCACAGCTGGGAACTTGGATCCTCTGAAAAAACAATAAATGGTTTTAACCACTAAGCCTATTCCTTTCAACATTCATATTGGTTGTGGGCATAGTGATATACACCTTAGGCCCAGCTACTCGGAAAATTGGGACAGAAGAATCAGTTCAGTTCAGGAGTTCAAGGCCAACCTGAAAAAACATAGTGAGATCCTTTCTCAAAATAATACTCATAGTGGTATTTAACCTTTTAGTGTCAGAGCTCATGAATTAACTGAACTCTGAAGCTGAGTGATTTCATTCTTAGTAGGAATAAGCTATAACTCTAAAGCTATAAGCCTATAACTCTAAGCTATAAGTCCATGTTCAGTAAATTCATTAATTGTCAATTTAAGATCCAGAATGATTGAATAGATGGCTCTATAAACATTTGAGTATGGAAAGGTATATTTGAATAGATAGTCTGGTGACTAGTTTTGAAAATCATTCTCATAGGCTTCTATGTTGCACATGGCAGTACAAGTAATGTTTTCTAAAATATCTGAGGTACAGTATCACTTCACTTTCTGTTCCAAACATACTAAGGTGGTACTGCTTGTAAGTGGGAAGGAAGGACTGACCTTCCATTCCATAGTCTTACTGTATGTAAGCTGCAGACGGTTGAAATTAGATTTTCCTGTACACCTTCAGAGAAAAGAGTCTCTGTAATGTCATAACTTAAGACAATGACACTAGGTATTCACTGCTGATTGGCATAACAGGTTGCAGACTTGTCATCTAACAAATATGAGCACTTGTCATGTTTTTTAAAAATTTCTTTTGGCTGATTTTATTTATCTTAGCTATAACATTTTAGTATTTATAAAGGAAAAGTATCCCCCTAATATTTATGGACTTTGCTGTCTAGTATTATGTCAATTCAACACAAGCTAGGGTTATTTTGGAAATGACTCAATTGAGAAAATGCCCATAAATAGATTGGCATGTAGACAAGCCTGTGATGCATTTTCTTGATTGATGACTGATATGAGAGGTTCCAGCCCACCATGTGGGGGGGGGGGGAAGGTGCCATTCCCAGTCTAGTCCTGGGTACTATAAGAAAGCAGTTTGAACAAGCCATAGGAGCAAGGCAGTAGACTCTTCCACGGCCTCTGCATCATTTCCCGCCTTGCGTTTCTGTCCTGACTTCCCTGGATTATGCAAGTTGTAAGATGAAATAAACCCTTTTCTCCCTAAGATACTTTTGATTATGGTGGATTTTTGTTTTTTGTGAGGATGTTTGTTACTTTGTTTTTCCTGGTTTTGGGTTTTTTGAGACAGGCGCTCTCTGTGTAACAGCCCTTACTGTCCTGGAACTCGCTTTGTAGACAAGTCTGGCCTCGAACTCACAGAAATCCACACATTTCTGCCTCCCAAGTGCTGGGATTAAGTTCATGGACCACTGTGCCAGGCCTGGTATTGGTGTTTTATCATAGCAGTAGAAACCCTGAGCCACTAACCTATCACATGGTCTGTTTGTTTAAGTTCTTTCCTGTTTGCTCTCCATATATGAGCCTCTTAAAGGCTAAGATGATACCATTCCACCATTAGTATTCATTTAGGGTTCATTAAATAAATGCGTATGTTTCCTTGTATCAAATTAATTTATAATACATATATTCCATGAAAACAATATTTTCCATGTGCATTATTTAATAATTTTACAGTGGAGATTGAATTTGTATTCAAAAAATTACTTATTCTCCTCATTATGGCACCCACATTTCCCACAATTTTGCTGTTAAAGATTATTTTTATGCAGTCAGTAATTAATAACATAGTGAGGAAAAAAAACATTGGCCTTAACCTTTGCAGATCTGAGTTTGCATTGCTACACATTCTGTGTTCTGTTATATTGTTCATCTATGAGTTTTATCTTACCTAGTTTTGTTCTACGCTTTCCCCACACCTTGACATGGTTAGACCTACAGTAAATACTAGATTAATGGGTGGCTAATGGATAAACAGATGAGTAGATGGAACATTCTAGAGGTTTTTTTGTCTGTAGACCGACGGTTTTTAATTTTATTAAAGTTCAGATTCTTGATTTTAGAGAACTCTTACTAAATTGAGGCTATTATGCATTTTTTTAGAAAAGATTACACCTTTTTTTTTGGTTTTTCGAGACAGGGTTTCTCTGGCTTTGGAGACTGTCCTGGAACTAGCTCTGTAGACCAGGCTGGTCTCGAACCACAGAGATCCGCCTGCCTCTGCCTCCCAAGTGCTGGGATTAAAGGCGTGTGCCACCACCGCCCGGCAAGATTACACTTTTTTATTGATTTTTATTGAACTATACATTTTTTCTGCTCCCCTTGCTTCCTCTCCCCTCCCCTTCAACCCTTTCCCAAGGTCCCAATGCTCCCAATTTACTCAGGAGATCTTGTCTTTTTCTACTTCCCGTATAGATTAAATCCATGTATGTCTCTCTTAGGGTCCTCTTTGTTGTCTAGTTTCTCTGGGATTGTGATTTGCAGGCTGGTTTGCTTTACTTTATGTTTAAAAACCATTTATGAGTGAGTACATATGATAATTGTTTTTCTGGGTCTAGGTTGCCTCACTCAATATGATGTTTCTAGCTCCATCCATTTGCCTGCAGATTTTTAAGATGTCATTATTTTTTTCTACTGTGCAGTACTCCATTGCTTTAAATGTACCACATTTTCCTTATCCATTCTTCAGTCGAGGGACATTTAGTTTATTTTCAGGTTCTGGCTATGACAAACAATGCTGCTATGAACATAGTTGAGCACATGTCCTTGTGGCACGATTGAGCATCCTTTGGATATATACCCAAAAGTGATATTGCTGGGTCTTGAGGAAGGTTGTTTTCTAATTTTCTGAGAAATCACCACACTGACATCCAAAGGGACTGTACCAGCTTGCATTCCCACCAGCAGTGCAGAAGTGTTCCCTTTTCCCCACAATCTCTCCAGCATAAGTTGTCATCAGTGTTTTTAATCTTGGCCATTCTTACAAGTGTAAGGTGGAATCTCAGAGTTGTTTTGATTTGCATTTCTCTGATGACTAAGGATGTTGAACATTTCTTAAGTGTCTTTCAGTCATTTTAGATTCCTTTGTTGAAAGTTATCTGTTTAGGTCTGTGTCCCATTTTTTATAGGATTATTTGTTTATTTTGATGACCAATTTCTTGACTTATGTGCATATTTTGGAGATCAGTCTTCTGTGTGATGTGAGGTTGGTGAAGATCTTTTCCCATTCTATAGGCTACCATTTTGTCTTGCTGACTGTATCTTTTGCTTTACAGAAGTTTTTCAGTTTCAGGAGGTCCCATTTATTGTTTCTCTTGGTGTCTATGCTGCTATTATGCATTTTTTTCTTTATGTTTTTGTTTATTTTTTTTAGTTGTTGAAAAATAAAATTTCTGCCTCCTCCCCATTTCCCATTTCCCTCCCCCTCCTCCCACACATTGCCCCTTCCTCCTCTCCCCCCCCCCACTCCATTCCCCCTTCCTCTCGAGAATGAAGAGCAGTCCAGATTCCCTGCCCTGTGGGAAGTCCAAGGTCCTCCCACTTCTATTTTTGTGTGGTGCTGGAGATTAATCTCAAGATCTCAAGTATGCTGAGCAAATGCTATACCACTGAACTGCATCCTTATAACAAACTTTAGTATAAGGAATTTAATATGCTCAACAACTGTATATGCCTAATTGTATTCTAGGGTTTACTTTGGGTCTACAACTGTGGAGTTTATATTTTAGTTTGTAAAAGTAGACAGCAATAGATGTTAAATAAAATATTAGAAGGTGATACCTGCTGTGGAAAAGACTGTGGAGGTCAGTAAGGAGTTTGGAAGTGTGATGCAGGGAGTGTGAGTTACAAGTTTAAGCTGAGAGTTAGGGTAGGACTAACTATGGAGGTAACATTTGAACAAAGGCTTCAGTGCAAGACAAAAAAACTATGTAGATGTTTAGGATGAAAGTGTTCCAGGCAGAGGAAACCGCCATTGGAAAAAAGCCATGAGATAGGAGTGTGCCTGGCCTATTTGATCAAAAAGAAAGAATCCAGCAAGATGAAAATGGAATGTTTGGGAAAGAAGATCAAAGAAATTATATGGGTCTTTAATGGTTAGAGGAAGGACTGGTAAATTTTTTCTATAAATAACAAGATAGTAAATATGTTAGACTTTGTAGACCATGTAGTTTCTTGTCACAGCCACTCAACTTTGCAATGTGGCCATAGACAGTATTTAAATAAGAGCCTTTTTGAGCATGAAGGCTTCTGATAATCCTTTAGCAGACACTAGTCTGGATTTTGCCCAGCTTTCTAGACATACTTGCTCTAATTGCCAGATTTCCCAAATTTCCCTATTCTGTATCTTATTTTGAAGTTCCTATTCTATCTAGATCCTGAGGCTTGACCTAGTCTATGAACTGAGACTGTGTCTAGAAAAAAAAATGGCTTTGAAGCCGGGTATGATAGCATGCACCTATAAGCCCTAACATTTGGAAGGCTGGGGCAGTAGTACCACCAGTTGAGGGCCAGCCTAGGCCATATAGTTAGACCCTGTCTTAAAACACAAGGTGGGGAAAAAAAGATGGAGGAAAGTGGAAAGAGGAGAGAAGAGGAGGGATATACTCTTTGGTGCCAGCCTCCCAGGATTTGAAACCTGGTCTTCTTGCTGGTTATGTAAGCTTGGAAAAGTTACCTAACATCTCTGGGCTTCAGTTTCCACAACTATAATTGGAGACAATAATAGTAATTACTTAAGATGGCAGAGAACATAGCATAGTACCTAACAGCTAGTAATTGTATATGCCCATATTATTATTCCCTAGAGTAAATCTGATTATCTGATAAAAATCTCTAACATGTATTTGGCTAGCCAAACTAAATAGAATCATCCAACATTTGTGGTTTGGATTGATGGTAGAGAGATAAGGGCCTGTTTGAAGTCACTTACAAGTATACAAAATTTAAATTGGTAAACTAGCACGAGTTTACTGTTAGGCCAATATGAGTTCAATTGTGATGGAAATTAACTTCTAAAAGATAAAATCTTCAAGTGGAGAACTAGTAAATAAGAAAGTACATTTTTTTCCAGTGACTATTAAAAGTGACACAATAAGGAAAATGAAATACTAAGATTAAAGGGAAGGTGGAGGAGATAGCTCAGTGGTTAAGTACGTGCTGCACAAGCATAAGAACCTGAATTTGAATCCCCAGCACCTATTTAAAACTAAATGTTTGGCATCATACATCTGTAATCCCAGCTCTGAGAGTGATGTGCAGAAGCAGGCAGATCCTGGAATCGCTTAACTGGCTAGCCAGTAAGCTGAAATGGTGAGCTCCACGTTCAGAAGCAGACTTTGTTTCAAATATAAAGTGGAGAGCAACTAAGGAAGCCATCTGACATCAACCTCTAGTCTCCACACATAAAAGAGCACTCCTCCACCCACCTAGGGAAGCATGTCATTGGTTTTTTGGGTTTTTTTTTTCAGATATTTCACAATTCATTAATGGAAGTTGTTCTTGTTCTAAGACTGTTATAATCTCTGCCTTTGGGAGCTCAAAACATTTTAAGGGGAGATAAATGTAAACATGGGCTAGACATGATGTGATACATGCCTGTAATACCAACACTTGGGAGGTAGAAGAATTCAAAGCCAACTTTGGCTATATAGTCAAGCCATCCAATTTTAAAACAAAAAAAAATGGGAAAAGTTAGGTAACACTTCAGTGACATCTCTTCTCAGATTGTAGGGCTGAGAGATAAGAGCTGGTAGTTACCGTAGATGTTAGAGTATAAGAGTAGACCATTTATGGCATCGTTTCTGTAAACTGTTGTGAGTTATTTGTATGCTATGTGAAAATGTGTTGCTGTGATTGGTATAATAAAAAACTGAATGGCCAATAGCTAGGCGGGAAGAAAATGCTGTAACAGCAACATATCTATTAATTAATTTTATGTGTTCCTGTGACAAAATACCTGACAACAGCAACTTAAGGAAGGAAAGGTTTATTTGGGCTCACACTTTGAAGGTATAGTCCACCCTGGCAGGGAAAGCACAGTGTCAGAAGAATGAGTCAGCAAGTCATACTGTGTCTGTAGTCAGAAAATAGAAAGTGAGATGAATGTTCAACTCAATTTCTCCTTTTTAATTCACTAACCAATGATGATGGTTCCACCAACATTCAGTCAACCTTCCTTACTCAGCTAAATATTTCTAGAAATAGTGTCAAAGACACCACAGAGTGTTTTCATGATGATGCTAAACCCTGGCAGTTGGCATTAGTGATTAATCATCATAACACCAAAACAAAGCAAGTATGAAACATAAAAGTCAAATGACTATACCACCAGTAGCTCTAGAAAAGAAAATAGGCTATAGAGACATATCAGTAGTAAGTAATATATAATGCTCTTCTAGAAGACCCAAGTTTGGTTCCCGGCGTGAATTGGGTTGCTTACAGCTGCTGCCTATAACTCCAGCTCCAAGACACTGCACTATTTTTTTTTCTTGGAAAGGAAAACATTTAATTGGGGCTGGTTTATAGTTCAGAGGTTTAGTCCATTATCATCAAGACACTGCACTATTATGCATATAACCACATAAAGGCATGCATATCTGCAGAGTTGAAATTAAAATTTAATCTTTGTAAAGAAAAGAAAGTGGCAAAAATGTGGAATAAACTATGGAGTTAAAAGTTAAGGTGGAACCAGGTGGTGGTGGTGGCGCACGCCTTTAATCCCAGCACTAAAGAGGCAGCGGCAGGTGGATCTCTATGAGTTTCAGACCAACCTGGTCTACCATAGCAAGCTCTATACCAGCCAGGTTTTACATAGTGAGACCGTGTCTCAAATAATTAGTAAAGGTGGTACACACCTGTAAGCCCAGCACATGGGACGGGGAGGCAGGAGGACTGGAAGTTCAAGGCAAGCCTAAACTAAAAAATGAATAAAGGTAATAAATGAAATAAAGATGGTGTAGGAAAAAGGAAAAAAATAAACAAAAAATGAAGCTGAGGAAAAGAGTAAGCTGTTTTAAAATACAGATATAGAAGATGTAAATAAAGTGAGGTAAAAGTGAATAGATATAAATAAAATATGAATAAAACTATAAATAACAAAATTTTGAAAAACCTAAAACTATAGTAAAAAGATAAATAGGCTGAATTTTTTAAATATATAATTGACACAACATCCTTTCCCAGTCTTGTCTGTCTGTCTGTTTGTTTGTTTGTTTGTTTTTCGAGACAGGGTTTCTCTGTGGCTTTGGAGCCTGTCCTGGAACTAGCTCTGTAGACCAGGTTGGTCTCGAACTCACAGAGATCCGCCTGCCTCTGCCTCCCGAGTACTGGGATTAAAGGCGTGCGCCACCACCGCCCGGCTCCCAGTCTTTAAATACTAGAATGTACCAGGTCTGGGAGAGGGAGAGAACTGGATCTATCTTAATACCTCTCTTTTCCCACAGTACAAGTTGCTGCTACATGCTGCTGCTCCTATAGGGCTGGACCTACTCAGGATATGTTATCCGTTATCTTATTGCTCTAGAAGTTTCTCTGTTTAGCTACTAAAAGCCAGTGCTGGCCATAGGAGCCAAGCAGGTTGCCACTTACCGTCTCTAACTCCCTCCCTCCCTCCCTCCCTCCCTCCCTCCCTCTCCCCCCTCTAGTGGGGATATGGCAAGATTCACACCAAATCCTCATACTTGATTTAAGGCTTACATGGCCAGTTAATGCATAAGCTAAGGGGTATTCTGCAAATGCATCAAAGAATGGGAAGGCAAAAAAATGCCACGTTCTGCACTGGACCGAAAGAATCAAGGAAACCCAGTACTCTGCCTACCAGACCCTACCCAGGAATTAATAACCCCAAAGGAGGCTGCAGAAATAAATTGATAACCCAAGAGTAGGCCTACCTAATGAGCAAGTACCAGTTATAAAGTATCAGCTCAAAGGCCACTCTGTGCTCTCAGTCTCCACAGTAACCTGAAGATAACTGGGTTTATGACTCATTAGAGTAGTCAGGGTCAGTGACCACCATGCCTTCCACTCCCTGCCTAAATACCACAGCTTGTCCAAGGAGGTGTATATCTTATGCTCCTCACTATATCACCCCCAAAACCATGCATTCCGTGTTTATTTCTCCACTCATAGCCTTGGAGGCCAGAGGTAATATTCCATTTGTCTGACACCTTGTTCTTGGGTCCTTCTGGAAGTCAGGTTGATATCATGTAACCCAAAGCCTCTACCATAGTCACACAGTTAGCATAAACTACATATTAGAACATTCCAAAGGCTTACTTGCTACTTCTCAGGTAATAGAGGCAAAGGGTCAAACCCTTCTTTGGGCAAGGTTAATCCTTTGCCACACAGTATTCAAAAGAAAGGAAAACATAAATAAAAACTTCTGCATAAATTTTCATAGCAACATTATTTTATAATAGCAATAAATAAATATTTGACTCCAAAAGTTGGCTGTGCTTTCTTCTTTTAGCCCCAAAGTGTACACAGACTTCCAATTATAAATACCACAGAATAACCTTTTCTAAAACTAGATGATTTTACGGCAGAGTTTGCTAAGAGACATTCCTTATTATCATCCATGTATTTGTCTTTTTTGTGTAATTTCTCTCTCTACATTCTATAAATTTATCCTGGAAGACATTTATTCGTTTTTAACATTTTATTGGTTGTTGCTAAAATATGCCTTTTACTATTTGGTTTATAAGTATCTGTATATAGATTTAAGCCAATTGATAATAAAAATACTCAGATAAAAATGCATCTTGAGCTTAACATCATCCTCATTTTCATAAGGTTTGTCAAATATGTGGAAATTTTAAGGATACATATTTCTATGTAGTATAACCAAATTTTCCAAAAGAACTATCCAAAGCTAAGAAGGGCTGTTTTGTGAGAATGTGCTTTTGTCAGTGAAAGAATCTAGTGGGTATCTAGATTCACTTCATTGGAAATGGACATGTCTAAATCACATAATTTAGGATAAGTTTAATTAACAGTAAGTGTAAAGGCTGGATTAGATGATATTAGAGTTATATCCCATTCCTGATTTTTTTTATCCTTTGAAGTTATTTAAAGATAAACCTCCCACGGGCTGGAGAGATGGCTCAGTGGTTAAGAGCATTGCCTGCTCTTCCAAAGGTCCTGAGTTCAATTCCCGGCAACCACATGGTGGCTCACAACCATCTGTAATGATGTCTGGTGCCCTCTTCTGGCCTGCAAACATATACACAGACACAGACAGAATATTGTATACATAATAAATAAATAAATATTTAAAAAAAAAAGATAAACCTCCTGCCAGGAGTGGTGCTACACACCTTGATCCTAGCACTCGGGAGGCAGAGGCAGACTATCTTTGTGAGTTCAAGTCCAGCCTGGTCTACATAGTGAGTTCCAGGATAGCCAGGGATACACAGAGAAAACCTGTCTTGAAAAATTCCTTTACTAGTTGACAGTATTGTCTTAGAAGAAGAGGATTGAGTATTCAAGAAAAATGAAATAATTATACAACAAATAATATGAGACAGTCTTCAGCAACTATCAGTGGGGTATTAAAAACAGATCATCTCCCAGATCAAAGTTATAGAATGTAGAAATATAAACTGCACCAGATAAAAAATACATAAGTGATAATTAGGAATGTCTCTTAAGCAAACTGCTATAAAACCATCTAGTTTTTAGAAAAGATCATTCTGGGAACTGAAAAAATGGCTCAGTAGTTAAAAGAGTTCGATATTCTTGCAAAGGACCCAAGTCCAATTCCCAACACCCACATAGACCTGCTCACAACTCTGTAACTCCAGTTCCAGGTGATCTGACACCTCTTCTGACTTCC
This sequence comes from Microtus pennsylvanicus, assembly GCF_037038515.1. NCBI lineage: Eukaryota > Metazoa > Chordata > Mammalia > Rodentia > Cricetidae > Microtus > Microtus pennsylvanicus. The sequence continues at coordinate 143,998,503 of NC_134601.1, forward strand.
ATATACATAGTAAACATGCATACACATTCACATAAATATTTTTAAAGTCATGTGATATTATAATTAAAAGTCTGTACATTTTGGTGGTAAAGAGGAAAGCCAGCTATTAGAAAATAATGCTGCTGTTATTTTGTTTTCATTTCTATTGGGTATCTTGAACTATGAAAAGTCCTGCCATTTTCTTTTTTCTTTTTTTTTTATTTTTACTTTTAAAAAATATTTACTCTTGCCAGGCATGGTGGCTCATACCTTTAATCTCAGCACTCAGGAGGTAGAGGCAGGTGGGTCTCTGTAAGTTTGAGGCCAACCTGGTCTACAAAGTGAGTTCCAGGACAACCAGGACTACACAGAGAAATCCTGTCTTGAAAAAGTATATAAGTAAATAAAATAAATAAATAATATTTGCTCTTAACTTTTCATTCAGAAAATTAAGGACATTTGATTTAATTCATAAAGGTTTTGACAGTATATGTGGTCTCATTCTATTTTCTTAGAAAAAAAATCTCGTGTTAGCATATATGTGTACCAATGTATTTTAAGATCTCTTAAAAGGAAATCTGTAACAACTTTTTTTAGTTTTTTGATAAAGGGTTTCTCTGTAGCTTTGGAGCCTGTCCTGGAACTTGCTCTTGTAGACCAGGCTGGCCTTGAACTCACGGAGATCTCTGCGAGTGCTAGGATTAAAGGCGTGCACCACCACCCAACTCAAAAGCTATAACATTTTAATCATAACAAATGGTAACTTAGCTTAGGCACAGGAATTTATCTGTCATGGGCTAGATTCTTCCTGCTCTTTCTCCCTATGAATAGTCAGTGTGTTCTATGGTAATGTGAATGACAGAGTAGTACAAACTTATTTTAAAATGTCTGTGACAAAATCCTTCAGTAACTTACTACAGTGATGGAGTGTGTGTGTGTGTGTGTGTGTGTGTGTGTGTGTGTGTGTGTGTGTGTGTGTGTGTGTGTTGTCTAGTTTGGCTGAAATGTGGTTCTTGGAACTGAGGAGTTAAATTTTTCAATGTATGTCATTTTTTAAAATAACACGTATTTATTGAGGGAGTGCACACGTGGAGATTGGGGAATAACTTGCAAGAGTCAGCTCTCTCCTACCATGTAGGTCCTAGGGATCTAATTCATCATCAGTTTTGGTGGCAAAACCCCTTATCTGCTGAGCCATTGTTCCTCATAGTATGTAATTTTAATTAGCCTTTTTTGTAATTTTGGAGATGAAACCCAGGGCCTCACACATGCAACAGAAGGGTTCTAACATGGCTCAACATCTTGGCCCCATTTAAGTTAGTATAAATTTAAGTAGCCATTCATGACTGGTCTAATGCGTAGTTCAGGTGTATTAGAACAATTTCAGGAAGTAAGGTTACTTAGATACTGGATTTATTGTGACCTTTTAGAGCCATGGCTGTCCTAGCAATAATATTAACTATGTCTTTTCTTTCATTTATTCTGAGCAACTGCTTTCTCAGTAGTTTATGGTATTGCCTGAATTCATGACATCCTGGTACATAGGTAGTTGATGTAGGTTCTGTCTTAAGCTTTATGTCCAGGAATTTTTCAGCTATTAGTAGGTAGTGTGTGAAAAGTATTACAATAAAAGCATATATAGGCAATGTGGAAGACGCAGAGAAGAAACCATATAACTTTACATAAATTAAGAGACTTCTCAAAAAAAGCAACTCAATACTTGCAGCTTAAATTGAAACCTTAAAATGGGAATTTCATATTTTTGCTCTTTTCTATATGACCAAGTTTCCTGGGTAACATAAAAAAATTCTTGGGCTGGAGAGATGGCTCAGAGGTTCAGAGCACTGGCTGGTCTTCCAGAGGTCCTGAATTCAATTCCCAGCAACCACATGGTGGCTCACAACCTCCCTAGCGAGATCTGGTGCTCTCTTCTGGTCTGCAGGCATACATACAGGCAGAACACTGTATGCATAATAAATAAATAAATCTTTTTTTAAAAAAAAAGGGGGGGAGGAAGCATATAATAATTTTTTTAAAAATTCTTACTTGTAAAATATGTTTCTCTTTTTTTATTTGTAAAATATTTGTCATGGTCAAGCCTTCCCCTGTCTTTTTTGCTTTCTATAAGCTCACAGTTGGGGCCAGAGACATAGGTGTTCCCTATCCTCTTCCCATCTACTCCTTAACACATTTTTTCTCCTTCAGTGCTCTGTGAAAAGCTGTCTCATAGCCTTTCATGTCACCTGTGCCTTTGAGCACGGCTTGGAAATGAAGACTATCCTAGATGAAGGTGATGAAGTAAAATTCAAGTCATTTTGCCTCAAGCATGGCCAAAACAAGCCAAAAATTGGGGAGGCCGAGTACCACCACCATAGAGTTGCTGAGCAGAGCCAGGCAAAAAGTGAGAAAACCAGCCTGCGGACACAGAAACTTCGTGAACTAGAGGAAGAATTCTACACCTTGGTCCAGGTGGAAGATGTTGCCAAAGAGCTGGGGCTGTCTGCATTAACTGTTGACTTTATCTATAACTACTGGAAACTGAAGCGCAAAAGCAACTTCAACAAGCCATTAATTCCTCCCAAAGAGGATGAAGAAAATAGCTTGGTACAGCCAAAAGAAGAAAACATCCATACTCGCATGAGAATGTTTATGCACCTGCGGCAGGACCTAGAGAGGGTAAGATGACCAGCTCTTACTATTGTCTACATAGAGATAGAAGATATTTTTAAAATGACCACCCCATTATATAGTGTGAGCTTCTGTGTCTTTCCTTATCATGTGAGTTCATTGTGGTCCCAGACATTGGGTTCTGTTTAAATTTTGACTGGGATTGGAAAGGCTTCATAAGTACTTGCTCTATGAACTTTTAATTTATGATTTCCAGGTAAATTTAGTGCTATAAGAATTGAGAGAAAAGTTAGGTACTGTGTTTATCCTAGGAAATTTCATAATTGTCTAATTCTGGAAATTAACCAGGCTTAGTGGTACAGGTGTCAAGTGCTATCATTCATACTCAGGGATAAAAAGGAGAGGCTAACGTATTATGCCATTATCTTCTCAGCTGGACTGTGTACATAAATATTGATCCTCTTAAATTGTAGACTAGAGAATAGGTTTCAGAGAGAATCTTGGAGCACTTGCTCTTAAAGCCCATTGACATGGGAACCATGTCCCGATGATTGTCATGCTATAGTAATTCCTTTGATTTGGGTCATGGTCTGTGGCCCTTGGGTCTTGTCTTCACTCCTCACTCCCACAGGCACCGGAACTCAGTGACCTTCAGTGTAACTGAACAATTTCAACTGTAAATTTGCTTATTATAACAAACATCTTTATTCACTGGGGATTGGGCTTGCAGGTTCGAAATCTATGCTACATGATAAGCAGGCGAGAGAAGCTAAAACTTTCACACACCAAAGTGCAAGAACAGATCTTCGGTTTGCAAGTCCAGCTTATCAACCAAGAAGTCACAGAAGGTAACAACCTGTGTGTTAAAATTGTACTAGCAAATATAGAGACTGATTATATCCATTTTTACAATTTGGTTCTATATCTATTGTGCCACTTAAAAATTGTTTTGTATGCTTCAGTCTAATTCTGATAATTATGTGACCTATTTCACTGTCAACTTCCAATGAGAAATTAATTCCTGGGTAGAAATCCCCTTCCCGGAAAAAAAAATGAAAGGAGGAAAAGAAATTCCAGGATAGGATTAGAGGAGTTGTAAATCTAAGCCAGATAATCTATTAATTACAGCCCTGAAAGTGTTTTGTAGTTATCAAATTCACTTAAAATCAAGAAGCCAACACCAAATTCTAGTTTCCAGAAACCATTTAATTCCAGGGTTCCTTATCTTAAAAGTAATCTGTTAAAACAGATCTTTAGCTAAAAGTTAAAAGATATAGTTCTAATCTTTTCATTTATTCACTAATATTTATTGAGAACCTACTAGGGTAGTGGTTCTCAATCTGTGGGTTGCAACCCCTTGGGGGTCAAATAACCTTTTCACAGGGGTCATGGAAGATCATTAGAAAATATAGGTATTTACATTACAATTCATAACAGTTGCAAAATTACACTTATGAAGTAGCAACGAAATAATTTGATGGTTGGGGAACCATTAAGCATGAGGAACTGTATTAAAGGGTCACAGAATAGGAAGGTTGAATACCACTATACTAGGAACTAAGAACTAAACTAGAAGATAGAGCAGTCAAACCGAGAAATCCCTGCATTACCCACTTAATGAGAAAGATACATGATGATACAGTAGATGCTTGGCTAGAATCATGACAGTCTTGTACAGGACACTTCCCTATGTATCTTTTAATATAGAATAGGTGGGAGAACCTGATCACTAAGGGTAACTTAGGCAAAATGTATAAAATCAGCACCTGTTAAAAGCCAACCATAAAATAAGAAAAAACATAGAAACAAGATGTTAGGTAGACATCAAAAGCCCCTGGGGTATTTGTGGCTGCATTATAGGATACTGGTATAGCAGGAAGTAGCAGGGATACTCAGCCACAAGGTTACCCTGTAACATGACTGTCAAAGCAATAAAAAGTAAAGGAAAACAGGGAGGAGCCTCTGTGTGATAACAAGATTGGACTCAGCCAAGTGGCTTCTGATTATAAGAATATAGCAGCTTGGGCTGGAGAGATGGCTCAGAGGTTCAGAGCACTGCCTGTTCTTCCAGAGGTCCTGAGTTCAATTCCCAGCAACCACATGATGGCTCACAACCATCAGTAGTGAGGTCTGCTGCCCTGTTCATGTCCAGCAAGCATACAAACAGACAGAACACTGTATATATAATAAATAAATTAATTTTTACAAAAAAGAAAAGAAACAAAAAGAACATAGCAGCTTACAGCATCAACATGTGACAAGCCCTAGCAGAGACGGAGGCTGTAGTTGTTGGAAATGGTCCCTTGGGGAATGCATGCTATCCTTTAGGATACTTCCAAGCTATCCTTTCTCATTTTTATGAAGCTATATATTATAAGAAGATAATGGGCAAAGACCAATTTTATGGTAACATATCCAGGTAATTAATGCATCCTAGCATAGGCATCCTATACCTCTCCCAGGGCCAGCAAGATGATTCAGCAGCATTTGCTTCAAAAGCCTGGTGGCCTGAATTTGATCCTTAGAACCCATGTAAAGATGGAGAGAACTGACTCCATAATGTTGTCATCTACCTTCACATGCATGCTATCGCACATGTGCCTGTAGCGGCGTAAACGAATGCAGACAGTTTGTAAGAATATATATAGTTTTAATGTAGAGATAGACTTACAGAACCACCGTTCCCGCGGAGACCAGGAAAGTAGAAGCGACAGCTCGCCAAATTTATAGGCAGACATTAGCCCGAGGCGAACACGCCCCCTAAGGGGCGGGACTTATCCCTACATCTCCCCTTTTTGTCTAAATAAGACAGAACTAAACCAAATACAACTACATACAATAACAACAAATAATAAATATAACAAACAATACTGAGAACAAAAGCTTTGCTAAACATTCTATCTCAAGGAGTCCAAATAATGTAAAGAGTAACTACAATTATATAATCTTCAACTCAGTCAAAGATCTGAGAAGGGAATAAACACTACTCAACAAACGAGATATATCCAAAATGTGCAACAATTGACAGAGACAACTGACTACCTGGGCAATCACCCAAAGTCTCGTTTGCAATGTTGAGTCAACCAATTTTGGCTAAGGCCTAACATAACTGACATACCATTATTAAAGGCAAGGAACTTTTCAAAACTATCTTACCCTGTCTTGGCAGGATATGACAGTCCTGTTTTATCCATTGATGCACGCTCTGTATCTGTGTCAGTGGTTGAGGTATGGGCATTTCTTTGCCCAAAGGCCAGTTCTGCCAAATAGAAAGGCTCCAGGTGGAGTGTCTTTGGTGCTCAACATTCTCTCGGGAATGGAGCAGTGATTAAATGAATACAGTTTGTGTGTAATTATTTCGGGGCATAAGCTAGCCGGGCAGGCAGCCCCGCCGCCACTCCCTTTTACTACAAATGACGCCCAGACGTGTGGCTAACTGAGTCCACAGAAAGCCTGAGAAAGCTTGGGAAAGAGTAAAGCATGTTTTCTTGATTGTGACAATTTCTCTGGTCTACTCTGCTTGCCAAGTGCTGGGATTAAAGGCGTGTGCTACCACTGCCTGGCTGGCCTCAAACTCACAGAGATCCGCCTGCCCTTGCCTCCCAAGTGCTGGTATCAAAAGCATGCGCCACTACTGCCCGGCCAAGTCACTTTGTGTCAGACCAAATCTGCCGCTGTGGCAGCTTTTGTTGCAAAACCGCAGGTACTTAAGCTTCCGCTAATTCAGGCAGTGGGGTTCCGCTGTAAAACTTAGCCAAGGCAGGCAGAATGGGCCTGTGTGGCCGAGTATGTCTCGGACTCGGCACTGGGGCCGGAGTCACGAACTGAAAAGCAGCACCCAGGAGGGTGCTGTGTTAGCTAGCGGGCTACCCGCTTGAGTCGGGGGCAAAATAGCCCCACGTTGGGCGCCAAAATGTAGCGGCGTAAACGAATGCAGACAGTTTGTAAGAATATATATAGTTTTAATGTAGAGATAGACTTACAGAACCACCGTTCCCGCGGAGACCAGGAAAGTAGAAGCGACAGCTCGGAGCGCGCTCGCCAAATTTATAGGCAGACATTAGCCCGAGGCGAACACGCCCCCTAAGGGGTGGGACTTATCCCTACATGTGCCCATATATGGGTCCAATAATATTTGTTAAATTATTCTATACCCCACAATGGTAATTTGTAATCAGGATATTATAAAGTAAGGACATAAAATATTCAGGAACCACCCACTGCTTCTAATGCCAGATTAAATAAAATACCTATGTGGCTTTCTATTTGGCTTGTTTGGGAATGCCTGAAGAGAACGAGCGATAAAATCTGAAATGTCTTGTGTTTGAGGCACATCTTCAGACCTACTCATTACCCATATGCCCAATCATAAACACACAAGAAATGAAAGGCATGGAAATGGAGACCTAAGACAGAGCACACTAGTTGTTGCTATTGTTTTCTAGGTGTAAAGGTTGAGAGCCATGGATACTGTGGGACTCTGGGTTCATCCTCTACTGCAGCTCACTTTACCTGCTCACCATGGTATACATGCTCATCAGAGACAGGTGCTCATTAGACATTTGGAACAATAGGTTCATGAACTCTCTTTGTGATACACATATGCTTAATAATTAAATCAGTTGTTAAGCAAATCTTCCTTTTTGATTTCAGGACTTTCTTTGACAAATGCACTAGAGAACTCATTGTTTTACCCACCACCACGTATCACCTTAAAGTTGAAAATGCCTAAATCAACCTCAGAAGACTGCAGAGACAGCTCCACAGAAACAGAACACCAACCCTCCTCACCTGGCAGCAGCTCCCCTGGTCACAATAAAAGGAGTAACTGTTTGCTGGCTAGTCGCAGTCATTCTCGAAGTGAAGCCAAGAGTTCCAGTCCCGCTCAGAGAGCTCCATCTGCCGAGTTCTATCATGGGCAATCATTCGGAAAGCCTCTGGCCCGTCAGGCTGCCCTCCACGGACAGGCTTCTATTGGTAATGGGAAGAATCAGCCTAACTCCAGGCTTGCCGGTTCCAATGGCCTGGAGGGCAACTGGTCTGGAAACATCACCCAGAAAGATAATTTAGATGAGATTTTCTGTGACCAGGAGTCACTGCTCAGCCCCCACTTGCCCAGTCAGGGCGTTAGAAAATCTGGCATAGAACACTTTAGCAGATCCTTTAAGGAGGCCACCAATACATGGGTGAGGCCCACTGAGGGCCTCCAGTACTGTGTTAAACCAACTAAGAATGTGAGTTCTAAGGAGCAGTTGTGGGGTAGACAGCTTCTCAGGCGGTCAGCAGGAAGAGCTCCATACCAGGAAACGGATGGGTATTGCCCTGATTTAGAGCCCAGCGATTCAGAAGCAGAAGGGGAAGGGAGTAAAGGAACAGCAAGGGTAAAGAGAGAAAGTGACCGAGAAAATCCTTCTCATGATTCTGTTCGGGAATGCCATGGGAAAAGCGAGACACATCCTCATTCCCACAGCTCAATGCAAAGGTGATCAGAAATACCTAAGCAGCCTTTGCCCCACATTCTAGGGGAAATCTAAACACCAAAAGGTTTCTAGTGTATATTAGGAGGAATTGCAGGGAAAATGATGGTATGATGTTTCGAAAAGGTTTCAGGTCTAGTTTTTATAAGCACATTACAAGAGTTGCAGATTGGCTGGGGTTGCTTTGTTGGAGGCTGCTGGTCACAGTTGGGTATTTGCTCAGTGAGTACTTCAGGACTGCTTTTCAGTTATCTTAACATGCTGATTAAACTACGTATTAAGAATCATTGTGTTGTCAATGGATTTGCGAGAGAACGTGACAGACACTAAAACTACTATAACATGGGCCTCCTTAGAGCTCATGTCTGTAGGAAGTTTCTAATTCCACTGGTATCCAGAAACCTCTTGAAGGGAGAGACCGGGAGAGCAGCATTCTCAGATACTGTCACTATTGTCTTCCTTGCTTCGTGCAAGGTTGAGTTTCTTTCACAGTATCATATCGTATAAAGTCAATTCTCCTAAGTGTCCAGTGCCTGTTCCTAGACCTGCTTGTTGGGAACACACTCATAACTCTCTTATCCAGCTAACAAGCTAACTTGTGGATAGTGTTTACAAAAGTACTACTTCCAAGGAAATGCTCTGCTTCTCAAGGCATTTGCAAAGACTTCAGAGCCTTTCCTGAAGTGTGACCTTTTCTGGGATATTTGTACCAGGTCAGGGTTTTTTGTGTTGTTTTCAAATAAGTTTGACTAAAGTTGGGCTGACAGTTTTTGTATACCTGCTTTAATGTTTATAAAATTTTTATTGAGGTATAATTAAAATATAGTGTAATGCGCAGAGGGTTAAGTATTCTTACCTGCTTTAATTTTGAAACAGATTTTTATTGTCAGACAAATTTGAAAGCATGTGTTTAACACATGGATATAATTTAGCTTTGTATGAATTTTGAATCCAAGGCAATTTCCCAAGTGTAAAAGTTAGAGCCATTTTTCAGAACTTGATTATACCACATTACCAAATAATCAGCCTTGATTCATTTCTAGAGGAAGAGAATTTTGAATTAGAGAATGAAATAGGTCTGCTTCCCATTTAAGATAAGGGGAAAGTAGCAGTTTATAAAATGGGAGGCAGACTGGAATTCTCAGCTCCCTTTTCTTCTTAGCCTTAAAATAATATTCTCTTTCTTCTAGTTTGGGAACATATAGAGAAAGTTTTCAAACAAGAGGCCATTTTCAATTTCTGAAGTTTCCTGCTGGTGAACGCAGCAGTAGGTGCCAGTGAGGGCAGTAACCCTCTAGCCAATGCAGTGGAGCAGTTTGCCCTCCTGCCTTTGTTCTTAGAGCCTTGTTAAAGGTGTCTTTGGGGTTTTGTTCTCCTCTCCCTCTCCCTCCCTCTCCCTCTCCCTCTCTCTCCCTCCTCTCCCTCTCTCTCTCTCTCCCTCTCCCTCCCTCTCCCTCCCTCTCCCTCTCCCTCCCTCTCCCTCTCCCTCCTCTCCCTCTCCCTCTCCCTCTCTCTCCCTCCTCTCCCTCTCCCTCCCTCTCCCTCCCTCTCCCTCTCCCTCCCTCTCCCTCTCCCTCTCCCTCCTCTCCCTCTCCCTCCCTCTCCCTCTCCCTCCTCTTCCTCTCCCTCCCTCTCCCTCCTCTCCCTCTCCCTCCTCTCCCTCTCCCTCTCCCTCCCTCTCCCTCCCTCTCCCTCTCCCTCCCTCTCCCTCTCCCTCCTCTCCCTCTCCCTCCCTCTCCCTCTCCCTCCCTCTCCCTCCCTCTCCCTCCCTCTCCCTCTCCCTCTCCCTCCTCTCCCTCTCCCTCTCCCTCCTCTCCCTCTCCCTCCCTCTCCCTCCTCTCCCTCTCCCTCCTCTCCCTCTCCCTCCTCTCCCTCTCCCTCCCTCTCCCTCCTCTCCCTCTCCCTCCCTCTCCCTCCTCTCCCTCTCCCTCTCCCTCCTGTATTTTGCCTTTCCTTTGGCTGCATCTTCAAAATGTTTGTGTGCCTATGAACATGTATGAAATATGTGAACATACTATAACATGTGTAGTAGGTGTTCTGAATTTTGTTTTAGTTGAAAAATGAGGAAGAAAATTTCCTCTTAATACCCTCAGCCTCTGTTTTTGACTACTTCTAGGTACATATAAATTTAACACTTTGATGGTAATGAGAGTATAATGGAGGTGAGTGGTAAATTTCTTATATTAAAGGCCGGTAAATTGGCCTGTGTGCTTTCATGCCTTTGAATTCTGAGGGGGGGGTGACCAAACATGAAAACAGTGCTTTAGCCAAATTCCATATGAAATGCCATTGGGAGAGTATTGCCTGAAAAATCATTCAAGTCAGGGAAATAAAATGGTAATATTTTTTACAGAATTTTCCTGGGTAACAAATGAGCCTTCAGTTTGTATACATTCCAAATACCCCAAAATGCATCTGCAACATTTTGTTCTGAAGTATTACCTCTTAACCTTTGTTAATGTTTTTTGTCTTGTCTTATATAATTCAAGTTTTGAAGATAAGCTCAATCTTTTTTCAAATGTCACCTTTTTATCAATACTTTTTCATTAAATTATGAAAACTATAAACTACTGTTAGTGTGGTAATTTTCTGTTTTGACATACTGATTTTTAAAAATCTATGAATTTACTTATGTTAGAAAGGAGGTTCAAGGATGAGGAATTGAATGTTTAAAAGCACAAAATCATCTGGTCATGGCAGTGCACGCCTAGACTCCCAGCATTTAAGGCTGAGGCATGAAGATAACTTCTAGGACAGCCTGGGATACAAGACCCTGTCTCAAAGAAAAAAAAAGAAAGAAAACACATATTCCCAATTCAGGTCAATATTAGAAGTCAAAGAGAACCCTTTGTACTTTGCCCAGAAACCATGATTTCATCAGGCTAGTAAGATAAAAACCTTAGGACCAACATTTAAAATGGTCAGTGACATAACGTGACAGGATACACAAGACAATTGTTTATAATACTCATTTTATGCAGAACTCTGGGAGTCTGTCATGGAATCAAGGTTATATGGTCTCATTGGGCAGGACTTTGAGAGGGTCAATATTTTCAAGTTGTCAAGGATCATTAAGTAAATCAGTAGTGAAAGAGATGAAAATGATTGTTTCTGCCTCTACCTACCTCATGTGCTTGTTAGTAGATGACTGTTCTAGTAATTCATTCTGAAGATTTTAAACTATTAAGTATATCCTGTTACATCCAAAAAAGGTTGTTGGGTTTATAAGAATGTATACATATCCAGTGGTAGGTGAACATTCGTGTTAAAGAAATGTTTAAATGTAGAGAGCAAGCCAGATCTAAATCCTCAATATGTTTGGTTGTTTATTTGGGTTTTATATTTTGTTTTGTTTTTCTGTTTTACTGTAGTGAGACTGGAAACCAAGACTCTGAACGTGCTAAGTAAACACTCTCACACTGAGCTGCCAAGCCCCTTTACTGGCTTTCAGAACAGAAAAAAAGTACACAGCAGCAAAAGCATATTTAGCGCCCATTAACTTTGATGTATTATTTCAAAAACTGTATTATATAAACACTTGATTTTCTCAGTTGGATTGTTTTGTGAAAATCAGAAATTGTGTGATAATGGTTTTAAAAGAAGGTTTAGTTAATAAATCCCACCTTGGGAGTGGCCCTTATGCAGCCAACTTTTAACACTCATTTTGCACTGTTAAAGGAGGCTTCTGGGAGTTCAAGTGGTTTTACATCACAGAATGGAAGAGATTATATGATCTAAAGACTTTGTCTTTACAATAAAATGGGCAGGTAATTACACAACTCATTGCGTCTAGTTACTGCTGAATTCCTCCACCTTATGCTTCTGAATAAGCACATCATCACCTTGTTGAGGTGGATTTGGGGTGTGAGCGTTTTTGCAAGGCCTGACCACCAGGCTCCTTCCCTTCCCTTCACTTTTCCTTCAGTTTCCTTCAGTTCCCTTCAGTTTCAGTTAGGTTAAGTAAGTGGCAAGTAGCTTAGAAATAATCTGGAAAGATGAACCTTGAGCAGCTCAAGCTGACATCCAAAAGCTAAAACAGAGAGCATCTTCAGAATCACCTTTTACTGAAGTGTTGAGCTGTAATGGAGTTACTTTCTTGAAGCACATATGAAAATCACGGGTTACTTAAGTCATTCCTCACTTAAACTTTTTTTTGTTTTGTTTTTTGAGACGTTTTCTCTGTAGCTTTGGAGCCTGTCCTGGAACTTGTTCTATAGACCAGGCTGGTCTCGACCTCACAGAGATCCGCCTGCCTCTGCCACCCGAGTGCTGGGATTAAAGGTGTGCGCCACCACCACCCAGCATCACCTTAAACTCTTTAAAACTTAAAATTACACAGAAATAATGCCTTTAGCCCTAAAACAGTGAATGAATGTAAATGAGCACAGCTGGATAGTACCCATTCTAGATCATTCTACTGCTTCATGGGAGTGTGGGCCTTAAATGCTTCTTCCTTTGATACGCCTGCCTGACCTGTGCCCTATCCTTGTGGTTTTTGTTTGTTTGGTTTTTGGTTTTTTGGTTTTGTTGTTGGGTTTTTTTGTTTTTGTTTTGTTTTGTTTTTTGCCTGAGCTTTTCCTCTTCTACTTTGGAAAACAAACTCTGGTTAAATTCTTCCTCATTTCTCTTGTGTCTGCAAACAGGATCTAGAGGGGTTAAAAACAATGAGAATGCTATATGACACTCCCACATCACTTCCCCTTTTCTGTTTAAACAAAAAAAGGAAGGCTTTAACATAGCAAAATTACATATAACAAAACAGTTATCAAGCAAGAATTACAGTTACAATATTTATATCTATTTTATCTTTTATCATAATAATGGAAAACTATATCTATCTATTCTTCAACTCCATCAAAGACTCCAGAAGAATACAATACTACCTAAGCAAACAAAAAGTAAGCAATTTTCAAAACTCTAGAAATGACAGAGACATCTCGCTGCCTGGACAGTCATCCAAAGTTCCTCTGTACCGTTGGGGCATCCATCTTCAGCCTACAGGCCCATAGTTTCCAGCAGACATTTCCATGAAGCAGGAAAATTCAAAGACAGTTCAGTCACTATCTGTTGTGTCCTGCAGAATGTCTTGCAGACTCTTTCATGAATCAGGAACCCCGAAAGATCATCTCACCTTAGGCAAGTTCAGTAGTCCTCTCTCTCTGCGGGTTCTCTGTGTCCAGTTTATGCAATAGTCCAGGCAAGAGCAGTTTCTTGCCCAAATGGCTATCAAACTCCATAAGGATCCTCTTCGATGCCCATCTTCTTGAAGTAGATTGGTGCTGCCAGGAGTGTCTCATTGTCATGAAAAACCCTAAGTTATTAAAACATTTAAAATATCATATTCTATAATCTTTGAAAGATATGAAGAATGCCTATCTAAAATATATCTATGTACATCTAGAAAATCTTAACTAACATGACTACAAGCTTGACTATTATGATTATCTATTAACAAGCTATATATATTACATTTTAAGTGAACTACACAATCACAATACCTTAATCAAGATCAGAAACACATATACATATAACAATATTGACCTTAAATTTATATCACTAAAGCAAAATCCATGTCAATGCAAATTATTCATACCTATATCATATCCCCCTTTAAATGTAAAAGAAGGTTTATAAACCATATTTGGGAACATGGGCGCAGTTTTTTCTCTCCAAACTGCTTCCTGCTGAATGGGAGCGCTGTTAATCATATCTTTCATGGGGTAACCTGTGTGCCAGGGTCATCTCAGTTGGCAGTTGAGTGAGGCAATTTTTTGAAGGTGTTCACAGCAACCCTTCAGGAGGACGTGGTCCATCATACCACATTGGGCAAGAAGCGATCCACAGACTCTCACCCTCTGTGAAAACAAAATAAGAAACTCCTTTCCAAAGCATCGTGTCCTTAGATCCAAATTTCAAAGTCAAGGCATTTTCAAAATATCTGTGTTGGATTAGTTCAGCAGCATTTATACACAAATATCTTTTAGCAGCTGTTGCTCCTTCCTCAGCATTCAAACAATTCAAACAGAGCACAATAACATACAGTATCAAGATTCTCTGTGTATTTTCCATCTTTGTGCGTTTTATTTTAACCTCTATTTTGTTTATTTTTATTTTTTGCTTTGAGTCAGGTTCTCTGTATATTTTGACCTGGAATAACTCTGTAGATCAGGCTGTCCTTGAACTCTCAGAGATCTGCCTGTCTCTGCCTCCCAGGCATTGAGATTAAAGGTGTACGCTACTACACCTTGAACTCACAGAGATCTGTTTGTATTTTATACAAAGTAGGAAGGTAGAAGGATATCCTAGCAGGATATATAAAAACGGAAAAGCTATGTTCCAGAAAGAATATATAGCCAAGTAACATTCTCCCCTGAAGTTTCCAGAAGGAACTCAGCCTTCCCCCACACTCATTTTAGACTTCTGAAGAATAAAAATAGGCACTGAATTTGTGACAATTTTTTATGTTAGAAGTAGGAAACTAATAAATTGAGCATAGAGTAAGTGCTCCCCAGCCTTTCAGAGAGGTTCTCATTTCCAGCAGACCTATTTGGGCTGAAATACCCTAAAGTTGGTCCTGTACTTTCACTTTGGTTGTGCAGTGCTAGGACCTTGTTCGTGATAGGAAAGTGCTATCTACCACTGGGTCACATATCAGGCCTTACTTTTTCTCTTATCTGAAATACTTCCTTGAAGTAGAAAACACATGATCTTTTTCTATCAGTAAAATCTCCTGTAGAAATAGTTTTTTCATTTTTGCCCTCCCAACTTTTTCCAGTGTAGCCCTAAGTACTTCTCAACTGTCCTTGGGTAATCATCCACAAACCTGCTTATGATCAATCTGACACTGCTTGTTGGGTTGGCATAAGTTTGTATACCCATGCTGTTTGAAGCAGTGTTTTTGGAAAGTATAAATAAATCCTTGAGTGTTCAACCAGATTGGAGAGGGAAGAAGGGAGTACTAGTTCATTGTGAGGAATGATGCTCTAGTTCGCAAAGCCTCCTCCAAGAAAGAAAGTAGCTTGAGAGGGAGTTCTTGGAGAACCCAAATACCTGATCAGACCTTGGGAATCAAATAACACGACTCTATGATGCCAATAAGAAATCTTAAAATATAAAGACACAAATAGTTTAAAAACTAGGAGAATAGAGGTTGGGTATAGTGACATACCAGTGTAATCCCAACATTCAGGAAGCTAAAGCAAGATACCAACTTGGAAAGCCAGCCTGAGTAAAACCCTAACTTTTAAAAAAGAATAAAAGAATAGAAAGAAATATACCGAAAGAAGACTGGATTCACTGTATGAATAGCCTACAAAGACAGACTCATCAAAAGAACATAAACAATCCTAAATGTGTATATACCTTGTCACAGCTATAAATACATTAAACAGGACCAGTGAGATGACTCAGTGATGTCATAAATCACAAAACAATCCCTCGCCAGTTCAGAATTAAGAATAATAAAAGGGCTATTTATTTAAGGGGAAAACTTACAGATCACTGTTCTAGACAACAGTCCCCTGTGCAAACAGTAACAGTCTAGCAGCCAGAAGCAGGAGCCAAAAGCAAGAGAGGGGATGCACGTTTACCTCTGCTTTTACAATATAAGAGACCATGCCCAAATGGGCTGGTATCTTAAAGGCTATTGGCTGAAGGAGCAGAATGTGCTCCCACAGCACCTCCCCCTTTTGTTTAAATAAGAGAGTTCCAAACCCAATACAAAACTACTATACTAGGAACAGATATCAAGTATAATTAGAATTACAACCAGCATAAATAATATTAAGCAAGGAACATATGCTAAATGTTTTAATAAACATTATATCCTATAGAGTCTAAGTCTTATATAGAAAATGGCTTGGCTAGATCATAAGAGGAAGGTAACTACAACTATCTAATCTTCAACCCCATTGAAGGCCTGAGAAGGAAGATAATATTACTTGAGCAGGCAGGAAGTATAATCAAGTAGCTTCCAAAGCAAGCAATATGTGACAGAGACAATTAGCTACCTGAGCAGTCACCCAAAGTCTCATTTGCAACTACACCCTGTAGTGACATTTCATTTGTATTTTAATAAATAAAACTTGCCTGAAGATCAAAACACAAAACATCAACATTGAATAAATGGGACCTCCTGAGACTGAGAAGCTTCTGTAAAGCAAAGGACACTGTCGCTAAGACACAAAGGCAACCTACTGACTGGGAGAAGATCTTCACCAACCCCGCAACAGACAAAAGTCTGATCTCCAAAATATATAAAGAAATCAAGAAACTAGACCGTAAAAGGCTAATCATCCCAATTATAAAATGGGGCATTGAGCTGAACAGAGAATTCTCAACAGAAGAAGTTCAAATGGCCAAAAGACACTTAAGGTCATGCTCAACTTCCTTAGCGATCAGGGAAATGCAAATCAAGACAACTTTAAGATACCATCTTACACCTGTCAGAATGGCTAAAATCAAAAACACCAATGATAGCCTTTGCTGGAGAGGTTGTGGAGAAAGGGGTACCCTCATCCATTGCTGGTGGGAATGCAAACTTGTGCAACCACTCTGGAAAGCAGTGTTTTGGTTTCTCAGGAAATTCGGGATCAACCTACCCCTGGACCCAGCAATACCACTCTTGGGAATATACCCAAGAGAGGCCTTATCATACAACAAAAGTATATGCTCTACGATGTTCATGGCAGCATTGTTTGTAATAGCCAGAACCTGGAAACAACCTAGACGCCCTTCAATGGAAGAATGGATGAAGAAAGTATGGAATATATACATATTAGAGTACTACTCAGTAGTAAAAAACAAGGACTTCTTGAATTTTGCATCAAATGGATGGAAATAGAAAACACTATCCTGAGTGAGGTAAGCCAGGCCCAAAAGGAGGAACATGGGATGTACTCACTCATATTTGGTTTCTAGCCATAAACAAAGGACATTGAGCCTATAATTCGTGATCCTAGAGAAGCTAAATAAGAAGGTGAACCCAAAGAAAAACATATAGGCATCCTTCTGAATATTAACCTTCATTAGGCGATGAAAGGAGACAGAGACAGAGACCCACACTGGAGCACCAGACAGAAATCTCAAGGTCCAAATCAGGAGCAGAAGGAGAGGGAGCACGAGCAAGGAACTCAGGACCGTGAGGGGTGCACCCACACACTGAGACAATGGGGATGCTCTATCGGGAACTCACCAAGGCCAGCTGGCCTGGGTCTGAAAAAGCATGGGATAAAACTGGACTCGCTGAACACAGCAGGCAATGAGGAATACTGAGAACTCAGGAACAATCGCAGTGGGTTTTTGATCCTACTGCACGCACTGACTTTGTGGGAGCCTAGGCTGTTTGGATGCTCACCTTACTAGACCTGGATGGAGGTGGGCGGTCCTTGGACTTCCCACAGGGCAGGGAACCCTGATTGCTCTTTGGGCTGAGGAGGGAGGGGAACTTGATTGGCGGAGGGGGAGGGATATAGGAGGTGGTGGCGGGGAAGAGACAGAAATCTTTAATAAATAAATAAACGGAGGGAAAAAAAGAATTAATTAAACATCATCATGTAGAGAAAAAAAAAGACTTTGGGCTCACCAAGATAGGACAGATATGGAGTATTTTCTATGAATTTGTCAAATGCAAATAGAGAATTTACATTTACATTTACAATTTACAAAATACATTGTTGATGTACTTAATGCTTATATATTGTATATAGTTATTGTATTTATCATATATAATTTTTATATATTAGTTATTGCCTTCCTTCTTAGACAAAAAAAGGGAAATGTACTGATATTTCATTTGTATTTTAATAAAACTTGCCTGAAGAACAGAACGCAAAATGGCCACACTAGTCAACCATACAGGCCAGTCAGTGGTGACACACACCTATAATCCCAGCACTAGATGTTGTAATAGGAGCAGCGGGGCTACGTTCCGGGCACCCGGCCGCCCACATGGCTAGCTCTAGCTTATGCCCCGAAATAATTACACGGAAACTGTATTCTTTTAAACACCGCTTGGCCCATTATATCTAGCCTTTTTCGGCTAACTCTCGCACCTGGATTAGCCCATTTCTTATAATCTGTGTAGCCCACGAGCTGGCTTACCAGGAATGATCTTAACCTGCATCTGCCTGGAGTGGGAGAATCATGGCGACTCCTTGACTCAGCTTCTTTCTCCCAGCATTCTGTTCTGTATACTCCTCCCACCTATGTTTTAACCTATGAGGACCAAGCAGTTTCTTTATTGCTTAACCAATGAAATCAACAGATTGATTTATGACACTCCCCCATCAACTAGAGAGGAACATAAAGTGGGATGAGGCCAGTCAGTGGTGGCGCACGCCTTTAATCCTAGCACTCGGGAGGCAGAGGCAGGCAGACCTGTGTGAGTTTGAGGCCAGCCTGGTCTACAAGAGCTAGTTCCAGGACAGGCTCCAAATCTACAGAGAAACCCTGTCTCAAAAAACCAAAAAGAAAAAAGAAAAGAAAAGAAAAAAAGAAAAACAAAAAAGATTTATTTATTTAGCTGGGCAGTGATGGCACGAGCCTTTAATCCCAGTACTTGAGAGGCAGAGACAGCTGGATCTCTGTGAGTTTGAAGCTAGCATGGTCTACACAAGCGAGTTCCAGGACAGGCTCTAAAGCTACAGTGAAGCCTTGTTTCAAAAAATCAAAAAACAAACAAAAAACCCAAAAAAAACAACAAGAAAGGCAGGATGAGACAGGAACTTACTCTCAGTCTGAAGATTTCATAGAGGTAAGCGTTCTCTAGTGGCTTGGCTGCTCTGTTTTTCTGATCTTCCAGTTGAACCCCAATATCTGTCTCTGAGTTTTTATTATTCATGCAATACCCAGCTCAAATCAATACTTTTGAGGCCAGTCTGGTCTGCAGCCTCAAACTCACAATCCTCCTTCGAAATTCCAAGTGCTGCTATGATAGGCATGCAGCACCATACCCATGTCTTACTACTTTCAAAAGACACAATTCAAGGGGAAAAGCCATCAAAGCTAGATGATATGAGGAGTCATTCCTGCCAATACTTTGATATTGCTCCAATGTAAGTAACCTTGAACTTCTGTCATCCAGGACTATGAGATAATAAATTTCAATTTTAAGCCAAAACAAATTTTAAGGGATTCAAGTCAAACAGAGTATGTTCTTTGACCACAATGAAATGAAATTATACATCAATTATAAACATTCCTGGAATATCCAAGTAGAGGAAACTAAAAATCACATTTGTAAACAAAAAAAAGAAAAGAAATAATTTATCTATCTATCTATGTATCTATCTATTATCTATCTATCATCTGTCTATGGGTCTATCTATCTATGTATCTATCTATGTATCTATCTATCTATGTATCTATCTATCTATGTATCTATCTATGTATCTATCTATGTATCTATCTATGTATCTATCTATCTATGTATCTATCTATCTATGTATCTATCTATCTATGTATCTATCTATCTATCTATCTATCTATCTATCTATGTATCTATGTATCTATCTATGTATCTATCTATCTATGTATCTATCTATGTATCTATCTATGTATCTATCTATGTATCTATCTATGTATCTATCATCTGTCTCTGGGTCTATCTATCTATGTATTATCTCTCTAGCCTCCCATGTTTCTGAGGATTGAACCTGGCATCTTCAGCATACTCAGCTAATAGATAGATAGACAGACAGACAGACAGTAGATACAAACATACATATAGGGTAGATAATTTTCAAAATGAAATTATATAACACATTTTGAATGGCTATATAGTCTATGGAAGAGTGTGGTACCTAGTGTGAAGAGGCCTTAGTTTCAAACTTAACAATAACAGCAAAAGAAAACCTTAAATAAAATGAAAAGAAAACCTAAGTTGGATGCTACTAAAGCAATATTGGGGAGATTCTAGAATTTAGTGCTTATATTAGAAAGCAAGGGTCCAGTTGGGGTGCTGGCAGACTATAAAGCTTTGATGCTAGAGAGCGGAGGGTTGACACGAGTTTCAAGGCCAGTCTGGTCTCCATAGTTTCTGGTCGGTCAGGGCTACATAGCGAGGTCCTCTATCAATCTCAAAATAAAACTAAGGAAACAAAATAGTTGGTTGGGAAGATGGCTTAGTCTGTAAAGTGTCTACCACATAAGCAAGCTAACCTGAGTTCAGATCTCCAGAATCATGTAAAACACCTGGCGTGGTCATGCATCCATGTAAGCACAGCACCTAGGTGGCATTGACAAATAAAGCCAGCTGAAATGATGAGCTTCAGATTCAAAGAGGGACCCCATCTCAAAAAAGAAAAGTTGAGAACAATCCAGGAAAGTTTTGTTTGGGGGGGGAGGTTTGAGATGGTGTTTCTCTATAGCTTTGGAGATCCACCTGCCTCTGCCTCCACAGTTCTGGGATTAAAGGAGTGTGCTATCACTGGGCAGCAGAAAATACTGGTGATGTCTCCCTCTGGCCTAATACACTCACATGCATGCACACGTGCACGCCTTTAATCCCAGCACTCGGGAGGCAGAGGCAGGTGGATCTCTGTGAGTTCAAGGCCAGCCTGGTCTACTGATTGAGTTCCAGGACAGGCTCCAAAGCTAAAGAGAAACACCATCTCAAACCCAACACCTTTCAATCCGAGCACTCAGGAGGCAGGTAGAGGCGTGCTTGAACTCTGTGAGTTCAAGGCCAGCCTGGTTTAGAGAGTGAATTCCAGAACAGCCAGGACTGTTACACAGAGAATCCTTTCTCAAAAAAACAATAAAGAAAAAGGAAAGAAAGGCAAATTGAGAGAGGAGATAATATAGACAAAATATGATGAACAAACATACCTTAAAAGGCCGATGACAGATGAACACATGGACAATGGACAGACGTCTTCTAGATGCCTTCCAAGACACATTAAAAGCTCACTAAAGAGGAAATGGACACCTGAATAGCTCTTTATTATTGAATAACTCAGCTGAAATCTTGCTTAATGAAAATCCATGTCCAGGTGACATCACTCGTAAAATCTATAGCTTTCAAAGAATAAATTTGACTGATTTAACAAAAAAAATCCCCAAAAATGAACAAAAGAAAATAATTCACAGCCCATTCTAGGAAGCCAGAATTACCCTGGTAACAAACCCGAACAAACACTAAAGAAAATCACAGGTTTCATAACATAAGTATATATATATATATGGAAAGCTCTTAAGAAAAACTTAAAACAAATGCAAAATTTGGGGATTGGAGAGGCGGCTCATTGGTTAAGAGCACTGACTACTCCTTACTTTAAATTTTTTCAGATTGGTAAAACTGTTAAGTACTGAAGCTGATGATAGTTTGTGCCTGTAATCCCAGAATTTAGTAGGCCAAAGTAGGAGGATTGTGAGTTTAAGACTATCTGGGTCTACATATTGAGTTCGAGACTTAATAGGGCTACATAGATATATCCTATCTAAAGAAGAAAAAACCACACACAAACAGAGAAACTGGCACTCCACAGTAGTGCACTTGAGTTATACAAGCAAGACCGTCCATCTCTGTGCTACAAAGTAAAATGTCAAGGTCTCCAGTTGTCCTCTAAAGCTGCTCACAGTGGTTGTCAGAATGAACTTTGTCCTCTGAGAAGAAACAAAGCCTTTACAGGGATAACTGCATGCTTGCTGAAGGTGGCTCCCTCTCAAGTTTTTGTTCATGTTATTTGTCTTTCTTGTCTTTTACTCTCCTTGGGGAAATGTTAAAGATTAAATCCAAAAAAGAGACCATTTAGTTGCTCTAGGTACACTCTAGGAATATGGTGTCTAGAAAATGTCAAATGTGAGGTCAAGTGTATCGTGTCCAAAAGGAGGAAAGAAAAAATTATTAAATTGTGTTTCTTTTTGTAAGTCCTGGAAATATTTTTACAGGACAAGAAGACTTTGTTATTGTGGTTATGAGAAAACAAAGAAACTTAATTCCAAGAAAAAGAAGAGTTTCTGACACAACTGAGTCTTTTGTGGTTTTGTTTTTGTTGCTTTGAGAGAGGCTTTCACCTCATAGCCTGACTGACCTGGAACTCACTGTGTAGACTAGGCTAGTCTTCAAAGATTTGCCTGCCCCTGCCTCCCAAAGCGCTGATAGGAAAGGCATGCATGCATGGCTAGCTCACCCACTACTGCGAGTCTCATAACATTTACTGACCATTTAAAAACAATACCAAAGGCTGGAGGTGCAATTCAGTAACAGGGTTATTGTCCAGAATGGACAAGGCCCTGGACTCCGTCCACAGCATTAAAAAAAAAAAATGAAGGAGGCTCTCTGCTCCTCTCTGTTCTAGAGACAGCCGCTTCTTTCCGTGCCGTGCCAGCCTCGTTCCAGAGACACGATGGTGAAGGTCGGAGTGAACGGATTTGGCCATATTGGACGCCTGGTTACCAGGGCTGCCTTCACTTCTGGCAAAGTGGACGTTGTTGCCATCAATGACCCTTTCATCGACCTCAACTACATGGTCAACATGTTCCAGTATGACTCAACCCATGGCAAGTTCAAAGGCACAGTTAAGGCTGAGAATGGGAAGCTTATCATCAACGGGAAGGCCAGCACCGTCTTCCAGGAGCAAGATCCCGCCAACATCAAATGGGGGGATGCCGGCGCCGAGTATGTTGTGGAGTCTACTGGTGTCTTCACCACCATGGAGAAGGCTGGGGCCCACTTGAAGGGTGGGGCCAAGAGGGTCATCATCTCCGCCCCTTCTGCCGATGCCCCCATGTTTGTGATGGGTGTGAACCATGACAAGTATGACAATTCCCTCAAGATTGTCAGCAACGCTTCCTGCACCACCAACTGCTTAGCCCCTTGGGCAAGGTCATCCATGACAACTTTGGCGTCGTGGAGGGACTAATGACCACAGTCCATGCCATCACGGCCACCCAGAAGACTGTGGATGGCCCCTCTGGGAAGCTGTGACGAGATGGCCGTGGTGCTGCCCAGAGCATCATCCCTGCGTCCACTGGCGCTGCCAAGGCTGTGGGCAAAGTCATCCCAGAGCTGAACGGGAAGCTCACATGCATGGCCTTCCGCGTTCCTACCCCCAATGTGTCCGTCGTGGATCTGACATGCCGCCTCGAGAAAGCTGCCAAGTATGACGACATCAAGAAGGTGGTGAAGCAGGCATCGGAGGGCCCACTAAAGAGCATCCTGGGCTACACTGAGGACCAGGTCGTCTCCTGTGACTTTAACAGTGACTCCCACTCTTCCACCTTCGATGCTGGGGCTGGCATTGCTCTCAATGACAACTTTGTAAAGCTCACTTCCTGGTACGACAATGAATTCGGCTACAGCAACAGAGTGATGGACCTCATGGCCTCCAAGGAGTAAGAAGCCCGCCCTGGACCACCCATCCCAGCAAGAGAGAGGCCCTCAGCTGCTGAGCAGTCCCTGTCCTAACTAACCCTTGACTCTGAGCATCTCCCTCCCAGTTTCCATCCCAGACCCCCAGAATAGCAGAAGGGGCTTAGGGAGCCCTACTCTTTTGAATACCATCAATAAAGTTCATTGCACCCCTCAAAAAAATGAAGTAAAATTAAATTGTCAACACCATCTATGTAATGTTAATTTATACAGAGTAAGGGGTACATTATTTAAACTTTTTAAAATTCCCTGTTCTATTTTCTTATTATTTTCTAATGCTATGAATGAAAGCTTATGGAGTAAGTGCTTTGCCACTTAGTTCCACAGCCAGCCCCTATGCCCTCAGGAGTTAGATGAGTCCCCATTGTTTCTACAGATACATACATATGAGAACAGCTAAATGGAATCATAATAACAGATGTCTTAGAAGAAAGTCTGAGTTTATAAAACCTTTACATTGTCGCTACAAATGATAAGAATTTCAAGTGGTAGCGTGAATGGACATTTTCCAATTCTAATTCCAAGACCTTAGATACAATAGTAAGTTGGGAACCCAACAGGATGGCTCAGCTGATAAAAATTCCTTCTGTGCTAAATAAGGAGTTTGATCAGGTACTTGGAAAATCCTCCCACTTCTGAACTGTGCTCTATCCCAAGAGGATGTGACCAACTAGTTCTGGGTCTCAGATATGACCCCAGCCTCATGATCTTCCTTCTATCCCGGGGGCCCACAAGTTGTCTTCTGAACTCCAGATGTGGCAAATGTTTGTGCAGGCACATGCATTGAATAAGTAAACAAATGTAATTCACTTTTGAAAAAAATATTACATTGCTTAATAAATACAATGGACAGATGAGAAACTGACAGTTCAAATAGAGATATATTGGCCACTGAATGCAATCTTGTATTCTTCTTTCCTAGAACGACACACACTGATGGAGTTACAATTACCAAGGCTCCCCGAAACCCCTAGAATATTAGCAGCCTAAAGTATTGCCATTATTCAAAGAAAGAACAAGAAACCTGAGTGCAGGAATGGATCTTACTTTTGCAATAAAAGTCATTTGAGGATTACAAATTACAAAGTAAAAACATCACTATGTAGTGATATTTCATTTGTATTTTAATAAATCAGAAAGTGAAACAGACCCCCTGGTCAGCCTTACAGACCAGGCAGTGGTGACACACACCTTTAATCCCAGTAGCCACACTAGTTTACTGTAGAAACTCGGCAGTAGTGGTGCAGGCCTTTAATCCCAGCCCTAAAGAGGAATATAAAACGGGAAAAGACAGCTCTCACACAGTCTCATTCTGACATTCCTGGAGGCAGGATCACCATTTCAGACTGAGGTCTGGCTGTTCTGCTTTTCTGACCTTCAGGATGAACCCCAATATCTGTCTCTGGGTTTTTATTAATCGGACTGCATCACTGCAGGAAAATCTAATGACTACATTTTGCTTGTGCATGAACACTTTCTCAAAGTCACTACGTTTAACCAATTCACCCACGGTGTCTTCAGTTAGAATACTCTTAAGGTTATACCTTTATTTCAACTATATTACATGTCATTCCCTGAAGATGAACTTTCAAATACCAAATTCTTAGCTTTTGAGGATGGTGCCCTTAGGGTTGGCAAGATAGGGTAAAGATGTTTACAGCCAAGACTGTTGCCCTGAGTTTAATTCCAAGGACCCACAAGGAGGAAGGAGGGAGCCCAACTCTTGAAAGTTTTCCTCTAACCTACACACACACACACACACACACACACACACACACACACACAGAGAGAGAGAGAGAGAGAGAGACAGAGAGAGAGAGAGAGAGAGAATCAATTAATTAATTAAATCAGAATAAAGAAGAATGGCACCTTAAAGGGGGCAATTTCCATCCATCTCTGGAAGTGTAATTCTAGGCTATGTTCTTTCATCATTAAAATTAAAAAATCTTTAAACTGTTCACTTTTAACATGTGTTTCTATCAAAAACTATGGCCATATTTTCCTGTACTGACTACATTCACAGATGAATACACTATAAATGAAAATGAAAATGCAGCCATTAAAATAATTAAGTTAATCATTCATGATAAATAGTTGGTTCATTTTTAAAGTGTTTGTTTAGATAGGGTCGTGTAGCCCTGGCTAGCCTTGAACTCTGTATGTAGCTGAGAATAGCTTTGATCTTCCTGTCTCTACCTGCCAAGTGCTGAGATTACAGGTATGTGCCTGGCTTGCTGTCATCTTGATGACAAAAAGCTGTCTCCTCTGGCAGTCCCAAGTGTGATTCCTTCTGTGCTAAATAAGGAGTTTGATCAGATACTTGGAAAATCCTCCCACTTCTGAACTGTGCTCTATCCCAAGAGGACGTGACCAACTAGATCTGGGTCTCAGATATGACCCCAGCTTCATCCCTTGTAGGCACAAGTGTTGGGAATGGAGTTCAGCAGGAGAGGGCTTCCCTGAGTTTCATCATCAAACCTACAAAAGACAAAACGCCCTCAAGCCTGTACAAAATCTCAAACCTGAAGGTGGGGTTTTCTAAAAAATGCCAGAGAAAAACTGCCCTTGACTGTCAGTTACTGACCTCACACCAAATTCCAAGGCATTTGTGCAAAGTTCAGTTTCCTGACTTGACAAGTAAGCACCCCTTTGCTGTGACCACCATTGAACATTTATTCCCTAAGGCAACTTTAAGCTAAGAAGTCAGGCTTGGGATGTAGCTAAATTAAGTATTTATCCAGCATGTACCAGGCCCTGTTTGAATTCTTGCCTCAACTTCTACCCCACCTCTGAAAAAAAAAAGCCTAAGAATGTTTTCCTATTCTCTTTTCTTTCTTTCTTTCTTTCTTTCTTTCTTTCTTTCTTTCTTTCTTTCTTTCTTTCTTTCTTTCTTTCTTTGAGACAGGATTTCTCTGTATAGCCCTGATTCTGTGTAGACCAGGCTGGACTCCAGTCTCCTGAGTACTGGAATTAAACAAATTGTCTAGAAATCCTAAGAATTCTTAGGAATCTTCCAAAAGCTGCTGACAAATAGATCGTGTCAGTCCAAGGCTAATTTCCTGATTCTTCAGTCTCCCCCCCCCCCCCCCGCCGCCCTTTATCACACAGCACCCAACTGGAAGCCCTATCCTTTCTTGATCCGGTGGCACATAACTATAGCTGCAGGAATAGTTGAGCTAAGAGGATTGCCCAGAGTTTGAAATCAATGTGAGCTAAACAGTGAGTTCTAGGCAAGTCTGGACTACAGCGGCTGAGCTAACGGGAGCTCACCAAGGCCAGCTGGACTGGGACTGATGGAGCATGTGATCAAACCGGACTCTCTGAATGTGGCTGACAAGGAGTGCTGACTGAGAAGCCAAGGACAATGGCACTGGGTTTTGATTCTACTGCATGTACTGGCTTGGTGGGAGCCTAGTCTGTTTGGATGTTCACCTTCCTAGATATGGATGGAGGGGGGAGGACCTCGGACTCCCCACAGGGCAGGGAACCCTGACTGCTCTTAGGACTGGAGAGGGAGGGGGAGGGGAGTGGGGGGAGGGGGAAGGAAATGGGAGGAGGGGAGGAAATGGAAATTTTTAATTAAAAAAAGATAAGAAAATTAAATTAATTAATTAATTTAAAAAAAAACCAGAACAGCCAGGTGGTCATGCCTGCCTCTAACACTTGGGATGGAGAGGCAGAAGGAGCAGGAGTTGAAAGTCATACTGGGCACCATGGGAAGAACAAAAGAGTTATTTATAACCACTCAGTAATTTTTTTTTACCTTAGAGGCTTCTCCCATTTTAGAAAAAACAAATACTTTTGTTTGTTTGTTAGTGGCAAGGGTGTCCTTGAACTCCAGATCCTCCTATCCCTGAGGCAGAATAGAAAGACAGTGAAGGGAAAGGAGTCCCTCACCCCAAAGTCTGGTTGAAGCCCTTCAACAACTGAGAATCAATATTGCCAGCACGAAGTACGGGAGATAGCTCAGTGATTAACAATGATTGTGGAGGACCCAAGTGCAGCTCCCAGAAATCATGGCAGGCAGTTGACAAGCACCCTTAACTGCACCTTCAGGGGATCCTATACCCTCGAGCACATACCCGCACAAACACACACACATAATTAAAAATAAAATAAATCTTTAAAATTTTTCATCATAGTTAACAGCTGATGAAGGTTTTTCCTGACCCAGATAAAAACTTAAGAATTTTCTAGGAATCTCACCAGATACCCTTCTATAGTAAAAAGATACATCCTAATCTCTTGTAGCCCTGGTGGCTCCTGATTTTATCTTATCAGGCTCCTCCAGAGCCACCAAGTTTTTATCAAAAAATGCAAGGATTGCTTAGAAGCCCTTTGAAATGTAACTTAAGAGAGCCCTCAAAACTGTCTATGGAGCCAAGGCCAAGAGACTTCAAAGTGACTCATCTTCCAGAAGCTCAGACCCATAATCTTGGCTCCCCTGCCTGCCTGTCTTCCCATTTCTATTGAACTCCAACTCTGCTCCCTACAGGCTCATCCTGAAAGCCTTTTCTGTGCTGGGGCCAAGGATCTGGTTGTACCTAGTCAAGATCCCCAGCCTCTGCCATTGCTAACACACCTGCCCCAATGCCAAAACACCTGGCGGAAGAAAGAAATCACTCTGATGACTTTCTCCTGAATTTAACTGTTGGTTGACCAAAATGTCATTATTTCTCCCTTAAACATTTTAACAAGCCCATTTCTTTTTGGAGGCTCATTCTGCTTGGGAAGTTCTTCCTATTATTACAATGGTCTCATAAATATTGTTTCAGGCTAGGGACATGGGTCACTGATGGGATGTTTGCAAAGCAGGTTCAAGGCCATGGGTCCTCTCTCAAAAACACACACACACACACACAAATAAATGTAAAAAAAGAAAAAACTAGTTATAAAAGTTGTCCAATTCACAGAAATGACCAAAACTAGCCTCCCCTGGCTTGCACTGGTGAGTGCTATTTCAATTCCAGTGCCCTCAGAGAGGCTTACAGCTACTCTAGGCAATTACAGCTAGGCAATCCACCTCTTTCTTCTGGCCTTCACAGGTCCCAGACATATGTGTGGTGCACAGATATACATGCAGGTAAAAGACCCAAAATACAAAATATATGTTTAACAATTTTCGAAATAGGGCCTGGCAAATGGCTCAGCAGATTTGTCAGTGCACTTTTGGAGGACTCAATCCTTGGTCCCCTCATGGTGGCTCAGTCATCTGTACCTCCAAGGTCATGGGATCATGCACTGTCTTCTGGGCTCTGTAGCTACCAGGCATACAGAGTTACAAGCAGGCAAGAGACCTACTCGTGTAAAATAATAAATAATTTAAAAATTTAAATACCCAATCATATAATTACTCCTATTCCCTAACAGCATCCAGTCCTCGGACTCTCCCTGAAATCACCCTAGACAAGGTCAAAACCTTCCACAGTCTCTGTCCAAAACTTTGTTGCTGCAATATGGCACAGTTCCCCATTGTATGTGCTCTCCTTTCTCGTAGCCATGAGTCAGAGAACTTAAGTTGGTTTGATTGTGGCTATTGTGCTATGGCTATGTAAGAGAACCCCTGTGAAGGACTAAGATGTAGTTTATATAGTAATGTAGTAGCATGAATAGACCCTACATTCAAGTGCTGCCCGCCCCCCAAAAAGAGAGACAAAGACAGACTGACTGACAGAGAGAAAGAGAGCGAACATTTGCAGAATCCAGCTAAAGGATAATCAGAAACTCTTTACACTAGTTTTGCAACTTGTGCTGGTTAGTTTAGAATCACCTGGGAGGAATTCAGTGAGGATGACGTGAGAGGCACCATTTCCTAGGCTAGGCACAAGAGTGAGGAAACTTGGCAAAGCTAGCAAGTGGGTAGCCGGTGGCACTGTTGATTTGTTGTGACTAGCTTCTTGAGTTTCTGCCTTGACATCTCAGTACCGGGCTGTAATGGAATTATGAGCCAAACAAGCAACAGAAATGAAACCAGGACACGAATGTTCTGTAAGATGAAAAGTTTTTTCTCAATTGTCCCAGCTAGCTGTGGTGAAACACAGCTTTAATCTCAGCACTCAGGAGGCAGAGGCAGGCAGATCTCTGAGAGTTTGAGAGCAGCCTGGTCAATAGAGTGAGCTCCAGGACAGCCAAGGCAAGCCACATAAGAAAACCCTGTCTCAAAAAAGCCAAAATTAAAATTAAGGTTAGCCCTCCGTGAAACAAATACAACAGTAACAACGTGAACAAACTCTGTGAGCATGGCATGTGACAGAAAATAAAGGTGACCTGTATGACTCCCTGGCTAGTGAGTCTTTCCAGCAGCAGATCCAGAGAGCTGAGATGAAGTCCCCAGGAGGATGACAGAAGTCTAGGAGAGAAATAGTGGAGGCAGGAATGAATTAAAGAAGGTCAAAAACAGCCGGGCGGTGGCAGTGCACGCCTTTAATCCCAGCACTCAGGAGGTAGAGGCAGGTGGATCTCTGTGAGTTCGAGACCAGCCTGGTCTACAAGAGCTAGTTCCAGGACAGGCTCCAAAGCTACAGAGAAACCATGTCTCGAAAAACAAACAAACAAACAAAAAATGTCAAAACCATCTGGCAATTAAAGGGAGATTGCTCTTCTTTCCTGGTGATAACACCAAATGGCAGATAGCACCAAGGGGAGGATCACAGAACTCCTGGACTAGGCCTGGGGGCCACAGCAGCTTCCACAGCTGTTGCAGCAGCAGCCTTGAGGCCACAGTGGTTAGCTGGGCTGAGGCTGCAGATCAATTTACAGAGGAGGGCTTCTGTCTCCCCTCTCCATCCATTAAGAGTCTGAGATAAGTAATAAATAAAATAAATAACCTTTGCCTGGGGGATGTCCCTCCTTTGAGACAGGGTCTCTCATTGGCTCACATCTCACCAATTAGGCTCCACCTCCCAGCACTGGGATTACAACCACGTGCCGTTATGCACGGCAGGCAGGTTCTAGGCTTTGAACTCAGGTCTTCACATTTGCAAAGCAAACGCTTTCCTGATTCTTCTTCCCCAACCCCATTAAAGATCATGCTGATGCAGAAGCAGACGCTTGGCTTGGCTTGGTCCAACTGTTACTGTGTTTGTGTGGAGATGCTTCTGAGAGAGCAGCAGACCCCACAACAACCCTGCAAGGTGGTTCCTTGCTTCTGCACCTAATCTCCAGCCAGAGATACTAGGACGCTCTCAGTGCCTGTGCTGAAGAAAGCAACAATTCTGGTTGCTGCTGATTGTTGCACTTTGGTCAGGGGTCACACCGCTACTTTGGGCAACCTCACCAAAGCCAGACTTGTTGACATCTGCACCATTTTGTAAAAACTTACACCAGAGTAGAGGACTCAGTTTTCAACCATGGCTACACTATAGGGAATTTTGTTCATTGAGTGTGTGTGTGCGCCAGGGCACACTTCTGGAAGTCAGAGGACTTGTAGGACTAGGTTCTCACTCCTTCTACCATGACCATGTGGGTTCTGGATTCATCTCCGGTGGTCAGAAGGACCATTTCTATGGACTTTAATTAGGAAACAGAAAATGGTGGGATGTTCCAGTTGGGATGTTCCCACTCACAAAGGCAGGGCAGGAAGTTTGTTGAGGAGAGGATTGCGTTGGGCCTGTTCCCCAGGCTTGCTGCCTGTTGAAAGACGTTGATCTCCTGATATAGCTCTGGGAAAGATCAGGGCTGAGATACAGACTAAGGGAGGGAGCCATATGCATTCCGGGAGGCAGAGGAAGACCAGACAGGAACAAAAGGAGAGCAGAAGTCGGGTGTGGTGACACATGTTGTCACCCCAACATTTGCGATGCTGAGGAAGGAGGATCACATTGAGTGTGAGGCCAGCCTGGGCTACATTGTGAGTTCTTGGTCAGTCTGGGATATAGAGTGAAACCCCTCTCACTCCCTCCGAAAAAGAGTCCCCACATTGCTCTGGATGGCTTAGTGCGCTTGCCAGAGGCTTTTCTCCAGTCGAACATACAGTCTACACATGCTTGAGAGCACATTAGAGAGATTGTCTTAAGAATATCCTTGGGTGAAGGCAGTCAAAAACTGGTTTTTCCAAGTTCCCATCCTTAAACTCCCCCCCCCTTAAACTTTAACTGAGTTCTGGGAGTAGAGCTCAGGGCTACTGTGTGTGCTGCATAAGGAGAAAGCCTAGGTTCCATCCCTAGTACTGTCCCCAAAGAAAGAAAACTTTGAAATGAGTTTGTTCTGATTGTGTCCAACATGTCTGGAGTATCTTGTACTTCGGGTTGCTCATTTTATTCCTTTCTTACTTAGTGAATTAAAACTATGCCAAGCCAATGGTGTTTTAAATGTGTCAGATGACTTTCGAATCGTTCAGAAGACAAAGAATGGGACAGTATATTCAGGATAGGCGATCTTAGAGTATTTACATACAATAAAGCACACAAATCTCAAGTGTAATACTAGAGGTTTATTTTTAACTCCACTTATTATTTATGGGAGGGGGTATCATGCTTATGTCATAGTCTGTGCATGTAAGTCAGAGGAAAATTAGTGGGATTCTGTTCGTGCCTTCCACCATATGGATTCTGTGATTGAAGTCACCAACTTAGCTAGGCTGGCTGGCCAGAGTTACAGATATGAAGCCACCTGCTACGCCAGGCTTTTTCAGTAGGTGCTGGGATCCAAACTTGGGTCCCCATGCGCATACACCAAGTACTGTACCAAATACGCCATCTCTCCGGCCCCTATTTTAATTTTGAATTTTGGAAATGATCTCATTATGCATCTCTGGCTGACTTGGAACTCTTCACCTAAACCTGGCTGTCCTTGAACTTTCAGTGACCTCCTGCTTCCGCCTCTGGATGTGTGGACCACCATAGCCACCTCCCTCCATTGCTTTTTAAGAAAAAAAAATTGGGGCTCGAGAAATTACTCAGCAGTTAAGAGCACTTGCTAATTTTGTAGATGCCCTGGGTTCTACTCCCAGCACCCGATCCAGCACCCTTTTTTGGTCTCCACAGACACTAGGCATGAATGTATCCAGTGCACCTATCTACATGCAAGCAACACACACACACACATAAAAATAAATGAATATTTTTTAGAAAAGGGAAAAGTAGGACAGAGGCAAGAGGAATCAAGGCTATTCTTATCTACATAACCAGTTTAAGGCCAGCCCAGCCTACCTGAGACTGTTTCGAAAGAAAAGCTGAGTTTTGATGTGGAGTTGGTGATATACAACAATTTCTCAAGGGCTAGGGGTGTGGATCAGTGGTAGACTACCTGGAGGTAGGTGGTCCTGAGTTTCACCGTAACCCTACAAGGAAGGGAAAAGAAATAACATCAAAGTACCTTTGAAACTTGCAGACATAGCAGTTGAGCGCCATAAGTACTGACTTCTAGAACCAGCACAAACTCAGGGGTGTTTGGGAGGACAGTGTAGAGCTCTCGGTGGGGACTGGAAAGCTAACTGTTGTTTAGGATCATTTATTCCATGTGATTTTTAAACCATATCAAATAAAGTCATTTTTCTTCCCCTTCCAAAAATATTTTGCAAGGGTTGGCCTGTTGCCACCGAGGTCTTCCCAGCTACGGAGACAAAGGGCTTTGTTTAACCGCTTTGTTCTTTTCTTTTTAACCTATTTGTGTTTAACCAGATCCCTGTCCCAATCCCTTAGGCATTTTAACAACTTCTTTCTGTTTGTTGAACTAAGAGATTAACTTTAGATAGCTATCCAAACTCCAAAGTTTACGTTTGCTGTGCCCCTGCCGCTGCTCACGCCTGCCCCG
The DNA here is from genome assembly GCF_037038515.1 of Microtus pennsylvanicus. Classification (NCBI taxonomy): domain Eukaryota; kingdom Metazoa; phylum Chordata; class Mammalia; order Rodentia; family Cricetidae; genus Microtus; species Microtus pennsylvanicus. The sequence continues at coordinate 144,031,713 of NC_134601.1, forward strand.
GCTGGATTCCGCTGGGTGCTTCCAGTTGCTGTGGGAGACGTGAGGGGAACAGCGTGAGCACCCGGAGCGAGAAAGGTGAGGCCTGCCTGGCGAGTTTTTTTTCTCCTTCCCAAGGTTCTCTGCGTGACCTTTGAACTGCCTGCGCTGTCACACCAGCCTTGCGAATTTCCAGGACAGGACAGCTTTAGTGGAGAAGGCAAGAAAGCTAGATTCCCAGGCGACCGGGAAGCTAGATTCGCTCACCCTTGTCTTCCCACCCTGCGCAGAGACCAGCCGGAGACCGCGTGCCAGGAGCAAGGCAGGCTCGGTGGCGGTCAGCTTCCCAGAGCTCTGTCATTGCTGTCACTGCCCCCAACCTCGGGAGGCGCAGCAGTGTCCGAAGAACGCTCCCGTTGGCACAGGTACTCCACCCCCACCCAAGCCGCCAGTCAGAACCTCCCTTCCCCCCAGCGCGGGCAAAAAAAATGGGTCATTTGGCAGCACTGCCCCCCCCACACACACACGTTGCTTGCCTGTGGGGTTAAAAATACTATTGCAAAAGTCCCGCGTCTGATCTTGCGGCTTATCTAAGATTGATAGCATGAAAGCCCTTTGGAGCCTGGGCCAATTTTCAACAGCCAATGAAACTTGGCCAATGCTACAGTGCTGGTAGTTAATACTTTGAGACAGAGGTCTGAGCTGTGTTTCTAAAATCATGCAATTTATTGAAGGAAACATTAAACCAAAGCTTGTTCTCCCCCGACCCTTGTATTCACTTGCCCACCCCTGCGTGGAACTGCTTAGTTGAAAGCAGGTAGATCCCTGGGAGAAGCATGATGTTGCTGCAATTTCCATCAGCACGAAGGCCTACTGGGGCAGACTTGCAGAGCAAAGTTTCCTGCTCCTTCAAGGGAGAATTCTTGACAGATCTCTATTTTTCTGATATTTTTTTCTTTTTTTATTTCTCCCAGTTCACTGGTTACAGTCTTTGGCCTAAAATTCAAGCCTAGATTGTTCTTTGCCTGTGGGATTCAAGGCTCCCTACCAACTAGCCTCAAGGAGCCAAGCTTCAACAACAAACAACAACAAAAAAAATACACGAACAAGGGAAAATGCCCTTCACACCTGCGACTGTCTGAATTTGAAAATGGACATGGGCTTTTGGGGGGAGGTAGGGACAGAACTAGATATTAACCCCAAGCCCTAGCGCTAGGAAACTCTTCTACCCTAGCCACACACCAAGCCTCTGGCTGGTAACTTAATTCAGTGTATTATCACTGATGAATACATTTCTAAAACTGGCTGCCCCCCAAGGAGATCAATAGCATCCATTGATGAGGGGGAGTGAGAGCATAAAAAGGTGACCTGCAGACACCCAGAGGGCCACCAATAAGGGAGCTGCCCGCCCCTTGGAGGTCAGGGCGCCAGCATAAAAGGCTGAGTTAGTACCACCAAGGTGTGGGTGGCAGAGTGCAAAGACCCTCACGGGTAAGTTGACTGAAGATGCCTCCTGCCGCGTCCTGCTAGCCCTTTCTTCTTTTTCCTTTTCCACGCTGCTCGCCTTGCTCTGATGGGGGGAGGGGGGCGTGCACCCGCCTTTTTGTTCTGATCCAATACTGTCATACCTCAAGGAGGCTTCACATTTGGTTCCAGGCTGCCTTAATCAAATTAATTTTATAATAAAGCAATTAACAGGTTTTTTGTCTTCCTATTGCATCTAAAAGCTCCATGTACAGTGTACAGAAGTGCTTAACTACCTGCCGTCCGTCCAGACTGGGTCTTGTGCTGCATTTGCTTCATACAATTGCCTTTCATTTATTCTCTGTTCCCTTTAATAGGCTTTTCCTGCGACCATGTCTTCCATCAGGATCGAATGTGTTTTACGGGAGAACTGCAGGTGTGGGGAGTCTCCGGTATGGGAGGAGGCATCCAACTCTCTGCTGTTTGTAGACATCCCTGCAAAGAAGGTTTGTCGATGGGACTCCCTCAGCAAGCATGTGCAACGAGTGGCCGTGGGTAAGAATGAAAGCCGAGCTCCTTTCCTCACAGTTAGCCATCTTTTCCCAGCTTGGGGGGATATAAGGGGGACATCATTGCCTTGGCTCCTTCTTTTTAAAGCCTGACTAAAGATACTTTGAAATCTTTTGGGTTATCATGGTCTCTGTGCCCACTTGAACCCAATGATGATCATCAATATTTTTCTCATTCACTTGCATGGAGCACAGCATGCCCACCTTCCTTTGCTTTAGTTTGTGATACTGGAGATGGAACCCTCGACTTCACGCATGCTCAGCAAGTACTCTACCACCAAACTATGCCTCCAGTGCCCTGTTTTTGTTTTAATGCTGAGGTACTATAGTGTCTCTTTCAGTATAGTAATTGCCTTCTGATAACAGTATCCACAGCGAACACTCCATTAGTGGCATAGCAAAAGCTATCTCTGCTCTGGTTAGGCCAAGACCTCCATTTAAAAAAAAAACCAACAATATAAACAGATGTATCACTTCTTTGTGAAAAAAAAAAGAGTTCCTAGGCTTCAAAAGCATCAACCAGTACTGTTTACTCCCTGCACGAATGTGAGATTACTGCCAGGATTCCCAAGAGAGCCTTGTGGTTTCAGAGGAGTTTTTAGGGCTTTCTAGGTCTCAAGGCAATGGGCCGGGAAGTGCTTATCGAGTAGGCAAACAAGTTTCTGTTTTTGTTATTGGATCCTTGGGAAGAGATAGCAGGATTTTCCTAAGTCAAAGGGAATTTCTGGTTTCTGCTCTTTTCCCATGAATCCAACTGTGAGTTTAAAGCATGTTTCCCTGGTGCTGAAGATTGAAACCAGGACACACACACGCCACAAGCTGCATTCCCAGACTTTTTGAAAAAATTGATTTTGTGTGTGGGGCATACTGGTTCCACCGCACCCATGTTGACGTCAGAGAAGAACTTGCAGGAGTCGGTTCACTCCTTCCACCATATAAAGTCAGAGGACAACTTTTGGAACTCTTTTCTTTACACTATATGAGTTTTGGGGATTGAACTCAGATTATCAGATTTGGTAGCAAAAAGCCCTTACCTACTGAACCGTTTTCTTTATAAGGCAAGGGCTTGATAGATAGCGAAGGTTGATGTGGAACTCACGGGTTCTTGCTTCCACTAGAAGCAGCTTCAAACTTACCCATCAATGTGTTTATAGCTCCAAGCAGAATGCTTCTGCCTCTGCCTTCCCTGGTCCCTCATTCCCAGCATTCCCCAAATTCCTACCCATAATTAGCAAAGTGTCCCAGTCTTGCGAAGGGTCTATGTGTTAGCAGGGGTTTAGAAAGCTAAATTATCAGGAGGCACTCAGGCTGTAGTTAGATTCCTTGTTAAGAGCATGGCCCTCCTTACAGGGTCTTGTATATTCCCAGGGTCGCCAAGGGCTTGAGTTAACTTCTGAGCAGGGCTTTAAGCTAAGAGCATTTAGCTTTGATGAGGTGCTTGGGAAATGTTTCTAAACAAGCTCAGATAAGTGTATTTCCTGTGATACTCAACATGGTAATCTCTCTCCACTTAAAAAGGTTTCTTTTTAATACAGGGAAGAAAGAATATTACAACCAGAAAAGCTAACTATTAATAAAAATATAGGAATATAATAGAGATATAAGGGTTGTATTTCACTGCATATATAATCGTATTATTCTTACCATGCATATTTTCAAAAATATTTGGAAAATGAGAAATAATTTGTAATTAAATATATTAACATGGTTTTAACTAATACAGCAGTGTACACCAATAATACTAGTATTCAGAAGGTAGAGGCAAGAGGCAAGAGAATACTGAGATTGGGGCTACCCTCTGCTACATGGTCAGACAACATCTTAGTACCATTAAAATCACTGTACCCACGGCGTGGTGGCGCACGCCTTTAATCCCAGCATTTGGGAGGCAGAGGCAGGCGGATCTCTGTGAGTTTGAGGCTAGACTGGACTACAAGAGCTAGTTCCAGGACAGCCAGAGCTACACAGTGAAACCCTGTCTCGAAAAAGCAAAAAAGAAAAAATCACTGAACCCCTGCCTAAGAAATGAAATATGACACAGTGACCTCTGTGCTGGACCACCAGACTGCCTACTTCCTTCTAGGTATTGTCTTTACCTCTGCAGATGCCCCAGTTAGCTCAGTGGCACTTCGACAGTTGGGAGGCTATGTTGCCACCATTGGAACCAAATTTTGTGCTTTGAACTGGGAAGATCAATCAGTATTTGTCTTAGCCACTGTGGATAAAGATAAGACAAACAATCGATTCAATGATGGGAAGGTGGATCCTGCTGGGAGATACTTTGCTGGTATGATTTCTTTCTTTTTTTTGCCCCTATTTCTTGTGCTTGAATCTTACTCTGTGTGTGTGTGTGTGTGTGTGTGTGTGTGTGTGTGTGTTGCTGTGGGATGAAACAAAAAATGTATATATACTAGGTAAGTGTTGTACCAAAATAAGTAATACTATATAATGAACATATATATGTATTAAACCTTCCCTAGAGTTAGAGAGTGACTTGTAAACATTTTGTTCTTGTTTTCTATCTGAGCCTTTCTCTCTCCAGAAACATTTAGGGTTGCATGTGTGGGTGTTTTGTGTGTTCCCTAAGGAAAGCGACTTTTTTTCTGGGACACAGTCTTACTATGCAACTTTGGCCAGGCTGACCTTGAAGTCACAGAACTACACCTGTTTCTGCCTTCTGAGTTTTGGAATTAAAAGTGTGTGCCACCGTGCACACAATTTAGTAAGCAACTTACAAAAGTTTAGTATTGATTCAATAAGTCTGTATTTCTAGTATATTAACTGACTAAATAATGTCCATTATGGAATTTTCCCCTCCAGTGAGGGATCCAGTCTGGAATCACGTACTGTACTTACTTGTCTTTTCATCCTCTTAATGAAGCATTTTCTTGACCCTCCTCCCTTCTCTCTTTTTTATGGCATTGTCATTTTTAAAGAATATGATCCCTTAAGTGTCTTTTGGCCATTTGAACTTCTTCTGTTGAGAATTCTCTGTTCAGCTCAGTGCCCCATTTTTAATTGGGTTAATTAGCATTTTACAGTCTAGTTTCTTGAGTTCTCTATATATTGGAGATCAGACCTTTGCCTGTTGTGGGGTTGATGAAGATCTTCTCCCAATCGGTAGGTTGCCTTTGTGTCTTAGTGACAGTGTCCTTTGCTTTACAGAAGAGAGGACCTATACACTATATATATATACATATATATGTATATATATAGAGAGAGGACCTATACACTACATGCCTATATATAGAGAGGACCTATACACTATATACCTATAGAGAGAGAGGACCTATACACTATATACCTATAGAGAGAGAGGACCTGTACACTACATGCCTATATATAGAGAGGACCTATAAACTATATACCTGTATATAGAGAGAGGACCTATATACTATATACCTATATAGAGAGAGGACCTATATACTATATACCTGTATATAGAGAGGACCTATATACTATATACCTGTATATATAGAGAGGACCTATACACTATATATATGTGTGTATATATAGAGAGAGGACCTATACACTACATGCCTATATATAGAGAGGACCTATACACTATATACCTATATAGAGAGAGGACCTATACACTACATGCCTATATAGAGAGAGGACCTATATACTATATACCTATATAGAGGACCTATACACTATATACCTATATAGAGAGAGGACCTATACACTACATGCCTATATATAGAGAGGACCTATACACTATATACCTATATAGAGAGAGGACCTATACACTATATACCTATATAGAGAGAGGACCTATATACTATATACCTGTATATAGAGAGGACCTATATACTATATACCTGTATATATAGAGAGGACCTATACACTATATATATGTGTGTATATATAGAGAGAGGACCTATACACTACATGCCTATATAGAGAGAGGACCTATACACTATATACCTATATATAGAGAGGACCTATACACTATATACCTATATAGAGAGAGGACCTATATACTACATGCCTATATATAGAGAGGACCTATACACTATATACCTATATATAGAGAGGACCTATACACTACATGCCTATATATAGAGAGGACCTATACACTATATACCTGTATATATAGAGAGGACCTATATACTATATACCTATATAGAGAGAGGACCTATACACTATATACCTGTATATATAGAGAGGACCTATATACTATATACCTATATATAGAGAGAGGACCTATACACTATATACCTATATATATAGAGGACCTATATACTATATACCTATATATAGAGAGGACCTATATACTATATACCTATATATAGAGAGAGGACCTATATACTATATACCTATATATAGAGAGGACCTATATACTATATACCTATAGAGAGAGGACCTATATACTATATACCTATATAGAGAGAGGACCTATACACTATATACCTGTATATAGAGAGAGGACCTATACACTATATACCTATATATAGAGAGGACCTATATACTATATACCTATAGAGAGAGAGGACCTATACACTATATACCTGTATATAGAGAGAGGACCTATACACTATATACCTATATATAGAGAGGACCTATATACTATATACCTATAGAGAGAGAGAACCTATACACTATATACCTATATATAGAGAGAGGACCTATACCCTATATACCTATATATAGAGAGGACCTATACACTATATACATACATGTATGTGTGTGTGTATATGTATAGAGAGGAGGGCCCTATACACTGTCCTCTTACCGCTCAAGCTTGCTTCTCCTATTTGCAATCTGTTTTCCTCTTCTTTCAAATGAAGTGTGAATAGTAGCTTCCCAGTTTCTTTGCTCTAATCAGTTTTGAGCCACATAACCTTCCAAACCCTTTGGCCTGCACTTTTTCTCTAGGCGCCCACTGAGGTATTCGCCTTTTGCTGTCCCGTGGCTACAGGATCTGCTCTTTTTGTCTTCCAAAGCTTTTTGGCTCTGCTTTTCACTTTACCTGGTTTCTTTTTTAAAAGCTTTTTTTTTATTATATATACAGTGTTCTGCCTGCATATATACCTACAGATCTCATTATAGTTATGAGCCACCATGTGGTTGCTGGGAACTGAACTCAGGACATCTGGGAGTGCTCTTAACCACTGAGCCATCTCTCCAGCCCGTGACCTTTTTTCCATTGCTCTAACATAGACTACACTGACCCTTTGTTCTTGTGGATGCTCTTGTGCTATTGAGTTGGTCCTTTGCACTCTCTAGTTTTGTTTGGTTATTCTTCACAGCTTCTAATACTTTGGCAATGTGTTCTATTCTGAGATTCATGACTCTTTACAACTATTTTTTTTATAAAACTTGCATTAGTCTTTAACAAAACCTTCCAACATCTGTGCCATATGATTTTCATAATCTATGATTTCTTACACTTATTGAGTCATACACCCTTCCTTCCCTGTGTTATCTTTCCATCACAATAATGAGATAACTAGGGTGATTAATTTGCAAAGAGAAAAAAGGTTATTTTGATACACATTTGTAAAGATTCTAGTCCATGATCAAATGACCCTATTGCTTTGGGCCTCTGGTAAGGAAACGTATTGTGTTGAGAATGTGTGGTAGAGCAAATTGCACATCTTGTGAGCCAGCAAGTAAAGGATGACTAGACTGGCCAGTGTTCCACAACCCCCTTAAAAGTCATGCATCCAATCACCTGAGACTTCTACTAGGCTCCACCCCCTAAAAAGTCACAGCATCTCACAAGCCATTAACACATGGGCTTTCAGAGACATTCAATGCCAAATTATAGCACCAAATAATTTTAGGTTATATCCTAGCGATTATGAATATTGTGTTATGAGACCCTGCACATTGTTTAAATCCTTTAGAACATGTGATACAGGCTGAGGATGAGCCTAGGAGTCCCCGAATCTCTTTTAAGGGTTACATATCTCAGGCTGTCCCCTATCTTCTCATCCTACTTCTCCGGCTTCCAGAGTGCTGGCATTACAGGGGAGGGGCCACCACACTTAGCGTCTACCATGCATTTTGTTCAGCTTTTATGCTTGTGCTCAGTAGGAGAAAATGAGGTTAGTTCATGTTTATCCCTTCTTATTTGAAACCATATCTCTAAATTGCTAAATAGTAGGTGTGTGCATTTGTGTATATGTGTATGTGTGTGGATGTTTGAGAGAGAGAGAGAGAGAGAGAGAGAGAGAGAGAGAGAGAGAGAGAGAGAGAGAGAGAGTTTGAGGAAGGGGGTTGTTATATAGCCCAGCTAAACCTCAGAGTCACCAACTGTTTCAAATTCCCCCTCGTGTCTCCTAATCTAAAGTGTTGGTATCATGATCCATAATGAGGGAAGAGGGGGGTTGTACAGGATGAACATCTTCAGGACCGAGCTAATGTTCTTTGTGTCCCAAAGGCACCATGGCTGAGGAAACAGCCCCAGCAGTACTTGAGCGGCACCAAGGGTCCTTGTACTCCCTCTTTCCTGATCACAACGTTAAGAAATACTTTGACCAAGTAGACATCTCCAATGGTTTGGATTGGTCCCTGGACCATAAAATTTTCTACTATATTGACAGCCTGTCCTACGCTGTGGATGCCTTTGACTATGACCTGCATACAGGACAAATCTGTAAGAACATCTTTATTAGTTTTTATAATACCACTCATATCATTTTTATATCTTAGTGATCAGTAAGGGATCTCTCCCACAGTCCATGTGAAAAAGTATTTATTTGTCAACTACAGAACTTTGAAATTAAAGATGACTCAGACTTGACTGAGCTGCCAGTCAAGCTGTGGTCCCCAGCACAGCTGAACTCTGCTATTTGGGACTAGGGCTATAGCAGGCCTACTGAAACTAGGCCTGAACTTTTGCTTTCCATCTCCTCCCTGGAGAATGAATCTTAGCCTATCAGATAGCACCTAGAGGCGCATAATATACAACAAAGTGCGAGAAAAGAGGGAAAGCTCTGACCATTTGGGTGCCCGATTCTTAGTTGATCTTTAGTTAACCGTAGGCAAATGAACAATCTTTGAAACAGAAAAATAACAGGTTGGTTCAGTTCCATCAATGTTCTGTAAAATGAGCCATCACTGGGAACTTCTAGGGAAAAAATTAGTTAGAAGAATTTAAAACGGAGACCTTGAAACTGTTTAATGAAAAGTGCCAGACAGGAAGAGCAAAACCAATCATAAAAATGACTTGAAAAAAGTCACAAGGCTTTATGTAGATTTAATCAAGGGCAAACTCTTCCAGGGCTTTTCTTTGAAGTGTGTAGTGTTCTTTTTTATGACTATTCTTACCCAATTTCCTTACACATGGTTTTAACATTTTTCCATTATACCTCAATGTGATTGCTGGAATGACCTGAATTTTGTAGCTGGCTATTCTTCTGCATGGTTTTTTTGAGGTGCTGGAGAGCAAACTCATTTCTTTGTGTGTGCTAAGGTACCATTCCAGCCCTCCTCATTGTTTATTTACTCTGGATCTCCTTTAAGCAGCCTGAGGATTTTAGAATGCCCTTTTTAATAAGTAAGCTCTTTAAATATTGTTTCTTGATTTTGTAGCAAGTAAGAAAAATAATGAGCGGCCCCCCAGGGTTTGTACATGCATTGTTCATATGGTACCATTAAGCTGCCATGTAGATCTTCAGCTTAGTAAAAGCACGAGTGTTGGTCCCTAAGACAGTGATGGAAGCACAGACTGAAGAACGTCCGAGAGAGACTTGCAAGCTTAGTTTTGCTCAGCCTCAGAGAGCTACCTATAGATACTTTACTAAGAATTTGGAAATGACACAAGTCTGAGGCAGGAAGATTATTTTAAGACTCTAAGGACAGATTGGGCTATACAACGAATTCTGGGTCAGCCTTGGATATAAAATGAGAACTTGTATCTAAATAAATAGATAACGCAGCTTTATTGAGCTTAGTGGTAGAGCATTTGTCTACCATACACGAGGCTCTGAGTTTTATCTCCAGAAGTGAAAAAAAAAAAGAAAACCAACTTTTCTTTTCCTTTGGAGTCTTAGAAAGCTTAGGCATATATATCTATAAAGACAAAAAGGAGTGAATCGATCCCAATCATGTAGTAAAAATCCTCTGTTCACATGCCTAAGTGACCAATGTTTATAAATAGCTTGAGAGGGCACTGTCTACTCGTCAGCATTGGGTGACCCATTGTTTTGTCGTGTTTTGGTTTTGGTTTTCAACTGCAGCCAACCGCAGAAGTGTTTACAAGATGGAGAAAGATGAACAAATCCCGGATGGAATGTGCATTGATGCTGAGGGAAAGCTTTGGGTGGCCTGTTACAATGGAGGAAGAGTGATTCGTCTAGATCCTGAGACAGGTAGGCTGCAGACGAAATGGAACCCTACCCAGTCCAGAAAACTAGAGACCATTACTAATACAGTTAGAGTTATATTAGTGGTCTTAACTGGGCAATTTGGGAAATGAAGGCGAAATACACAGCGCCAGATTTATAGTCAAGAATTTCTATGGAAGTAAGTCTCTCTGCCAAAAGTTAATTGTCAGAGAAGGTAAGTTAAATACATGGATGGGAGCCAGGTAATATGGTAGCTTATATATAAACCTAGAAATCAGGAGATTAAACCAAAGGGATGGTGAGTTTGAGTCAGTCAATACATATACAGAAGGACTTCCCACATCATTTCCTCTTTTCTGTCTAAATAAAAAGGAAGGTTTAGTTAAAAATTACATGTAACAAAACAGGTGTCAAGCAAGAATTACAGTTACAATATTTATATCTACTTTATATTTTATCATAACTAAGGGAAACTATAATTATAACTATCTATTGTTTAACTCCATCAAAGACTTCAGAAGTATATAATATTACCTAAGAAAACAGGAAGCGCATTTTAAGGAACTTCCAAAACTCTAAAATTGACAGAGACATCTCACTGCCTAGACAGTCACCCAAAGTTCTTCTGTAACATTGGGATACCAATCTTCACCCTACAGGTCCATAGTATCCAGCAGACTTTTCCAAGAAATGTCCTACTTTGTCTCTTTTGATTGATTTTAGTTTGAAATCTATTTTGTTGGATATTAGGATAGAAGCTGCCATTTCTTATGCTGAGTCAGTAAGCCTTCTCTTAAAAGAGTTGCGGAGCTCCTGCTCACTGCCAGCATGCACAGCCCATTGTTGCAGATTTTTAGACCTAAATTTCAAATAAAGTATTTGTTGACCTAGGAAAAAGACTGCAAACTGTAAAGTTGCCTGTTGATAAAACAACATCATGCTGCTTTGGAGGAAAGGATTACTCTGAAATGTATGTGACCTGTGCCAGGGATGGGATGGATGCTGAAGGCCTTCTGAGGCAGCCAGATGCTGGTGGCATTTTCAAGGTGATGTGGTCTTTTGGGGGGTGTGGAGGGTATTCTGTTAAATAATTGATCACTGCTTCTGCATACTTCCCAAAAACCATGTGATTGGCATGTTAATCTAGACTATAAGTTATGTAAAATTCAGAATGATGTGTCTGACCTACTTTCAATAGTGTTTGTAAGATCATCTGATTGTTCTGATGTCATAAAAAGATGTGCAGGTTTTTAACAATTTTTTGTGACAGAGCAAACACTGATTTAAAAAATCTTACATGAGTCAGGCAGTGGTGGCGCACACCTTTAATCCCAGCACTTGGGGGTGGGGGGGGGGGGCAGAAGTAGGCAGATCTCTGTGAGTTTGAGGCCAGTCTGGTCTACACAGAGAGAGTTCCAGGACAGCCTGGGCTACACAGAAAAACCCTGTCTTGAAAAACCGAAACAAACAAACAAATAAAAACCTACCTTTCTTGACAGGTGAGAAAATGATAGAACTAAATTGCTCTATATCCGTGTGCATGCTCGCTCATTGAACTGGAATGTATGTGAATGACTGGTTGAACCATGTAATACCTAACTCTTTTTCATGATAAAAAATAAAATGGGGGGGGCTGGAGAAATGGCTCAGTGGTTAAGAGTACTGACTGTTCTCTCAGAGGACCCAGGTTCAATTCCCAACACCCACATGGCAGCTCCTAACTGTAACTCAAGTTCAGGGGATCTGACACCCTCACACCAATAAATAAAATGGGGTTATTAAAAGTAGCTACACATGTTACTATTTTTATTTATTTATTATATATAGTGTTCTGCCTACATGTATGCCTGCAGGCCAGAAGAGGGCACCAGATATATATATATATATATATATATATATATATATATATATATATATATTCAACCATGTGGTTGCTGGGAATTGAACTCAGGTCTTCTAGAAGAGCAGTCAGTGCTGTTAACCACTGAGCCATCTCTCCAGCCCCTAGACATATTATCTCAATTTGCTTGGTGTTTGTTTGTTTGTGACAAGATCTCACTCCATAGCCCAGGCTGGCTATGTAGTCTTCCTGCCTCAACCGCCCAAGTACTGAGGTTCCAAGTATGAGCCACCATGCCTGGATCTGTAACAATGGTTTGAAGACTATAATTTACCAGTTTCATTCTTTCTTCCCAACAGATTACTGGTCTTGGGGTCAAAGGAATCGCCCCATATTCCTATGCAGGGTAAACTGCAGCTCTTCCTTGCTGTCAGAAGAAAATGCTTTGAAGACAACTGGAGAACTAAGGGACTTATCTCAATGAAATTTCAATCTGTTTTTAATGAGACAATGAGATAGCAGGGCTAGGCTTTAATTTTCCCTGGGTGCTGGGGAATAAACCCAGTGTGTGACATATTAACTAAGAACATAAACTAACAGTGAACTACATTCCTAGTTTTTCTCAAAGTAGAGCATTTTTCACAGAGAATAAGTGGCTTTAATAGCACATTCTAGGCCTTCTATTAAAAACAATCCTATAGAAATGCAAAAAGTTGTTCAACTATCAATCAGCCTGATGACTGCAAATTGCTCTTGGGTTGAAATGGGACTATGTCCATTTTTTTCCTGCATTCCATACTTGCTGGATCCAAAGCTTCAAAAAATTAATGCATAGAAACTTGGTGATTTATAATGATTTTGGGATACTTCCTGTGTGTTATTTTTACAAACTAAGATACTGTCACAGGATATGATACAAACACCGTGTCACAATCTGTGGTTCTAACTGCCGCCTACTGGATATAAAAAAAATACATCACATGGCAAAGAATTTACGTTACTTTTTTACATTTATTCATCCGTGTGTGTGTGTGTGTGTGTGTGTGTGTGTGTGTGTGCACGCATGTGCAAATCCTATTTCAAGGACTTGATCTCAGATGGTACCTTTATTGACGGAGCCATCTCACTGAGTGTCGCTGCTGCTTCCTCTTCCTCCTCTTCCTTTTTAAATATTTATTTATATATTTTATGGATGTGACTGTGCTATTTGCATGTATGCCTGCATAACAGAAAAGGGCATCAGACAGAAGAGACCATTAGATATCATTTGAGAGCTAATGTCATTGCTGGGAATTGAACCTGGGTCCTCTGGAAGAACATCCAGTGCTCTTAACTGCTGAGTAATTTCTCCAGCCCTCTTCCACTTTCTTTCATGTAGTTCCTGCTGATTTTGAGCTTTCTGTGTAGGTGAGGATGGCCTCCATTTCCCAGATGCTAGGATTAGAGATGTGTGTGTGCCACCATGCCGAGTTTGGAAAGAATATTTTGTAGCAGGTGGGGGGTGGTGGTGAAGAAGGACGCTTAAAAGAAATCCCACACTAGCTCAGAATTGAGAAATAGACGGTTATTTATTTAGGGGTAGACTCACAAATCAGAATCCTCTGCTGGAGCGGAGATCAGAAACCCGATCCCGCAGCTGGAAAAGAGGCCGGACACATGCTCTACATCGGCATATATAGTATAAGAGGCCACGCCCAAGTGGGCGGGTAACCACTGGCTGTAGGACTTCCTACGGAGGGGGGGTTCGAGACAGGGTTTCTCTGTGGTTCTGGTGCCGGATTATGAGAAACATGTCCATCCGGGAGGCTGCTTCTGGCTCCACGCGCTGGCACAGCCACGCTCAGTCCCGAGATCCTCTACCACAGTCTGAATAGGGCGATCCTGCCTCCAGGAATCCTCAGAATGAGACTCTCCAGTCTTTTTTCTTATTGATTTATTACTCTTTGACAATTTCATACATGTATATAATAGACTTTGGCCATTTTTCAGTCCCATTGCCACCTCTCATCTCTCTCCTACTCCCAAACAAGTCTCCCTCCCATTTTCTTTACTTTTGTGATTATCATATAATTCCATCATTTCTCCCTTCCAAACCTCCTTCTAAACACTTCCATGCACTCCTCCTTGCTCTCTTTCAAATTCATGGTCTCTTTTTTCATTAATTATTGTTATATGCATATATATTCCTAAATATAACCTGTTCAGTCTGTAGAATGCAATTTTGTATGTGTTTTGGTATTGAACAACCAATTGGTATGCTGTACTCCAGGGAAGGCTACTTCCTCTCTCAGCATTCCTTAGTTGCCTATAGTTCTTTGCATAGGGTTGAGGTCTCCTGAGCCTTCCCCTGTCCATTTTGGCACACCTATTGTGGTTCTTGTTCAACTCCTGCTTAGGTAGTCATGGTGTTGAAACATTATGACTGTAGTTTCTGACATTCTAGGGGGCTACATTGTCACAGCAAGCTCCTTGTTTCTCTGGTTCTTACAGTCTTCTGAAGTGTTCCCTGCACCTCAGATGCAGGAGTTGTTATGTAGATGTATCAGTTGGGATGCCTCCACAACTCTCCATTTGGGGAGGAGGGGTTTTGAGAAGTTGGTTCTAACACCAGTGAATAAATGCCTCAGCGGCAGAGTAGATGAACTTGCCAGGAAAGGAGAAGGCAAAGCTTCCTGCTTCCATGTCTTTTTCTGTGGACTGCCACCAGAATGTGAGGCCAGACTTATGGTGGGTCTTTCTACATCAAATGATCCAATCAATAAATCCCCACACAGGCATGTTTGAGATTTAGTTGATTCCAGTCGTAGTCAAATTAATAACCGGAATTAGCCATCATACTATGTAAATAAACACTTGGAGCCAGCCTCTTAGAAGGCAGATCGAATCTGGGACCTGCCAGAGAGTAAGGTGGGAGCTCATGTTTTAGCACTAGGGCAGGTGCCAAAGGACCCAAGGGAAGGGCATGAGATGGGGTAGGGAAGAGCAACCAGACTGTACTTGGGCTGACCTAAGAAAACGTGTTTAAAGCATTACCCAGACTTTTGAATCATTGCTTAGTCTGAAGACAGACAGAAAAGCATGGAAACAGTTTAGTTGAGCCTGTGGTAAAGGCAGGTGGTAGGAAGAGTAAGGGGGAAGCTAGGAGGTAGGAAAGGTCAAGGGTGATAAGAGCAGCTGTTATAACTCCTGCCACAGTAGTTGATGAGTGTCTTAGTCAGGGTTCTCTAGGGGAACAGAACTTATAAAATGAATCTGACACACACCACAGATACATAGATATATCTATGTATCTGTGGCATAGATCATATATATATATATATATGATCTATGAAATGATTTGCAGGTTGAAGTCTAGCTATAATGACTGGCTGTGAACAAGTCCAAGAATCTAGTCCCAGGGAGGGAGAAAGCAAACAGGTAAAGAACAAAAATGTCTTCCTTATATAGATTTCCAGCAAAAAGGTGTGGCCAGGATTAAAGGCATATGCCTTCCTGCCTCCAAAGGTCCAGCTAGAAGTGGATTTACCTACTTCAACCCAAGCAGAAAAATCTCTCAGGTTTGCGACCATTTCTGGATTCTAGTTAATTCCAGATATAGTCAAGTTGACAACCGAGGACAGCCATCACGATCCACCCCTTGTCAACTTGACACAAATCATATCTCCTCATGTCACGATCAATTTCCAAATGAAGACAATAACCAGGTCATAATAACTCCTACACATAACTATACCACATACAATCACAAACACATTATCTATTTAACCAGGTCATAATGAAGCCTTACAAGATATAACCTCATATGACCTCATATATTCGGGATATCAGAATTAGCCAGTAAGGGCTAGAGCAAAGGGCCAAGCAGTCTTTAAAAGAATACAGTGTCCGTGTAATTATTTCGGGTAAAGCTAGCCGGGCAGGTGGCTGGGGTGTTGGGGACACAGCCCCACCGCTCATATTACTACAAAAGGATTTATTTATCATGTATGCCTACAGGCCAGAAGAAGGTACCAGATTTTATTACAGATGATTGTGAGCCACACCCAACTCATGGTCGCCTGGTAACTTGGTGGCCCATTATTGAACATTCAGTTTCCACTAAGGCCCAATAGAAGGCCAAGATCTGTCTCTCAAAGGGAGAATAGTTGTCTGCAGATGATGGCGGGGCCTTGGTCCAAAATTCCAAAGGACTCTCTGTGATTTCACTTATAGGGGCCCTGCCAAAGGCTCCAAACAGCATCGTTATCTGCCACTGACACCTCAAGTCCCATTGGGTCTGCTGATCATATGGTCCAAATGGTAGAGCAGCCTGCACAGCAGCCTGGACCTGTTGAAGATCCTTCTCCCATCCCAGACCCCACACAAAGCTAACTTTTTGTGTCTCTTCACAGCAATAAAACCTTAACTAAAATACTCTCTTTTGGCTACCATTATTCACATGCCCAATCAAAACAAACCAACTCATCCTAACATGGGGTTTCTCCTTTTCCCTTTATAAACTGCAATTTATCTATGGGTCACATCTGTGTCCTCTCTATCCCTCTGGGAAAATATCCCTTGCCCCCCCACCCCCGCCTCTCCCTTGCTCCTTTTCCCTTCTTCCTCAACTGCTTCCTTTCCTGTCTTTGTCTCTTATTCCTTGTCCTTTGTCCCTCTGGGGCAAATAAATAAATAAATATCCTTTGTACTGAGAACTTCGTCTTTGGAAGTCTTGTTGAGTCTCCAATCCTTTCGATATGAACTCCCAGAGACTGCAGCAACACACACTAGACCTACACAGGCTGAAACCTGTCTTATTGGTTCTCTTGTTTTAGTTTGTCTGTTTTGGTTTTCATTTTTTACTTTGTTTACTTTTTTCCACAGTGTCACAATTCATTGAATAAGAAAGATTTCCAGGGTAAGGATTGGTAGAATTTCAAGTTCTGAGTTTGGAACGATCCCAGGAATTTTGAATTCAAGGAGATGGGCTGCTTTCTTTCTCTTTTGGTTTTCAGAGACAGGGTTTCTCTGTGTACTCCTGGCTGACCTGAACTCACTCTGTGTGACGGCCACCCTCGTCCCGCAAGGATGACGTGCGACACACCGGAGCTCTTCTCACTGCAGTTTATTCCAGGACTTTATCCACTTTCTCTCTCTCTCTCTTCCCCTCTCCCCCCCCCCGGGCAAACTGCTCCCAGCCCTTAAGTAGGCATGGGCTGCCAATCCCGGATTGCCAGGTGGGCACTGCCCATAGGCCCACGCATATGCAAGCAGCTGATGATCATTGCGTGATCAGGCATAGGTCAGACTTTAGCCATAGGAGTTGATTATACATCTCCATCAGGTGTGGTTCCATGCAGCTCGCTACAACTCTGTAGACCAGGCTGGCCTATCTAGTCTCAGGAACTCACAGAGATCCGCCTGCCTCTGCTTCCCAAGTGCTGGGATTAAAGGCGTGCGTGACCACTGCCCTGCAGGGAGATGGTTTTTGAACCCAGGGATTACTGGGTTTTCAAATCCGGAATCAAGCTCAGCCTTTTACCCTACTTTCTTCTCCTCTCCCAAGTCCTCCCAGATCCTTTCCCCATCCCAACAAACCCAATTTCTTTCCTCAAAATAACAAAAATTCAATACAACAACAAAGCCCCCATTAAGAAAACAAAATAAAATAACACCTAAACAGAACAAAATCAAAGCAAAGAAAACCACCAAACTATACACACACACACACACACACACACAAAACAAACCTGTAGAATTATAGGTTGGACTCCTCCTGAATGCGAGGCTGATGATATACCCAGCGTCATGCCATTGAAGAAACTGACTTTTCAGTGTAATATCTGGTTGTGAGTATCTGTATATGTTGCCATCTGCTGGAGGAAGTTTTCCTGATGATGGTTGAACAAGGTTCTGGTCTATGAGAAGAGTAGAATGTCGTTAGGAGTAGAATCATTAGGAGTCATTTTATTACTACATTTTTTTGGTTTTGTTTATTTTGTGGGGGTTTTGCTTTGTTTTGTTTTTGAGCAGTATTATTTGGTTTTAACCTAGGTCCCTGGGCTCTCTAGTCTCAGGTTTGTGAACACCCAAGCAGTGTTATGCCGTGCCAGCACAGCTTGGATGCCGAGACTGGCAGGGAGTACCAGGATTGAGACTCAGAGGCTTCTTTTCAGGTGGAAGAACAGCAGCTTGGGAAACGAGCTCCACTGGGAGCAGAAGCCAGGAGCCAACCCAGTCCTGGGACACTGGCAGACCAGGACTGAGCCAGCAACCTGACTCTGAGTCTGTGAGCTCCACCAGAGTGGGACTGAACCAGCTACCTAGGACACAGAGAGAACAAGCTCCACCAGGAGCAGAAGCCAGGAGCAATCCCAATCCTGGGACGTGGGCGGATCAGGATTCAGCCAGCGACCAGATCCAGAGTCAGCGATCTCCACAGGAACAGGTACAGGGGAGTAACCACTGAGCGAGTGAGCCAGAGCCAGAGACTGCTGAGGGTTCAGACGTGAATCCGGGACCTTCAAGGGAGTAGACCTAAGCCAACACCCCGGTGGGTCTGGGTGAGAGTCTAGGACCTCCCAGGAACTAGGCCTGAGCCAGGACCCAGAAAATTTATTTAACAAAATCAAAGAAGAAAACTTTCCCTACCTAAAGAAAGATATGCCTATGAAGATACAAGAATCTTCCAGAACAGCAAATAGACTGGTCCAAAAAAGTAGAGGCACCTTGTAGGCACCAGCTCAACATCTCAACATCTCCATGTTCAAGGAACTGTGTAGGTGTTGTGTCAGTTTGTGGGGAGTAGCCTATAGTCTTGGCAACAGCCTAGGTTGTTTGGGGATCCAATCCCTGTGGTACCCATTTGGCCAGTAACTCAATTAGATATAACCCAAACCAAAGCTTCATTGGTGACAAGAGATGGTCAGCTGGGACTCTGTCTCCCCCATTATTTGGCAACTTCATTTAGATCACCTTAATATATGTGTGTGTGTGTGTGTGTGTGTGTGTGTGTGTGTGTGTGTGTATAGAGAGAGAGAGGTTTCTACTGTATTTGGTTTCCATACTACCCTCAATTTTAGTTATCTCTCCCCGTATTCTCTCCCATAACCCTCTCTTGCTCCCACCTGACCCTCCCATTCAGCCCCACCTCCCAGTTAATCAATATTTTTTTTTTTTTTTGGTTTTTGGGACAGGATTTCTCTGTAACATTGAAGTCTGTCCTGGAACTCACTCTGCAGCCTAGGCTGGCTTCAAACTCACAGAGATCTTTCTGTCTCTGTCTCCCAAGTGCTGAGATTAACTACCTGGCCAGTTAATCAATAATTTATCTATTCTATTTCCCTTCCCTAACAAGGTCTGTCTGTTCCCTCTATACTTTATACCCTCTGTGGTTCTGCAGATTGTAGCTTTGTCCTCATTGACTTAACAGCTAATATCCACATATTCAAGCAAATCTATGTTGTTTGTTTTTCTGGGTCTGGGATACATCACTCAGATAGTCTTTTTCCTAGTTCTATCCTTTTGCCTGCAAATGATGTCTTTTTTTAAGTGCTCAATAATACTCTATTGTGTAAATGTACCACATTTTCTTTATCCTTTTGTTTTTTCGAGACAGGGTTTCTCTGTGGCTTTGGAGCCTGTCCTGGAACTAGCTCTGTAGACCAGGCTGGTCTCGAACTCACAGAGATCCACCTGCCTCTGCCTCCCGAGTGCTGGGATTAAAGGCGTGCGCCACCATCGCCCGGCTCACATTTTCTTTATTCTTTATTTTTGAGAGAGTTTATCTGTGTAGCCCTTACTGTCCTGGAACTTGCTCTGTAGACAAAGCTGGCCTCAATCTCAGAGATCTGCCTGTGAGCCACCATGTGGTTGCTAGAAATTGAACTCAGGACCTCTGGAAAAGTAGCCAGTGCTCTTAACCTCTGAGCCATCTCTCCAGCCCCCCATTCTGTATTTTTATTTTCTCTCCAGCCCCTTATCCTTTAGAATCACAATGAATAAAAACTCAGAGACAGAAATTGGGGTTCAACCTGAAGGCCAGAAAAGAAAACAGCCAGCCACTGGTTCTTACGTTTACCTCAGTCTGAAATAGCGATTCTGCCTCCAGGAATCTCAGAATGAGACTGTGTGCTTTTGTTGCTACTGGGATTAAAGTTGTGTGTCATTGTGGCTACTGGGATTAAAGGGGTGTGTCATTGCTGCTTGGCCTGTAAGGCTGGCCAGTGTGGCAAGATTTATTAAAATACAAATGAAATGCCACTACATCCTTTATTTGAAAATTTTTTTAATTTTATTTTTTATGTCTGTTGGTGTTTTGTCTGCATGGATGTTTTGTGATAATGTAGGATCCTCTGGAACTGGAGTTACAGACAGTTGTGAGCTGCCATCTGAGTACTGGCAATTGAACCAAGTCCTTTGGAAGAGCAACCAGTGAGTACTCTTCACCACTGAGTCATCTCTCCAGCCCCTTCTTTATCCATTCTTCTGTTATGGAACACATAGGTTGTTTCCAATTTCTGGCTGAGTTTCTGCAGAGTTCTGGAGAAGGCATCAGATACCCTGTAACTGGAGTTACAGGCAACTGTATGTTAGGAATCAAACTTAAGTCTTTTACAAGGGGAGTCCTCAATCGCAACTGCTGAGTCATCTCTCCAACCACAATATTCTTTAATTCCAATATTATTACTAATATTAACTCTCAGATATATATTACACATCCTACAGTGAATATATATGCATATACATATGTATACAAAGTTTATAGAATAGTTGTAATGAAAAGCACAGAAGCTGTATTGATAAGGTATCAACTGAACAAAGCTGAGAACTGGCTGCTAGCTAGAGGCCTTAGGTTTGAAGTACAGGATCAAAGATGAGCTGTAGAGCTGAGTCTAGCTACAGACATGAAAGGGTAGAACAAGCTCCAGAAGAATGAACAGGCAGATGGATGAACAGATGGCAGGTCTGGATAGGTAAGCAGGAGGATGAGCAAGCAGTAATTCAAGTAAGCCACATCAACCGTAGCGAGCAACAGTGAAAACTCTTCAGATCTCCAACTCCTTCAGCTTTGTTGACTGCAGCACACTTGTCATGACTCTGGCGTCTCCAACATCCTGGGGTCTCCAATGAGACTTCTCTTTCACAGCATCACACAATGGCCTTTCTGAGCCTCCACTCAGGGACATCCCTGATACATGCCTGGCCTCAGTCAAGGATGAGCATTTTATAACCCCCTTCTTCTATCCTTGACTGTAAAAGCCAGAAGCACATGGCCAAAGCTGCCAATTTCTGCTGTTTTCTGGGGCTGGAACATGGCCCCCTCTTTCAATTGCATCAACTTTCTGTTGTTGATTGTTCCTTCACTGCCAAACTGAGTTGGGTCTTTCCTGAAGTCAGCAGAACCAATTATTCTATTTAGCACCAGATTCTTCTTTCAACTTCTTATCTCCTTGAACCTGAGCTTAGCTCCACTATACTTCTCTCCAAAACTGTACATTTCGTATTTTTCCTTTCTCAGCTTCTTTTTATTATAGATCTGCATAAGAGTGAGCTAATATCCACAGGACACAGTCAATCCTAGGCTGCCTTGGAATCTCCTCTGCCAATGGCATGAGTACAAAATCTTCAGTTGAGTGTCAGACCCAGTCTTGAGACAAGGCCAGAAAGCAACCATATTCCTTGCCAAACTGTCATAAGAACAGCCACTAGGCTACTTGCTAATGTTCTTTCTCTCTGAAACCTCTTCAGCCGGATCATCATAAAGCTGGGTCATCATTGCTCCCATTAAGCTCTGTTTTAGCTAAAGCATTCAACTGATTTCCCAATCCAGAGTCCCAAAGTCCACATTCCACTGACAAGCAGCATGGTCTGCTGTATCACAGCGGTACCAACTTCTATCTTTGTTACTGCTCTTTTGCTGTGAAGAGACACCATGACCATGGAAACTCTTAGAAAGGAAAGGATTTTGTTTGTTTTTCTGGTTTTGATTTTTTTTTTTTGAGACACGTTTCTCTGTATAACAGTCCTGGTTGTCCTGGGACAAGCTCTGTAGACCAGGCTGGCCTTGAACTCACAGAGATCCATTAGCTTCTGCCTCCTGAGTGCTGGGATTAAAGGCCTGTGCCACCACTGCTTGTCTAAGGAAAGGATTTAATTAGAGCTTGCTTACTGTTTCACAGGTTTAGTCCATTGTCATCATGACAGGAAGCATGGCAGTGTGCGGACAGACATGGTGCTGGAGAAGTAACTGAGAATTCTCCATCCAAATCTCTAGGCTGCCTAGATCACACTTAGCCCAACAAGGCCACACTTCCTAATCCTTCTAATCAGTGGCACTCCCTGGTGACCAAACATGGAGGCCATTCTTATTCAAACCCCCACAATGTCCATCTCTTCATGGGATCTGGGTGAAGTAGTTACACTTTTTCCTTGGTCCAAGTTCTTGGGGCCTGGCTTTCTGATATAATTTTAACATGCTCATGTGCCCCTACAGTCCCAGTTCACTCAAAAAGTTCATGGAGTTGCATTTTGTCCACGCCTAGGAATAAGCTGTTTATGGTTGTGCTATGTGGGTAGTACCAGACACATGGCACCATTCATCTTTCCACTCGGGTGCAGAGTTATCCTGCCTCTCAAAATGGGCTCCAAAAGCAGCTTAGACTCTCTCTGGTTAGTAAGGTAGCTTACCAGGTAAAAGTGTTTGACATACAAGCTTGATAACATGGATTCTACCCCAGGATCCCGTGGTAGAAGGGAAGAACCAGATCTTCACACTGTGACATGTATGCTCCTACACTCACTCACACACACACACACACACACACACACACACACACACACACCATACATACAATAGCAATATATTAAAAATTGTAGTGAGGTTTTTCAGAGCAATTTACAGTCTGAAAAGTCTTTCACACAATATGGAGTAACTTGGAGCAGGGAACAGCCTGATCTCAACAGAATCATTGGGTCCTGAAAGGAACTTAGATTGCATTGAAGGCATAGGCAGAATAAGACAGTATTAATTATAATATTATGTTGCAAGTGGGCTTCTTATATAAATGATAAGGCCAAGGAACTTAGGTACCTTACCCACAAGCTTTAAGAACATGAGCAGAGCCAGGTGATGATGGTGCACGCCTTTAATCCCAACACTCAGGAGGCAGAGGTAGGTGGATCTTTGTGAGTTCGAGGCCAGCTTGATCTACAAGAGCTAGTTCCAGGACAGGCTCCAGAGGTACAGAGAAAATTGACCATATTGGGTACTGTAGTGCACAACTTTAATCCCAACACTAGAAAGGCAAAGACTGAGTTCCAGGTCAGCCAAGGCTACATAGTGAGATTTTGTTTCAAAAACAACAACAATTAAAAAAAAGAACATACCAGGATTTATGCCAACAACGTAGAATAGATTCAGGAATAGTTACCTTCATAAATGTCTTCGTTAGGGTTTCTATTTCTGTGAAGAGACACCATGACCACAGCAAAACATTTAATTGAGGTGGAGGCTTAAAATTTCAGAGATTCAGTCCATTATCATCATGGCAGGCAGACATGGTGCTGGAGCTGAGAATCCTACATCTTGATCCAAAGGCAACAGAAGTAAACTGTCTCAATGGGCATGATTTGAACATATATGCACCCTCAAAACCCACTTCCACAGTGATACACTTCCTCCAACAAGGCCACACTGACTCCAACAAGGCCACACTTCCAAATGGTGCCATTCCCTTTGAGGGCCATTTTCTTCCAAACCACCACAGTAAGTAGATTAGTCACATCCAATTAGGGCATACACACATCCCTTTAAGGCAGGGGTTCTCAACCTTCCTAATGCTGTGACTCTTTAATACAGTTCCTCATGTTGTAGTGACCCCGGCCACAAAATTATTTTCATTGCTAATTCATAACTGTAATTTTGCTACTGTTATGAATCATAATGTAAATATCTGTGTTTTCCAAAGGTGTTAGGTGACCCCTGTGAAAGGGCCATTCAGACATTACTGTCATTACAGTCTGAGAAAAGTGCTTTAAGGTGTCCTGGTTAATCCGGAGAAATAAAACCTTTCATAACATTGCCACCTACTGGGCAAACAAGTTCAGTGCACCCATATCCAGTAATCTAATTAAGCTGTAACTCCATCTGCTTTGGATGTGCCAAGAATTTGTGGGGGAATGTGACCCTCATTATCGCAACAATCTATCTCTATATAAGATACTAAACAAAGAAGACACTAAACAAGCTGGGTGGTGGTGGCACACACCTTTGATCCCAGCACTCGGGAGGCAGAGGCAAGTTCTGTGTTCAAGGCCAGCCTGGTCTCCAGACCAAGTTCCAGGACAGTCAGAGTTGTTAGACAGAAATATCTTATTTTGAAAATAAAAAAAACCATTTACAACAGGATCTTATGGAGGCATTTTCTCAATTGAGGTTCCCTCCTTTCAGATAACTCTAGTCTGTGTCAAGTTGACATAAGACCAGCCAGTACAGAGCTCTTTTCCCTTTGAAGTAGCAAGGCCTCTTGGAGCTGAGTCTGTTGCAGTAATTTAAAAATTTTACACTTCATTTATTTATGAGGACATAAAGCAACTTGTGGGACTCAGTTCTCTCCTTTCAGCTCAAACTCAGCCGGTCAGGCTTAGAGGCAGTTCCCTTTACCTGCCGAGTAATCTTGCCCTCCCTGTTGCAGTATTTGATGAGGGTTTTGTGCAAGGGACTCAGTGTTATTGATATTCTTCACTTCTCTACTGGAGTCAAGCATCTAACATGTCTGAATATTGCCATTTTAATATGTGCTGGGTAGTTTTTTGTCACTTTGACACAAGTTGCAATTATCTGGAAAAAGGAAGCTCAGTTGAGAAAATGACTACATCAGGTTGCCTATAGCCAAGTCTGTGGAGGCATTTTCTTGATTAGCAATTGATGTAGGAGGGCACAGTCCACTGTGGGTGGTGATACCCATAGATAGGTTGTCGTGGGTCTCTAAGAAAGCAGGCTGAGCAAACCCTGTAGAGCAAGCCAGTAAGCAGTGTTTCTCCATGGCTTCTGCTTCAGTTCCTGTCTCCAGGTTCCTGCTCTGACTTCTCTCAGTGATGAAGTGTGATTTCAGGATGGTAAGCTGAAACGAACCCTTTCCTTGACAAGTTGCTGTTGGTTATGGTAGGCTTTCTTTCAATGTTTTCATTCAGTGTACTTTTTTGGGGGGGAGGGGTTGAGACAGGGTTTCTCTGTGGCTTTGGAGCCTGTCCTGGAACTAGCTCTTGTAGACCAGGCTGGTCTCGAACTCCCAGAGATCCGCCTGCCTCTGCCTCCCGAGTGCTGGGATTCAAGGCGTGCGCCACCACCGCCCGGCTCATACAGTGTACTTTGATCATATCTGTTCCCCAAACTCTTCCCAGATCCTCCCTACCCATGCAAATATCTCTCTCCCTCTCTCCCATCTTCCCCCTCTCTCCCTCCCTCCATCTCAAAAAGGAAAAACTGAAAAATCAAAATAAGCAATGACAACACCAAAACAAGCTCTGTTTCCCCGCTGCTCTTCTGAAGATGCAAGCTTTGCCTTTCTGTGTGTCTGTCTCTCTGTCTCTCTCCTATTCTCTCTTCCCTTCCCGTTCCCATTATCTCAATAAACTCCACACTCAAAAAAAATGATACCAAAACAAAAAGCATATAAAAACATGGAGTCCATTTTGTGTTGGCCATGTCAAGGACCCCGATGCCTCAAGTCCATGGGAAAATGGCCTAGCTTGGGGAAATGGCAAAGGCTTCTTTCTTCCTGGTCCACTATAGCTTTCTCCACAGTTCCATATTTACATTCGGAAGACTCCTATCCCTACAGAGACTGCTCCTACTGATATTAGCTAATTCTGTCTTCTTCATTCAGCTATATTCCATAAATCCTGGCTCCTTATTTATCTGGATGCAATAATACCTTCTCTCATATGATAAGCAAGCCATGCTTCTTAGAATACCATGGATGGTTCCTCCATCAGAGAGCCCAGTCTACCAGATTCCAGCTTTTCTGTGTGTTGTGTTTTCTTCACAAAACAAACAAAAAATGAGGCTAGGAGGGTGGTGCATGTATTTAACTCGAGCATTCAGAAGGCAGAGGCAGAGGCAGGTGGATTTCTGTGAGTTCAAACAGGCCAGCCTGGTTTACAGAGTGAGTTCTAGGCCACCCACATAGTGAGACCTTGTCTCAAGAAACAAAAACAAAAAGAAAAAAGGGGATAGGACTGGAGAGATGCCTCAGCAGTTCAGAGGACCTGGCTTCAATTTCCAGCAGCCACATGGTGGCTCACAACTAACTGTTTAACTCCGGTTCCAGGAAATACCCTCTTCTGGCCTGCATGGGCACTGCACACATTTTGCATAGACATACATATAGACAAAACCCTCATACACATAAAATAAATATATAATTTTTAAAAGTATGCTGGATACTGGAGAAATGGCTCAGTGGCTAAGAGATCAAATCGCTCTTTTTTTTTTTTTTTGATTTTTCGAGACAGGGTTTCTCTGTAGCTTTTTGGTTCCTGTCCTGGAACTAGCTCTTGTAGACCAGGCTGGCCTCAAACTCACAGAGATCCGCCTGCCTCTGCCTCCCAGAGTGTTGGGATTAACGGCATGCGCCACCACCGCCCGGCTCAAATCGCTCTTGAAGAGAGTCCCCAAGTACAATTTCCAGCACCCAATTGGATGACTCACCTGTAACACTAGCTCCAAGGAGATCTGATACCTCTGGCGTCCATGAGTACCTACTGGCACACACAACACATAATTAAGAACAACAAAATAACTTAAAGTATGCCAAGTAGAGATTATTTATCTAGCTTGGGGCCCTTTCATCAGCCAAATATGATCGATGGCGAGGCAGAAGCCAGCTGTAGCATTGGCGTAAAGACTGTCAAGTATGTGGAGCCTTATAGACAGAAGATGAGAGTGTAGCCCTACAAACCCCTGGCTTCAAGCTGTTCAAAGCAGTAAGAGTCAGCTCCACTTAGTTCCTCAGAAGTGGGAGACATATGGAGTCCCATGGCATATTCTAGGATGAGGCAAAAAGGCTCATGGAGAATGACTGTGCATTGTGGAAGGATAACTCAAATAGTGTCTCTCATCAAGCCATTAATTTACCTCTGATCTTTCGAGAAAATGATACAAGCAATGGGATATTTTCATTCTGTATTGGACCTTGGTAAAATTTTTCTTAACTACCCCTTAGCAGCTGATTCCTGAGCTCATTGGCACTTGCTTAGAATGGTAAGTATTGGGCCTTTAATAATCCTGACTACCCTTTGTAAAAGGGTGTAGGGAAAGTGACGCATAACTCAGTAGATAAAGACTCCTATCACGCCGGGCGGTGGTGGCGCACACCTTTAATCCCAGCACTCGGGAGGCAGAGGCAAGTGGATCTCTGGGAGTTCGAGGCCAGCCTGGTCTACAAGAGCGAGTTCCAGGACAGGAACCAAAAAGCTAGAGAAACCCTGTCTCGAAAAAACCAAAAAAAAAAAAAAAAAGACTCCTATCACCAAGCCTGATGACCTGAGTTCTAGCCCTGTAAACTACATGGCAGAAAGAGGAAATCAATTTTTGCAAGTTGTCTTCTGAAGCATGCACACACACACAAAAATGTAATTTCATTACATAGATTATATAATACTACCCTTTGAGTGTTTTACAGATTTAGAAACACATATGAAAAGCATGGGAGCAACACCCAAAGAAGTAAGTATGGGAAATCATATGGGGTTATAAGGGCCAGGACACCTATAAAGATTTTAGAAGCTTTACGATGCAGATGATACCTACCATGATGAATGATAAAAATCCTACAAAAGCCTATGCCTGCAAATTTTAGTCAAAATAATGCTTAGAGTTTGAGTGAGCCAGACATGGTACACACTTATAATCCTAGTGTTTAGGAGGTCGAAGGATTGGGAGATCAAGGTCATTCTTGGCTATTATATGAGTTCGACCTCAGCCTGGGCTATATGAGATCCTATCTCAAAAAAGCAAACAAGAGTTTGAATGAAGGTACAATGTATGGGTGAAAAAAGATGTTTCCATAATCTGTAAGTTGCTAAACAAAAATCTCAGTGCCAGGGATGGTTATTTCCTTAGATGCTATTAGCCAGGGAGAAGGAGGAAGAGGAAAGGGGGCGAGAGGGAGAGGAAAAGGGAGAAGCAAGCAGAAACATGCAAATATTTTTGAGTATTTGGTGCTGGGATGGAACCTACAGCATACTCAGCAAGTATTTTAACCTTGAGCTACAACCCTAGTCTACATGTATGTCAAGTTGGAGACCATCCATAATTAGATTAGAAGGGAAAAGAGAAGCATTCAGCCAACACACAAGATGAAAGCAGAGAAGCCACAAACCCCAGAGAGAAGCAGAGAAAGCAGGGGGGAGCCAAATACCCACCCCCAGCAATGGAAAACCTCTGCTGTGGCCCACCAGTTATTTCAGCACATATTCAAATGTAGAAAGATTATAGTGTGCTAGTTTTTTTGTATAAATAGTTATTGTCAATTTTTTCCTAAGTGCTGGATCTCCATCTAGAACCTTCAACTACCCTCTAAGATAGTTCTAAACCTGTGGATCACAACCCCTTTGACAAACTTCTATCTCCAAAAATATTTACATTACGATTTGTAACAGTAGCAAAATTACAGTTATGAAGTAGCAACAAAAGCAATCTTATGGTAGGGGGGTCACCACAATGAGGAACTGTATTAAAAGGTTGGCAGAATACGGAAGATTGAGAACCACTGCTATAAGCAGCCCAGGTTACTACGCTGAAGACTGAAGTGCCAGACATGTTTGTTTTTTCAGAAACATTGGCTGTACAGACCAGATGTGCTTCAGATGACTCTAGCCCTAGCTACTACCTAACAGCAGCCACCTGGGATCCTAGAGGAGCCAAATCCCCTAACTGTGCATCCCATGGAGCCATGGAATAGAGTCCTAAGCCACCAAACTTTAGTGTTGCATAGCTCCAGACAAACAAGAAAGGCAGCAGCGGCCCTAGTAAGGCTTGTCACACTTTCATAAATTTCTTCCATAACAAAAGCAACAATAACCAATCATTCTTTCAATCCCTTTAATAAGGTACTCTGAGAAACCAGAAGAATAACAGGCAGGGAAGACAAAGTAGCGCTTTTTAAGCCCACTCAGTAATTCATCAGTCTTCTTCTGGTAACTGGATCTTGCTGGGATCAAAACAGTTGGATTCCATGATGGGGAGACCGTTGGTTTCTCGGTATTTTACAAGTCTCTCAGCTTCCCGGCGGGCCCACTCTTGCATCCTAGAAGCAGCAACAGGCATGGTCTATGTGAGAGAGCCTCACAGACACCAGTTCCCCTCCTTGGCACTCCATACCCCACCAATCAATGCAGGGCAAGGATTCTGGCCAGAGACTCCTTCAACCTTTACCCTTGCTCCTGCTTCTACTCACTCTCCTCTCTTGGAAAACCCCATACCTGTAGTCAGGCAGATATGCCACAAAAGTGGTACCAAAGACCAGGACGATGGAAAAACCAAAGAAGAAGACAGCTCGCATGTTCCAGACGTCCACCACAGGGTCCTGGTCATAGCCGTGAAAGTCTGGGTTCTGAGGAGAGGGAAAGATCAATAAGGGTTTCCTCCTGCATAATAAAAATATATGCTGGCCCTGCATGGTCTGGTCTCTAATCTGCCCTCAAACCAACTTCTTATTCCTCACTAAAATCTTTCCTATTCTTAGCTTGTGAAGTTCCATCCCAACAAAGGGCTTTGGTATTTGCTCTTCCCCCCTCTACCTAGAAAGTGCTTCCTCTAAATCTAATCAGAGCTGGATCCATGCCCCTCCCCTCATCCAAGGTTTTAACTTTATTTCCAACGGAGTAATTGGCTTCACCTACTTGTTTGGGAAACATTACCTAATCACCCTGTCTGTTAAGTTGTACCCTTGGGAAGTGCTATTTATAAAGGTTTAAAAATGGCTGAATGTTGGTAATTTCCTATGGGTCCACTTACCCTATAGCACTCTATATTTTAAGCCCCTCAGCCAGAGGTTAGTGTTGATGAAATACTTATACACCAGGCCTTTTCAAATACACAAACCTCACATATCCTAGTAAGGTGCAAATGGCAATAATAAGCATCTTCTAATTCTGAAGTGGCCGGAGCTGTTGACTCATTTAATCATTTCTCCCTCTACAAAGAAACTAAGGCAGCAAAAGACTATAAACTACCTGCCCAAGGTCATACAAGTGAATAAATTTCAACCCGGGGTGTATGACTCCAGGGTCTCTGTTATTCATAAAGCACGGCAATTCAAATAGTCCTAAATTCAAATATCAGCTCCACTTCCTACTTAAGTTATGTGATCTTGAGCAAGCAACTGTTTCGGTATCCTCATCTGCATAATGGTAACAGTAGTAGCGTCTACCTCAAAATCATGCTGTTTTTGAACATAGATATAAAGTGTTTACACAGGAACCGAGCGCATGCCATCCCAGAATTTAGGATTATCCTGATTTTTAATGCGCTTTGGGCACTGCCCACTTTAAGTGTGATTTCTGTCTACAAGCAAAGCAAATCCTCCTTTGAGTCCTAGACCGAAGATAACAAAACAAAAAAGGGGAAAACAAGTCAAAACTATGAATCTTTAAAGATCTTGTCTCCGGCGCAAGCCTCGAGCCGGAGAACGATCTCTTCGACAGCGGTCTGCTTGGTCCCGGATTGGCCCCTGCGGCAACCCGTTTCCCACTCCCTCTCACCTTCGCGTAGAGGTTTTCGTCCTCGGGTTCTGGGTCCTCCTGCCAGAGTGTGGTCGGTTCTCGTGACCGCTTTCTCTCCACAGCAGACGGGGAGATTACAGCCCTGGAGGACTCCCAGCGAACGCGGGCAGCCGGGAGCTCTCGTATAGCCGCTGCTGCCGAAAGCCGGCGAGCGTATAAACTTAACAGCCTGGCCGCCATGACAGCTTGTGAGGCTGAGTCGGGGATGGGGGGGGGGGACACGGAAATGCGAAGTGCGCAGCTGCGCGGTTGATCCCAGCGCGATTTTTGTCGCTCCGCCCTCACTTCGCTAAATAGATCCTTGTTCTAAGTTTGTTTTCGAGCGTGGCGAGGTGAGGACTCTGTTTTGCTTCCCACGTCGTGTTGTCATCAAATCAACTTTATCCTTTCTGTCAGGCTCGGAGAAATTTGGTCTTGAGAGGTCTGTTTATTTTCTTCATAAGAAGAAAGTAGTGACATTTAGACGGCCTTGTGGGGAAAGAGGTGGGGCTTTTGCTTGTCTTTCAACTTCACGGCAAAGCAAGCTCTAAAAAGCGGGCCTCATAGTGGTAGCCAATCGCTACTCTTTTTCTGGACTCCCGGGGCGTTCTCACGGAATGGGGAGGTAGCATATACTTGCCAATCAGAGAAGGCCAGGACCAGCCCATGGCGGACAGCAACCAATCGTCAGAGCCTGCCAGAGCGCGCTCCCTCAGTAGGTGGATGGTGGTCGGAGCGCCGGCTCCCGTCTCCTCGTCGCCATTTTGTGTCAGTGACTGCAGCCGGCTGGAAGAAGGCGGCACTGAGTTTCCTTGGAAGGGCTGCGCGTCGGGCGCGTCTCCCCTCCCCCTTTCCCCTCTTTTGCCACTAGCCTTGGACTTAGTTGTTGCACGCAATCGGCTCCCGTTGAACTAGCAGTTCTGGAGAGGTGACGGCTGGCGGAGGTGATGCCTGGGAGCCCTCCCTTGACAGCCCGGGCCGAGAAGGTGAGCGCTGTTTCGGGTGGTGGGGGCCGAGGTAAGGGAGCGGGGCGTGCGCCAGGGGGTGGTGGTACGGTGTACATAGAAGAGGCGCGGGGACGGACTGCACATTTCGGGGTTCACAGAGCTGAGGGATGCACCTGAGAGAGGGTGTCCCCCCACTTTTTCTTATGAAAGCAAAAGCGCGTGCGCGATTGGAACACGGGATGGGTGCACGAGGGTGGGGGAAGGGAGGGACAGATGGGAGTGGGGTACCGTGACTTACTGTGTTTGCTCCATCGAACTTTTATCTTTTGGAAATGCGTGTCTGCGACTTTGCGGGGGTATTCTAAGAGCAGGGGTGTGCTGGCTGTGTCCTGTGTTACTTATTATCCACGCGGAAATACTCTGGTTGCGGCCTCTATTCATTTCTGTGGCGGGGAAGTGGGGTGCGAGCGCGGAGAGAGAAAGTGACTATGGTTTTTATCCTTGGAGTGTGTATCTGACCTCCAGTCCTTATCGGTCAGGAAACTGTCGTGTTACAGGCCGACCCCAACCTATTTATTGAATGCTGGGAAGGGTGAGGTGGATAGAGAAATATAGATGCGACTTTTATTCTTTTCAGAGTTGTATTTGACACTGACATTCAAATATGAAAAGGGGAATTGTTTATTTATGTCTCTTGTGGGTTACCTTCTGTGATCTTGGCCCTTGGTTATTTGGGGGCTCGCCTGTAACTTTGATTCTTATCTGTGCTGTGTATATGACAATGTTTGACTCACCCTTTTGCCATTGAGGGCTTTGCATCAGGTTCTCAGCCATGAGGGTTCCTGGTTAACTGTTTTCCCCCATCTGGGAGCAGGTAGCTGCTTTCTTGTGCTTTGAGGTGGAAGAGAAAATAGGAACTTGAAGGAAAGGTGTGACGGCAGCCTAGTGGTAGGCCTTGCTTTCCTTGGTTCCTGTACAGTGGGTGGCAGCTGAAGATTCACAGATAATTCCCATCCCTGGTTGGGTCACATCACTCTCAGGACTTGTACTTGTTGGGGCAGCCCCAAAAGTTGGATGAAGTGACTGCTCCTTTCAACTCTGTAGAACAAGATGTTTTGGAACCGCTTCAGAAAGAGGCCTCTTTTGCCTCTTGAAAACTTAGCCTATGATCCCTGGGGAGAGGGATCCACCTGGGGACCTGGCTGCACGTCACATCATGGCTGAGCCACTTGCCGTATGAGGACCAGAGCTCTGTTGGCCAGGAGCCCAGGGAGGTGGCAGCTGTCTTGTTGCCAAGTTAGCCCCTACACACATTCCCTCCCTCCCTCCCTCCCTCCCACCCTCCCTCCAAAAGCCTTTCAAAGTTTCTAACTGCCTTGTTAGGGTATAGCTAACATCTTGTTGGGAGGATGAAATGATACCTTGACCCATGGGGAGGTGCTTAGGATTCCATTGGTGAAGTCTTTTATTACTTTTTTGTCTTTTGGTGTTTTGCTGTTTGTTTTTGTGATGCTGGGGATGTGACCCAAGGGCCTTGAACATGGCTGTGCTGGTCATGTGTTCTGTCTCACAACTATATCCCCATCCAATTATTGTGGTCTTATTTCTGTGACTTATGCCTAATCCTAGGCAGATCGTTCAGTAGTTGATCTAAGAATAAGAATGCAAAGCCTTGATCACATAGCCGGTGGTACCACCAAATCTCTGTAAGATGCTCTTTGTTTGATAAGGGCTTTACTGTTTTCTGGGGGCAGTAGAATCTTGCCTTATGCTTGTGGGGAAAGGAAGGAGAGAGCCAAATGGGGGCTGTCTTCCTGCACTGATTGACAGGAGCACAAGGAAGTAGAAAACAATGTCCCTGGGCTACAGGACTGTAGAGAGTCTTGACAATGACATTCTCTCAAGGAGGTCTTCTCTGCACCAACTACCTTGACCCTTTTCTTCCTTCCATTCTTTGCAGAGTCTCTGCAGGAGGTATCACCCAGGCTGGCAGATCATGGTGGCAGCAGTGAGGGTGGCTGGGAAGTGAAAAGGAGCCAGCAACTGAGGAGGGGCCCCAACAGCTCCTGAAGATCCTATCAGGACATGGAGTATGAAAGACGGTGAGTTCTCCATTCCCTCTGCGCCCAGGCACTATAAGCATGCCCTCGTGTGAACACCAATCCAGGAATGATGCTGAGGGACACTTAACTTCTAGGCAGAAGAAACAACACAACCAAGGAGTGGTTTCTATGCTCCGAGAATGCAGAGATGAACAAGACATAATGATTGTAGGTCTCCTTGTGAGAGACTGTCTTGCTGTGTATGGTCTTACAAGGCAGAGCACGTAGTTTCCAGGTGCTGAGTACCATGGCTGGATGTGAGGATAGGTTTCTTGTTAGTATGGGTGAGGAGGCCAGAGTGATGCTCTCCCTGTTATTTGTTGAGGCTGAGTTTTACATTAAAGCCAGAGCTCCCAGATTTAGCTATACTGGTTGGCCAACAAGCCTGGGGGAGTCCTCTTTCTCTACCTCCTCAGCATTAGGATTGCAGGCATGTGTCACACCTGGTATATTTATATGGCTGATGGGGAATTGAGCTCAGGTCCTTATACTTAAACCACAAGCAGTTTACTAACAGAGCCACCTTCCAGGCCTGTGAAGGGTGGGTTTTGTTTTGTCTTGAGACACAGTTTCCCTTCATAGTCCATACTGACTAACTTCAGCTTCTTAAGAGAACTGGAGTGACAGCTTATCCAGTTCATACAGGGTGCTTTGTTTTGGATTTAAGATGGGTCTTGCTCTGTTAGATAAGCTTGTCTCAAAATCCTAGGTGCAAGTGATACTCAAATTCATCTTCCCGAGTAACAAACATTTAGGATACTTGGTAAAATTGAACCTAGGTTGCACAGCTCAGCACGTTCTGTACCATTGAGCTATTTTATATTCTCAGCCCTTTACATTTTATTCTGAGATAGACTGTAAATTGCCCAGTTTGGGCTTGTTTGTACTCAATCTGTAGCCCAGACCTTGCAACTGTCCTACCTCAGTCT
Source organism: Microtus pennsylvanicus (assembly GCF_037038515.1). Classification (NCBI taxonomy): domain Eukaryota; kingdom Metazoa; phylum Chordata; class Mammalia; order Rodentia; family Cricetidae; genus Microtus; species Microtus pennsylvanicus. The sequence goes on from NC_134601.1 coordinate 144,066,587, forward strand.
CTGAGTTTACAGGCCTATACTACCAGACCCAGCTTATATTTATTTATTTTATGTGCATGAATGTTTTGCTTGCATGTGTCTTTGCACCACGTGTGTTCCTGGTGCCGCCAGAAGAGGGCATTGGGCCCTCTGGAACTGGAATTACATACAGACAGTTGTGAGTGAGCCACCATGTAAGTGCTAGAAATCGAGCCTGGGTTCTCTGGAAGAACTCTTAACTGCTGAGCCACCTCTCCAATCCATAGTTATTTATTTTTGAAATAGGGTTTCACCATGTAGTTTCTATTTACCTGGAACTCATTGCCTCCTAGATATTGGAACTAGCATGTGCTACCATGCCTGGCACTGGCCTCCTTTTAAAACTGTCTTTTGAAAGGCATCTGGTGGCTAGAAATATACTCAGTGGTAGAACTCTTACTTAGCATGTGTGAAGTGTTAAGTTCAATACCGTATTTGCTTAGGAGAAGATTAATTTGATTATCAACCGTAATCACTACAGCTACTATGTGACTGAGCTTCAGGTAGCTATACTTCCTTGGACTTTGTTGCCAAGTAAAACTACTGGTTTTCTTTTGATTTTTAGAGGATCCAAAATGTAGAGGTTTGAGTTAATCACATTTTCCATTTCTAAATAGCCTCCTTTTACTGTGTTTGGTTTGTTTTTTTATTTCTTCAATTTATTCCCAATTCCCACCTCTGTAGGCATCAGCTCTGTTGTACTTACTATGTATCCTTCTAAAATAGTGTTATCTCAAGTGTCTGTTTTTAATTCTTATAAAGAGCATAGTGCTACAGTATTCCTTCTAAAATAGTGTTATCTCAAGTGTCTGTTTTTAATTCTTATAAAGAGCATAGTGCTACAGTATTCCTTTTGTCTCCTGAACTCCATATTACTCAGCACTGTATATTTTAGCTGTCCCTATTGTCATTAATATACAAAATGTTTTGTCTCTAATTGGTGCCAAAGGCACCATGAGGTGTCCATGTTACGTTTTACTTAATGTGTGTGTGCCTGCCAAGAATAGATACTGTTGTTTTGTGGTTGTTGTTGAGACAGGATCTCATACTATAATCCATGGTGTCCTGGAAGCCACCCTATAGCTCAGACTGACTGACCTGAGACTTGTGGTAATCTTCTTCCCTCGGTCTCCTGATGATCTGTTCTTAATAAATAAATCCTTACTTTCGTGCTTCCTCTTTTTTAGAACAAGGTCTCACTACGAAGCTCTTACTGTCCTGGAATTTGTTATATAGACCCAGCTGGCCTCGAACTCATAAGATTAGAGGCATGTACTTCCATGACCAGACTTTTAATTGAGATTGCATCAAATTTCTGTATTGGGAGTTGAACTTGGGTCCTCTGGAAGAACAGTAAATGCTCTTAACTGCTGAGCCATCTTTCTAGCTCCAAGGAAGCATACTCTTTTTTTTTTTGTCTTTGGTTTTTTTTTTAATCTATTAAAAATTTCCACTTCATCCCCTCTTCCCATTTTCCTCCACTTCCTCCTACTTTTTTTTTGGTTTTTTTTGTTTGTTTGTTTTTCGAGACAGGGTTTCTCTGGCTTTGGAGCCTGTCCTGGAACTAGCTCTGTAGACTAGGCTGGTCTTGAACTCAGAGATCCGCCTGCCTCTGCCTCCCAAGTGCTGGGACTAAAGGCGTGCACCACCACCACTTAGCTCATTTGGGTGTTTTCTCATTTTCTCTTATATTTTCATATATATTTAAAAAATAGTATATTTATTTATTTGAGGGAGGGGCGTGTGTGTGTGTGTGTGTGTGTGTGTGTGTGTGTGTGTGTGTGTGTCACAGGACAACTTGTGAGACTCAGTTCTTTCCTGTTTAGGAGACCACAGCTGCAGTGAATTCAAAATTGCAAGTGCCATGTCCTACCCAGCCCCACCCTACCTTCCTCTATGTTTTTGGTTTTGTGTTTTTCTTTGTTTTCAGGCAGGGTCAATCTCTGTCTCTGTGTTTCTGTCTGTCTCTCTCTCACTCTAACTCTTAACTCAAAGAGATCTACCCACCCCCTGCCTCCCAAGTGATGGGATTAAAGGCATGCACTACCATATCTAGATGGGTTTGAGTATGTTTTTAAAGTTGCTAGGTTTGGGTGCCAACAAGATAGTTGGTTCAGCAAGTGAAGCGCTTGCTGCACAAACCTAGAGACCTAAAGCTTGAAGAAGAGAACAGGTTCACCAAAGTTGCCCTCTGACTTCTATATGCGTGCTCTGGTCCATCTGCCCACTCACATACATTATGTACATATATAGTAATAATAAATCTTTTAATTTAAAAGCTCTGCTAGGTTTTTTATTCTTTAGAAAATTATTGTGAGTATTCACATGGTACTGTCACACAAGGGTGTTTAATACAGGCATGTCTTTCATGTTAGTCTGTTTTATTTCCTTAGACAGTTTTGCTTCTACTTTCTTGTTAAATACATGCATGCTTTTATGTGTATGTATAAAATATAGGGACTACAGAGAAAACATTATGTCTGCCATTCTGAGATTGGCTTAGTTCACTTAATGTCTATATCCAATTGCATCCATCTCTTGAAAAAGGCCTAACTTCCTTTGTGGCTGGAAAAGAATGTTATTATTTGTATATAGCACAATTTCCTTACCCATTCCTTTGTTGTTGGACACCTATGTTGGTTCCATATTGTTGCAAATTGTCTGCAATAAACATTGGTGTGTAAATGGCTCTGATTTGTTGACTTGAAGTCCTTCAGATAAATACACAGCAGTGGTAAAGCTGGGTCTTCTGAGAGATCTATTTTTAGTTTCTGAGGTGCCTCCCTACAGAATTCCTAGTAAATGGACTAGTTTACATTCCCAACCAGTCTGTGAAGGCTCCTGTTGTCCACTTCCTCACCCACGTTGTTATTTTAAAGCTGCTTAGTTAGCTATTGGATTAGTTTGCTTATTTGTATCTGTGTTGTATTTATCTGGCATTGGAATCAAGGTAACCTCATAGTATAAATTATGTAACCTTTGCTGTTTTGGGAGAAACTTATGTTAGAGTTACTATTGTAATAGCACACACCTTTAATCCCAGCACTTCTAAGACAGAAGCAGGCAAATCTGTGAGTTCAAGGCCAGCCTGGTCTATAGAACGAGTTCCAGGACAGGCTCCAAAGCTACACAGAAAAACCCTGGGGGGGCGCTATTCTTGCCTTGAAACTTAGTGAAACTTAGTGGAACTTACCTTTAAAGGCATCTGGGCCTTGTTTGTTTTAGCAGTTCTGGGAGAGAACCCAAGGCCATGTGTGTGTTAGGCAAGCACTCTACCACTTGCTGTGTATGCCCCAGCCTTTGGTGTGTGTGTGTGTGTGTGTGTGTGTGTGTGTGTGTGTGTGTGTACGTACACGTACATGTCCAGTCATTGTATGTGCAAGTGCATCTTGTGTATATGTGTAAGCTAGCGGTCAACCTTGAGTATTGTTCCTCAGGAACCACCTACCTTGTTTTTTGTTGTGTGTGTGTGTTTCCGTGTTTCCACATGGCACACAGGTAGCAGTACAGAGGACTTTATTGAGAAATACCATATAGGTTCTGGAGATCAAACTCAAGTCATCAGGATTGGTGTCAGGTGCCTTTACCCATGAAGTCACCATCTATCTGGCCCTACATTGTTTTTGTTTTTGTTTTGTTTTTTTGAAACAAGGCCTCAATACATAGCCCTGGCTATCTTGAAACTTACTATGTAGACCAGGCTGGCTTCAACCTCTGCAACCATGCCTAACAGGTGGCACTTAGATCCAGGGATCTTCCTGTATCTGCCTCGCCTGTGCTACTTGGCTTGTTACATGGGTGTTAGATATCAAACACAGGTCCTTAATGCTTATTCAGCAAGCATTTTACTGCCTGAGCTGTTTCCTCTAGTGCACACATACTCACCCCATAGACATGCATCGTGCCCAGCTGGTAACTCTTTTTTCTAATATTTTATTACACAATTTCAAGCATATGGCAAATTGAAAGAATTTTACAATGAATACCTATCTGCAAACTAGATTCTGCCATTTTGCCATACTTACTCATCTCACGCTTATTTGTAGGTTCATTTTTTTTACATGTTAACTGTTTTTTTAACAATTTTTTCTCATTTTATATACCAGTCCCAGTTCCTGCTCCCTCCCCACGTTAGCTGTTTTTAACTTTCCCAAAGTCATATAGATCCATAGGGTTTATTGTTGTACTGTTTTGTTTTTGTTTTACAGCTACTGGGTTTGATCTCTTTTTGAAAAGCAATTAAGGTTTATGAGTGAGTGTTTTACTTGTATACATATCTGTGTACCATGTGTGTGCCTGGGAAGGGTGGCCTCTGGTAGTAGAGGGCCGCACACCTATAAGTATATAGCCAGTACAAATTGAAATCAGTGGACTGTTGAAAAAAAGAGAGAAGACATGATGTTGGGAGGGGTTGGGTGGATCTGGGAGGAGTTAGGGAGAAGTGGAGGATGGTGTGATCAAAGTACCTTCTGTGTATTATGAAATTATCAAAGAAACAAAAATTTATATTGAGAAAAGACTGTCACAGATCTAAACATTCCAAGGCACTCAGGAGGTAGAGGCATGTGGATCTCTGACTTTGAGGCCAGCCTGGTCTGCATAGTGAATTCCAAGTCAGTCTGGACTGCATAGTAAGGCCTTGTCTCAAAAAGAGGAAAGGGAGGGAGGGAGTGAAGAAACATTCCACATAAGATAGATTAAGTAAGATAGGTACATAGATATTTCTTCTCGCACAAAAAAACAGCTTCATTCCTCTCTTGAGTGTGCACTGGTCTTAATGACTTTCATCTAAATTAAACCATAGAGTACAGAAAAGGGAAAAATAGGAATATTTTTTGAGATATAGCCAAGGACTATACAACAAAACAAAATCCCATAACCTCAAGTTTAATTCAGAAATCACTTCAAACAAAATCATTACTATCCTTAAAAAGAAAAAAAATGCCAGGCAGTGGTGATGCATGTCTTTAATCTCAGAACTCTGGAGGCAGAGGCAGGTTGATCTCTGAGTTTGAGGCCAGGCTGTCTGGTCTACAGATCGAGTTCCAGGACAGCCACGGCTACACAGAGAAACCTTATCTCAAAACCAAACCAAAGAAAAAAAGTAAATAACTATACAAGTGGGCTGGAGGGATGGCTCAGTGGTTAACAGCACTGATTGCTCTTCCATAGGTTCTAAGTTCAACTCATAGCAACCATATGATGACTCACCACCCCATGTAATGAGATCTGGCGCCCTCTTCTGGCTTGCAGGCATGCATGCAGACAGAACGCAGTATACATAATAAATAATTTACAAAATAACTATACAAGTAAATCTTCATGTATGTGAAGAATAGTCATAAGATCTTACACATACATGGATAATCATTTATTTGTTTACAAGATTTATTATTTTCATTTATGTATATGTGTTTGCATGTATCTTTGTGCACATGCATCAGATCCCAAAGAGCTTAAGTTACAGGCTTGTGAACTGTTGTGTAGGTGCTGGGAATCAAACCAGGGTGTTTTGTATTGTGCATATTAATTTTATAGCCAGAATCTCTACAAAGTTTATTTTTTATGTGAATCTGTGAGTGTATGTTTACATGTGCTCAGGAGGCAGAAGTAGGCATCAGATTCCCTGGAGCTAGAGTTACTTGTGGGTGTGAGCTGCCCAACATGGGTGCAGGGAACCAAACTTGCTTAAATCTCTGAGCCATTTCTCTGGCCCCTGATTTTCATTGTCATCATTATCACTGTTATTATTTTGGGGATACTGAAATTAGTGTCATGAATATGTTGTCCTTGAACTGTACCTACAGCTCCTGATTTATTAGTTGTGATCTTTCTTTTGATTGATTTAGGCTTTACAGGGTTATTCTAAAATTAGATACAAATAATGATGATTCTTTTACCTTTACAGTTCTTTTTTTTTTAATGATTTATTTTTATCTGATGTGCATAGGTGTCAGGTCCCCTGGAACTGGAATCACAGACAGTTGTTAGCTGCCATGTGGTTGCTGGAAATTGAATCCAGGTCCTCTGGAAGAGCAGTCAGTGCTCTTAGCCGCTGAGCCATTCCTCCAGGCCCCCCTCTATAGTTCTTAATGCCTTTTCTTCCTTCTCTTATTTAATTGCTTTAGCTAGTGTCATTAAAATAATGTAGTTTGAGTGGTGTCAATAATGGACATTCTCCTGTTATTACTGCTCATAAGTAGAATCTTGTTGCATTCTTCTGTGAGGTTTGATTCATCTTGCTTGACAATGTTCTTTTTTACATCTTTTTTTTTTTCAGTGCTGGATACTAAACACCCATAGCAGTATTTTTTCTTTTTAAATGAACGTGTATTGGTTCTTTTTAAAATAATACTTTTTTAAAGATAGGATCTCGTGTAACCTTAAACTCATTTTGAACCTTGACTAACCTTGAAATCCTGATCTTCCTGCCTCCACCTCTCAAGTGCTGGGATTATTGCTTCCTGAGTCCTATACACTATATTAAGCTTTGAGGAATAAGGACTCAGCTGTCAGGGACCCCTCCCCTTGGACTTTCCCAGAATGCACTGCGGGGGTCATTGACCTTGTCTGTCAGGACCCCTCCCCTTGGACTTTCCCAGAATGCACTGCGGGGGTCATTGACCTTGACTGTCAGGACCCCTCCCCTTGGACTTTCCCAGAATGCACTGCAGGGGTCATTGACCTTGTCTGTCAGGACCCCTCCCCTTGGACTTTCCCAGAATGCACCACGGGGGTCATTGACCTTGACTGTCAGGACCCCTCCCCTTGGACTTTCCCAGAATGCACTGCAGGGGTCATTGACCTTGACTGTCAGGACCCCTCCCCTTGGACTTTCCCAGAATGCACTGCAGGGGTCATTGACCTTGTCTGTCAGGACCCCTCCCCTTGGACTTTCCCAGAATGCACTGCAGGGGTCATTGACCTTGTCTGTCAGGACCCCTCCCCTTGGACTTTCCCAGAATGCACTACAGGGGTCATTGACCTTGACTGTCAGGACCCCTCCCGTTGGACTTTCCCAGAATGCACTGCAGGGGTCATTGACCTTGACTGTCAGGACCCCTCCCCTTGGACTTTCCCAGAATGCACTGCAGGGGTCATTGACCTTGTCTGTCAGGACCCCTCCCCTTGGACTTTCCCAGAATGCACTGCAGGGGGGGTCATTGACCTTGACTGTCAGGACCCCTCCCCTTGGACTTTCCCAGAATGCACTGCAGGGGTCATTGACCTTGTCTGTCAGGACCCCTCCCCTTGGACTTTCCCAGAATGCACTGCGGGGGTCATTGACCTTGTCTGTCAGGACCCCTCCCCTTGGACTTTCCCAGAACTCACCATTAAGTAATTTAACTTTTTGTGATATGGGAAATAGAACCCAGGGCCTTCTGCATGCTGGGCCTGTGTACTACCGGTGAACTCTATCTACAACGGCAATATTTTTAGATGTGGGGGTTGCTATGTTGCCCAGGCTCACCCTGACCTTGTAGTGCTCAAGTCTTCTGCCTCAGGATCTTGGGCAGCTGGGGTTGATTAACTTTATCTTAGAGAGTACTTATATTTGGGGTTCTAGGTACAGAGACAGATCTGGGAGAAGCCTGGATAGAGGAAGCTCGTGATACATGTGGACCAGAAGTGAGGAAGGGATGGAGATAAGTGGGTTGACTTTAAGAGCATATATATAGTAGTTAGTCCATGTAGTGGAGTGAAATTTTCAGAGTCTTTTTTTCTGGGGAGTAGGATTGAGGTCCTTGAAAGAGGGTTGTAGGGTAACTCTTAATCTTGAGCCTTTTGGGAAAAATGGTCTTTTAATCCCCATCCTTCTTCTCCTAGAGGTGGTCGTGGTGACAGGACTGGCCGCTATGGAGCCACTGATCGTACACAGGATGATGGTGGAGAGAACCGCAGCCGGGACCATGATTATCGAGACATGGACTACCGCTCCTACCCCCGAGAGTATGGCAGTCAGGAGGGCAAACATGAGTACGATGACTCATCTGAAGAGCAAAGTGCAGAGGTGAGGGCAAAGCCAGGTCTTGGGGGAAATGCCCCTGAATGGCCTGTGTGTCTACCTGCAACACCAGGTGTAGGCCATGTTCTGCTCCTGTGCCTTTGGATTGCTCAGTTGCTTTGTGTCACCTAGGGGAGGGTCTGTCCCTGCTCCTTCTCTGAGGACTCTTCTGAGTTGGGTTTCCCTGGCTTCCTCCACACTGCTTTACTCTGTATTTCTCAAGGTTCCTAGCCATTACTTCTTTCCCTTCTTCCCTGTTGTTCAGTTTTGATCTTTGGTTCACTGCCTGCCCTACCAATTTAGGGTACTCAAAAGGATCTCTTCCATGGGACCCAGCATCTAGGGTAGGGAGGACAACCTGAGAACAGAATTAGCATCCAAGCCAAACAACTCTGGGAAGCTAACACTGGGTGTTCCTGATCTTGACAAAACCTTTAGACAGAAGGGAAGGAAAGGACCTCTGGGGAAGCCAGTTCTCTGTGGTAGTTACCTCTAGCCTAAAGGATGAGGCATGATGCTGACCACGAGAGAGCCCACATCTGAGGGCTAGAAACACCCTTGCCACAGAGAACTCCAGTCTGAGGGGACAGTCAAAGACCTGGTGTAAGCAGGTAGGCAGGCAGACAGCTCTTTGTCTAGTGCGATGGGAAGGTTACACTTGCAAGCCGAGCCTTGAGGAATTGTATTTGAGCTATCCTCTACCCTCTGGGCAGAGGGGCTATTCCCTTGGTATACTTTGTTTGCTTAGCCAGGGCCTATAGGCATCCAGGCTTCTCAATTGCCTGCTCTTGAGCAGTGTCTCTTAATGGGTACAATGGGCCTTGGAAAGAGACCATTGACAAGTATAGAATACAGCATCCAATTGTCTGGGCCTGTCCTCTGCAGGTGGGAGGATGTAGGCTTAGGCCAGATCTGCTTAGTGTTGAAATTAGTAGATTGGACCACAGCTAAGAATTAGCAGCTACACTCTCTTGTCAAAGAACTGATAATGAATGAAGACTTTGTCAGGGCTGAGGAATAAGGACCAAGGAGGAGCATAGTAGCCCACCAACTCCTGCTGGCTGCCTTTGACTCCTATCTGAAACTGTTTCTAAAACTGCTGGTTTGGTTCCAGGGCCCAATCTTAAGCAGGGAACTATATAAGACAGGTCTTTTTCCGTGGCACAGTAAATAATTGTACTCATACTAGCTAAGCTGGCAAAGGAAGAAAAGGGAAGAAATTGAAGGCAAAGTCTAAAACCCAGACTAGTTTTTCCCAAGGAGGTTTAAGCTGTGTTTTTTTGTCTACCTGCCTTTGGGAGTTCCTCCTCCACACCAATACTGCCATTCTTTGAAGGCAGCTCCCAAAAGTATTCTGTGGAACATTTGCAGCCTTAAAAAGGCTACAATCCAAGGCCTACCCACTTTGCCTGACTGAGCCTTTAACTGGAGCCCGCCCGCCCACCCCTGGCTTTCAGAGCCCGCCTGTCTCAGAGAGCCATCGGCCAGCCACTAGGCCCACCCAGGCTGACTGCCCGTCTGGTGTCTCTCATCTTATTCTGTCGGCCAGGATCCCTACGAGGCCTCCCCGGGCTCCGAGACTCAGCGTAGGCGGCGGAGGCGGCACAGGCACAGTCCCACTGGCCCGCCAGGCTTCCCCAGAGACGGCGACTGTCGGGACCAGGACTATCGGACCGAGCAAGGGGAGGAGGAGGAGGAGGATGAGGAGGAGGATGAGGAGGAGGAGGAGAAGGCCAGTAACATCGTCATGCTGAGGATGCTGCCACAGGCAGCCACTGAGGATGACGTACGTGCCCCCCCAATGGCCCTGGGCAGGTGGCAGAGCAGGAGGCCAGGCTGGGTTTTCTCCTGGGCCCTCAGCTATTCTACACCCATCCTTTACGAGCAACCACAGCACCTTCCCTCTCTTCTCCCCCACCAGCTCCTGTCCCCCAGCACTCTCCATCCTCCAGGATGGGCCCCATCAGTTCCTGGTCTGGAAGGGAGAAGGCAGCAGACAGGCTGGCTTAGCCCAAGGGCAGTAGCGTGGGTGTCCAGTGCTGGTGGGTATGAGAGAGGAGCGTCCCTCCTGCACATTCCATTGGCTTTCATCCTTTTCGTATATGTGAATGGAGGGCCAGACCCAGTGTTAGATCTTCTTGGTGGCAGAGACCCATGAGAGTAAGATGTTAGGGCCCACGAGGCTTTTCCCAAATTCCATATTCCTCTGTTTTTGTCAGCAGTGACAGCCTGGCCATAGCTACCCATAGGTGACTCTTGATAGCTTCTTGACCCTGTTTGCCTTTATGACATTCTCTGCCTTCAATCTTCCTCTCTTCGGCCATTTCCTTCTCATATAGATGTCTTATGGCAAGCCATATTTGAAATCCAAAAGTATTACTAAAGTAGAGTTTTGATTAGTCTCCCTGATCCTTGTATCTCTCGCTTCCTTCAGCCCCAGTTGGTTCTCTGAGCAGTGCTTCCCTGAAAGCCTGCCAACTGCCCTTTTTGTGACAGTAGTAATCCCCACTAAGAAGTCCTTCTAGGATCAGGCTGATTTGCTGACATTTTTACCTGAGGTTTTATTGTAGGGTGGGCTATGTGCCAGGCTGATTGAATCCTCACAGAAGCTCTTTCTGGAAGGTACGAATTATAGTCAGTCCCACATAGCCCCAGTCAACAAAGTGCTTTCTTTATGTTCCAACAAGTGGCAGAGTAGAGTTGGGGTCTAAACCTGGACTGCTGGACCCCAGAGCCCATGTTCTTGTTATTTCCCAAGCCTTCCTTGATTGGAGTCTTGATTGTTTTTCATCTTCCTGCATACTGGTGTTCATAAGACTTCATTTCTTGTCTGTTACCCTGATGAGGGGCAGATGCCCAAAAGCACAGATTGTTCTCCCTAAAATGTATGTGGCATAAATTCCCCATCCACCAAAAGAGGTACTGCCAGCTTCGATACTGTCTCACCTGGGGTCCTCAGTTGCCTCTGTAGTCTCTCAGGATCATTTCACTCAGAAAGCTTTCCAGATCAACCACCATGCCTGTTTGTCTTTAAATTTCTCCTCCTCACAGGGCTAAAATGACTCAGGCTTCTATCCTTCTGTGTGTCATAGACAGGAGAGGGAGTAATTCCTTTGTGATGGATAAGACTTGGACATTCCAGCTTCTATGCTTCTTGGCTACTACTCAGCCTCTTGTCAGATCACCCTGCCCACCATTCCTGACTTGCTGCTTCACTTGCTCTCCTGTTGTCTTTGTGCCCCTGGGGATCATTTTGCTGCCATCCTTTACCCTGTACTGTGTTTCTGTCTGTGTTTGACTCACTTTCCTTTACCCTGTACTGTGTTTCTGTCTGTGTTTGACTCACTTTCCGTAAGTCCAAGGCTGGAAGCAAGACTGAGTACTAGTTGCAGTTGTTGTTATTGGGGAGGCAGAGGAGGGGTGTGTGTGTGTGTGTGTGTGTGTGTGTGTGTGTGTGTGTGTGTGTGTGTGTGTGTGTGTGTGTTCGTGTCTTATACTTAGCTGCTTTCTTTACTAAATCCATCCCACTTCTTTATTTCCTGAACAGATCCGTGGCCAGCTGCAGTCCCATGGTGTCCAAGCACGGGAGGTTCGGCTGATGCGGAACAAATCCTCAGGTGAATTTTCGTTCCCAGTGCCCTCCCCTTCTGCTGACCAACCTCAGCCTCCAAAACTCCCTTCTGCCTCTGCCTTTCCCTCCCTCTTTCCCTCCCTATGCCTCTTCCTGCCACAGCTGGGAATGGGCAGCTTGGGGAGGGTGCCCTCTCTTTTTCTCTCCCACCCCCACTCTCACAGCTCCAGCCAACAGCCTCTACAGGAGGGCTTGTCCTGAAGGGGGTACAGCTCTGGGTTGAGCTGACTATTCCCAGGGGCAAGGCCAGGGCCAGGCTCTGGAAAACCTCTTTGGGACTCTGAGTATCTGAAGTGGTGACCCTTCCTAATACATATGCTTCCTTTTCCTTCCTCTGCCCCTTGGTCTCCTTCACATAACTTTGACAACAGCCTCTAACCAAAAGTAGGTCTCACATGGACCCACCAGTATGTCCCAAGAGGGGAGGCAGGGGATGGCTCGTGTATCCTAAGGAGCAGCCAGAACTTTCTGGCCTCGCCTGTTCCCTCCCTCCCTCCCTCTCTCCCTCTTGCAGGCTGCTTGGAGCTGGCCTGAGGTTTTAGCAGGGTGGGTGGAGTTGTCTCTGCAGGACCATTGCCCAGCCTCCCCAAGGCAGGCACAGTGGGGCCTCACTCTGCCTGGGCTTCTCTTTCCATCTCAGTCTCTCTCCTTATACCTCCTCCCTCTCTCCATCCTCCCTTGTGTACCCCCTATACAATTCTACCCACCCATGCATCCTGATGGTGATTCTTTTGGATGAAGCATGCCCTCCAGACCCACCACATTCAAGCCTCCTTCCGTTGCTACCTCTAAAGGAGTTACTTTCCCAGAATCGTAAGCCCCAAGGCCCTGGCCAGGCCTGGCGTCTGTCTCAGCGACATGTAGGTCTTGCTCTGCTTTACTCTAGCTATACCGATCACTGACAGAATCTGTTTCTTTCCCCAAGGAGGCATTCCAGGTATGGCCTCTCAGTGGACATTTCTCCTAGGCGCTTGTTCTTACCTGTAACGTCCTCTTGGCCAGCTCCAGCCACCATCTGCCTATTTAGGAGAATCTTGACTGTCAGTGGTTACACTCTCCCCACTGTGGCCCTGAAGTGGCTCCCTAGCGATTATCCTCTCCTTTGCCTACACCAAGGTTAAGCTGAGATTGTGTCCCTAACAACCCCCTGGTTTCCTATGTGCTGGCCGAAACACTACCCTCACCCCCAATAGCCTCACAGACCAGCTTAGCCTGGCTTCTCTTGCTCTTTTGATTAAACATCTGTTCCAGTAATCCTCCTGGCCTTGCTCTAGGCTTGCCCATGAGTTATTTGCTTTGGCCTATATGGAGTCAAAGCAGCCTCCTCTTCTAGAGACACATCTCTCCTTGTATCCCTTCCCTCTCAGTTCTCCGTCTGTCACCCCAGGCTGGCTAGGCAAGTCTGCCTGAGCCCCCCCCCAAATCTCACTGCACAGTTGGGATATACGTCTCCTATCCTGATCTGACTCTCCTGTTCTTTCTTTCTTTCCTTCCCCTTTCCCTCTTTCCTGCCCTTCCCAACCATCTACCTTGACTCCTCTCTTCCCTGTTCTCTCTCTCTCTCTGATCACTTTTTCTCTTCTTTTCTCCTCTTCCCCTTTCCCTCTCTGCCCCTGGTCCTCTCTCCTCGGGTTCTGCCCCTGGGAACGCCGTGTGTCCAAAGCTGTTGACTAACCCACTGCGTCTGTATCTGAATGCTGTCTCCAGGTCAGAGCCGGGGCTTCGCCTTCGTCGAGTTTAGTCACTTGCAGGACGCTACACGATGGATGGAAGCCAATCAGGTTGCTTTGCCGCACTTGAACCCCCCCCCAACAAATACTACTTTATAATCGAGCGCTCCCCATCGCCTGAATCTTATGGACACAGTTCCCTGCCCTGTGGCCCTGTGTCCCATACCCCTACCCCCTTTCTCTCCCCTCCTGACCACCACTATTTCCTCTTCCCATCTCTCACTACCCACTGGGCTTCCCATCTGGGGCCCGCTCTCAACACTGTCCCTTGGCCCCTTCCTACTGCCAGGTTCTAGCTCTCCCTCACCTCTCCTGGCTGAGCTCTCAAAGAAAGAGCTGCCAGGGTAAGTTCCTTCCCCTAGCTTCCCACACCCCAGCAGGAACCTTCTGCTCCTGAGTCAGCAGAGCCAGAACTTGGTTGTGCTCTCAGGACCACTGAAATCCTGCCACTGGGGAGCATAGATGTTGGCACACAAACTAGCAAGACTTGTTTTGCTAGCTCTCTCCTGCATGTGAATTTGGCCCTCTGAGTTCCGTGCAGAAAAAAAGCCAACACTGCTTTTTGGTTGAAAGTTCCAGTCAAGTGTGATGGTTTTATTGACGCCCTGGGCTCAATTCATTGGTCCCTCCCGTTCACAGCACCCTCCCCACTCACAGGAGGCCCCCACCTCTACCTTCTCAATAAGGAACTGTGCTCTGTCAGCAACGGAGGGAGCTGGCTCCCCTAGCCTGGCACTAGATCCCAACTCAACTGCGTTGGGACCTTCCAAGACTCAAGGGTCTAACCTGGCTACCCAGCCCTACCCTATCACTGGTGTAGAGAGCACTAGAGAGAAGTGTCAGGGGAGGAACGGGCAGCTGTGGTGAAGTGGAGGGTCCTGGCCGAGGCAACCCTGTGGCCGGCTCTGTGGGCCGGGTCAATAGGCTAGTGCGGTGGGCCCAGGACCCGGCCAACCTTGAGAAAGTGGCCTCATGGCGGGAAACCTCCGTCTGTTAAATTGGCTTTCTTTTTCCCCTTCTCCAGCACTAGCGCTCGTGCGCTCTTTCTCTTTTTCTCTCCCCTCCTCTCTCTTCCCTGCCCGTCTCCCCTCATTCCCAGAATAGCCTGTATAGTGCTGGCCCTGGGTGTGGCCTGGCACTCTCAGGACCAAGCTGGGGGAGCACTCCCAACTCGGCAGTCGTTGGTCAACCGAGCACTATGTGCCTGATGGTGTGTGTGTGGGTGTGTGGGTGTGTGTGGGTGTATGTGGGCGTAAACAGTAAGCAGCTGTACCCCGAGAGCTGTGGTGCTTTCCTTCCCTCCCTCCCTCCGTTCCTTCTTCCCTCCATCAGTTCTCCAAACTCCCTTCATTCCCTGTCCCTCATCCATCCAGCTGAAGGGCTCGCTCACTCTCTTCTCCTTTGCTGAAACGGTGTGTGGAGCGCTGCTACCTAGGCCTCACTGTACTCTGCTTTTTCCCACAGCATTCCCTCAACATCCTGGGCCAGAAAGTATCCATGCATTACAGCGACCCCAAGCCCAAGATCAATGAGGACTGGCTGTGTAATAAGGTACAGGGATGGGTGGCCAGCTGGTGCTGTGGGGAACACTGCCCCAGCAGGAGCAGCAGCAGCTCACTCACTCAGAGCCTGGGAGAGGAAATGTGATCTTGGGAACAGGCTGTCCAGCCCCAGTCAGCAAGGCTCTACCGTCATCAAACATAGCCTGGCCTAGAGGCCCAGTAGACTTAAAAGAAATAATAGCAGAAGTGACTAATCAGTGACAACATAAGCCTACGACAGTGTGGAAAACAAGCTGCTTACAGACCTGTCTCCGGTCTGCCTCGATATAGTAGTCAAGGTGGTTGGTTCTTCTATCCATCACTTTTCTTCAGCTTTAAGAGATGAGAACGAGCACTAATTAAGTTGTTGAGAGAATGAAAGTGTTAACGGAGAGCAACAGAGAAAAAGACTCTTAAGTAGCTATTGTTACCTTTGAAAAGAAGCACAGAGTGTTCTGAGGGTAACTCAACCTTAAAGGTCCACCCTGTAAGTTGTGTGAGTATCATCATTTTCCCTAAGAGGAAGCTGAGGCTCAGAAAGGTGCAACCATGCATGAGCCTTTAGCTTATGGGGCCACCTCCTGTTCTCCAAGTGGCTTTAGGGCTGCCCTGAGGCCAGCTTTGTGATTCTACAGCCTCATCTGCCAGGGCTGTCCTGTAGTCCTGAAATCTAATAGGAAGGCTGAGAGAGAAAGCTAGTGGAGGACCCTGTCATCTCCCTGAGAAGCAGTCTGGTTAGTGGGAGAGTGGTACCTGTCATCTTTATATAGGGGAGATGCTCAACCTCTCTAGAAAGAGAGGAACAAAGTGATGAGTGGTACTTATCTTTTTTTCATCTTTTCCTTGAAACCAGTGTTTTCTTTGTCTTCTTCCTCTCCTTTGTGTCCTACATGCCTTTTGGTTACCAGACCCTCTCATTTCCTTCCCTTCTTTGCCATTCTCTCATATTCATGCCGCTTCCTACGCCCTCCCTTCCAGTTCCCACAGAGCGTCCCTTGTTGCATTTCTCCACCCTCACTTGGAATGTTGCAGTAGAAACCCAGCTCTGACCATGCTCTCCCTTCTCTGCTAAAACTCTAATAACATCTAGTTTTAGCATGAGGCCCTCCTTTAACTGTCAACTTCTTCCCTTGCCAGCCTTGGCTTTTGTGTCTTTGCATGTTCCCTTTCACTAACTGTTCAAAGTCTCTTAGTCCCTCCACTAAAGATCCCTTCCCAGCAAAATCTCTGGGCTTCCCAGATGTCACCTTCTTGCTTCTGTGTAGCCCAGCCCAGTGAACTGTGTCCCTCTCAGCCCATTCTCTGACCCTAGCCTGAGTTAGCACAGTCTAAGCAGCCTGTTCTGATCACATGGTACAGGGCTTGACACAGGTGCGCTGCTTAATACCTGACTGGAATAGGGATAGAATGTGACGGAAGCTGGACAAGGTCTTTGGTAGCTGGACTATCCAAGGGGAAAAAAACATCAAAACTAGCTTTATTCGACCTAGTTCTAGCAAGAAGGAATGGGAAGGATCTGACCAAAGGCGTCCAGTAGGAAAAATGAAAATTTCTGTTAGATAAGCAAGTCTCAGGAAAAGGGATCGTGGGATCCAATCCTGAGAGCTGATAGTCTCTCAGCAAGATGGGGAGAGAAGCAACTGCTGTAACAGCGAGAGTTGCTGATGGCTGAAGTAAGAGGGCTGGTGCTGGAACCGGTTGTCAGAGAAGATTCCCAAGATTGAAGTTCCAGAAGACTCCTGCCACCCCTGACCCCAAAAGCTCTCTTCCTGGGGATTATTATGTTGTTCTGTGGGTCCATATTTGGAGAATATCATGGAAAGCCCTGACCACCTGGCCTGTGCCTCACAGTGTGGTGTCCAGAACTTCAAACGCCGTGAGAAGTGCTTCAAATGTGGTGTGCCCAAATCAGGTGAGCCGTACTAACTAACTGGGACCGGAAAGAGGTGAAGGGCCAGTGTGGAGAGGTGGGGAGTATGACCATCCATGGAGCTTCCACCTTTGTCACCAGCATATCTCCCACCATCCCTGACAGAGGCAGAGCAGAAGCTGCCCCTTGGCACCCGGTTGGATCAGCAGGCACTGCCGCTGGGTGGGCGGGAGCTAAGCCAGGGCCTGCTCCCACTGCCGCAGCCCTACCAAGCCCAGGGAGTACTGACTTCCCAAGCCCTGTCCCAGGGCTCCGAGCCAAGCTCCGAGAACGCCAATGACAGTGAGTCAGTTGTTCTTTCCTCCTTCCTCTATGCCCTAGGGCATCTGGTTTGGGACCTCAGAAGCCAGAGATATGGTAATGAACAAAACTTGGTCCTTATGAGGGGGGAGGGTGTTTCTACCTGGTATGGGGGAAAACACATGATAGAGAGAGAGCAAGGGAGAGGCTGTTGACAAACTAATTTGGGGGTGTGTATGAGAGGGTTCCTGGTGGATGAGAGACAGAGCAGGCACTTGGACTGACAAGCAGAGTTTATTTAAGAGGAAGAGGAAGCAGAAGGTACTGACCAGAGAAGCAACCTGGGTCCCTGAGCAGACCGTGAGCGTCCTAACACTGGGCCCTTTCCCACAGCCATTATTTTGCGCAACCTGAACCCACACAGCACCATGGACTCCATCCTGGGTGCCCTAGCACCGTATGCAGTGCTGTCATCCTCCAATGTGCGTGTTATAAAGGACAAGCAGACCCAGCTGAACCGAGGCTTCGCTTTCATCCAGCTCTCCACCATCGTGGTGAGGGCGGCACAGGGGGGGGCCGGGCAGCTATGGTCCCGGCCCCCAGGGTAGGGAGGAGGGTCCTTTACCCCACCCACAACGCGGTCCCAATCTAGAAATGGGGCAATGGAGCCGGGGGGCCTCCCCGGGCCTGACCCTTCGGTCCACCCATAGGAGGCAGCCCAGCTTCTGCAGATCCTGCAGGCCCTGCACCCTCCGCTCACCATCGATGGCAAGACCATCAACGTGGAGTTTGCCAAGGGTTCTAAGAGGTCAGAGCCCCACCTAAGCCCCCTTACAGCTTTGCCGCCCACCACCACCTTGGGGCTCCCCGGTTCATTTCCAGTTTCTACTATCCTCTCCCCAGGGATATGGCCTCCAATGAAGGCAGTCGCATCAATGCTGCCTCTGTGGCCAGTACGGCCATTGCTGCTGCCCAGTGGGCAATCTCACAGGTACTTAGCCTCCTCTGCCCCACCTCCCTGGCTTTCATGACTCTTCTGTCTTCTTTCTGCAAAGAGCAAAATTGGCTTTTGATCTAAATGTCCTGCCCTTTTATAACAGTATTGTAGGCCTTCAACTTTGCTCCTACTTCTGTAGACAGTAATCCTTTCCCACTCCATCCTTCCCAGTCACTTTTTGGGCTTTTTTTCTTTTTTAAGGTGTTAATGTTATTTTTATGTGTATAAGTGTTTTGCCTGTACCTATGTATGTGTACCATGTGTGCCCAGTACCTGCAGAGGTGTCTTGATCCCCTGGACCTAGAATTTTGAATGACTATGAACCACTATATGGGTGCTGGGAACTGAACCTGGGTCATGAGCAACAAGTGCTCTTATCTGCTGAACCTTCCCTCCATCTCTACCTCCTGTACTTTTCTTGACAACACTCTTTGGATTAGTGCTCTGTGCTGTTGGGTAGAACTTTTTTAATTGTCCTGAATTGGTATAATGTGTCGTGTATTGTGTGTGTGTGTGTGTGTGTGTGTGTGTGTGTGTGTGTGTGTGTGTGTGAGAGAGAGAGAGAGAGAGATGCATTGTTTATGTACATATATATGACATGAATAAAAAGAAACTTAATATCAAAAAAATTGGAGGTGGAGGCAAGAGGATCAGATGTTGAAGGCCATACTTTGACTATATAGTGAGTTTGGGGCCCTGTCTCAGAACCACAAAAACAAAAAGGAAAGAAAGGGAAGTGAAAAACTTGGTAGAAGAGAATAAAGACTTGGAGCATAGCAAGATACGATACATACCTGTAATCCTAGCACTGATATGGGGAGTGAAGGCAAAGACAAGAAGATTGCTACACGTTCCAGGCCAGGTTGTTGTAAGGGGAAGGGCAGGAAGAGGAAGGGGGAAAAAAAAAGATGTCTTATTTGGTCTGAGGCCTAACACATCAGTGTCAGCTCAGGGTGGGAGGGTAGATTTGGGCATTTATCCTTTTTCTAGTCTTTTTCCTCTGCTGTTATCTTGTGGTCAGGACCCCTTGCTTTTTACTTACCTTAAGACTGCATGCTTTTCTGTCAAGTAGAAATGCTAGCTCCACATGGTGGACAGATGCTTCTGGCAGATTCCTTATGTCCCCTCCTGTTCTAATGCTCTCTCTCAGGCTTCCCAAGGTGGAGAAAGTGCCTGGGCTACCCCCGAGGAGTCACCAGTTGACTACAGCTATTATCAACAGGATGAGGGCTATGGCAGCAGCCAGGGTACAGATTCCCTCTATGCCCATGGCTACCTTAAGAACCCCAAGGGCCAAGGCATGACTGGGACCAAAGGGGACCCAGCTGGAGCAGGTGAGCCTCAACCTCTCTTGCTGAGCCTAATTGTGGGGCCTGGAAGCCTATTGTCTTATGGTCTGACATTCGTGGACATTCTCCTTGGTTTTCCTTTCAGGTCCTGAGGCCTCCCTTGAGACTGGGGCAGACTCCGTCTCACTGCAGGCTTTCTCCCGAGCCCAGCCTGGTGCTGCCCCTGGGCTCTATCAGCAGTCAGCTGAGGGAAGCAGTGGCCAGGGCACAGCTTCCAACAGCCAGGTGAGGATGACATTGCTACTCTGGGGAGGCTGGTGGGTTGGCAGGGTGCATCCTGAGTGGGTAGGGGCATATTAACAGACACTAAGTCCAGTTCCCTTGTGTAACCCATGAGCAGTCATATACCATCATGTCACCTGCTGTGCTCAAGTCTGAGCTCCAGAGCCCTACTCATCCCAGTTCTGCCTTACCACCAGCCACCAGTCCCACTGCCCCAGAATCCTACAGCCAGTACCGTGAGTAGCCATAGCCTGTGAGTAAGGGTGTGGACTTCTTCTCTAAGCAGGCAGGAATTCAACAACCTTGCCTTTCCTCACTACAGCTGTTCCTGATGTCTCTACTTACCAATATGATGAGACATCTGGCTACTACTATGACCCCCAGACTGGACTATACTATGACCCCAACTCTCAGGTAGGTGACAAGCGGGTGGCCTAGGGAAAACGACTGTGGTTGTGTGGCAGCTAGCCCTAGAGGTCCTTCCTCATGTCCCCTCTCCCCATTCTTTTCCTCAGTATTACTACAATGCTCAGAGCCAACAGTACCTATACTGGGATGGGGAGCGGCGAACCTACATACCTGCCTTGGAGCAGTCTGCTGATGGACATAAGGAGACGGGGGCATCATCCAAGGAGGGAAAAGAGAAGAAAGAGAAGCATAAGACGAAGACAGCCCAGCAGGTGAACCAGCAGCCGGGCTGTTTGGAGTCTTATGTTCTGTCACTTCCTGCCCTCTCCTGCCTTGGGACAAAGGTAGTAACTGCTTGAGACAGACAGGACTCTTGAGCCAGATCTCTGTACTATAGCAGGACCACCTACCACCATGAAGGGACTTGTACCATCTGGGTGAGCTCTGGCAGTTTTTCTCTGTCCCAGGAAGGGAACCTTCATGCTGCTGGTGGATGTCTATTGACCCCAGATAAATTCTCATAGGCCCATAAAAAGTGGATTAAGAAAAGAAATATTGCAGGGTTTTCTAGTAGAGAGCAGTTAGAGGGAGCCTCTGCGTATCTGTGGAGATATGGAAGCACCGCACTTAGAAGCAAGCAATAAATATTCCTTCAGCAACCTAAGGAATTACAAAAATGCCTCATGCCCTAGGAAAAACACAGAACATTAAATGTGACACCATGCCACATGTCTTAGGTTTCTGTTGCTATGATAAACACTGACCAAAAGAAATGTGGACGTGAATGGGTTTTTATCATGAAGGGAAGTCAAGGAAGGAACCTGGAGGCAGAAGCTGATGTGGAGATCATCGAGGAGCGCTGCTTACTGGCTTGTTCTCCATGGCTTGCTCAGTCTGCTTTCTTACACAATTCAGGACCACCTGCTTAGGGGGTGGTACTACCCACAGTGAGCTGAGTCTTACCATGTTGATCAGTAATTAAGAAAATGGCCCACAGACTTACCAATAGGCCAATCTGTTGAAAACAGTTTCTTAATTGAGAATCCCTCTTCCCAGATATGTCTAGGTTTGTATCATGCCGACAAAAACCAACCAGCACATCACACATAAATTAAAATTAGATACAAGGCTAGAGTTGTGGCTCAGTGGAAGAGTGCTTGTAGCAAGGCCTAGTACCACACCTCCCCGTACACAAGTATGTAGCTCTCTGCTTTAGAAAGTAAAAATGAAAAATAGGAATACAAATGCCAAACAGAAGTTGGGGTTATAGCCAGGCAGTGGTGACCTTTAATCCCAGCACTTGGGAGACAGGCCCATAGATCTCCAAGACCAGCCTGGTCTACAGAGTGAGTTCCAGGACAGCCAGAGCTACTCAGAAAAAAACCTGTCTCAAAAAAGAAAGAAGTAGTTGGGGTTGTAAGCAGAAAGGGGCTTGAAAAGAATCCCTAGGCAATAGAGAAAGTAGAATCTTGTACTACCACCACCACTGCCCCACTGCCCTCCTAACTTTCTGCTTGCTCTCCCTCCCAGTTGTATCTCACTTCTGCTGCCTCCGTTGCCTTTGCAAACCACATGGAGTGGGTTGGAGGCAGGGGAATATTTGGAAATGGGGCCAGTAGAGGGGAGGGTTTCTTGGCATGAGTTTATTTTAAGATGATTTGGAGGAGGTGGCGGTATTTGGGCGTGGCTTATCATTTGTAAAGGATGAGGCCCAAGAGCTATAGCCCAGAAACCAGGTATACACAGCCTTTTACAGTGGTTCAGATAAGAAAGGTATCAGATTTCTGGCTACAGGGCTGGAAGGGCTACTGTTGCAAGGGTCATGGGTGAATGGAACCTCAAGTTTGAGGAATCCTGGGAACTTTAACCTCCACCCCCACCCAACCCCCAGATTGCCAAGGACATGGAGCGGTGGGCCCGCAGTCTCAACAAGCAAAAAGAAAACTTCAAAAACAGCTTCCAGCCTATTAGTGCCCTACGAGATGATGAAAGGCGGGAATCGGCCACTGCAGATGCAGGCTATGCCATCCTTGAGAAGAAGGTGTGTTGTAACAGTCCATCTCGACCCCACCGGCAATCTCAGTACTCCTTAGGGTCCTCTGTGCAGCCCTGAATGTCTCTGTTCTCTCCCTCAGGGAGCGCTGGCTGAAAGACAGCACACCAGCATGGATCTCCCAAAGTTGCCCAGTGATGACCGCCCCGTGAGTTGTTGGAGCAAAAACGGGCAGGGGTCTCTGATCTCAGCAGGGCTAACTGGCTGCCCTTACCCTCTACAGAGCCCACCTCGAGGACTGGTGGCAGCCTACAGCGGGGAGAGTGACAGTGAGGAGGAGCAGGAGCGAGGGGGTCCTGAGCGGGAGGAAAAGCTCACAGATTGGCAGAAGCTAGCTTGTCTGCTCTGCCGCCGCCAGTTTCCCAGCAAGGAGGCACTCATCCGGCACCAGCAGCTCTCTGGGCTCCACAAGGTAATTAATTGCTCAGAGGGTTGGCCAGGGTATCCTGTGTCTAGCTCATTCCAGCCCAGTCGCTTTACTCTCTCCTGTCCCCCTTTACAGCAAAACCTTGAGATTCACCGGAGAGCCCACTTGTCAGAAAACGAATTGGAAGCACTAGAAAAGAATGACATGGAGGTGAGGTGTGACCCACTCCTCGGCTCCATTCCATCTGTCCCTTCCAAGTCCCTGTCATTCCAGGCAGTGGGACGTAAAAAGTTCCTTAGCCAGGTACAGCCTGACAGCCATGTGGTGTCCTATTGCAGTTCCCATCCCATCATGTCCTGACCTTCAAGATCTATGACCAGGCCATACAGAGAGGCCTGTAATCCTCCTCCCTCTCAGCCCCATCCATGCCTATGTTTGCTGAAAATAACAGCCAATTTCAACCTCCTCGCGTGTGCTAATTTGTAGCAAATGAAGTACCGAGACCGTGCAGCTGAGCGCAGAGAGAAGTATGGTATCCCCGAGCCACCAGAACCCAAGAGGAGGAAATATGGTGGTGTATCTACAGCCTCTGTGTGAGTGTAGGGTCAGGTACCAGGTGAGGGGGTCTGGCGCTGGCACACCACTCACGCTGTACACTGTCACCTGCAGAGACTTTGAACAGCCCACTCGGGACGGATTAGGCAGTGACAACATTGGCAGTCGTATGCTCCAGGCCATGGGCTGGAAAGAAGGCAGTGGTCTAGGTCGCAAGAAACAGGGCATTGTGACGCCCATTGAGGTGAGCGCATGAGACATTGTTGTTCTCAACATTCCAGTGTACCTCTACGAGCCTGACAAAACCTGCCTCTCTTACACAGGCCCAAACACGGGTTCGAGGTTCGGGCCTGGGTGCCCGGGGCAGTTCCTATGGGGTCACCTCCACAGAATCGTACAAGGAGACACTGCACAAGACAATGGTGACCCGCTTCAATGAGGCCCAGTGAACAACTTTGAAAGCAGTTTCTACAGCCATGGGGTGTCCATCCAGGGACAGAAAAGATAAGATATGGAGTGGTCTTAGGGAGGTTCTTCTGCCTACCAGCCTGCTCTCCAACCAGAGAAGCTCTCACCAAATTAGACTTGGAGTGGGTGACTTTTGCTGGGAAATTGGGTTCAAATCATGTTCCTTTTGTAATAAAATCTAAAAAGCCTGTATCTTTCATCTCTACTTTCTCATGCCCTAGCATGTTTTGTGAATGCATAAATAGCTACTAGGCTAAGCTGGATGGCACTGGTGACTATAAATACATGGGTTTCTAGCCACCGTCCCAACCAGTAAAATTCTCGTCCGAGACTGAAGTTTGTGGTTCAGAACCTAGATTGGGAATCCCCCATCCCCTGTCCTCACTTAACCCTCATGTGCCAATCTTAGCCTATGTATGTCCCTAGGCTAAACTCTGATTTGCCACTCCTGGGTAGGGGACAGTGTTCTCAGGCATCTATATGTAGAACACAACAGGTGCTTAAAACCCTGTTTGTCAACATGTTGATGACCCCAAAGGGATACAGGAAGCTTGGCCTGTAAGACTCCAGCCCAAGGATGTCATGATGAGCATCAGTCAAGGTCACCCTTCATCCACCCGTGTAAATACAGTACCTCGCTCTCTATGGTCTACAGCCATGACTCCCAGGTTATGCTGATGGTATTGGCAAAGGCTCACAGTGGAGTGGAGCATAAAACTGGCTTTGCCTTTTAAACCCTAGTCAGCTGAGCTGCAAAACGAGACTAGGAATGCAGGCCTAACTTGACACAGGTGTTTCCTTCCTACCATAGAGCACCAATTCCACAATCCCCAGGGAACCCACACACCTTGACGACTGTAGAGTAAAATGGTCTGGCAAACTGGCTTCATAGGAAGTTAAACATGCATGTGCCCTGTCACCTAGCAGTTCCATGCCCAGGTATCTAGCCAACATAAATGAAAAGGCTTGTATGCATATTCGTTCCAGCTGTGTTTGTAATAGTCCCAAACTGAGAATAGTCCAAAAGTCTAACAAAACAAATAAGCTTGAGGTATTTGCAGAATGAAATAGAGCAAAAAGGAAGAAAATGCTAATAGAAGCATCAACAAACGAACCTCACAAACACAAGTAGGTGAAAAGTCACACAAAGGTCCACATTAAATGATTCCATTAATATGGAACTTGGAAATGGAAGCAATTTGGTGATGGTGGTAGGTAGAACAGGATTGAGGCAGGGATGGCATTCGTCATATATAGATTGTACAAGAAGTTAGGAGAAAAACACCAAAACAAAAGGAAGAAGGTGGAAGTACAATGTCACCTGCAGGAAAGTGGTTCAGGGATAACTATTGCTCCTTACCATATCTCTACCACCACCTGAGCCAAAACACCAGGATTTCCACCTGAAGTTTGATTATGTTTTGAGACAGGTCTCAAAACCAGGCTGGCTTCCAATTGGATATGTAAACAAGCTGGGTTTGAACAGATCCTCCTCCTACCTCCCAAAGTGCTGAGGTTATGGACATGTGGCACCATGCCCACCTCAAGTTCCTTTACACAAAAATGGTAGAATATTTGTATAGAACCTGTATACACTTAAATCATCTATGGATGATGTGTAGTATCTGGTACAATACACACACATACATTATATACTATATTATATGCAATATTATGAAAAGTGTAGAAAAAAATAATTTCTCCCCTAACTTTTTGTTTACTGGTGCTGGGGACAACCCAGGGCTCTCCTTGATACTCTCCTGAATATTTTCTGTCATGGTTGAATCTGCATGAACTCTTGAATATGGGTCACTAAATGCAGTGAGCCTCCAACCAAGCCTCGGTTCTCTTTCAGGGTAGCCAGTGCTCTTAACTACAGAGCTATCTCTTCAGCCCCCATAAATGTACTTAATACTGAGGAAAAATAGTAACTTTATGGTAGAGAAACCTGACAGGTACCATCTATATTAGAATAAGGTGTATTAAAATTCTGTTTCCCAAGCTGGAGAGATGGCTCAGCAGTTAAGAGCACAGACTGCTCTTCCAGAGGGTCTAAGTTCAATTCCCCGCAACTACATAGTGGCTCTCCGCCATCTATAATGAGATCTGGTGCCCTCTTCTGGCCTGCAAGTATACATGCAGACAGAACACCATATACAATAAATCTTTTTTTAAAAGTTCTGTTTCCAAAAAGACGGGATGAGAAAGGCACAGAATCACCTGGTTGAGTCACTACCCAAGACAGAGCCTCAGCCTGTGTCAGGTGACATTAGATAAACCCAAATGGGTGAGCCACAAAAAGGCCTGTAATCTTTAAAAGCATCAAGATCAGGAATAGCAAAGGAAGACTGAAAGAGACGTGCCATTTGAGCATTCTAGCACCACCACCATAGTGAGGTCTGCCCTGGAAAATTTTCAACCGTCCCTTACCATGTTCCCTGTGTGCCCTTGTGCTACTTTCTAGAGGAGATAGAAATGATACAATAATCTTACTTCCCACCCTTTTGCTTACTTCCCCAGTTCCACAGTTTTTCTTGAGTTGTCCCTTCTAACTGTAACACCCTTCTGTCCCTCCTTCCTTTTTTAAAGTCCAAATCATGTTTCAGTTACTTGTATATGCAGTATGGCTGTATATGCAACATACATTATATCCTTAATGTATCCCACTGGTAAAAGTGAAGACAATTCGAAACTCAGTCACATTCATAGCTTCAAATTCACATCTCCGGTGTAGACTTCACCCTGAATTTCATACTTAGTCTTCAAATCTTCTCGTTTTTCTTTTCTTTCTTTTTTTAAAAAAATAGTTTCTTTTTGTTTTTTCCAGTCAGGGTTTCTCTGTAACAATCCTGGCTATCCTGGAACTCACTTTGTAAAATACCAGGCTGGCCTCGAACTCACCTCTACCTCCTGAGTGCTGGGGTTAAAGGTGTGTGCCATCACCTCCTAGCTTTTCTGTATTTTTGAAACTGGATTTCATGTAATTCAGGATAGCCTAGAACTCTCTGTATCACCAAGAACGGCCTTGAATTCCTGATTCTCCTGTCTCCACCTCCCAAGAAATTGCTTGCATTCACCTGGCTGGTTTTGAGTCTCCCAGTAGCTCAGACTGGAACTCAGTGGTATGGCTGATCTCAGACTCCCCAGCAATCCTCCCATCACAGCCTGCAGAGTCTTGGTAATACAGGTGCGAACCACTATGCCTGGTCTCAACTCTTCTCTAGAGCAACATCTTGAGTGTCTTAAGGCATCTTAAATGTATTACAGGCAAAACCAAACTCTTCGTCTTGGCCCATCCATGCCCAGTCCTAGTAGAGGATTTCCTACAAGTCCATCCTTCCAGTTACACAGGCCACAAACTTAATGGGTCAGCAGTGGCTTTAGTTTTCATACCTCAAATCTGTTTGATCTCTCAGCAAATCTAACATGCAGAAGTTTAAAATCAGTCCAGAATGGGACCCTTCCTCTCTGCTTCTACATTACAGACTGGCTGCTCTAACATCACATCTTGAATTCTCTTTTGTTGTTTTTGTTTTGTTTTGTTTTGTTCTCTGTAGCTTTGGAGCTTGTCCCAGAACTAGCTCTTGGAGTCCAGGCTGGTCTCAAACTCAGAGATCCACCTGCCTCTGCCTCCCAAGTGCTGGGATTAAAGGCGTGCGCCACCACTGCCCGGCTTACTTCTTGAATTCTTGACAGTTAACTTCCAGTGGTTTTTCTTCCCCACTTCCCACTATAAATGTTCTTTCCACACACCCAGACTGTTTCTGCAATTGGGCTGGGGTGTGACTCAGTTGGTAGAGTGCTTGCCTAGCATGTATAAGGCCTTGAGTTCTCTCCCCAACACTGCAATAAAATAAAATGTGTTTATTATGATTCCTGTGTTTAAAATCCTGTTACAACTGGGTATTGTGGCTCATGCCTATAATCCCAACATTGGGGGGGCGGTGTAGGAGGATTACTGAAAATTCTAGGTTGGCCCCAGTATCTAAATGTGTTCCCAGGCTTGCCGGACCTACAGTAAGATGCTGTTCCAAAAAATAAAATCCTAGCCAGGTGTGGTGACACACGCCTTTATAATCCCAGCACAAGGGAGGCAGAGGCAGGTGGGTCTCCATGAGTTCTAGGCCAGCCTGGTTTACAAATCAAGTTCCAGGACAGCCAAGGCAGTTACACAGAGAAACCCTATCTTGAAAAACAAACAAATAAATAAAAATATAAAAAAGAAGTCAGGTGGTGGTGGTGCACGCCTTTAGTCCCAGCACTTGGTGGGCAAAGGCAGGCAGATCTCTGTGAGAGCGAGTTCTAGGACCTCCAAGGCTACACTGAGAAACCCTATTGAAAAACCAAAAAGAAAAAGTGTTGAAGCTCATAGATTGTATGTGGTGGAGCATGTATATTTGCAAGTGTACAGACCTGTGTGTGCATGTATGGAGGCTGATATCTGTCACTCTCCATCTTATTTTTATTTTATTTATTTATTTATTTATTTTTGGTTTTTCAAGACAGGGTTTCTCTGTAGCTTTGGAGCCTGTCCTGGAACTAGCTCTGTAGACCAGGCTGGTCTCGAACTCACAGAGATCCGCCTGCCTCTGCCTCCCAAGTGCTGGGATTAAAGGCGTGCGCCACCATCGCCCGGCTTCCACCTTATTTTTAAACTTTGTTGTTTTATTATTATTAGTGTGTGTCACATGTGAAGTCAGTGGACAATTTTGTAGAACTGGTTCTCTCCTTTAACATTATATTTGTTAGGTTTGCACAGCTGAGCCGTCTCATATGCCCCACCTTATTGTTTCATCATTAAAGAATTTCATACATGAGAACTTATATCATTTCCACCACTCTCCCCCTCCAACTCCTATCTATCTATCTATCTATCTATCTATCTATCTATCTATCTATCTATCTATCTATCTATGTATGTATCTATCTATCTATGTATCTATCTATCTATGTATCTATCTATCTATGTATCTATCTATCTATGTATCTATCTATGTATCTATCTATGTATCTATCTATGTATCTATCTATGTATCTATCTATCTATGTATCTATTTATCTATGTATCTATTTATCTATGTATCTATCTATGTATCTATCTATGTATCAATGTATCTATATGTATCTATCTATGTATCTATCTATGTATCTATCTATGTATCTATCTATGTATCTATCTATGTATCTATCTATGTATCTATCTATCATTTAGTATCACTCATAAGGCTGACCATTTGGGATTGGATAACCTGTCAAGAGGCATGTCTCAGATGAAAACTGATTCTTCCTCTCTTGGTGGTCACTGATTGTCTGTAGCTCTTCATCTAGGGGTGAGGACTTGTGAAATTCCCTGCCCCTATTCACATTGCCATTTCAACTTGTATTATCATTATGCAGGTCTTGTTTAGGCAACCATTTGGGATTTCATGGATGCAGCTTCCCCATCATGTCTAGAAGATACTATCTAGCAGCAGGTATCCTGGTCTTCTGGCATTATAATCTTTCCACCCCCATCCCTGATTTTCCCTTAGATGTGGGGGTTGTGTTATAAATGTACTAATTGGGCTTTACATCCAACGATCACGTATTCTCTGAATTTTGACCAGTTGTGGATCTCTGTAATGTCTTAATAGTCTCTGTCTGGGGCTGGAAAGATGGCTGAGTAATGTGAAACAATAGTCTTTTATCCTGTCACTTGTATTATTTTTAATAAAATGCTGATTGGCCAGTAGCCGGGCAGGAAATATAGGTGAGATGACCAAGCAGGAAGTAGAGGCTGAGCAATGAGAATGCTGGAAAGAGGGGAGTGCAGTCTGCAGTCATGATCCAGCCACAGAGCAAGCAAGATGTGACTGCTTCGCCAAAAAAGGTACCAAGCAAAGTGGCTAACATAGACAAGAATAATGGGCTAATATAACTTATAAGAGTTAATAAGAAGCCTGAGCTAATGGGCCAATCAGTTTATAACTAATGTAGACCTCTGTGTGATTTCTTTGGGACTTAATGACTGTGGAAACTGGGCAGGACAGAAACCTCAGTCAATAGAGTGAAAGCTCCCTGACAATAGCACAGAGGTTAAGAGCACTGGCTGCTCTTCCAGAGGTCCTGAGTTCAATTCCCAGCAACCACATGGTGGCTCACAACCATCTATTATGAGATCTGGCGCCTTCTTCTGACCTGCAGGGACACATGCAGACAGAACACTGTATACATAATAAACAAATAAATCTTTAAAAAGTCTCTGTTTTTTGCAAAAATAAAGCTTTAGTTAGGGGGATAACTACACTTATCTGAATATAAGGATAAATATATAGAATACAGTTAGAAACTATTGAGACTCTCCAGAAAATAGCAGTAGTAGGTTACCTTCTACAGTCTGTGACATTTCTGGCCACAGGTAGCTGGCTAGGTTTACAGTACCAGGCATGCATTCTCTCCCATGTAGTAGGCCTTAAGCCCAATTAATTAGACAACTATTAGTTTAGTTACTCCCAAGATAAAAGTGCCACTATTGTAGCACTTCTTGCTAGGTTGGTCATTATGGTTCCTAGGTTTTTTAGCTGGTAGGACTATTCATTATTTTTCTTCCTTATTAGTTTGCACAGCACCTTCAGACACTGTGGGAGCTAGTCCTCAGGGAGAAAATGTCTAGGTCAGTGTTTCTCAACTTATGGGAGGGGTTGCGACTCCTCTGGGGGTTGAATGACCCTTTCACAGGGGTCTGATATCAGATAATTTGCCTATTTACATTACTGTTAATAACAGTAGCAAAATTACAGTTACGAAGTAACAACGAAAATAACTTTATGGTTGGGGGTCACCACAACATGAGGAACTGTTTTAAAGGGTCACAGCATTAGGAAGGTTGAGAACCACTGCTCTAGGTCAGTTTCAGCTCAGTTCCTCCAAGTCCTGTGTCCAAAGTATCTTTAGCAATAGGGTCTTACTTGCAAGTTCCCGAAGGGCATTGGCAATAGCCTACATTTTGGGGATTCTCTTGGACCTCCCCCAATGAAAACCTGGAAGGAAAGTCTCTCTTGCCTGGCACTTGGGGGGCTTTGTTAGTCTGTGGCTCTTAGGGAAGGGGGCATCATCATTCCCTGTTGCCTACCTCCATTACAATATGTAAAAGTATACACATCACACACACATATATGTATAAAGTAAGCTTATAAAAATAGTATATTTCCATATGGCTTTTTCAAACACCCTTAGTATTATTTATCTCTCCTTTCCTTCCCACACACACTTTACCTTTTAGAGGAATTACCTCTTACTAAACCTGCAACTCACCTATTAGCCAGTGACCTTCAGGTATCCTGTTTCTACCTCCCAATACTGTAATTACAGGCCTAAGCCACCATGCCCCTTCTCTTGAATCTTAAATGCTAAACATATTAATCTAGTTTACAAGACCATTGCTGATCTGTCCCCAAGCCTCATCTTCTAATGCCCCTACTTCCTCCTCTCCAACTCTACAGCCAAGTCTTTTTGCTCCTAGTGTTCCCACTACACAACACCTTTCCTCTGTTCCCATGCAAGAGATAATAAGGGATATACCTTTGGGAAGAATTTCTTGACAACTACAAGGATAAAGTCTCTGTTGTGTTCCCAGAACTCTGCACTGCTCAATAAATCAGATGAGCAAATTCACCTTACTCCAGTCTATTTTTCTCTATAGCACTTAGCAATTATCATCTACAGTGGTGTAGGTACAGAAAGCATCCCTATTCTCCAGCATATTGTTTGTAGTGTTTTTTAATTTATTGTATTTTTACTATTATTCTGAAGTGCCAAGGATCAAATCCAGGGTTTGCACATTTTACACAAGCATTTTACCACCAAGCGCAGGCCATATAGTCTAGTATTTTTGCTGTAGTTCCACTCTTATACTTTGCCATATTTATTCTATATACAGTTTATAGCCTAGGAGTCCTAGGTTAAACCATATATCTTAGGTGAGCAGGGATTGTACCATTTGGTTTTATGTAAATTCATGTAAGACTTTGCCTAAGTTCTTAGAAACTATCACTATTGTTAAGGGATGTATGGTTTTATATATAATAGTTACTTTAAGCTGTGTATACAATGTATAGTCAATCATACTGTTATATAATTTACACAATGCATTAAATATAAGATACATTAGATAGAAACAGATGTAAAGCATTTACATATTAACATTTGCAGCTGGGCATGGTGGTACATGCCTGTAAGCAATCCCAGCACTTGGTGGAAGAAGCAGGAGGCTCCTAAATCCAAGATCAGCCTGGGTTGTATAGCAAGTTCCAAGCCTGCCTAAATTGCATAAGGAAATCCTGTGCAAGGAAAACATGCTGCTGTTTCTCAAGATAGAATATTGTTCTATGAGGGCAAGGAAGAAGTGCCAGCACCTGGCCCACATCTTGATCTGCACAAACGGAAAAAAAAAATGAATGAACGCTTTTGGTCACCCGAGTCTCAGCCTTCCCGTGCTTAGGTTGGATGTATCTTCTAATCTGGAGGCACTATCATGTTCCGTTTTCTTTTCCCACCCTCACAGAGTACACAGCTCTAGGAAATAAACCCAGGCTTACATTTTCCCATCTTCTAGGGGCTGATGCCCACCACGTGCACCAGGCATTAGCGGGACAGGACTACCACTCCCAGCATGCATCGCGCATTGGGGTCGTACCACAATTTGTAGGGGATATATGGACCTGAAACCAGCGCCAGAGACCCAGAAGCAGGGAGAACGCCCCTCTATTCAGGCATCTATGGTACACCCCAGACCCGGCCCTCTAAGGCCCCGCGCTTCCGAGCTCGCGCAAACTCTAGTTCTTTTTGCCCGACGGAGGTGGTTTGCTCTTCCGTTGCCCTGTGGCTTCGGCTTATCTCCTGAAGGAAGGCGAAGCTTCCGCCCAGCATTGGGGGTGAGCGGGAGCCAGTTGCCCTCCAGCCCCTGGACTGCATTTGGAAGAGGGTGCTTCCTTAATATCAACTTCAGGGATCCCGAATGGGCATATTTGGAGGTTTTGGGGCCCGGGTGGCATTCAGAAGGTGTCCGCTTTTGAGGAGACCCTTAGGAGGCGGTTCTTGGGGACTTGGGTGGTATTTATTAGTCTGCTTTATGGGGGTAGTTCTCAGACGCAGACTTGAACCCCTTGGAAGCAGGGTTTAGGGGGCGCTTAGGGAGGCTCAGGGTCTGAGTATGAGTACTCTGTCGGTGGGCAGGATTTTCGGGCTTCCCAAGAGGAGAGAAGTTTGAAGTTACTAAAGTCAAAGCGGGAGAAGGGGGTTGGGAATGGCTTGTCTTAGCACCGGACCGGGTGACAGTAGGAAGGTTGCACCACCGACGTGGCACTGTGGTATAAATGCCCTTTGTGACCTCTGAGGTCTGCACGGTTGGTTACCCTGGGCTGTGAGACCCGAACACACTAGGGGCCCAGACGCCGGGAGAGGAGCCTCTCAACCGAGGCTGGTAAAGACTCTCTGCCGGGCTCTTCTGAGCGGACTTCCGAGCGGACGTAGAGCTACTGAGCGGTACTTTGGTTGCCGCTTTATTCATTTATGAGGGGTGGGGCTGTGGTGCGAACTCTCTTTCGCACCTGGTCCACTAGAAGTGTCAGCTTATGAATTACTCTCTAGGGGGCGGATCAACGTGCGGAAGGGGCGTGTTGACGGGGTATCCCGAAGTCTGCTTCACAAACTAGACTTTATTGATAATCCATACAATAATCTGTGAAGGTGAGTAGCGCCCCAAGGGTATTTTAAAAAGCTTTTCTACTCTGCGTCATTTATGAGGGGCGTGGCCTTTACAGCTTCTGCGGGATCCGCAGTTAGCTTTCCCTCACAGGTTCCTGGATTTAAACCTGGCATCTATCGGAGATGATGCCGTGGGTATTATTCATGCCTTATGTCTCAGTAATTCTAGATTACTAACCAAGACATTGAATTCAAATCCCATCCATCTTTACTTTTGTGGACCTCGGGCAAGTCTTTTTCGGAGCCCAAAAAGTGGGTATTTAGGATAATAAGAATAGTTTACACCCATTTAGTTACTTTAATTAACCATTTTATCTTCACAACTTCTCAAAAGTAGGTTTCATCCTACTTCATAGATGAGGAATCTGAGCCACAGGACAGGTAAGTAATTTGTCCTAAAGTAGCACAATGCGTGGCTAAACTAGGATTCAAATCTGACCTGTCTGGTTTCAGAGTTGGATAATGCCCTTCCCCAAACCAATTTAATGGTACTATTTCTGGTGGGCTCCATGGTACTCATATCCTCCGTCCCTCTCTCCTCTCCCGTTGTGTCTCCTACTCCTTTCTCCACGCTGTCAGAGAATTAGGGGCCTGCCTGCCTCAGCCTGCCAAGTATTGTGGAATTACAAGGAGTAGTTGGGACACTGAGGCAGGAGGATCTCTTGAATAAGGGTGTTTGAGACCAGTATGGGCAACACAGCAAAACTAGCTCTCTTCTTTCCTTTCTTTCTTCCCCTTCATCTCCCCTCCCTCTGCTCCCTTTCCCTCCTCTCTGCTCTTTCCCCTCCTCTCCCTTTTCTCTATTCTCCTTCTCTTCCCTCTCTGTGTGGCTATGTATCTATATCCCTTTCTCCAGGGTCTGTTTCCCCAGACTTGCTGGGTACTAGTGATCCTCCTGCCTCAGCCTGCCAAGTACTATAGAATTACAGGAATCCTACTAGCGCACCCCAGCAAGAGCCTGCCTTTTAAGAAACAGTGTTGCTACTGCTCAGGTTAATTATATGGTATGTGTGTCAGGCACTGTTTTACTTACTGAAATTCAATCACAGGGTAATTTCTTGTTCTTAATTTCCATTTTCTGGATCTGAAAACATTCAAGTGGATACTTCTGCAATGACTAGATATAGCCTCACACATAAGTAATTTTAGATTAATTCAAATATGCTTACATATTAACTTTAGTTATATATATTTGAAAATTGTTACAATGCCTTGTGGCAGCACTGCTCAAAGATCCTTTCCATACTTATTTTCATGACACATTTTATCAATCTGAGTTGGATAGATTCTTTTGAAGTGGGGATTGGTGTGTTTTGTTTTGTTTTTTTGTAGTACTATGGATTGAACCCAGGGTGTAGGGGAAGTACTTTATCCGTAGCCTAC
This sequence comes from Microtus pennsylvanicus, assembly GCF_037038515.1. Classification (NCBI taxonomy): domain Eukaryota; kingdom Metazoa; phylum Chordata; class Mammalia; order Rodentia; family Cricetidae; genus Microtus; species Microtus pennsylvanicus. The sequence continues at coordinate 144,101,228 of NC_134601.1, forward strand.
ATCTCCAACCTGAGGTGAATTGATTTTATTACCGTCATTGTCTATCAGAGGCATGTAGTGAGTCTGGATTTAGTCGGGACAAGATAATCCCCTAAATGGCCAAGGATAAGGAGCAAGGACTGTGCTCCCCTCAGGCTTCGCAGGGTTATCCACTATGACACATACCTTGACTGTTACCTCATAATCTGTGCTTGCTGGGCAGGGCCCACAAGCTTGGCTGGGAGGCTGCCCACAAGCCTCACAGAATTTGTTCTTTTTTTTTTTTTGGTTTTTTTTTTTTTTTTTTTTTTTGGTTTTTCGAGACAGGGTTTCTCTGTGGCTTTGGAGCCTGTCCTGGAACTAGCTCTTGTAGACCAGGCTGGTCTCGAACTCACAGAGATCCGCCTGCCTCTGCCTCCCGAGTGCTGGGATTAAAGGCGTGCGCCACCACCGCCCGGCGAATTTGTCCTTTTGTTGAGACAGGGTTTCATGGTCGAGTCCCCCAGCTTTCATGTCCCTTAGTATAATGCCGGGATTAATAGGCATATGCCACTATGCATGTACTACCTGGGTGCAACCTTTCTTTTAGTACACACAGACACCCTATACCCTATACAGGGTCTATGTGTAGCCCTGGCAGTCCTGGAACTCGCTCTGTAGACCAGACTGACCTTAAACTCAGAGATCTGCCTGCCTCTGCCTCCGTAGTGTTAGGATTAAAGGCGTGTAGCATGACCCCCCCGCCCCTTCCATGCAACCTTCCTTAAGTTTTCTGTTTCCAAGTTGAGCAGCCAGAATAGCATTATTCAGTATTCAGGAGCCAAGGGAGTGCATATTCCCTGCAGTCGCCCCATTTCTTGCTTACTGGGTATTAGATGGAGCAATAAGGCAGGCCTGCCTCTTTTGTTTCACCCCACTGAGCGTTTTGCATTATTCATGAGTAAGATGTCGCTTTGGTCTCCTTGATTCCCGGCAGCAGCAAGAACATTCATTATTCATGAGCATGGGGTGTGATTGCCACGCTTTAACATCTACTTTCTGGTTGCCTGGTCTTAGTAAACCATCAGGAAGAATGGCCTGGAGATCCTTCCTTGGTTTCTTTGACAGCTTAGCTGCAGTTATTCTTTATTCATAGCCCATGAGGCGTGGCCTCCTGCTCTACCTGTTTTTCTAGTTACTGCCTCTGGAGCCACTTGGTGGAGCTGTTCTTCTCATTACAGAAGTCCCAAACTGGGCAGGCAGGGAAAATACATGATTCATGAGTGGGCGCGGTCCGCTTGCATCCGGGTTTCTGGGGGTGGGGCTCAAGGTTTTGTTCCGGCCTTGGGCTCTGCCGCCGCCATCTTGTGTCGGCTGCTGGCGTGAGGGAGGTGGCAGGGAAGGACCACAACCACAACGGTCGGGGAGGAGAAGGCGGCTGTGATCCTAGCTGGCCCAGGTGGCAGGAAGAAGGAGGAGAAAAAGGACGGTGGCGGCCGAGCTTGACTTCGGCTCCTTGAGGAGTTGGCGGCGGCGCGACCCGGGGAACCGGCATTGGTAATAGCTTTTCTCTGCACCTGGCTCGAAGCAAGCTCTTGGGAGGGTCCCTGCTGGCTCTCTGCCAGCCTTCTGTCTGCGGTGTCGATGGTATCAGCCATCACTAGACAAGCGGGTGTGGGGGGAGTACAAATCCTGGGGCAGGGTGGATCATTTCTGTCGTGGACCACCGTATTCCCTTGGGCTCCGAAATCTGACCTTGACGTGAGATGACCCCCCATCTCGGCTTCTGGAGATTTCCAGCTCAACATCTATAACGAGATGTCTTGATCCCGTCCTGCGCTTCCAACCAGAACTCCCGACAGTCTCCCATAAAGGCAGAGGAATTCAGCATTACTGCTTGTAAAAGCCGTCCATACTTGTGTGTTATTGTAGACTGTCCCAAGCCCCGAAATCTCCCTTGGGACTCCTCCCAGTCCTTTATTATTTGCTCGCATGGCTTAAGAGAGGCCAGACTTAAGAAAGGGTCCGCATGGCCTTCATTTCCGAAAGAGCAGCCTTGTCTAGCATTTTCCTCCAGAATCTCCCCCTCCCCCCAGGATACTATCTATCCGTTGAGCTGCCATCTGGATTAGACCGGGTGAAAAGCAATCTGCCTGGCCTTCCTGTGGAGACTCATTCCCACATTCGAGGTCTCCCAATGCCGCCTTGACATAGCATCATCGTGCTAACCGGGCATTCTTAGACGCTTTAGCATCTGCCTTGAAGAGGCTCCGTTGATTCCTAGGATCTGCCCTTAGAGACATTGCCTGCTTTTAAGTATTCATTTGTCATGCTCCCGTTATTCTTAGGCTGTCCCCTCAATAGGCCTCATCTTTTTCCCCATCAGCCATCCTTAACCTCCAGTATCTTTCCTCTAGAGCCTCTCAAGGGACTAGACACTAGGGAGGACCTGTTTGGACACAATTCTCCATCAGTAATCTCCTGCTACCATCTACTCTTTCAGACCCTGTTGATTTGTAACCTCATCTGCCAGACAGTCTCATCCTAGACCCAACTTCTGCCTTCAAAAGCACATACCAGAGTAGCTTCTCTCCTTATAATTCCTTAATCTAACAACAGGCGCCAGAATCTGCCCTTATCCTTTTAAAGGTTCTTAGCATCTTCATTCAGGAAGTCTCAGCTTTTGCTTTTGGCCTCACTGAACCCCACTATTTCTTTCAGATACCCCTTTCTCCAATAGGCCTACTTATCCTCCACCAGAGTAGAAAACTTTAATATCTATTTATTGACTCATGGAATCACAGAATTGGCTGGAGAAACCTAACTCCACTTGGAGATTTAGCCAGGATTTGCTTGGTAACCTTTATTTTTATAATTATTATTTTGAGACAGGGTAGCTTTGGCTGCCATGAAATATATAGATACATAGACCAGGCAAGCTGCAAATTCTTAGAGACCAGCCTACCTCTGCCTCACTAGTGCTGGGATTAAAGGTGTGCTCCACCATCCTCAGCACTTAGTAACCTTTTTAAGGCTTAAGCTATCTGAAACTTATCTGCCCTTTTCCACCCTATTAGAGCAGCTTTGTTGCCTTTTAGAACAACACAAGGCCTTTGTTGCTCCATTAGAAATCCCTCTTCAACAGTGTGCCCTCAGAGACCTCTCCTAGCTTCTTCACACTTAATCTCATGGCTTCCTGGCACTCTAGTGTCAGCATGGAGACCTTTCTGTGAATTCCCATTATTTTTGGTGAAGGGTTTCTATCAGTGGAATCTGAGACTCTTTCGACCCCAGCACCTTCCTGCAGTAGTCTCAGGTTCTGCATTCTCCCACTTCTTTCTAGAGACCCAAGGTTTAAGTCTTTAAGACTTTGCCCAGTGCCCCTGGTACTTGTAAGGCCTGCTGAGGTCTCATTTGGGTCTCTTTTCCTGTCTCCTTCAGAGCTCCTTGAGCTCAATCACTTCCCAGTGCCTTTCTCTGTTTTGGGCATCAGTCATCGGTTTGGAGACCCCAGGTAAGTTTTGAAATGCTTTAATTTCAGCTTTGCCAAGCAAGTTATGGAAGATATATCCCAACAGAGAAGGCTAAGTACGTGTTGAGAGAGAGAGAGAGAGAGAGAGAGAGAGAGAGAGAGAGAGAGAGAGAGACGGACGATGTGGATTTAAGGTTTTTGGTTTTCTTTGAATGGGGATGGGGTAATCTTTAGCTCTTATCCAGGGGTCCCTGCCTCAGATTCCTCCCACTTGCCTTGATAAAATCTGGCAATTGAAATGTCCCTTTTTATTTTCTTTTTTGAAATGGGTTCTCACTGTGCAGCTCACACTGGCCTCAAACGTAGTCTTCCTGCCTCTGCCTCATAAGCACTGGGGTTGCATGCATGTACTGCCACACCTGGCTTCGAAGTCCACTTTTGAATAGTCACCCCAACCGTGCTTAGACTCTTGCTGCCTGCCAGCAGTAGGGGTGGAGAGGTAAAAGGTCTGATAAAGAGTTCTCTGGCCCTGGGTCTTGACTGATGTAGGGAGTAGAGAAAGCATATGCCCTGGACAAACCAGTCGCTGACAAGGCAAGGGAGATAACTAAGTACTGGAGGCCGCTGTGGGAGCCTGGGGAGGAACTCATGTCCTCGGGTCCCTGAGTTTTGAAACCACGGAATTAAGCCTCATCAGGAGGGCAGTTCCTTTTCTCCCAACTTTTGGAGAAACTTGACTTAGAGGAAATGAAATCTCATGCCAAGTCACTGCCAGTAAATGGAAAGTAGGAATTGCTTTTGTCTTGCTCCTGACTTATCAAGCCTCTTCCTACCCAGATTGGATCTAAGCATTCCCAGCAACTTCTCTGACAGACTTTGGCTCTAGGCAGCCTCCTGCCTCCCCTCCTCTCCCTTTCTTTACCTTCCATCTCTGAGCAGTCTGGGCTGGACCCAGAGCCAAATACTGACAGTGTCATCTAAGAAAATCTCACAAACTGCTACCAGCTGCATGATACTTGGGCAAGTGATGCCCAGGGCTAGTGAGTGGAGTTCCTTAAGCTTTCACTTTCTATTTCTCATAGGAGCATAGGGTTATGTAGTTCACAGGCACTGTTAGAGTCAGACAAAGCCCTTGACTCTTGCGACTGATGGGGTAGATGGTAGGGAGCGCTTGTCATTGTGTTCATATTAGAAAGTGATAGTGCCAAGATGGAATCTTAGGTATGTTGGCGGCAGTTGGTGGTATTGAGGGTCAGAAAAGGCTTCAGAGTTAGAGCAGTTGTGTGAGTAGAAGACAGGGTATAAGCAAGTACTCAGTGCTTTGAAGAACCATTGGGCCTGAAAAATGATTCTAGGTTCTATCTTTTATTTACGAGCATCTGAGTCCACCGCCACTAGATTTCACTTCCAACAGCAGGTTATATTGGTGGTGGTTTTCCTGCCCTCTGGGATCTAGTATGTCACTTGACCATGTGAGCTCAGGTTTTCTCATTTGTTCAACAGGGACCTTAAATCCTGCCTTGCATGATTTCATGCTAATACAATTGAGAGCATGAAACTTGCTAGCTCTGAGAAGTGGCTTGGACTTGAGAGTCATTGGATCTGCTCTGATCCCAGTTCAACCACTCCGAGTAGGAATTTTGGTCAAGTCACCGAACATCCCTGAATGAAGTTTTTTCTTCCACGTGCCCTGGGGTAAATAGTAGTAGTGCAATTCCCACAGGGTTGCCCTGAGGACAGACAGCGACAAGGCTCATTAAAGTGCTTAGTGTGGCCTCTGACCTGCTAACCTGTTGAAGGACTTCACATGCAGAAGAGACTTTAGTTAGAAGTGTGCGTTTTCTCTCTTCCAGCAGCCTGTTTTATTGGCCTGGGTTGTTTTCTACCCCTAAGACTGGGAAAAGGGCAGGACTTGAAGCTCTGCCCTGAGCCCCACTAGGGCCTATGGTCTGCATCTTTTCTCATATCAGCAATACCCTGGAACCATATTAAAGTGAGGGAACAGCTCCATATGATACCTATAAAGGGGTCAAGATTTAAAACCTGAGTACTTCCTAAGTCCACATCTGTTCTCTGACAATGGTTTTTTACTCCATAGGATTGGAGCCTTTCCCTTAAGCTGGCTAGGGAGAGACAAAATGACTTAGCACTCAGCTGTGTGGATTTACAAGCCAAACCACCTGGTTCAAATCTTGGGTCTGACAGCGGTGTGAACCTGGGCAAGCCACTTCATCTCTCTGGGCCAGTTTCTTTTCTTTTTGGTTTTCTGAGACAGGGTTTCTGTAGCTTTGGAGCCTGTCCTGGAACTAGCTCTTGTAGACCAGGCTGGCCTCAAACTCACAGAGATCCACCTGCCTCTGCCTCCTGAGTGCTGGGATTAAAGGCATGCACCACCACCGCTCTGCTACCAGTTTCTAAAGTAGATTTGCTAATACCTAAGTCTTCTCCAATTATTACCAGTAATAAACAGGAAAAAAAAATAGTTCAAGGCCAATCAGGGCTACGCGGTGAGACCCTGTATTTAAAACAAACAAAAAATACCAGAAAAATATCCCCATGTATCCTAGGCTCACCTCTTTCCTGCCATTTTTCCTCTAGATGTCCAGCTCGCCGCTGTCCAAGAAACGTCGCGTGTCCGGGCCTGATCCAAAGCCGGGTTCTAACTGCTCCCCTGCCCAGTCCGTGCTGTCCGAAGTGCCCTCAGTGCCAACCAACGTGAGTAGCTTCCCATGATGATGGAGTGAGGAGTCTTATTGCTTTCCATTTTAATACCCCACTTGTGCTTGTTATCTTGAATCTTTTTCTTGCTCTCCATCCCCAGGGAATGGCGAAGAACGGCAGTGAAGCAGACATAGACGAGGGCCTTTACTCCCGGCAGCTGTAAGTTAGGCCTAAGTCTGCCTGAAGTGGGAAGGGGTACTGAAATACTTGGATCAGGTGGGCTGGACAGTGACCTGGAATCTCTTCCAACTTGACAGGTATGTTTTGGGCCATGAGGCAATGAAAAGGCTCCAGACATCCAGCGTGCTTGTCTCAGGCTTGCGGGGCTTGGGTGTGGAAATTGCTAAGAACATCATCCTTGGTGGGGTCAAGGCCGTCACCCTACATGACCAAGGCACTACCCAGTGGGCTGATCTCTCCTCCCAGGTACCTCTTCCCAACATTTTTTTCCAAGCAGCAGCCTTTGTGTGCCACAACCATCTGACTTTTATCCTTCTGTCACCCCCTCTTGCAGTTTTACCTTCGAGAGGAAGACATCGGTAAAAATCGGGCTGAGGTATCTCAGCCCCGACTTGCTGAACTCAACAGCTATGTGCCTGTCTCTGCCTACACTGGGCCTCTGGTTGAGGATTTCCTTAGTGGCTTCCAGGTACTTGGCCACTGCAAAGTTTCCTGCTTGATTTTCTTGGAACTCATCTGTGGTATTTTTTGGTACTATTCACTATTTAATGAGCTGTCTAAGGTATCAGAGAGGATGCAGGAAAGGTGAGACCCTGGGCCTACCTTTTGGGGAAAGATGTGGACTCACCACTTAAACAACATAGTAGTTATGAACAGACTGGAGGCAAACTGTCCGGCTGTGTCTAGCTCTTCTAGTGTAACTTTAGGCAGCTCACTTAGATCCTGGACCTTACTCTTTCCATTTCAAAATAGGAAACCCAACAGTACTGATTTCATGGGGTTCCTCTGAGGGTTAAGAATGAAGAATAGCAATTTGGATACAGGGAAAGTGGCATGGGCATTTACTGATTTTAAAAAGTCTAGGCTATGAGAGCTAAAAGTCTGCCCTATAGGGCTAAGGTCCTCAGGGGTCAGTGCTGCAGCATCAGCAATCTGACACAGTTGTAGGAGCTCATCCTGGTAGGCAGGGATGGATGTTCCTGGAGAAGGTGGAGAGCAGTTTCAAAACTTGGGGTGGAGTGGGCAGCATGTTGAGAGCCACCAGCAGATAGGTGTGGTATGAGTGAACACAGACTCTGGCTGGAGGTAGTTTTGCCCTGCCTATGTCTCACGGGGCATGGCAGGGTTGTAGGCAGTTAGCAAACAAGTGAGTCAGCTATTCTGCGGTCTGTACCTAGTACCACTACCTTTCTCAACATGCTCTAAGCCTTTGTTTTCTCGTTGCTGTCTTTCCCCCTCACTGAGTCTGCTGCCCAGAAGGTCTTAATGAGAGAGGCCTAGAGGACCAGGGAGAACCTGGACAATTCTAGTTCTGGGCTCTAGACCTGGGCTTTATTTCTCCACAGGTGGTGGTCCTTACCAACAGCCCCCTGGAAGACCAACTACGAGTGGGTGAGTTCTGTCATAGCCGTGGCATCAAGCTAGTGGTGGCAGATACACGAGGCTTATTTGGGTGAGTGCCCTTTTCCATGCCTCTCCCCACAAACTTTCCTAGGCCAAAGACCCTTATCCCTCTTTTGCCACTCAGGTTTTATATTCTGTGTGTTCACCTCTTCCTGTGTGCCATTAGTACTGTTACATGCCCGTTGTGATGTGCCAGGTTTCCTCAGCAGTATCCACTGCACCTTGAAGGATGCCTGGGGACTTTTGTGGGCCTCAGGCATCAGTCCTCTTGCCACTCTATACAGGCAACTTTTCTGTGACTTTGGAGAGGAAATGGTCCTCACAGATTCCAATGGGGAGCAGCCACTCAGTGCTATGGTTTCAATGGTGACCAAGGTAAGGAGGCCATCCCCAGTGGTCCTGGAAGACAGAAAGGCAATGGCAGTTCTCTCTGTCTTCTCTTATTCCTTAACTTGCTCGCTCCTTTTTAACCAGGACAATCCCGGTGTGGTTACCTGCCTTGATGAGGCCCGACATGGATTTGAGAGTGGTGATTTTGTCTCATTCTCAGAAGTCCAGGGCATGATCCAACTCAATGGCTGTCAGCCCATAGAGATCAAAGTACTGGGTGAGCTGGGACTCTATGGGGGCACCTTAGGGTCTTGCAGATCAAAGGGAGGAGTTTCTGAGTTAAGAGTGAGGGGAGCCATAGCCTGAGTGTCTGAGGTGGTTCAGAGAATCAGGGATCCCACCAGAGCTGATGGGCATGGGCGAGAAGGACCAGTTATGTTTGAGTTGTTAGTAGGAGCATGGGCCTCTGGGATCTATCTGAGTTGAGGTGAAAGAGCCTCCTGTATTTTGAACAGAAGATCTGCTCATGTTTAAGCTGGTTTGGGTAAAAACAGCACCAGTATAGACTTGGGGTCAGGGACACAGGCTCTCATGGGGTCTGAACTTATTCTGGGGCAGAGGAGATGGTTTCTGATCTCACGAATGGGGCCTGGGGTTGAAAGATAGTACCTGGCGTCTGCACTGGGTCAGGCAGGCATTTTTTCCCCTTGTCTCTTGAGTTAAAGTTGTGTGGACTTTAAGGGGGTATGTAAGACTGACGGCCTCCCTATCCGCTCTAGGTCCTTATACCTTTAGTATATGTGACACCTCCAACTTCTCTGACTACATCCGTGGAGGTATCGTCAGTCAGGTCAAAGTACCTAAAAAGATTAGCTTTGTGAGTATTGGGTACAGTGGTTCTTGGTGGGTGGTTCTAGACCAGTGGTTCTCAACCTTCCTAATGCTGCAACCCTTTATTTAGTACAGTTCCTCGTGTAGTGGTGACCTCCCAACCATAAAATTATTTTGTTGCTACTTCATCACTGTAATTTGGTGCAGTTACAATTTGTAACATAAATATTTTTGGAGATAGAGGTTTGCCAAGGGGTCATGACCTACAGGTTGAGAACCACTGCACTAGACTGTTTCAAATTCTCTGCTCCTTTCTTCTCATTTTTAGAAATCCTTGCCAGCATCACTGGCAGAGCCTGACTTTGTAATGACTGACTTTGCCAAGTTTTCTCGCCCTGCCCAACTGCACATTGGCTTCCAAGCTCTGCACCAATTCTGTGCACAGCACAACCGACCACCTCGACCACGAAATGAGGTGGGTAGGTGGGCCAGCAGCCAGCCAGAATAGAAATCCTTGGTGTTAAATGCCCGCCATACCTCTGCCTGTCCACTGTCCGTCTCCTGACAGTAGCCTGAGAGATGCTTACCTGTTTCCTTTGCCCTACCAGGACGATGCGACAGAACTGGTGGCCCTAGCTCAGGCTGTGAATGCTCGGTCCCCACCTGCAGTACAACAGGAAAACTTGGATAAAGACCTTATACGGAAGCTAGCTTATGTTGCTGCTGGGGACCTGGCACCCGTAAATGCTTTCATTGGGGGTCTCGCTGCCCAGGAAGTTATGAAGGTTAGCAGAGTGGGAATGGACTGGGTTTTGCCTTTGCTTCATTATTTGCTCTCCATATGTGCCGGGGTCTGCTTATCACTGATCACTTCCTTTCTCCTTCTCCACTAGGCCTGCTCTGGGAAGTTCATGCCCATCATGCAGTGGTTATACTTTGATGCTCTTGAATGTCTCCCAGAAGACAAAGAGGCTCTCACAGAGGATAAGTGCCTCCCGGTATGTGAATGGACTGGAAGGAAGGCATTATCTGGGGTGTTTCTGGGGAAGCTTCTCTCTGACCCTCCTCACTTTATATCCCCCAGCGTCAAAACCGTTATGATGGGCAAGTAGCTGTATTTGGCTCAGACCTTCAAGAGAAGCTGGGCAAGCAAAAGTACTTCCTGGTGAGTGACCTCATTGGACACCTAGCGTGTGCACCTCCCTTGGTCTCTGGCCACTCCCTCTGGGGTTTTCTTTTGCATTCTGAAGGGGGGTGTCTTTACAACCCTGGGACTAAATATGTGGTACTAAACCTTTTTGCTCAATCCTGTTGTCTTCTGCAGGCATGGGGAATTTTGTGGTTTATATCCGCTTGCTTTACCGTGACTTGCCTCTGTGTCTCTTGGATGTTTTTAGGTGGGTGCAGGGGCCATTGGCTGTGAATTGCTCAAAAACTTTGCCATGATTGGGCTAGGCTGTGGAGAGGGTGGAGAAGTCATTGTCACAGACATGGACACCATTGAGAAATCAAATCTGAATCGACAGTTTCTTTTCCGGCCCTGGGATGTCACGGTGAGATAAATGGAAGTAGGAGATGGAACTTTGACATCTCGCTTTTCTCCTTTTTCTTGTCCCCAGAATTTGCCCTTTTTGCCCTCTGTTTCTGTCATTCATTTAGCCCTCATTCATTTTCATCTCTCCTCTGAGCCACCATCAAGTCAGTTTCTTTTTCATTCTTTTTTCTCTCAGTACTGAGAATTGAGTCTAGAGCTTTACAAATACTGGGTAGCTAGTTAAAGATTGTTTTGTCTTGTTTTTCGAGGCAGGGTTTCTCTGTAGATTTGGAGCCTGTCCTGGAACTAGCTCTTGTAGACCAGGCTGGCCTAGAACTCACAGAGATCCGCCTGCCTCTGCCTTGGAAGTGCTGGGGCGTAGCAGCACTTTCATTTCCTTTTACTTTTTCCTTAACTTTTTAAAGAAGATTTATTTATTGCAAGCGTGGTGTGGCACGCCTTTAATCCCAGCACTCAGAAGTCAGAGGCTAGCAGATCTCGAGTTCCAGACAGCTGGGGCTGCACAGTGAGAAGACCCTGTCTTGAAAACAACAACAACGATATCTTTATTTATTTTATATGTGTGAGTGCATAGTGCCTGAAGAGAGTGTTGGATCCTTTCGAACTGGAATTTGGGGGTTATAAGACTTGGTTGTGAGCCATAGGATGTGCGTGCTGGAAACCAAAACTGAGTCCTTTGGAAGACCAACAAGTGCTCTAACCACTGAACCATCACTCCAGCTCTTATCAGTGCTGCTCTGGAACGGTGTGTTAGGGGTTCCCAAAAATATTCCCAAACTCAGTGCCTGCCTAAGAGGTACTAGTGGCTGATTTTTTTTTACAGAAAAAGGACACAGTATAATCAGCAAAGGAAGAAAGGTTCATGGAGTTAAATCAGCAGCAAGTGTCTAAGAGTTATCTCCCAGTGGAGTTGCAGAAGATGGACTTCATTTCCCCAGTAACAAATATAACAATACACCTGAAAAGTTTCTAGCCAGGGAAGCCTGCCCATTTCTCTACCTAGGGCTTTTACTGGGATCTGGTTTCTTGACTCTAGGAGAAAAGACAGTGTTTAACATAAACCATACTGTTAACAAACAATTCAGGCACACTGAGCCATTATTATTAGGTAAAGGAGCGATGGGAACTTTTCCATAAAATCCAAGATCCTAGACTCCAACCAAGGGCCATTTTTCAAAGTAGGCCTCCTAAATGATGGCATTGTAGTCAGCCAGTAACTCTTCTCTGCAGTTTGAAACTGAGATATCAGAAATCTATGAGACCTTCTATAAGGCCAGTATCACTGCCCAGTATACCTGTTCATTAATTTATTCACTGAATAGTTACTTTAGGAGTTATTGTTGTACATACTTGAGGTACATTAAAGAATAAAATGAGGTAGGACATGGTGGCTCATACCTTTCATCTCAGCACTTGAGAGGCAAGCAGATCTCTGTCTTCAAGGCCAGCCTGGGCCACAAAGTGAGTTCCAGGACAGCCAAGTCTACACAGAGAAACCCTGTCTCAACAAACAAAAAGAAAGAGTAAAGGTGCTAGTGGAGGAAGGTAAGTAGTAAAGGGCAAATGCATAATAGATATAATACAGATACAGCTGGGCCCACAGATGCACACAGGCAGGCAGATCTCTTGAGTTGAGGCCAATCTGTACATTGTAAGTAAGTTCCATGAGCATGACTTCATAGATCCTGTTTCCAAACAACAACAAAGTAACAAAGATACAATATAACAGTGAGATATGGAGTCAATGTTGGTACTTTGCAAAGTGTAAAAGAGCAAGCTGGGCTTGCTAGGGAGGTTAGTTTACAGATCTCATTAGTTCCTTAAGAAAGACCTCATCTCTGCAAAGCTGTGGTGAGTGTGGGGACTAGATGGTCTTCTGGTTGGAAGTGCCCAAGGCCCAGATAATAGCCTGTAGAACTATGCTCTACTCTGAGAGGTCCTGGGAACCAATTAAGTTTACCTTGAGTGGGGATGAGAGCCAAGGTTCTAAGCAGAGGAGGGATGTGACCTGACTTTGGTTTCATAACACTTAATGCTTATTTGTCTAATATCTGGTTGTTTTGGGGAGAATCTCCAACCTGCTGCTCCCTAAAAGAATAGTAGGTATCAGTTAAACAGAAAGAGGTGGCTAAGCCGGGCGATGGTGGCACACGCCTTTAATCCCAGCACTCGGGAGGCAGAGGCAGGCGGATCTCTGTGAGTTCGAGACCAGCCTGGTCTACAGAGCTAGTTCCAGGACAGGCTCCAAAGCCACAGAGAAACTCTGTCTCGAAAAACAAAAAAAATAAACAACAACAAAAAAAAGAGGTGGCTAGTCCATTGTCTACAATGGATGCTTCCTTTTCCATCTCACTGCCACATGTGTCTCAGCTCTGGCCCATGTGGCATTATTGTTCAATATCCTGCTAAACCAAGGAGCCTCCTGAACTTGGGCTGGTTAGATGACCGTTCAGGGGGACAGCTCTTTATGACCCTAAGTGAATCCACCAATAACTGAGTCCCGCATTGTACCCTCAACTGTATCTCTTAACTTCACAGAAGTTAAAGTCTGACACGGCTGCTGCAGCTGTACGCCAGATGAATCCTTACATCCAGGTGACAAGCCACCAGAATCGTGTGGGTACTGACACAGAGCGCATCTACGATGATGATTTTTTCCAAAAATTGGATGGTGTGGCCAATGCCCTGGACAATGTAGATGCCCGTAAGTTTGAAGGCTGGTAGAGAAGGCAAGGGCAAAAGAGGGAGAGTCTGGGCCCTCTTGTTCTTTCCCAGTGTGCCTGTCCTTGTTTCCTGGCTATCACATCATTGTCGCTAACCTATCACACAGGCATGTACATGGATCGCCGCTGTGTGTACTATCGGAAACCACTACTGGAGTCTGGCACACTGGGCACGAAGGGCAACGTACAGGTGGTGATCCCCTTCCTGACAGAATCCTACAGCTCTAGCCAGGACCCGCCTGAGAAATCCATTCCCATCTGCACTCTGAAAAACTTTCCCAATGCCATTGAACATACTCTACAGGTAAGTGGGCTCAGGGGAAGGGAGGAATGTCTACCAGGCCCTTGACTTTTGAGTATCACAGGCTTAAGTACAAGACATGTTTTCTTCTACCATCCATCTACCTGGCAGTTGGCACTTCTGAAATGACTTATTCTTGTAATTTCTACTTTTGACTTTTTCCAGTACATAGACAGGTAAAAACCACTGCTGTTGGTAGGCATGGTAGCTCACCTGTAGTTGAGAGGCTAAGGCATGAGAACTGTGAGGTCAATGCCAGCTTGGACTACCTTATCTCAGAAAAGAAAAACAAAAGAATGATGAATACTGGAATGTCATTCCTTACCTAGAGTTAACAATATTTGCCATATTTTCTTAGATTGATATGGGCATGGTAGCATATGCCTTTAATCTCAGTACAGAGGTGGCAGAGGCGCTGGATTTTTGATTTCTGTTCATTAGATGTTACACTCTAACAACTTAAGAGATAGTTCAACAGTTAAAAGCAGTGACTGCTCTTCCAAAGGACCTGAAATCAGTTCCCAGCAGGCACATGGCTGTTCACAATGGTGTTGACTCAAGTTTCAAGGGATCTGATACCCTCCATGGGCACTGCGTGCATGCGGTGCCCGAACATAAACCCATATACATTAATTTTAAATTGGGACTGGAGAGATGGCTTCGTGGTTAAGAGCGCTTGCTACTTTTTATTTGGTTGGTTTTTTTTTTTTTTAAGACAGGGTTTCTCTGTAACTTTGGAGCCTGACCTTGAACTCACAGAAATCCACCTGTCTCTGCCTCCCAAGCACTTGCTACTCTTACAGAGGACCCATGTTCAGTTCCTAGTTACCTACAACGGCAGCTTTTCCTCTTTGTTTCTTTTGAGACAGTGTCTCATGTATTCCAGGTTGACTTCAAATTTAACTGTGTAGCTGAAGATGACCTTAAACTGACCCTTCTGCCTCCACTTCCCAAGTACTGGAATTAATAAGCATATGCTACCATGTCTGGCTCCAAAGCATCATTTTCTTGCTAAATAGTCATTTCCTTCACTCTCTTCTAGTTATTTGTCTCTAGCACATGATATCCAGGTTTCTCCATCAATTGCAAAATGATGTCACAATGATAGTCTCTATATGATGCACATATGGAACAGTGCTGTATATAATGAAGCTAAAATGTTAAGTGACCACATCTATGTGATGGGCACCCAGGCCACAAGTATAGCTATGTTGCTATCAGAATTCTAGGGAGTCCACATATTGGGGAAGAGTAGAAATAGAGGGGTGGGGAAAGACCAAACCTACCTTTCATTTTTCCCTTTGACCCTACTGTGGTTGTATCAGTTTTGTGGCCATGAACTTAACTTCTTTGTGCCTTATATTCTTCCTCTCTCTTATCTCACTGGGCTGTTTAACTGGCACCACTTTAAGTACACATAGGAAAGAGGATAGAGCCAATGTCTTATGCTAAATCCCTAGAGAATAGATAGGAATCATTGTTGGACTGAATCTATTTTTGTTTGTTTCCTGGCTTGCTTGTTTGTGTTTTGGTGCTGGAGACCAAACCTAGGACTTAGACAAACACTTGTCTACTCTTTTTTGTTAAGTCAGGGTTTCATGCAATTGTTCCCAGCATTGAACTGCTGCAAGTTCAATTGCTGCAAATCTTGTGGGGGTTTTTTTTGGGGGGGGGGATTTCTTTTCGAGACAGAGTTTCTCTGTAGCTTTGGAGCCTGTCCTGGAACTAGCTCTTGTAGACCAGGCTGGTCTCAAACTCACAGAGAACCACCGCCCGGCTGCAAATCTTGTTTTTAAGTTGTAAAATGCACTTAGCCAATACGCATTTTTCATCAAGGTATAGTACATGTGTACAATTCTTGATGCTTTTTTTTAACACATACATTAGGATAGTTATTTCTCAGATCAAGTTCAGTGACTTAAATGGCCAAAAATGAAGGAGTGGGGAAATCTAGGAGCTTCTCTTTCACAAGTTGCTGTGTATTTCCTACTTGGGTTACTTACCTATGATGACTGTCACCCGTGAAAACATTTTGTCCGTCATTCTATAAAATCCATTTGTTCCATCTGCAGTGGGCCCGGGATGAATTTGAAGGCCTTTTCAAGCAGCCAGCAGAAAACGTTAATCAGTACCTCACGTGAGTAACTTACACACCACACACCCCACTCTCCTGCCTGCCAGCAAAGATATTCTATGCTTTTTCAGCTGTCCCCCTCAGCACTAGACAGACTTTTCAAAGGACTCTTCACTTCTCATGCTGTGGGGGGATCAAGACAAGCTTTCTGTGGAGAAAGTAAGATTGCCCTAGAGCCTACCTCAGGGCCCACTGTGTAAATTGCCCCTCGGCTCTTTTCACTCCCTAATAGAGACCCCAAGTTTGTGGAACGGACCTTGCGGCTGGCAGGTACCCAGCCATTGGAGGTGCTGGAGGCTGTGCAGCGCAGCCTGGTGCTGCAGCGACCACAGACTTGGGGTGATTGCGTGACCTGGGCCTGCCACCACTGGCACACCCAGTACTGTAACAACATCCGACAACTGCTGCACAACTTTCCTCCCGACCAGGTAATGTTCATTCATGCGTTTCCTTACAACCACGTGTTTGCTGCAGTCTCTTCAAGTGACTTCTCCCAGTTACTAATTCAGATGTGGCTGGTATCCAAGGCAAGAGATGTCAGAAGAATGATCTTCTTATTTCTTCCTTCATTTCTTGGAGCAAATTAATTGGTTCTCTTGCTGTTCCCCTTCACTGTGGTGTATAGGCTGAGTCTGACCTGATTTTTATCAGGGCTATAGTGAACCATGAAGCAGAGATTCAGGAGTCATTTATTCAAATCCCAGCTCTCTCTGAACTTGGACAAATCACTTCTCTCTGTTCCTTTCTTTAGCTTGAAGGAGGAATAGTTGTGATCTGATTCACTGGTATTTATAAATATTAAGTACATGTCTGGTGATTCAGTCCAGTCTGCTAAAGGGATTTGTGAAGAAAGTATCTTAAGAATTTTGATGGTGGTTGAATCTCAGATGATTGACTCCAGCCCTCTTCAAGGACCCAGCCAAGAGTAGTGAGGTGGGGTGCATCCAGAGCCAAGATGACAAGTCAGGATTGCCAGAGAGGCCTTCATTTCAAGATCTTACTTCTGGAAACTTTCTTTGTTTTAGCTTACCAGCTCAGGGGCCCCATTTTGGTCTGGACCCAAACGTTGTCCACATCCACTTACTTTTGATGTTAACAATGTAAGTCTTCTTGTTGGGTTTTCCTGGGATTGGGTAAAGGATGGGCAGGTGGGAAGGGAAGGTGGTGGCTTCCTCTTCAAGGGCAGATGTATTAACCCTACTGTGCCCTGCTGTCCCCTAGACACTGCATCTGGATTATGTGATGGCTGCTGCCAACCTTTTTGCCCAGACCTATGGGTTGACTGGCTCTCAAGATCGAGCTGCTGTGGCTTCACTCCTGCAGTCAGTACAAGTTCCAGAATTCACCCCCAAGTCTGGTGTCAAGATCCATGTTTCTGACCAGGAGTTACAGAGCGCCAATGCCTCTGTTGGTGAGGGTGTTTGGCAATTTGGTCAGAAATCACTGTCCCTACCTGTTCCTAGCTTCCCCATTAGTCCTCTGTGACCTCACCTTACTTTGCACCTCCCTCACCTTGAAAGGAAGACAGTCTGTTGGGGGAGCAATCTCTCCCTCCCTTCCTCTTCTTTCCCATTCCAGCAACCAGGAAAACAAACTGTGTTCTTGGTTGGTGTGCATTTGCCTTGGTTTCATTCTTTCTTTGCCTCTCCTTGATGATCTGTTCATCTAGGGGGTATGATCTCCAGCAGGGCTTTCCCCCTGATTCTTGCCCACTTTGACTCCTTCCATGTGTCCCATGTCTCCCCGTTCATGCATCCTTCCCACCCTGTTTCTCTATACGTCTTCACCCATCATAATTTATAATCTATTCAGTCTCCCTGCCTTCCCTTTTAGATATCTGTGTTTATAGTTCTGTATACTACCCCCACCTTGTGTTGACCTTCCCTCTTCTCTGTCTTCCTTCTGAAATACCTACTGTTATATATTTCCTTTAGTCTTTTCTTCCACCTCCTCAAGGTTCCTTCTGACTTTCTTCTCGTATATTTCCTCCTATCTCACCTCTCTTCATATATTCTCTACCTTCCCCTCAGATACTTCTCATACATTCATGCTTGTGTACTTCCCTATGTTCCCATCATGTCTTCTGTGTCTCTATATACAGTATGTCCTCAAGACTGACAACCCCTTCTATCTGATCACTCCACCTCACGTCCACTTTCTCCTGTGATTTTTTTTTTCTGCCCCTAGTATCTCTCCAGATCTTGATAGCCTCTTCTAGTCTTTTTCAGGTTTGCTCTGTTCTGCTCTGCTTTTCCCCTTTGCCCCTTCATTCTAGGATCTCTTTTTCTCTCTCCAAATTCTGTTTCTAACTGAATTTCTTTTGCCCTCCCTGGGCTTTCACCCTCACTCCCTGCATCTAAAGGGCTGTGTTTTTTCTCTTTGTGCAGATGACAGCCGTCTTGAGGAGCTCAAAGCTACATTGCCCAGCCCAGACAAGTTACCAGGATTTAAGATGTACCCCATTGACTTTGAGAAGGTGCGTGGAAGGGTCTTGGATAGGACAGTTGGGGTGAGCTAAGCATAGACAGGGTTATAAAGAATGGGGATCTAAGAATATAGAGCCAGTCCAGCCCTTCATGGTGATCAGATTCATGGGCAGCCACGTAGATTTCCTTCTGATCTGGGGGAGACCAGCAGGTAATTTGCATTGGAGGATACCTACATCCCAAGAGGCCAGGAAAACTTTTCATCTGATCTCCTCTTACTCAGGATGATGACAGCAACTTCCACATGGATTTCATTGTGGCTGCATCCAATCTTCGGGCTGAAAACTATGATATTTCCCCTGCAGACCGGCACAAGGTAAGGGGATTCTAAGCCTGATGTTGTACCATTTCCAGGCTTGAGTTCCTTATATCTGTGTCCTTCTTTAGACTTTCAACCTCTTACAACTTAGAACTAACATCTTCCTTGATCTGTTTCTCAGAGCAAGCTGATTGCAGGGAAGATTATCCCAGCCATTGCCACCACTACAGCTGCTGTAGTTGGCCTTGTGTGTCTGGAGCTGTACAAGGTGGTTCAGGGGCACCAACAGCTTGATTCCTACAAAAATGGTTTCCTGAACTTGGCCCTACCCTTCTTTGGGTTTTCGGAACCTCTTGCTGCACCTCGTCACCAGGTACATGCTCATATCAGAAGATGAGACTTGTAGTGGGTTACCCGGTCACTAGGTCAGAGTTCCTATTGAAATATACCTGCATGTTTTTTACAAGAGTACTAAGGTGTAAAGTATGTTTGGCATGTTGAAGGAATAACAGTCAGTAGATCAGAGTGATTGAGAAGATAAAGGGTAGAAGATGAGAGTAAGAATTTCTTCTTGTGGGGCTGGAGAGATGGCTCAGAGGTTAAGAGCACTCATTGCCTGCTCTTCCAAAGGTCCTGAGTTCAATTCCCAGCAACCACATGGTGGCTCACAACCATCTGTAATGAGGTCTGGTGCCCTCTTCTGGCCTTCAGGCATACAGACAGAATATTGTATACATAATAAATAAATAAATATTAAAAAAAAAGAATTTCTTCTTGTGGCATAGGACCTTGTCATTCAATTGTAAAGGTTTAACGCTTGTTACTCAGTGACATGGGAGCCATGAGACTTTGAACAAAAGGTTCTGATCTGACTTACTGGGTTTGCATGAATGGGGGCAGGGAAAGCAGAGGGTTGGGACTTCTGGAATGGCTCATATCCTGTTCTTTTCTTGCATTGCAGTACTATAATCAAGAATGGACATTGTGGGATCGCTTTGAAGTACAAGGGCTGCAGCCTAATGGTGAGGAGATGACCCTCAAACAGTTCCTCGATTACTTTAAGGTAAGGAAGGCCCTTTTTCCCTCTCATCCCACCTCTAGGATGGGATGTCTAGATGATTTTTTTTTTGGCCTTCCCACCATCAGTGCTATTTTTCCCCCTTCTGCCCTCCAGACAGAGCACAAATTAGAAATCACCATGCTGTCCCAGGGTGTGTCCATGCTCTATTCTTTCTTCATGCCAGCTGCTAAGCTCAAGGAACGATTGGATCAGCCGTAAGTAGGCTATTGCCAGGCAGGCTGGGAAAAGCCCTGTGTTCCTTTCATTGGGTGGGGAGCCTCAGCTTGGAGGTGTTCTATTCTTACCCATCACCTTTCCTGTCCTCACCTACCTCCCTTCTTCTCTTGCTTTGTCCTCCTGGCCCTCTGCCCTTACCCTCACCCTTTTCCCTAGGATGACAGAAATTGTGAGCCGTGTGTCAAAGAGAAAGCTGGGCCGCCACGTGCGGGCACTGGTGCTTGAGTTGTGCTGCAACGACGAAAGTGGCGAGGACGTCGAGGTTCCCTATGTACGATACGCCATTCGCTGATCTCTGTGCATTTCCCTAAGCCCCAGTTCTTCCCCAGATCCCTTCCAGTACTAGTTCCCATTTGGCCTCTGGCAGTGGTCCATCTAGCCAAGCCTGGCATTCATTCCCTTATCACCCAGCATCCCGAGACCCTCTCACCACTGCTTTGTACCTTGTTTGGAACCTAAATCCCAATAAAAAGATAATAACCCAGATATAGCCATCCTGGCTGTTTCCAGGGAAGAAAGGAACATCCTGGAAATGTCTGGTTCAGATAGCAGCTCAAAGAGCTACTCAAGCTACAAGCTTCCTGGGCAGAGAATAATGGGAGTTGATCTCTCTTGTTTATTCTATGTAACAGGCGTGGAGGTAGCAGTGAAGCTATATAAACAAGTACCTGGATCTGTGTGATTTGAGTGATTTGAGCTGGGTTCAAACCCTGTGTTCTCCATGTCCTAACTGCTTCCATTCACAGTGAACACACTTAACAAATAAGACTGCAAAGGGCTAAGATAGCGTATTTTTGGCATTTCATCCTTTGGGCAAATCCCTTCCCCAGTTTGAAGCAGCCAGGAATGCCTGTCCAGGTATTTTGAGTCCATGCTGAGGAGCCGTAAACAGCCAATCTAGGGAACACCGATGTCATAAGGCACACCGTAGTTTTTATGGGCATACTGTGTCTCTTTTCTGCTTCATTCTGCTCATACCTTGAAGGTGCTCAGAGATGCCCAGGCCTCCTACCTTCCAAAGAAGAGCTGGCTGTGGGGCCGGCCAAAGAGTAATTGATTAATGCAGGTAATAGCAAAAGGCTCATCAATGGCTCCACCAAGCCCAGAGTTGCTGTGCTACTTCCTTGTCTTAGCTGAGGGTTCCAAACAGTTGAAAACGCCAACCTTGCTGGGCAGTGGTGGTGCACGCCTTTAATCCCAGCACTCGGGAGGCAGAGGCAGGTGGATCTCTGTGAGTTCGAGACCAGCCTGGTCTACAGAGCTAGTTCCAGGACAGGCTCCAAAGCCACAGAGAAACCCTGTCTCGAAAAAGCAAAGAAAGAAAAAGAAAACACCAACCTAGCTAGCCATCTCCATCCATGGTGGATGGGTTTGTTGTTGTTCCCAGACTTGGCCTAATTCCCATCATAACCTGTTCCCACATCTACCTCCTAAATCAGCTCCTGGCCCTAGGCAGTGTTTACTCTTGGCTACCTCTGTCCATACTTTTTTTTTCTTGGCCTGATGTATTGGAGTGAACTTATCCTTCCATATAGTTCCTTTTTAGTCCCTCATCATAGCACTTTGTATGACAGAGGTACTGTACCTCTGGTGTCTCATGGTGGTACCATCTGTTTAGAGTTTTCCTACTGTCAGCACTTTACTGCTGTTACACCATTACAGGCAAGCAGTAAATATACTATTCTTTGCACTGATTTTCTACCATCTCAGTTCCTTCATGGGCATCCTACATACTTGGTTTTCTACCTCTTTCGTTATAACTGATTCTCTGGACATTTTAGTATCTTTACCAACACTACTCCTGGATGGATTGATTCTCTTATATATGATATCATTGTCCATTGATACCAACTTCTAAAACCAATGTCCACGCCTGTAATCCCAGTACTCTGGAGGTGGCCTGGGCTACATGAGACCAAAAAATTAGAACAGCTAGTTACCCACTAATCCTGGCTATATCTTAGATCACTACCGTGCATACCATTTTACTGCTGTGTATATATCAATACAAAACCAGACTGGTAGGAAACAGGACTGCTCAGCAAACCAGTGTTGGGCCCCCTGTACTTAGCAGACTTAAGAGATAGAACAAGAGCTAGTGCTTCTTGTGCTGGAACTATTTGCCAGCCAATTACTCGACTATTTGTTTAATAGTGACTGTGCCACTATTATAGGTATTTGAGACATTAGCAAATAAAACATCTCTCCTAAGGCTTATAAAACTTACATACTAAGCACAACTAACTAAAGCTGAAGGGCTGGAGAGATGCTCAGCAGTTAGTAGCACTGGCTGTTCTTCCAGAGGACCCTGGTTTGGGCTTCCAGCACCAACATGCCTGTTCAAAACTATATAACCATGGTCCCGAGGGATCCAATGTCCTCTTTTGATCTGGACACCAAGCACACACATGGAACACATGTGCCTGCAAACAAAACACTTATACACAATCATTTTTTAAACATGGGCTAGGGCTGTAGCTATTGCTTACCTAGCATGCACCAAACTTGAGTTTAATCCCCAGTTCTGTATAGAGCTGGGTGTGGTGGTACAAACCTGTAATTGCAGCACTGGGGAGATAGTTGGGCTAGCCTGGCTTATGTGAAGTCTTGTTTCAAACCAAGCTAAGTTGATAAAATGTCTCAGCACGTAACTATCAAGCCTGACAACCTGAGTTCAATTCCCAAGTACCACTTGGTGAGGGAGAAAGCCAACTCCTGCAAGTTGTCTTCTGACCTTCACTTGTGTGCCATGATACAAGTGTGTCCATACACAAAATTTTAAAATTGGATTCCATTCATTTAATTGGGGGGGGGGGTCACATGCCATAGTGTATATGTGGAGATCTCTCCATCATATGGGTCCCAGGGATGGAACTGAAGCAGGTACCTTTACTTGCTGAGCCATCCTTTCAGCCTTTTTTTTTTTTGAGACAGGGTCTCTTATGTAGCCCTGAAACCAGATATGTAGGCCAGGCTAGCCTCAAACTCAGAGATCCACCTGCCTCTGCCTCTTGAGAGTGCTGAGATTAAAGGGTGTACCACTATGCCTGGCCTATAAAATTTTTCAATGTGTCCCAGGTATGTGTTGTGTGTGTGTTTTAAGAGTTATGCCATGTGGACGTGGGAGGAGGCTAAAAGGGCATCCTCACTATGTAACATTCTGATGGACTAAGGTCCTTTTTAGTTTCTTTTTTTTTTAGTTTGGGGTTTATTTTGTTGTTTTTTATTTTGTTTTTTTGAGGCAGGGTTTCTTTGTGTAGCCTTGACTGTCTTAGAACTAACTGTAGATCAGGCTGGCCTGTCTCCCAACTGCCACCACCATCTGCTAGTTTCATATTGTTTATACGATTGGTCAAAGTGCTAACTATAGGGAACCACACTCAATGAGAAAAGCAAGTGAAAAATGTAAAATGAAACATTTGTGTCCATTTGTGTTTACTCCATGTAATTAGATATTTTACAAGAATGACATCCCCTGGAGCTGAAGATACAGGCAGTTCTGAACCACTTAATGCGGGTACTGGGAACCAAATTCAGGTCTTCTGAATGAGCAGCAAGTGCTTGTAACTACTGAGCCATTTTTCCAGCCTCAGTCCCATTATTTATTTTTTAATTGTTTAAAAGTTGATCAAGCCGCCGGGCGGTGGTGGCACACTCCTTTAATTCCAGCACTCTGGAGGCAGAGGCAGGCGGATCTCTGTGAATTCGAGGCCAGCCTGGTCTACAGAGCTAGTTCCAGGACAGGCACCAAAGCTACAGAGAAACCTTGTCTCTAAAAATCCAAAAAAAAAAAAAAAAAAAGAAAGAAAAGAAAAGAAAACCAAGTGTGGTGGTGTTTGTAATCCCATTTGACTGGCGCAGGCAGGAGAATCCAGACTTCAAGGTCATTCACTACACAGTGAACTCAAGGCCAGCTTGGGCTACAAAAGACCGTGTCCAAAAACAAAACAAGTGTTGACCAAGGCCGTTCAACAGTGGAGCACACGCAAGGTTGGGAATGGACTTTAATATTGCAAATAAATAAACATCTAGAAATTTAAAAACACATTTTCGAAAGGCATAGAGCCAAGTGGGGATCTGGAATAATGGGATTGCAACAGGAAGAAACGAGGAGTATGGATATAAGGCAAATGCATTCCAGGCAAAGGGAACAAGTAAGTATGAAGTCCTAGAGGCTCAACTGTGTCTGCTATACTCAAGAACAAGTAGAATTGTTCCTGTTGTGAGAGGAAGGGTAAGAGATTAAGTCAGTTAAGTGACAGACCTGATGTCTATCCTAGGTCTTTAATGGCTGACATCCTTGCCAATGAACCTTGCTTGAAAATCCTAAAAGGGAAGGAAGGGAGAAGGGAAGGCAGGAAGGCCCGACCAAGGGAAGCCAAGAAGAGGCAAGGAAGTTCCTTCGTCCAGTGTAAGTAAGTCTCAGAAGGCCTGCAGCAATATTTGGGATAGATATGGGGAATCATTTTCTAGGGAGAGGAATGAGAGGTTAAATATGTGCTTGGCAGTTGGCCATGTAAAAGAGCCTAGTAAGTAAATAAGTCAGTGCCGGGCAAGGTGAGGTAATTGAAAGATTTCAAGAAAACCCAATCAGGGGAGCATGTAAGCGAATGTTAGGGTGAGGAAGCAAGAAGCTCCTCCCAAGCCAAAGTTCTTAACAGCTCTGTATCGGATCCTGCACCTCTTAAACGTTCGCCTTTCCTCTCTGCCCAGGTTCAACCACACCAAAAAGCTACAGGAGAGCATGGTAAATGGTTAGGGAGCGACCCAAGTGAGTGAGTGCTCTTTGGGCCTGTTATATTACGGGATCTTCAGAAAAATTCTGAGAGGCGCTCAGAACAAAAAGGCGAGTCCGAAAACCAATAAAAAGCCTGCAAAGGAGGAGGCAAGCTGAGGGGAAAGCGAGATCACGCCTCTTCAATTTTGCCACGCCCTTCATTCTTGGTCAGCCCCCACCACAGGGAACAAGTCTGATTGGCTGAGCGACAAATTTTAAAGGGTGGGGCTACATACGTTTCACAGTGGGTAACAAGCTGGAAGTGGAGGGAGGGCTGCAGGGCGGGGCTAGGTTGTCCTATCTAAGGTAGGAAAGGCCAATGATAATTCAGGACACCTCGCCTAGAAAGTCATCTGGAGCCTTTAAATTCTTGTTTCCCGAGGCACCACAAAGGACTAGGACTTCTAGGCTCACCAGTTCTTTTCCTCCTTGCAAAATTCCCGTGTGCTACCATGAGGGTGTACCAAGTGAGACTGTAGGGGAATCAAAAGGTAACTGATACGCCGGGCTCCTGGCTGCTGCTCACCTTGATGCGATTAAAATTCTGGCAAGATCAAGACTGACTCCTCACCCCCCTGTCTACACTCCTGGCGCCGTTCCGGGGCCCGCGCCACCTTCCCCGGTGGGCCCGCCATGGCCGCACCCCCTTCCGCGGCAGACAGGTCTCTTGGTACACTCAGTCCGAGGTGAGTCTCCTCCTTCTTCCTTTCCAGCGAGTGCGTGCGCATGCGTGGAGCGCGGCACAGCTGGCTGTGGGGCCCTGGGATCCGCTGCGTCCCCGCGAGCGGTCGTGAATACCCGGATCCCAGCGGGCTCTTGCGAGCACCGGAGCCTCGTCCGCAGCGGCCCAGCTCATGGCCGGGTGACCGGGACGCCTCCTCCGCCTCCTCCTCCTCCGCCGCCGCCGCCTCTTCCTCCCTCGCCGGCGGCGGC
This sequence comes from Microtus pennsylvanicus, assembly GCF_037038515.1. Classification (NCBI taxonomy): domain Eukaryota; kingdom Metazoa; phylum Chordata; class Mammalia; order Rodentia; family Cricetidae; genus Microtus; species Microtus pennsylvanicus. The sequence continues at coordinate 144,126,589 of NC_134601.1, forward strand.
CCGGGCCCGGCAGCCATGGCCGAGGACTACTGGGACGGGCGCCCGCGGCCCACGGGAGGACGAGGAGGTCGCGCGGCCTCAGCCCGGGCCGCCGCCGCCATCACCGCCCCAGCCGCCCCCGCGCCGGCCCCGAGGCGCTGAGCTTCCCCGCGCGCCCGCTCCGGTGAGCGTGTCCCAGAATGCACCGGGGTGGGGTCATTGGGGGCGTCCCTGACCGTGGGCTCGATCCCACAATGCAACGGGGTGGGGGAGTCATTGGGGGGCCTCCCTGACCGTGGCCTCTGTCCCAGAATGCACCGGGGTGGAGGGTCCTTGGGGGCGTCCCTGACCGTGGGCTCGATCCCAGAATGCACTGGGGTGGGGGTCCTTGGGGGGCCTCCCTGACCATGGGCTCTATCCCACAATGCACCAGGGTGGGGTTCCTGGGGGGGGGCCTCCCTGACCGTGGCCTCTGTCCCAGAATGCACTGGGGTTGGGGTCCTTGGGGGGCCTCCCTGACCATGGGCTCTATCCCACAATGCACCAGGGTGGGGTTCCTCGGGGGGGGGGGGGGCCTCCCTGACCGTGGCCTCTGTCCCAGAATGCACTGGGGTTGGGGTCCTTGGGGGGCCTCCCTGACCATGGGCTCTATCCCACAATGCACCAGGGTGGGGTTCCTCGGGGGGGGGGGGGGGCTCCCTGACCATGGCCTCGATCCCAGAATGCACCGTGGTGGGGTCATCTCTGACCATGGCCTCGATCCCACAATGCACCGGGGTGGAGGGTCCTTGGGGGACCTCCCTGGCCGTGGCCTCTATCCCAGAATGCACCAGGGTGGGGGTCCTTTGGGGGCGTCTGTGACCATGGCCTCTGTCCCAGAATGCACTGGGGTGGGGGTCCTTGGGGGGCCTCCCTGACCGTGGCCTCGATCCCAGAATGCACTGGGGTGGGGGTCCTTGGGAGGCCTCCCTGACTGTGGGCTCTATCCCACAATGCACCAGGGTGGGGTTCCTCGGGGGGGGGGGGGGGGGCCTCCCTGACCGTGGCCTCGATCCCAGAATGCACTGGGGTGGGGGTCCTTGGGGGGCCTCCCTGACTGTGGGCTCTATCCCACAATGCACCAGGGTGGGGTTCCTTTGGGGGCGTCTGTGACCATGGCCTCTGTCCCACAATGCACCGGGGTGGAGGGTCCTTGGGGGACCTCCCTGGCCGTGGCCTCGATCCCAGAATGCACCGGGGTGGGGGTCCTTGGGGGGCGTCTGTGACCATGGCCTCTGTCCCAGAATGCACCGGGGTGGGGAGTCCTTGGGGGGCCTCCCTGGCCGTGGCCTCGATCCCACAATGCACCTAGGTGGGGGGTCCTTGGGGGGCCTCCCTGGCCGTGGCCTCGATCCTTGGCTGTCAGGGACCCCCTCCCCTTGGACTTTCCCAGAATGCACCACGGGGGTCATTGACCTTGTCTGTCAGGACCCCTCCCCTTGGACTTTCCCAGAATGCACTGCGGGGGTCATTGACCTTGTCTGTCAGGACCCCTCCCCTTGGACTTTCCCAGAATGCACTGCAGGGGTCATTGACCTTGTCTGTCAGGACCCCTCCCCTTGGACTTTCCCAGAATGCACAGCGGGGGTCATTGACCTTGTCTGTCAGGACCCCTCCCCTTGGACTTTCCCAGAATGCACTGCGGGGGTCATTGACCTTGTCTGTCAGGACCCCTCCCCTTGGACTTTCCCAGAATGCACTGCAGGGGTCATTGACCTTGTCTGTCAGGACCCCTCCCCTTGGACTTTCCCAGAATGCACTGCAGGGGGGGTCATTGACCTTGTCTGTCAGGACCCCTCCCCTTGGACTTTCCCAGAATGCACTGCAGGGGTCATTGACCTTGTCTGTCAGGACCCCTCCCCTTGGACTTTCCCAGAATGCACTGCAGGGGGGGTCATTGACCTTGTCTGTCAGGACCCCCTCCCCTTGGACTTTCCCAGAATGCACTGCGGGGGTCATTGACCTTGTGTGTCAGGACCCCTCCCCTTGGACTTTCCCAGAATGCACTGCAGGGGTCATTGACCTTGTCTGTCAGGACCCCTCCCGTTGGACTTTCCCAGAATGCACTGCAGGGGTCATTGACCTTGTGTGTCAGGACCCCTCCCCTTGGACTTTCCCAGAATGCACTGCAGGGGGGGTCATTGACCTTGTGTGTCAGGACCCCTCCCCTTGGACTTTCCCAGAATGCACTGCAGGGTCATTGACCTTGTCTGTCAGGACCCCTCCCCTTGGACTTTCCCAGAATGCACTGCAGGGGTCATTGACCTTGTCTGTCAGGACCCCTCCCCCTTGGACTTTCCCAGAATGCACTGCAGGGGTCATTGACCTTGACTGTCAGGACCCCTCCCCTTGGACTTTCCCAGAATGCACTGCGGAGGTCATTGACCTTGTCTGTCAGGACCCCTCCCCTTGGACTTTCCCAGAATGCACTGCGGGGGTCATTGACCTTGTCTGTCAGGACCCCTCCCCTTGGACTTTCCCAGAATGCACTGCAGGGGTCATTGACCTTGACTGTCAGGACCCCTCCCCTTGGACTTTCCCAGAATGCACTGCAGGGGGGGTCATTGACCTTGTCTGTCAGGACCCCTCCCCTTGGACTTTCCCAGAATGCACTGCAGGGTCATTGACCTTGTCTGTCAGGACCCCTCCCCTTGGACTTTCCCAGAATGCACTGCAGGGTCATTGACCTTGTCTGTCAGGACCCCTCCCCTTGGACTTTCCCAGAATGCACTGCAGGGGGTCATTGACCTTGTCTGTCAGGACCCCTCCCCTTGGACTTTCCCAGAATGCACTGCAGGGTCATTGACCTTGTCTGTCAGGACCCCTCCCCTTGGACTTTCCCAGAATGCACTGCAGGGGTCATTGACCTTGTCTGTCAGGACCCCTCCCCTTGGACTTTCCCAGAATGCACTGCAGGGTCATTGACCTTGTCTGTCAGGACCCCTCCCCTTGGACTTTCCCAGAATGCACTGCAGGGGGGGTCATTGACCTTGACTGTCAGGACCCCTCCCCTTGGACTTTCCCAGAATGCACTGCAGGGGTCATTGACCTTGTCTGTCAGGACCCCTCCCCTTGGACTTTCCCAGAATGCACTGCAGGGGTCATTGACCTTGTCTGTCAGGACCCCTCCCCTTGGACTTTCCCAGAATGCACTGCAGGGGTCATTGACCTTGACTGTCAGGACCCCTCCCCTTGGACTTTCCCAGAATGCACCGCGGGGGTCATTGACCTTGTCTGTCAGGACCCCTCCCCTTGGACTTTCCCAGAATGCACCGCGGGGGTCATTGACCTTGTCTGTCAGGACCCCTCCCCTTGGACTTTCCCAGAATGCACTGCGGGGGTCATTGACCTCGTCTGTCAGGACCCCTCCCCTTGGACTTTCCCAGAATGCACTGCAGGGGGGGTCATTGACCTTGTCTGTCAGGACCCCTCCCCTTGGACTTTCCCAGAATGCACTGCATGGGGGGTCATTGACCTCGTCTGTCAGGACCCCTCCCCTTGGACTTTCCCAGAATGCACTGCAGGGGGGGTCATTGACCTTGTCTGTCAGGACCCCTCCCCTTGGACTTTCCCAGAATGCACTGCAGGGGTCATTGACCTTGTCTGTCAGGACCCCTCCCCTTGGACTTTCCCAGAATGCACTGCGGGGGTCATTGACCTTGACTGTCAGGACCCCTCCCCTTGGACTTTCCCAGAATGCACCACGGGGGTCATTGACCTTGACTGTCAGGACCCCTCCCCTTGGACTTTCCCAGAATGCACTGCAGGGGTCATTGACCTTGACTGTCAGGACCCCTCCCCTTGGACTTTCCCAGAATGCACTGCAGGGGTCATTGACCTTGTCTGTCAGGACCCCTCCCCTTGGACTTTCCCAGAATGCACTGCAGGGGTCATTGACCTTGTCTGTCAGGACCCCTCCCCTTGGACTTTCCCAGAATGCACTGCAGGGGTCATTGACCTTGTCTGTCAGGATCCCTCCCCTTGGACTTTCCCAGAATGCACTGCAGGGGTCATTGACCTTGACTGTCAGGACCCCTCCCCTTGGACTTTCCCAGAATGCACTGCAGGGGGTCATTGACCTTGTCTGTCAGGACCCCTCCCCTTGGACTTTCCCAGAATGCACTGCAGGGGTCATTGACCTTGTCTGTCAGGACCCCTCCCCTTGGACTTTCCCAGAATGCACTGCAGGGTCATTGACCTTGTCTGTCAGGACCCCTCCCCTTGGACTTTCCCAGAATGCACTGCGGGGGTCATTGACCTTGTCTGTCAGGACCCCTCCCCTTGGACTTTCCCAGAATGCACTGCAGGGTCATTGACCTTGTCTGTCAGGACCCCTCCCCTTGGACTTTCCCAGAATGCACTGCAGGGTCATTGACCTTGTCTGTCAGGACCCCTCCCCTTGGACTTTCCCAGAATGCACTGCAGGGGTCATTGACCTCGTCTGTCAGGACCCCTCCCCTTGGACTTTCCCAGAATGCACTGCGGGGGTCATTGACCTTGTCTGTCAGGACCCCTCCCCTTGGACTTTCCCAGAATGCACTGCGGGGGTCATTGACCTTGACTGTCAGGACCCCTCCCCTTGGACTTTCCCAGAATGCACTGCAGGGGGGGTCATTGACCTTGTCTGTCAGGACCCCTCCCCTTGGACTTTCCCAGAATGCACTGCGGGGGTCATTGATCTTGGCTCCGCCCTGGGAACTGAGCGTGGGAAAAGCCCGGGATGCTGAGGGGCGGAGAAAGGAGGTTTATTTTTGATTATTGATTATTTGTTTTTTTAATCATTGATTTATTGATTGATTACGTGTACAAGAGTCTAATTTTTTATATTTATTGATTTATTATGTATACAAGAGTCTAATTTTTTATATTTATTATGTATACAAGAGTCTAATTTTTTATATTTATTGATTTATTATGTATACAAGAGTAATTTTTTATATTTATTGATTTATTATGTATACAAGAGTCTAATTTTTTATATTTATTATGTATACAAGAGTCTAATTTTTTATATTTATTGATTTATTATGTATACAAGAGTCTAATTTTTTATATTTATTGATTTATTATGTATACAAGAGTCTAATTTTTTATATTTATTGATTTATTATGTATACAAGAGTAATTTTTTATATTTATTGATTTATTATGTATACAAGAGTCTAATTTTTTATATTTATTGATTATGTATACAAGAGTCTAATTTTTTATATTTATTGATTATGTATACAAGAGTCTTATTTTTTATATTTATTGATTATGTATACAAGAGTCTAATTTTTTATATTATGTATACAAGAGTCTAATTTTTTATATTTATTGATTTATTATGTATACAAGAGTCTAATTTTTCATATTTATTGATTTTGTATACAAGAGTCTAATTTTTTATATTTATTGATTTATTATGTATACAAGAGTCTAATTTTTTATATTTACTGATTTATTATGTATACAAGAGTCTAATTTTTTATATTTACTGATTTATTATGTATACAAGAGTCTAATTTTTTATGTTTATTGATTTATTTTGTATACAAGAGTCTAATTTTTTATATTTATTGATTATGTATACAAGAGTCTAGTCTTTATATTTATTTAGTATGTATGCAATATTCTAATTTTATACTGATTTATTATGTATACAATATTCTAATTCTCTTTTTATTTATTTATTCATTACGTATACAATATTTTAATTTTTATTTAGTATGTATGCAAGATTCTAATTTTTATGTTTATTCATTCCTTATGTATGCAATATTGTAATTCTCTATTTATTTATTCATTACGTACACAATATTTTAATTTTACATTTATTTAGTATGTATACAAGATTCTAACTTTTATGTTTATTCATTCCTTATGTATACAATATTCTAATTCTCTATTTATCATGTATACAATATTCTAATTTTTATATTTATCTACTTATTCATTATGTATACCATATTATAATTCTCTTTTTTATTTTTTTATCATGTATGCAATATTCTAATTTTTATATTTACTTATTGTTTATATATACCATATTCTAATTCTCTCTTATATTTATTGATTATGTATACCATATTTTAATTTTTATATTTACTTACTCACTATGTATACAATATTCTAATTATCTCTTATATTTATTTATTTATTGATTATGTATACAATATTTTTATTTTTATATGGATTGATTCATGACGTATACGATATTCTAATTGTCTCTTATATTTATTTATTGATTATGTGTGCCATATTTTAATTTTTATATTTACTTATTCACTATGTATACAATATTCTAATTCTCTTTTATATTTATTTATTGATTATTTATACCATATTTTAATTTTATATGGATTGATTCATGACGTATACCATATTCTGATTCTCTTTTATATTTATTTATCATGTATACAATATTCTAATTTTTATATTTATCTACTTATTCAATATGTATACCATATTCTAATGCTCTCTTATATTTATTATTTATTGATTACGTATACAATATTTTAATTTTTATATTTATTTAATATGTATACGATACTCTGATTCCCTCTTATATTCATTATTTATTGATTATGTATACAATATTTTAATTTTTATATTTACTTAGTATGTATACAGTATTCTAATTCCCTCTTATATTTATTATTTATTGATTACGTATACAATATTTTAATTTTTATATTTATTTAGTATGTATACGATACTCTGATTCCCTCTTATATTCATTATTTATTGATTATGTATACACTAGAGGTGGGACCTGAGATCTAGAATATTGTATACATAATAAATATAAAAAATTAGAATATTGTTTGCATGATAAATAAATGTAATAAAATTAGAATATTGTATACATGATCAATAAATATAAAAAAGAATATTGTGCACATGATAAATATAAAAAAATTAGAATATTGTCTACATGATAAATATAAAAAAATAGAATATTGTCTACGTGATCAATAAATATAAAAAATTAGAAGATTGTATATATAATAAATGAATAAATATAAAAAGAATAAGAATATTGTATGCATGATCAATAAATATAAAAAATGAGAATATTGTATCCATGATCAATAAAATATAAAAAATTAGAATGTGGTATCCATGATCGATAAATATAAAAACAATATTCATAATAAATAAATAAATATAAAAGGAGTTAGAATAGTGTATACATGATAAATCAATATAAGAAAATTAGAATATTGTATACATGATAAATAAATATAAAAATTAGAATATTGTACACGTGATAAATAAATATAAAAAGAATTAGAATATTGTACACATGATAAATAAATATAAAAAGAATTAGAATATTGTACACATAATAAATAAATATAAAAAAATTAGAATATTGTATACATGATAAATATAAAAATTAGAATATTGTCTACATGATCAATAAATATAAAAAATTAGAAGATTGTATATATAATCAATGAATAAATATAAAAAGAATAAGAATATTGTATCCATGATCAATAAATATAAAAAATGAGAATATTGTATCCATGATCAATAAAATATAAAAAATTAGAATGTGGTATCCATGATCGATAAATATAAAAACAATATTCATAATAAATAAATAAATATAAAAGGAGTTAGAATAGTGTATACATGATAAATCAATATAAGAAAATTAGAATATTGTATACATGATAAATAAATATAAAAAATTAGAATATTGTACACATGATAAATAAATATAAAAAGAATTAGAATATTGTAGACATGATAAATAAATATAAAAAGAATTAGAATATTGTACACATGATAAATAAATATAAAAAGAATTAGAATATTGTACACATGATAAATAAATATAAAAAGAATTAGAATATTGTATCCATGATCAATAAATATAAAAAATGAGGATATTGTATCCATGATCAATAAAATATAAAAAATTAGAATATGGTATCCATGATCAATAAATATAAAAACAATATTCATAATAAATAAATATAAAAGGAGTTAGAATAGTGTATACATGATAAGTCAATATAAGAAAATTAGAATATTGTATACATGATAAATAAATGTAAAAAATTAGAATATTGTACACAGGATAAATAAATATAAAAAGAATTAGAATATTGTACACATGATAAATAAATATAAAAAATTAGAATATTGTCTACATGATAAATATAAAAAATTAGAATATTGTATACATAATAAATAAATATAAAAAGAATTAGAATATTGTATACACGATCAATACATATAAAAAATTAGAATATTGTATACACGATCAATACATATAAAAAATTAGAATATTGTATACATAATAAATAAATATAAAAAGAATTAGAATATTGTATACACGATCAATAAATATAAAAAATTAGAATATTGTATACATAATAAATAAATATAAAAAATTAGAATATTATATACATGATAAATATAAAAAATTAGAATATTGTATACACAACAAATAAATATAATAAAATTAGAAGATTGCATCCACGATAAATAAATATAAAAAAACCGGGTTTGTGGGACACCGCCCCCCCACCCCAGTGGTTGGGCCCCTCCCCCCCATTTGCATAGAGAAGTGGGGTGATCCACCCGTCACCATGACAACGGTTGCTGGGGGAGGTGGGCGGAGCCTCGTGGGCCCCCTGAGAGCTTCCTGCCCGGCAGCTGGGGACCATGTGGGGCTGGGGCCTGCGGGCCATGCAGACCCGGGACTTGAACCCGCGACCTGGGGCTGTTCCCGAACCCCGGGCCCAGGATTTGAACCCGCGACCTGGGGCTGTCCCCGAACCCCGGGCCCAGGATTTGAACCCGCGTCCTGGGGCTGTCCCCGAACCCCGGGCCCAGGATTTGAACCCGCGTCCTGGGGCTGTCCCCGAACCCCGGGCCCAGGATTTGAACCCGTGTCCTGGGGCTGTCCCCGAACCCCGGGCCCGGGACTTGAACCCGCGACCTGGGGCTGTCCCCGAACCCCGGGCCCAGGATTTGAACCCGTGTCCTGGGGCTGTCCCCGAACCCCGGGCCCGGGACTTGAACCCGCATCCTGGGGCTGTCCCCGAACCCCTGGTCCCCGCTGGGGGCGCGTCCGTCCCCGAGGCTGCGCGTCCGAGTCCCAAGGTGACGACGTGGGGGTGGGGGGGAACAAGTATTCTAAATTTTTATATTTATTATGGATACAATATTCTAATTTTATGTTTATTTATTATGGACACGATATTCTAATTTCTATATTATGGATACAATATTCTAATTTTATATTTATTATGTTTATTTACTTATTATGTACACAACATTCTAATTCTATATTTATTATGCATACAATATTCTAATTTTATATATATTCGTTATGCATACAATATTCTAATTTTATATATATTCATTACGCATACAATATTCTAGTTTTTATATATCTCCCCCCGTGAGACCCTAGACACCCACTTTATTATGTATGAAATATTCTAATTTTACATTTATTATGCATACAATATTCTAATTTTTATATTCATCTATATCCCCCGTGAGACCCTAGATACTCACTTTATTATGTATATGATATTCTCATTTTATATTTATTTATTCATTATGCATACAATATTTTAATTTTATATTGATATATTTATTATGTATACAATATTCTAATTCTTATATTTATCTATATCCCCCGTGAGACCCCTAGACACCCACTTTATTATGCATACGATATTCTAATTTTACATTTATTATGAATACAACATTCTAATTTTTATATTTATTATGCATACAATATTCTGATTTTTATAGTTATCTATCACCCCCCGTGAGACCCTAGACACCTACTTTATTATGCATACGATACTCTAATTTTACATTTATTATGTATACAACATTCTAATTTTATATTGATATGTTTATTATGCATACAATATTCTAATTTTTATATTTATCTATCTCCCCCCGTGAGACCCTAGACACCCACTTTATTATGTATACGATATTCTAATTTTACATTTAATATGCGTACAATATCCTCCATCTCCTTAACGCCAGCCACCCGCGACTCAGTCCCGAGGTCGAATCCTCAGGGGTGGGCAAATGACGACTAAGGCCAAATTTTTTTTTTCTTTTTAAAAATATTTATTTATTATGTATACAGTATTTTAATTTTTATATTTATCTATTCATGATGGATACAACATCCTAATTCTCTTTCATATTTATTTATAATTTTATAAAAATTAGAATATTACATGCGTAATAAATAAATATAAAATTAGAATATTGTATACATAATGAATAAATAAATGATTAGAATATTGTATGTATAATAAATAAATATAAAATTAGGATATCGCAGGCGTAATAAATAAATATAAAAATTAGGGTATTGCATGCATGATGAATAGATGTAAAACTAGAATATTGTATAAATAATGAATAAATATGTGATTAGAATATTGTATTATAATAGATAAATAAATAAGAAATCAGAATATTGCATGCATAATAAATAAATATAAAAATTACGCTATTGCATGCATACATAAGAAATATAAAAATTGGAATATTGCATGCATACATCCTAAATAGATATAAAATCAGAATATTGCATACATAATTAACGACTATAAAACTAGGATATTGCATACATGATAATTAGGATATTGCATGCATACATAATAATTAGGATATTGCATACATAATAATTAGAATATTGCATGCATGATTAATGACCACAAAATTAGGATATTGCGTGCATGATAGCCATAAAAATTAGAATATCGCATGCATGCATAATAATAAATAGAATATTGCGTACATAATAAATGACTATAAAATTAGGATATTGCATACATAATTAGAGTATTGCATACATGATAATTAGAAGATTGCATGCATAATAAAATGACTATAAAATTAGGATATTGCATACATAATTAGAGTATTGCATACATGATAATTAGAAGATTGCATGCATAATAAAGGACTACAAAATTAGGATATCGCATGCATAATTAGAGTATTGCATACATGATAATTAGAAGATTGCATGCATAATAAAATGACTATAAAATTAGGATATTGCATACATAATTAGAGTATTGCATACATGATAATTAGAAGATTGCATGCATAATAAAGGACTACAAAATTAGGATATCGCATGCATAATTAGAGTATTGCATACATGATAATTAGAATATTGCATGCATAATTAGAATATTGCATACATGATAAATGACTATAAAATTTGGATATCGCAGGCATAATTAGGATATTGCATGCATGATAATTAGAATATTGCATGCATAATTAATGACTATGCAAATTCCCCCGTCTCCCCCCAGGCGGCCATGGACCGGATGAAGAAGATCAAGCGGCAGCTCTCCATGACCCTCCGTGGGGGGCGGGGCCCAGACAAGAGCAATGGAGCCGCTGAGCAGCAGATCGGCCGTGGGGGGCGGGGCCCAGACAAGAGCAACGGAGCCGCGGAGCAGCAGATCGGCCGCGGGGGGCGGGGCCCAGACAGGAGCAATGGATCCGCGGAACAGCAGATCGGCCGCGGGGGGCGGGGCCCAGACAGGAGCAATGGATCCGCGGAGCAACAGATCGGCCGCGGGGGGCGGGGCCCAGACAGGAGCAATGGAGCCGCGGAGCAGCAGATCGGCCGGGACCTGGGGGCGACCCCGGCCCGTGTGGCTCCCGGGGACCTGCGTCCTGCCCGGGGCCCGCTCAGCTCAGCGCCAGGTAATTCATATTTATTCGTTTATACGTATACGGTCTATTTTCTTTATAAATAAATCTCTTTTAATCTATTTATTATGCATGCAATATTCTAATTTTATATTTATTTATTATGCACACAATATTCTAATTTTATATTTATTATGCGTGCAACATTCTAATTTTTATATTTATTATGCATACAATATTTTGATTTTATATTTATTATGCATACAATATTTTGATTTTATATTTATTTATTATGGATACAATATTCTGATTTTTACATTTATTATGTCTGCAATATTCTAATTTTATATTCATTTATTATGCATACAATATTCTAATTTGTGTCTGTTTACTATGCATACGACACTCTAATTTTTATATTTATTATGCATGCAATATTTTTATTTTATATTTATTTATTACGGATACAATATTCTAATTTTTTTATATTTCTTGATCATGGATGCAATATTCTGATTTTTATATTTATTCATCATGGATACAGTATTCTAATTCTTTTCATATTTATTGATCATGGATACCGTATTCTAATTTTTTTATATTTATTTATCATGGACACAATATTCTAATTCTTTTTTATTAATTGATCATGGATACAATATTCTAATTTTTGTATATTTATCATGTATACAATATTCTGATTTTTTTATATTTATTGATCATGCATACCATATTCTGATTTTTCATATTTATTATTTATACAATATTGTAATTTTCAGAGATCGTCCACGAGGACACGAAGATGGGGTCGGACGGCGAGAGCGACCAGGCCTCGGCCACCTCCTCCGACGAGGTGCAATCGCCCGTCAGAGTCCGCATGCGCAGCCACCCGCCCCGCAAGATCTCCACGGAGGTGCGGCCCGGATGGAGGGGTGGGGGTCATGTTTATTATGTGTACAGTATTCTAATTTTTATATTTATTCATTGTGCATGCAATATTCTAATTTATATTAATTATGCGTGCAATATTCTAATTTTCATATTTATTTATTATGCGTGCAATATTCTAATTTTACACTCATTTATTATGTATACAATATTCTAATTTTTATATTTATTCATTGTGCATGCAATATTCTAATTGATATTAATTATGCATGCGGTATTCTAATTTTCATATTTATTTATTATGTGTGCAATATTCTAATTTTTATAGTTAGTTATTTATGCATGTGATATTCCAGTTTTTATATTTATTTATTATGCATGCGATGTTGTGATTTTATATTTATCATGCACACAATATTCTAATTTTTATGTTTATTTATTATGTATGCAATATTCTAATTTTATATTTATCATGCACACAATATTCTAATTTTTATGTTTATTATGCAGACAATATTCTAATTTTTATATTCAATTATGTGCACAATATTCTAATTTTATATTTATTTATTATGTATACAATATTCTAATTTTATATTCATTTATTATGTACACAATATTCTAATTTTTATATTTATTTATTATGCATACGAACTCAGCACCCGGGCCGTGCTCTAACCACCGAGCCACCCCTCCGGCCCCTCACTCTTCTCTATTTATAATCTTATTTTTAATCCAGGACATCAACAAGCGCCTGTCGCTGCCCGCTGACATCCGGCTCCCCGAGGGTTACCTGGAGAAGCTGACGCTCAACAGCCCCATCTTCGACAAACCGCTCAGCCGGCGGCTGCGCAGGGTCAGCCTGGTGAGCGCCGTGATTAATTAATTTAATTTATTTTATTTTAATTTATTTTATTTTATTTTAATTTATTTTGATTTAATTTAATTTTAATTTATTTTAATTTAATTTAATTTATTCTAATTTATTTTATTTTATTTTGATTTAATTTATTTTAATTTAATTTAATTTAATTTATTTTGTGGTAAGCCAATCCCCTCCTCTCCTTTTGCCCCCCTGCAGTCCGAGATCGGCTTTGGGAAACTCGAGACCTACATCAAGCTGGACAAGCTGGGCGAGGTGAGGACCGGGGTGGAAATCAGTAAATTTTAAATAAAATAAAATAAATAAAGGCGGGGAGGAGGCAGAAATCCTTGGTGGCACACACCTTTAATCCCAGCACTCGGGAGGCAGAGGCAGGCAGATCTCTGTGAGTTTGAGACCAGCCTGGTCTACAAGAGCTAGTTCCAGGACAGGCTCCAAAATCACAGAGAAACCCTGTCTCGAAAAACAAAACAAAACAAAAAAAATAATAATAATAATAATAAGTTTATTATTTTTTTATAAATAAAAAGACAGGGAGGAGGCAGAAATCCTTAATAAATAAGTAAATTTATTTTTTTTATTTTTTTTATAAATAAATTTTAATAGAAAAGGCGGGGAGGAGGCAACAATCCTTCATAAATAAATAAATTTTAAAAAAGGCGGGAGGAGGCAGAAATCTTTCATAAATAAATAAATTTATTATTTTTTTATAAATAAATTTAAAAAGAAAAGGCAGGGAGGAGGCAGAAATCATTAATAAATAAATAAATTTATTATTTTTTTATAAATAAATTTTTTAAAAAAGGCGGGAAGAGGCAGAAATCCTTAATAAATAAATACATTTGTTATTATGATTTTTTATAAATAAATTTAAAAGAAAAGGCGGGGAGGAGGCAGAAATCCTTAATAAAGAAATAAATTTTAAAAAAGGGGTGGGAGGAGGCAGAAATCCTTAATAAATAAATAAATTTAGAAAACATAAATTTATTTATTATGTTTTTAATAAATAATTATAAAAAAAGGCGGGGAGGAAGCAGAAATCCTTAATAAATAAATAAATTTACTTTTTTTATTTGTTTTTTATAAATAAATTTTAAAAAAAGGGCGGGGAGGAGGCAGAATCCTTCATAAATAAATAAATTTATTTTTTTATAAATAAAAAAGGCGGGGAGGAGGCAGAAATCCTTAATAAATAATAATAAATAAATAAATTTACTTATTTATTTATTTTTTATCAATAAAATATAAAAAGGTGGGGAGGAGGCAGAAATCCTTCATAAATTAATAAATTTATTTTTTTTATAAATAAAAAAGGCGGGGAGGAAGCAGAAATCCTTAATAAATAAATAAATTTATTTTTTATAAATAAATTATTAAAAGGCAGGGAGGAGGCAGAAATCCTTAATAAATAATAATGAATAAATAAATTTACTTATTTATTTTTATAAATAAGTTATAAAAAGGCGGGGAGGAGGCGGACATCCGTAACAAACAAATAACCTTACCCCGCGTTTGGTTGTCCCCCCTCGCGGCCCAGGGCACCTACGCCACCGTCTACAAAGGCAGGAGCAAGCTGACCGACAACCTGGTGGCGCTGAAGGAGATCCGGCTGGAGCACGAGGAGGGCGCGCCCTGCACCGCCATCCGGGAAGGTACGCGCCCCGCCTTATTTCTTTTTATTTATTATTTATTTATTATTATTTATTTTTTTTTTATTTATTTATTTTTATTTTTTTATTTTTATTTTTATTTATCTATTTTTATTTTTATTGATTTACTTTTACTTTTATTTATTTTTATTTTTATTTTTTTTATTTTTATTTTTATTGATTTATTTTTATTTATTTTTTTATTTTTGTTTACTTATTTTTTATTTATTATTTATTTATTTATTCATCGATTGATTAAAGATTTCTGTCTCCTCCCCGCTGCTGCTGCCGCCTCCCGAATTTTATTTCATTTTTTAATTTTTTATTTATTTCTTCTTGACTCCGTGGCACACCGTCTCTATGATATTTTTATTTTTTCATTTATTTAATTTTCATTGATTGATTGATTAAGATTGATTGATTAAGGACTTCTGTCTCTTCCCCGCCGCCACCTCCTGAATTTTATTTCTTAATTTTTTATTTCTTAATTTTTTATTGATTGATTGGTTGTTTTTTTAAATTTATTTATTAAATATTTCCGCCTCCTCCCCACCACCACCTCCCGTTTCCCTCCCCCTTCCCCGTCTTAGACTTTCTTGACGCCATGGCACACAGTCTATGACCAGTGAGGACAGGTTCAAAACCGGATCCAACTGGATCAAACCGGTTCAAACTGGATCAAACCAGTGTAGACAGGTTCAAAACCGGATCCAACTGGATCAGACCGGATCAAACTGGTCCAAACTGGATCTAACCAGTGTAGACAGGTTCAAAACCAGATCAGACCAGATGAAAATGGTTCAGACTGGATCTAACCAGTGTAGACAGGTTCAAAACGATCAGACTGGATCAAACTGGATCAAACCAGTGTAGACAGGTTCAAAACCAGATCCAACTGGATCAGACCGAATCAAACTGGATCAAACCAGTGTAGACAGGTTCCAAACCGGATCCAACTGGATCAGACCGGATCAAACTGGTCCAAACTGGATGTAACCAGTGTAGACAGGTTCAAAACTGGATCAGACCGGATGAAAATGGTTCAAACTGGATGTAACCAGTGTAGACAGCTTCTAAACAGGATCCAACTGGATCAGACCGGATTAAACTGGATCAAACCAGTGTAGACAGGTTCAAAACCGGATCAGACCGGATGAAAATGGTTCAAACTGGATGTAACCAGTGTAGACAGCTTCTAAACAGGATCCAACTGGATCAGACCGGATTAAACTGGATCAAACCAGTGTAGACAGGTTCAAAACCGGATCAGACAGGATGAAAATGGTTCAGACTGGATCTAACCAGTGTAGACAGGTTCTAAACCGGATCCAACTGGATCAGACCAGATCAAACTGGATCAAACAAGTGTAGACAGGTTCAAAACCAGATCCGACTGGATCAAACTGGATCTAACCAGTGTAGACAGCTTCTAGACTGGATCCAACTGGATCAGACCGAATCAAACTGGATCAAACCAGTGTAGACAGCTTTAAAACCGGATCAGACCAGATGAAAATGGTTCAGACTGGATATAACCAGTGTAGACAGGTTCTAAACCGGATCCAACTGGATCAGACTGGATCAAACTGGTTCAAACTGGACCAAACCAGTGTAGACAGGTTCAAAACCTGATCCAACTAGATCAGACCGGATCAAACTGGTTCAAACTGGATCAAACCAGTGTAGTCATGTTCAAAACCGGATCAAACTGGATCACGCCAGTGTAGACAGCTTCAAAACCGGATCAGACCGGATGAAAATGGTTCAGACTGGATCTAGCCAGTATAGACAGGTTCTAAACTGGATCTAACTGGATCAGACCGGATCAAACCTGTTCAAACTGGATCAAACCAGTGTAGACAGGTTCAAAACTGGATCAGACCGGATGAAAATGGTTCAAACTGGATGTAACCAGTGTAGACAGCTTCTAAACAGGATCCAACTGGATCAGACCGGATCTAACTGGATCAAACCAGTGTAGACAGGTTCAAAACCGGATCAGATAGGATGAAAATGGTTCAGACTGGATCTAACCAGTGTAGACAGGTTCTAAACCGGATCCAACTGGATCAGACCAGATGAAAATGGTTCAAACTGGATCAAACAAGTGTAGACAGGTTCAAAACCAGATCCAACTGGATCAGACTGGATCAAACTGGATCTAACCAGTGTAGACAGGTTCTAAACTGGATCCAACTGGATCAGACCGGATCAAACTGGATCAAGCCAGTGTAGACAGCTTTAAAACCGGATCAGACCAGATGAAAATGGTTCAGACTGGATATAACCAGTGTAGACAGGTTCTAAACCGGATCCAACTGGATCAGACTGGATCAAACTGGTTCAAACTGGACCAAACCAGTGTAGACAGGTTCAAAACCTGATCCAACTAGATCAGACCGGATCAAACTGGTTCAAACTGGACCAAACCAGTGTAGTCATGTTCAAAACCGGATCAAACTGGATCAAACCAGTGTAGACAGCTTCAAAACCGGATCAGACCGGATGAAAATGGTTCAGACTGGATCTAGCCAGTATAGACAGGTTCTAAACCGGATCTAACTGGATCAGACCGGATCAAACCTGTTCAAACTGGATCAAACCAGTGTAGACAGGTTCAAAACTGGATCCAAATGGATCCAACTGGATCAAACAAGTGTAGACAGGTTCAAAACTGGATCAGACCGAATCAAACTGGATCAAACCAGTGTAGACAGCTTCAAAACCGGATCCAACTGGATCAGACCGAATCAAACTGGATCAAACCAGTGTAGACAGCTTCAAAACCAGATCAGACCAGATGAAAATGGTTCAGACTGGATCTAACCAGTGTAGACAGGTTCTAAACTGGATCCAACTGGATCAGACTGGATCAAACTGGTTCAAACTGGACCAAACCAGTGTGGACAGGTTCAAAACCTGATCCAACTAGATCAGACCGGATCAATCTGGTTCAAACTGGACCAAACCAGTGTATACAGCTTCAAAACCGGATCAGACCGGATGAAAATGGTTCAGACTGGATCTAACCAGTGTAGACAGGTTCAAAACTGGATCTAACTGGATCAGACTGGATCAAACTGGTTCAAACTGGACCAAACCAGTGTAGACAGGTTCAAAACCGGATCCAAATGGATCCAACTGGATCAAACAAGTGTAGACAGGTTCAAAACTGGATCAGACCGGAACAAACTGGATCTAACCAGTGTGGACAGCTTCAAAACCGGATCCAACTGGATCAGGCCGGAACAAACTGGATCTAACCAGTGTAGACAGCTTCAAAACCGGATCCAACTGGATCTAACCAGTGTAGACCGGTTCTAAACGGTTTTTTGGACTGTCTCTCCTCACCTGTGCAGCGTACCATCGACACCCCAGGTTTCATGGTGTGGACCACCCCTGCCAGGTTCATCCTTTCTTATTTTAAGATTTATTTACTTATTATGTATACAATATTCTAATTTTTATATTTATTTATTTATTAAGTATACAATATTCTGATTTTATATTTATTTATTAAGTATACAATATTCTGATTTTATATTTATTTATTATGTATACAATATTCTGATTTTATATTTATTTATCATGTATACAATATTCTAATTTTATATTTATTTATCATGTGTACAATATTCTAATTTTATATTTATTTATCATGTGTACAATATTCTAATTTTATATTTATTTATCATGTATACAATATTCTGATTTTATATTTATTTATTATGTATACAATATTCTGATTTTATATTTATCATGTGTACAATATTCTAATTTTATATTTATTTATCATGTGTACAATGTTCTAATTTTATATTTATTTATCATGTATACAATATTCTGATTTTATATTTATTGATTATGGATACAACATTCTAATTTTATATTTATTTATTATGTATACAATATTCTGTGTGTGTGTCTGATGGCCAGAAGAGGGCACCAGACCCCATCACTGACGTGGCCAGGACTCGAACCCAGGACCTCGGGAAGAGCAGCCGGTGGTCTAACCACTGAGCCGTTCCTCCAGCCGCTGTGTGGTTCATTTATTTATTTATTTATTTATTTATTTATTTATTTATTTATTATTTTTGGTTTTTCGAGACAGGGTTTCTCTGCGGCTTTGGTTCCTGTCCTGGCACTAGCTCTGTAGACCAGGCTGGACTTGAACTCAGCACCCGGCTCTTATCTTTATTTTGAAGACGAGGGCTCTCACTCTTGCTCTGTCTCCATAATAAATAAATGAATGTAAAAATCAGAATATTGTACACAGATAAATACAAAAATTAGTGTATTGTATACATAATAAATATAAAAAATAGATTATTGTATACATAATAAATGAATATAAAAATTAGAATATTGTACACATAATAGATAAATATAAAAATCAGAATATTGTATACATAATAAATATAAAAATTAGAATATTGTGTACATAATGAATATAAAATCGGAATACTGCATACATAATAAATCTTAAAATCAGATCATTACGTACATAATAAATATGAAATTAGAATATTATGTGCATAGTTAATATTAAAATGAGTTCATTACGTACATAATAAATATTAAAATGAGAATATTGTATATATAATAAATATAAAGATCAGATTATTACGTGCATAATAAATATAAAATTAGAATACTCTATACCCAATATATACAAAATTAGAATATTATGTGCATAATTAATATAAATTAGAATATTATGTGCATAATTAATATAAAATTAGAATATTGCGTGCATAATAAATATAAATGAGAATATTGCATACATAATTGATATAAAATTAGAACATTGCATACATAATTAATATAAATTAGAATATCGCATGCATAATTGATATAAATTAGAATATCGCGTGCATAATTAATATGAATCGGAATGTCGCCCTCCCTCCAGTGTCCCTGCTCAAGGACCTCAAGCACGCCAACATCGTGACGCTCCACGACATCATCCACACCGACAAGTCCCTCACCCTGGTCTTCGAGTACCTGGTAAGGTCGGGGGTCACGGCGCCGCCCCGGGGGGTGATGGGAAATTTCCCAGGAGCCATCGCGGGCGGGCGACGACGCGCGTGCCTCGGTTTCCCCGTTGTGCCCCCAGGACAAGGACCTGAAGCAGTACCTGGACGACTGCGGCAACGTCATCAACGCGCACAACGTCAAGGTGGGAGCGGGGGCGGGGTCCCCAAAACGACGGTTTCACCCCAAAAATGACGTTTTCACCCCCAAAATGACGTTTTTACCCCAAAATGACGTTTTCACCCCAAAAACGACGTTTTCACCCCAAAAATGATGATTTTACCCCAAAAATGACGGTTTCACCCCAAAAATGACGTTTGTACCTAAAAATGACGTTTTACCGCAAAAATGATGTTTTTATCCCAAAAATGACGTTTTTACCCCAAAAATGACATTTTACCCCCAAAATGATGTTTTTCCCCAAAAAATGACGTTTTACCCCAAAACTGACGGTTTTACCCCAAAAATGATGAATTTTTGCACCCAAAAATGATGGGTTTTTTGCACCCAAAACTGATGATGTTTCACCAAAAAATGCTGATTTTTTGCACCCAAAAAATTTTTTTTCACCCAAAAATGATGGTTTTTTTGCACCCAAAAATGATGACATTTTGCACCCAAAAATGCTGATTTTTTGCACCCAAAAGTGATGATTTTCTCCCCAAAATGATGATTTTTTGCATCCAAAAATGATGGGTTTTTTGCATCCAAAAATGATTTTTTTACACCCAAAAATGATGATTTTCTCCCAGAAATGCTGATTTTCCCCCGGAAATGATGATTTTTACCCAGAAATGCTGATTTTCCCCAAAAATGACATTTTTCCCGCCCGCAGCTGTTCCTGTTCCAGCTGCTCCGCGGCCTGGCCTACTGCCACCGCCAGAAGGTGCTGCACCGCGACCTCAAACCCCAGAACCTGCTCATCAGCGAGCGCGGCGAGCTCAAGCTGGCCGACTTCGGTGCGTGGGCATTGTAGCTCATTAATTATGCATGCGATATGCTAATTTCATGTAAATATGTGTGCAATATCCTAATTTTATACTAATTATGCATGCGATATGCTAATTTCATGTAAATATGTATGTAATGTCCTAATTTTATATTAATTATGCATGCGATATGCTAATTTTATATTAATTATGTATGCAACATTTCATTTTATATTAATCATGCATGCAATATTCTGATTTTATATTCATTTATTGTGTGTGCAATATTCTCATTTTATATTAATTTTGTATGCAATATTCTAATTTTATATTCATTAATTGTGCGTGCAATATCCTAATTTTATATTAATTATGCATGTGATATGCTAATTTCATGTCAATTATGTATGCAACATCCTAATTTTATATTCATTTATTGTGTGTGCGATATTCTCATTTTATATTAATTTTGTATGCGATATTCTAATTTTATATTCATTAATTGTGTGTGCGATATTCTCATTTTATATTAATTATGTATGCAATATTCTAATTTTATATTAATTTATTATGTGTGCAGTATTCTAATTTTATAGTTGTTTATTCATTATGCATGCAATATTTTAATTTTATATCTGTTTATCATGCACGCAATATTCTAATTTTATATTTATTATGTGTGTAATATTCTGATTTTTATATTAATTCGTCATATCTGCGATATTCTGATTTTATATTCATTTTATTAGGTCTGCAACAGTCTCATTTTTATACTTATTTACTATGAATACAATATTCTGATTTTCATATCTATTCATTATGTACACAACATTCTAATTTCTATTCATTTATTTATTACGTATACAATATTCTACTTTTATATTTATTTATTCATTATGCAAGCGATATTTTAGTTCTTCATATATTTATTTATTACGTATACAATACCCTAATTTTATATTAATTTATTATGCACACAATATTCTAATTTTGTATTTATTTATCATGTGTGCAGTATTCTAATTTTATGTTTATTTATTATACACTCAATATTCTAATTTTATATTTATTTATCATGTGTGCAGTATTCTAATTTTATATTAATTTATTATGCACACAATATTCTATGTTTTACATCTACGTCTACAATATTCCATCTGCACGTACACCTAAAGGGGGCGCCAGACTCCATTTCCAAATGGCCGTGAGCCTCCCTGGGGTTTCCCGGGGACTCGAACCCAGGACCCCGGGGTCCCCGAGGACTGGAACCCAGGACCCCGGGGTCCCCGAGGACTCGCACCCAGGACCCGCTTCTATTTCCCGTCCCCCCAGGCCTGGCGCGGGCGAAGTCGATCCCCACGAAGACGTACTCGAACGAGGTGGTGACGCTGTGGTACCGCCCCCCCGACATCCTGCTGGGCTCCACCGACTACTCGACCCCCATCGACCTCTGGTGAGGGCGGGGCCGGGGGGTCACGGGGTCACGGGGGCGGGGCCATGGGGTCACAGGGGCGGGGGCGGGGCGGTACCGCCCCCCCGACATCCTGCTGGGCTCCACCGACTACTCGACCCCCATCGACCTCTGGTGAGGGCGGGGCTGGGGGTCACGGGGTCACGGGGGCGGGGCCTAGGGGGGCGGGGCCGGGGTCATGGTGACGCTGTGGTACCGCCCCCCCGACATCCTGCTGGGCTCCACCGACTACTCGACCCCCATCGACCTCTGGTGAGGGCGGGGCCGGGGGGTCGCGGGGTCACGGGGGCGGAGCAAAGGGGTCACGGGGGCGGGGGCGGGGCGGTACCGTCCCCCCGATATCCTGCTGGGCTCCACCGACTACTCGACCCCCATCGACCTCTGGTGAGGGCGGGGCCGGGGGGTCACGGGGTCACGGGGGCGGGGCCAGGGGTTGGGGTCGCGGGGGCGGGGGCGGGGCTGCGGGGGGCGGGGGCGGGGCTGCGGGGGGCGGGGAGCGGGGGGTCACGGGGTCACGGGGGCGGGGCTGCGGGGGCGGGGCCAAGGGGGCGGGGCCGTGGGGGCGGGGGCGGGGCCTTGGAGGTGCGGGGGCGGGGTCACCCGAAACTTCCCATGATGCCTTTCCCTACCCATGATGCCTTGTCTGTCCTCTCTACCCATGATGTCTGTCCTCTCTACCCATGATGCCTTGTCTGTCCTCTCTACCCATGATGTCTTGTCTGTCCTCTCTACCCATGATGTCTGTCCTCTCTACCCATGATGTCTGTCCTCTCTACCCATGATGCCTTGTCTGTCCTCTCTACCCATGATGCCTTGTCTGTCCTCTCTACCCATGATGTCTTGTCTGTCCTCTCTACCCATGATGCCTTGTCTGTCCTCTCTACCCATGATGTCTGTCCTCTCTACCCATGATGCCTTGTCTGTCCTCTCTACCTATGATGTCTGTCCTCTCTACCCATGATGTCTTGTCTGTCCTCTCTACCCATGATGTCTTGTCTGTCCTCTCTACCCATGATGTCTGTCCTCTCTACCCATGATGTCTGTCCTCTCTACCCATGATGCCTTGTCTGTCCTCTCTACCCATGATGTCTGTCCTCTCTACCCATGATGTCTGTCCTCTCTACCCATGATGTCTGTCCTCTCTACCCATGATGTCTGTCCTCTCTACCCATGATGTCTTGTCTGTCCTCTCTACCCATGATGTCTGTCCTCTCTACCCATGATGTCTGTCCTCTCTACCCATGATGTCTGTCCTCTCTACCCATGATGTCTGTCCTCTCTACCCATGATGTCTGTCCTCTCTACCCATGATGTCTGTCCTCTCTACCCATGATGTCTGTCCTCTCTACCCATGATGTCTGTCCTCTCTACCCATGATGCCTTGTCTGTCCTCTCTACCCATGATGTCTGTCCTCTCTACCCATGATGCCTTGTCTGTCCTCTCTACCCATGATGTCTGTCCTCTCTACCCATGATGTCTGTCCTCTCTACCCATGATGTCTGTCCTCTCTACCCATGATGTCTGTCCTCTCTACCCATGATGTCTGTCCTCTCTACCCATGATGTCTGTCCTCTCTACCCATGATGTCTGTCCTCTCTACCCATGATGTCTGTCCTCTCTACCCATGATGTCTGTCCTCTCTACCCATGATGTCTGTCCTCTCTACCCATGATGCCTTGTCTGTCCTCTCTACCCATGATGTCTGTCCTCTCTACCCATGATGTCTGTCCTCTCTACCCATGATGTCTGTCCTCTCTACCCATGATGTCTGTCCTCTCTACCCATGATGTCTGTCCTCTCTACCCATGATGTCTGTCCTCTCTACCCATGATGTCTGTCCTCTCTACCCATGATGTCTGTCCTCTCTACCCATGATGCCTTGTCTGTCCTCTCTACCCATGATGTCTGTCCTCTCTACCCATGATGTCTGTCCTCTCTACCCATGATGTCTGTCCTCTCTACCCATGATGTCTGTCCTCTCTACCCATGATGCCTTGTCTGTCCTCTCTACCCATGATGTCTGTCCTCTCTACCCATGATGTCTGTCCTCTCTACCCATGATGCCTTGTCTGTCCTCTCTACCCATGATGTCTGTCCTCTCTACCCATGATGTCTGTCCTCTCTACCCATGATGTCTGTCCTCTCTACCCATGATGTCTGTCCTCTCTACCCATGATGTCTTGTCTGTCCTCTCTACCCATGATGTCTGTCCTCTCTACCCATGATGTCTGTCCTCTCTACCCATGATGCCTTGTCTGTCCTCTCTACCCATGATGTCTTGTCTGTCCTCTCTACCCATGATGTCTGTCCTCTCTACCCATGATGCCTTGTCTGTCCTCTCTACCCATGATGTCTGTCCTCTCTACCCATGATGTCTGTCCTCTCTACCCATGATGTCTGTCCTCTCTACCCATGATGTCTGTCCTCTCTACCCATGATGTCTGTCCTCTCTACCCATGATGCCTTGTCTGTCCTCTCTACCCATGATGTCTGTCCTCTCTACCCATGATGCCTTGTCTGTCCTCTCTACCCATGATGTCTGTCCTCTCTACCCATGATGTCTTGTCTGTCCTCTCTACCCATGATGTCTGTCCTCTCTACCCATGATGTCTGTCCTCTCTACCCATGATGCCTTGTCTGTCCTCTCTACCCATGATGTCTTGTCTGTCCTCTCTACCCATGATGTCTGTCCTCTCTACCCATGATGCCTTGTCTGTCCTCTCTACCCATGATGTCTGTCCTCTCTACCCATGATGTCTGTCCTCTCTACCCATGATGTCTGTCCTCTCTACCCATGATGTCTGTCCTCTCTACCCATGATGTCTGTCCTCTCTACCCATGATGTCTTGTCTGTCCTCTCTACCCATGATGTCTGTCCTCTCTACCCATGATGTCTGTCCTCTCTACCCATGATGTCTGTCCTCTCTACCCATGATGTCTGTCCTCTCTACCCATGATGTCTGTCCTCTCTACCCATGATGTCTTGTCTGTCCTCTCTACCCATGATGCCTTGTCTGTCCTCTCTACCCATGATGTCTGTCCTCTCTACCCATGATGTCTGTCCTCTCTACCCATGATGTCTGTCCTCTCTACCCATGATGTCTGTCCTCTCTACCCATGATGTCTGTCCTCTCTACCCATGATGTCTGTCCTCTCTACCCATGATGTCTGTCCTCTCTACCCATGATGTCTGTCCTCTCTACCCATGATGCCTTGTCTGTCCTCTCTACCCATGATGTCTTGTCTGTCCTCTCTACCCATGATGTCTGTCCTCTCTACCCATGATGTCTGTCCTCTCTACCCATGATGTCTGTCCTCTCTACCCATGATGTCTGTCCTCTCTACCCATGATGTCTGTCCTCTCTACCCATGATGTCTGTCCTCTCTACCCATGATGCCTTGTCTGTCCTCTCTACCCATGATGCCTTGTCTGTCCTCTCTACCCATGATGTCTGTCCTCTCTACCCATGATGTCTGTCCTCTCTACCCATGATGTCTGTCCTCTCTACCCATGATGTCTGTCCTCTCTACCCATGATGTCTGTCCTCTCTACCCATGATGTCTGTCCTCTCTACCCATGATGTCTTGTCTGTCCTCTCTACCCATGATGCCTTGTCTGTCCTCTCTACCCATGATGTCTGTCCTCTCTACCCATGATGTCTTGTCTGTCCTCTCTACCCATGATGTCTGTCCTCTCTACCCATGATGTCTTGTCTGTCCTCTCTACCCATGATGTCTGTCCTCTCTACCCATGATGTCTGTCCTCTCTACCCATGATGTCTGTCTGTCCTCTCTACCCATGATGTCTGTCCTCTCTACCCATGATGTCTGTCCTCTCTACCCATGATGTCTGTCCTCTCTACCCATGATGTCTGTCCTCTCTACCCATGATGCCTTGTCTGTCCTCTCTACCCATGATGTCTGTCCTCTCTACCCATGATGTCTGTCCTCTCTACCCATGATGTCTGTCCTCTCTACCCATGATGCCTTGTCTGTCCTCTCTACCCATGATGTCTGTCCTCTCTACCCATGATGTCTGTCCTCTCTACCCATGATGTCTGTCCTCTCTACCCATGATGTCTGTCCTCTCTACCCATGATGTCTGTCCTCTCTACCCATGATGTCTTGTCTGTCCTCTCTACCCATGATGTCTGTCCTCTCTACCCATGATGTCTGTCCTCTCTACCCATGATGTCTGTCCTCTCTACCCATGATGCCTTGTCTGTCCTCTCTACCCATGATGCCTTGTCTGTCCTCTCTACCCATGATGTCTGTCCTCTCTACCCATGATGTCTGTCCTCTCTACCCATGATGTCTTGTCTGTCCTCTCTACCCATGATGTCTGTCCTCTCTACCCATGATGTCTGTCCTCTCTACCCATGATGTCTTGTCTGTCCTCTCTACCCATGATGTCTGTCCTCTCTACCCATGATGTCTGTCCTCTCTACCCATGATGTCTGTCCTCTCTACCCATGATGTCTGTCCTCTCTACCCATGATGTCTGTCCTCTCTACCCATGATGTCTGTCCTCTCTACCCATGATGTCTGTCCTCTCTACCCATGATGTCTGTCCTCTCTACCCATGATGTCTGTCCTCTCTACCCATGATGTCTGTCCTCTCTACCCATGATGTCTGTCCTCTCTACCCATGATGTCTGTCCTCTCTACCCATGATGTCTGTCCTCTCTACCCATGATGTCTGTCCTCTCTACCCATGATGCCTTGTCTGTCCTCTCTACCCATGATGTCTGTCCTCTCTACCCATGATGTCTGTCCTCTCTACCCATGATGTCTGTCCTCTCTACCCATGATGTCTGTCCTCTCTACCCATGATGTCTGTCCTCTCTACCCATGATGTCTGTCCTCTCTACCCATGATGTCTGTCCTCTCTACCCATGATGTCTTGTCTGTCCTCTCTACCCATGATGTCTGTCCTCTCTACCCATGATGTCTGTCCTCTCTACCCATGATGTCTGTCCTCTCTACCCATGATGTCTGTCCTCTCTACCCATGATGTCTGTCCTCTCTACCCATGATGTCTGTCCTCTCTACCCATGATGTCTGTCCTCTCTACCCATGATGTCTGTCCTCTCTACCCATGATGTCTGTCCTCTCTACCCATGATGTCTTGTCTGTCCTCTCTACCCATGATGTCTGTCCTCTCTACCCATGATGTCTGTCCTCTCTACCCATGATGCCTTGTCTGTCCTCTCTACCCATGATGCCTTGTCTGTCCTCTCTACCCATGATGTCTGTCCTCTCTACCCATGATGTCTGTCCTCTCTACCCATGATGTCTGTCCTCTCTACCCATGATGTCTGTCCTCTCTACCCATGATGTCTGTCCTCTCTACCCATGATGTCTGTCCTCTCTACCCATGATGTCTGTCCTCTCTACCCATGATGTCTGTCCTCTCTTCCCTACCCATGATGTCTGTCCTCTCTACCCATGATGTCTGTCCTCTCTACCCATGATGTCTGTCCTCTCTACCCATGATGTCTGTCCTCTCTACCCATGATGTCTGTCCTCTCTACCCATGATGTCTGTCCTCTCTACCCATGATGTCTGTCCTCTCTACCCATGATGCCTTGTCTGTCCTCTCTACCCATGATGTCTGTCCTCTCTACCCATGATGTCTGTCCTCTCTACCCATGATGTCTGTCCTCTCTACCCATGATGTCTGTCCTCTCTACCCATGATGTCTGTCCTCTCTACCCATGATGTCTGTCTGTCCTCTCTACCCATGATGTCTGTCCTCTCTACCCATGATGTCTGTCCTCTCTACCCATGATGTCTGTCCTCTCTACCCATGATGTCTGTCCTCTCTACCCATGATGTCTGTCCTCTCTACCCATGATGTCTGTCCTCTCTACCCATGATGGCTTGTGTGTCCTCTCTACCCATGATGTCTGTCCTCTCTACCCATGATGTCTGTCCTCTCTACCCATGATGCCTTGTCTGTCCTCTCTACCCATGATGTCTGTCCTCTCTACCCATGATGTCTGTCCTCTCTACCCATGATACCTTGTCTGTCCTCTCTACCCATGATGCCTTGCTCTCCCCCCTTACCCACGATGCCTTGCTCTCCCCCCTTACCCACGATGCCTTGCTCTCCCCCCTTACCCACGATGCCTTGCCCTTACCCACGATGCCTTGCTCTCCCCCCTTACCCACGATGCCTTGCCCTTACCCATGATGCCTTGCTCTCCCACCTTACCCATGTTGCCTTGCTCTCCCCCCTTACCCACGATGCCTTGCTCTCCCCCCTTACCCATGATGCCTTGCTCTCCCCCCTTACCCACAATGCCTTTCCCTTACCCACGATGCCTTGCCCTTACCCACGATGCCTTGCCCTTACCCACAATGCCTTGCTCCCCCGCAGGGGCGTGGGCTGCATCTTCTACGAGATGGCCACCGGCCGCCCGCTGTTTCCCGGCTCCACCGTGGAGGAGCAGCTGCACTTCATCTTCCGGATTCTGGGTGAGGAGCTGAGGCAGGGGGATGGCGGGCGTGCCGGGGTGGAGGAGCTGAGGCAGGGGGATGGACTCGAACTCGGACCCGCCGGCCTCCGAGACAGGGTTTTTCCCTGGGAGACCGGGCTGGACTCGAACTCGGACCCGCCCGCCCCCGAGACAGGGTTTCTCTCTGGGCTGTACTCGAACTCGGACCCCGTTCCACCCTAGGCACCCCGACGGAGGAGACGTGGCCCGGCATCCTCTCCAACGAGGAGTTTCGAACCTACAACTACCCCAAGTACCGCGCGGAGGCGCTGCTGAGCCACGCGCCCCGGTGAGGCGACGGGCGGGGACGGCGGTGTCGAGGGGCCCCGGGGGGGGGACCGAGGGTCACGGGCGACGGGGATGGCGGTTTCGAGGGGCCCCGGGGGGGTGGGGACCGAGGGTCACGGGCGGGCGGGAGACGGGGACGGTGGTTTCGAGGGGCCCCGGGGGGGACCGAGGGTCACGGGTGACGGGGACGGCGGTTTCGAGGGGCCCCGGGGGTGGGGACGGCGGTTTCGAGGGGCCCCGGAGGGGGACCGAGGGTCACGGGCGGCGTCGCCCCCTCTTTGTCTTTCCCGTAGGCTCGAGAGCGAGGGCGCCGACCTCCTGTCCAGGCTGCTGCGGGTGAGACTTACATGCTTATTATTCGTAGAATATGCTAATTTCACATTTTTATTCATAGAATATGCTAATTTTATGTTTATTATTGGTAGAATACGTTAATTTTATATTTATTACTCATAGAATATGCTAATTTCACGTTTATTATGCATGGGATATTCTAGTTTTACATTTATTATGCATGCAATATTCTAATTTTATATTTATTTATTTTGTGTGCGATATTCTGATTTTATATTTATTTATTATTCATAGAGTATTCTAATTTTTATATTTATTATTCATAGAATATTCTAATTTTTATATTTATTATTATTTATTGTTATTTATTATTTATTTTATTGTTATTTATTATTATTATGTATTATTATTAATCTGAGACCCCCCCTCCCCCGCGCAGTTCGAGGGTCGCCACCGGATCTCCGCGGACGACGCCATGCGCCACGCGTTCTTCCTCGGCCTGGGCGAGCGAATCCACAAACTTCCCGACAGTCAGTGCGGGGGCGGGGGGCATTTATTATTAATTAATTAATTACTTATTTATTTATTTATTTTGGTTTTTTTTTAATTTTCAATTTTTTATTTTTTATTTATTTTTTCCTTCCACTTTTTTACGGGATTCTCCCAGAGTCCCTAGAGTTGGCAGGACTCCAATTTTAATTTTAATTTTTTATTTTATTTTTATTTCTATTTATTTATTTTTTTGGTTTTTTTTTTTTTAATTTTTTATTTTATTATTTTTTTTTTTATTTATTTTTTCCTTCCACTTTTTTACGGAATTCTCCCAGAGTCCATTGCATTGCAGGACTCCACTTTTTTTTTATTTTCTATTTTTATTTTATTCTATCTTATTTTAGTTTTATCTTATTTTATCTTTATTTTATTTTATTTTATACTATTTTATTTTTATTTTATTTTATCTTATTTTATTTTCCCGCAGCCACGTCGATATTTGCACTAAAGGAGATCCAGCTCCAGCAGGAGGCCGCTCTGCGCCCCGCGTCCGGGCCCGACTCAGGTAACCGCGGCCAATAAAATCCATTTATTCTCATAAAATCCGTTTATTCTCATAAAATCCGTTTATTCTCATAAAATCCGTTTATTCTCATAAAATCCGTTTATTCTAACTCCATTTATTCTCACAGAATCCATTTATTCTCATAAAATCCATTTATTCTCACAAAATCCATTTATTCTCAAAAAATCCATTTATTCTCATAAAATCCATTTATTCTCATAAAATCCATTTATTCTCATAAAATCCATTTATTCTCATAAAGTCCATTTATTCTCATAAAATCCATTTATTCTCATAAAATCCATTTATTCCCATAAAATCCATTTATTCTAACAAAATCCATTTATTCTAACAAAATCCATTTATTCTCAAAATCCATTTATTCCCATAAAATCCATTTATTCTAACAAAATCCATTTATTCTGGTTTTCTTTTTCCTTTTTTTTCCTTTTTTCTTTTTTTCTTATTTTTATTTTTTCTTTCTTTTTTTCCATTTATTTATTATTTTTTATTTATTATTTATTACCTTTTTAAAAATTTTTTCTTTCTTTTTTTTCCATTTATTATTTTTATATTTTTTATTTTTTCTTAATTTTTGTACCATTTATTACTTTTATTTATTATTTATTATTATTTTTATTGATTATTATTATGGATTATTATTGATTATTGATTATTTTTTATTTTTTATTATTTATTATATTTATTATTACTTATTGTTATTTTTATATATTTTATTTTTTCTTAATTTTTGTACCGTTTATTTATTATTTTTGTTTATTATTTATTATTGATTATTTTTGTTGACTATTTATTATTGATTATTGATTATTTTTCCCCCCCCGCAGGCCGGCCAGCCTTCCGGGTCGTGGACACCGAGTTCTAAGCCGCGATCGAAGCCCCAGACCCAGGTCCCCGCGGCGGGCAGCGGATGCAGGGGGATTGCTACACCTGGGTCTGGATTCGAACCCGCGACCCCCAAGCCTGGACTCGAACCCGCGACCACACCCCTCACACCCGGGCCTGGATTCGCACCCGCGACCCTCCCCGCTTGTCCCCTGCCATCCCCCTGCCTCCACCCCCAACCCCGCCCCCGCCCGTCCACCATTGGTCGGCCCCGTCTGTCTGTCTGCTGGGTGCTAACAAAGCTCTCGCCACGGATTGGCTGCGTCGTGCGTCCGTCTGCAGCGTCGTCGCGGGCGGCGGGAGGGCGGGGGGGACGCGCGTTTTATTAATTTATTAATTTTATTTTATATTTTCTTTATTATTTTATTTTTTTATTTTACTTTATTTTTATCTTATTTTTTAATTTTTTTAATTTAATTTTATTTTTATTTTCATCTTATTTTTTAATTTTTTTAATTTTATGTATTTTTTTATTTATTTTATTTTACTTATTTTTACTTTATTTTATTTTTTTGTTTTATTTATTTTTTATTTTATTTATTTTGTAATTTAATTTAATTTTTTATTTTATTTTTATTTATTTTTTTTTATTTTATTTTATTTTGGATTTTCCGAGACAGGGTTTCTCCGTAGCCTTTTTAGTTCCTGTCCCGGAAATCGCTCTCGGAGACCGGGCTGCACTGGAACTCCCAGACATCCCCCTGCCTCAGCCTCTCGGCCGCTGTTTTTTTATTATTATTTTCAATGAGGTTCTCACTTTTTTATTATTTTTATTTATTTTATTTTATTTTTTATTGTTTTTTTTTCTTTTTTTTTATTTTTTATTGTTTTATTTTATTATTTATTATTTATTATTTATTTTATTATATTTTGGATTTTTCGATTTCCACACCCAGGATTGTGGGTAACGCAGTCCACGCCCGGGATTGTGGGTAACGCCGTCCCACGCCCAGGATTGTGGGTAACGCAGTCCACGCCCAGGATTGTGGGTAACGCAGTCCACGCCCAGGATTGTGGGTAACGCAGTCTCACGCCCAGGATTGTGGGTAACGCAGCCCCACGCCCGGGATTGTGGGTAACGCAGTCTCACGCCCAGGATTGTGGGTAACGCAGCCCCACGCCCGGGATTGTGGGTAACGCAGTCTCACGCCCAGGATTGTGGGTAACGCAGCCCCACGCCCAGGTCCCACGCCCGGGATTGTGGGTAACGCAGGCCACGCCCGGGATTGTGGGTAACGCAGCCCCACGCCCAGGATTGTGGGTAACGCAGTCCACGCCCAGGATTGTGGGTAACGCAGTCTCACGCCCAGGATTGTGGGTAACGCAGCCCCACGCCCGGGATTGTGGGTAACGCAGTCTCACGCCCAGGATTGTGGGTAACGCAGTCCACGCCCGGGATTGTGGGTAACGCAGCCCACGCCCGGGATTGTGGGTAACGCAGCCCCACGCCCGGGATTGTGGGTAACGCAGGTCCCACGCCCGGGATTGTGGGTAACGCAGCTCCACGCCCGGGATTGTGGGTAACGCAGCCCCACGCCCAGGTCCCACGCCCAGGATTGTGGGTAACGCGGTCCCACGCCCGGGATTGTGGGTAACGCAGCCCCACGCCCGGGATTGTGGGTAACGCAGTCCCACGCCCGGGATTGTGGGTAACGCAGTCACACGCCCGGGATTGTGGGCAACGCAGTCCCACGCCCGGGATTGTGGGTAACGCAGTCCCACGCCCAGGTCCCACACCCGGGATTGTGGGTAACGCAGCCCCACGCCCGGGATTGTGGGTAACGCGGTCCCACGCCCGGGATTGTGGGCAACGCAGTCCACGCCCGGGATTGTGGGTAACGCAGCCCCACGCCCGGGATTGTGGGTAACGCAGTCCCACACCCAGGTCCCACGCCCGGGATTGTGGGTAACGCAGTCCCACGCCCGGGATTGTGGGTAACGCAGTCCCACGCCCGGGATTGTGGGTAACGCAGTCCCACGCCCAGGATTGTGGGTAACGAGGTCCCACGCCCAGGATTGTGGGTAACGCAGCCCCACGCCCATGATTGTGGGTAACGCAGTCCCACGCCCGGGATTGTGGGTAACGCAGTCACACGCCCGGGATTGTGGGTAACGCAGCCCCACGCCCGGGATTGTGGGTAACGCAGTCCCACGCCCAGGTCCCACGCCCGGGATTGGGGGTAACCCAGCCCCTCGCCCCCGCCAAGGATTGTGGGTAACAGAGTCCCACGCCCGGGATTGTGGGTAACGCAGTCCCACGCCCGGGATTGTGGGTAACGCAGTCCCACGCCCGGGATTGTGGGTAACGCAGTCCACGCCCGGGATTGTGGGTAACGCAGTCCCACGCCCGGGATTGTGGGTAACGCAGCCCCACGCCCAGGATTGTGGGTAACGCAGTCCACGCCCGGGATTGTGGGTAACGCAGTCCCACGCCCGGGATTGTGGGTAACGCAGCCCCACGCCCGGGATTGTGGGTAACGCAGTCCACGCCCAGGTCCCACGCCCGGGATTGTGGGTAACGCAGCCCCACGCCCAGGATTGTGGGTAACGCAGTCCCACGCCCGGGATTGTGGGTAACGCAGCCCCACGCCCGGGATTGTGGGTAACGCAGTCCCACGCCCGGGATTGTGGGTAACGCAGTCCCACGCCCGGGATTGTGGGTAACGCAGTCCACGCCCAGGTCCCACGCCCGGGATTGTGGGTAACGCAGTCCACGCCCGGGATTGTGGGTAACGCAGTCCCACGCCCAGGTCCCACGCCCGGGATTGTGGGTAACGCAGCCCCACGCCCACGCCCGGGATTGTGGGTAACGCAGTCCACGCCCAGGTCCACGCCCGGGATTGTGGGTAACGCAGTCCACGCCCGGGATTGTGGGTAACGCAGCCCCACGCCCGGGTCCCACGCCCGGGATTGTGGGTAACGCAGCCCCACGTCCACGCCCGGGATTGTGGGTAACACAGCCCCACGCCCAGGTCCCACGCCCGGGATTGTGGGTAACGCGGTCCCACGCCTGGGATTGTGGGTAACGCGGTCCCACGCCCGGGATTGTGGGTAACGCAGCCCCACGTCCACGCCCGGGATTGTGGGTAACGCAGTCCCACGCCCGGGATTGTGGGTAACGCAGTCCCACGCCCGGGATTGTGGGTAACGCAGTCCCACGCCCGGGATTGTGGGTAACGCAGTCCCACGCCCGGGATTGTGGGTAACGCAGTCCCACGCCCGGGATTGTGGGTAACGCAGTCCACGCCCGGGATTGTGGGTAACGCAGTCCCACGCCCGGGATTGTGGGTAACGCAGCCCCACGCCCAGGATTGTGGGTAACGCAGTCCACGCCC
This sequence comes from Microtus pennsylvanicus, assembly GCF_037038515.1. Lineage (NCBI taxonomy): Eukaryota > Metazoa > Chordata > Mammalia > Rodentia > Cricetidae > Microtus > Microtus pennsylvanicus. The sequence goes on from NC_134601.1 coordinate 144,161,503, forward strand.
GGGATTGTGGGTAACGCAGTCCCACGCCCGGGATTGTGGGTAACGCAGCCCCACGCCCGGGATTGTGGGTAACGCAGCCCCACGCACGGGATTGTGGGTAACGCAGTCCCACGCCCGGGATTGTGGGTAACGCAGTCCCACGACCGGGATTGTGGGTAACGCAGTCCCACGCCCGGGATTGTGGGTAACGCAGTCCCACGCCCGGGATTGTGGGTAACGCAGTCCCACGCCCAGGCCCCACGCCCGGGATTGTGGGTAACGCAGCCCCACGCCCGGGATTGTGGGTAACGCAGTCCACGCCCGGGATTGTGGGTAACGCAGTCCACGCCCGGGATTGTGGGTAACGCAGTCCACGCCCAGGATTGTGGGTAACGCAGTCCACGCCCGGGATTGTGGGTAACGCAGTCCCACACCCGGGATTGTGGGTAACGCGGTCCACGCCCGGGATTGTGGGTAACGCAGTCCACGCCCGGGATTGTGGGTAACGCAGTCCCACGCCCAGGTCCCACGCCCGGGATTGTGGGTAACGCAGCCCCACGCCCGGGATTGTGGGTAACGCAGTCCCACGCCTGGGATTGTGGGTAACGCAGCCCCACGCCCGGGATTGTGGGTAACGCAGTCCCACACCCGGGATTGTGGGTAACGCGGTCCACGCCCGGGATTGTGGGTAACGCAGTCCCACGTCCACGCCTGGGATTGTGGGTAACGCAGTCCCACGCCCAGGTCCCACGCCCGGGATTGTGGGTAACGCGGTCCACGCCCAGGATTGTGGGTAACGCAGTCCACGCCCAGGATTGTGGGTAACGCAGCCCCACGCCCGGGATTGTGGGTAACGCAGCCCCACGCCCGGGATTGTGGGTAACGCAGCCCCACGTCCACGCCTGGGATTGTGGGTAACGCAGTCCACGCCCAGGATTGTGGGTAACGCAGTCCACGCCCGGGATTGTGGGTAACGCAGTCCCACGCCCAGGTCCCACGCCCGGGATTGTGGGTAACGCAGTCCACGCCCAGGATTGTGGGTAACGCAGCCCCACGCCCGGGATTGTGGGTAACGCAGCCCCACGCCCGGGATTGTGGGTAACGCAGCCCCACGTCCACGCCCGGGATTGTGGGTAACGCAGCCCCACGCCCGGGATTGTGGGTAACGCAGCCCCACGCCCGGGATTGTGGGTAACGCAGCCCCACGCCCGGGATTGTGGGTAACGCAGCCCCACGCCCAGGTCCCACGCCCAGGATTGTGGGTAACGCAGCCCCACGCCCAGGTCCCACGCCCGGGATTGTGGGTAACGCAGTCCACGCCCAGGATTGTGGGTAACGCAGCCCACGCCCGGGATTGTGGGTAACGCAGTCCACGCCCAGGATTGTGGGTAACGCAGTCCCACGCCCGGGATTGTGGGTAACGCAGTCCCACGCCCGGGATTGTGGGTAACGCAGTCGCCCGACCCAGCCTTCCCCAGGCAGAGCCATCTATAGGATGAATATGTGCTCACAAGCCGCGGGACCTGAGTGCGAGGTTGTGCCCGGCAGTTCTACCCCAGGGGGGACCTGAGTGCGAGGTTGTGCCCGGCGGTTCTACCCCACGGGGATTTGTGTGCGAGGTTGTGCCCGGCGCTTCTACCCCAGGGGGACCTGAGTGCGAGGTAGTGCCCGGCGGTCTAACCCCAGGGGGACCTGAGTGCGAGGTTGTGCCCGGTGCTTCTACCCCAGGGGGACCTGAGTGCGAGGTTGTGCCCGGTGCTTCTGCCCCAGGGGGACCTGAGTGCGAGGTTGTGCCCGGTGCCTCTACCCCAGGAGGACCTGAGTGCGAGGTTGTCCCCGGCGCTTCTGCCCCAAAGGGACCTAAGTGCGAGGTTGTGCCCGGCGGTTCTACCCCAGGGGGTACCTGAGTGCGAGGTTGTGCCTGGCACTTCTACCCCAGGGGGACCTGAGTGCGAGGTTGTGCCCGGCGCTTCTGCCCCAGGGGGACCTAAGTGCGAGGTTGTGCCCGGCGGTTCTACCCCAGGGGGTACCTGAGTGCGAGGTTGTGCCTGGCACTTCTACCCCAGGGGGACCTGAGTGCGAGGTTGTGCCCGGCGCTTCTGCCCCAGGGGGGACTGAGTGCGAGGTTGTGCCCGGCGGTTCTACCCAAGGGGGACCTGAGTGCGAGGTTGTGCCCAGCGGTTCTAGGGCTCACAAGCAGGGGGACCTGAGTGCGAGGTTGTGCCCGGCGGTTCTACCCCCACCCCTGGCAGGGACCTGAGTGCGAGGTTGTGCCCGGCGGTTCTACCCCATGGGTACCTGAGTGCGAGGTTGTGCCCGGTGCTTCTACCCCAGGGGGATCTGAGTGCGAGGTTGTGCCCGGCGGTTCTACCCCAGGGGGATCTGAGTGCGAGGTTGTGCCCGGCGGTTCTACCCCAGGGGGACCTGAGTGCGAGGCTGTGGCCGGCGGTTCTACCCCACCCCTGGCAGGGACCTGAGTGCGAGGTTGTGCCCGGCGGTTCTACCCCAGGGGGACCTGAGTGCGAGGTTGTGCCCGGCGGTTCTACCCCACGGGGATCTGAGCGCGAGGTTGTGCCCGGCGGTTCTAGGGCTCACAAGCAGCGGGATCTGAGTGCGAGGTTGTGCCCGGCGGTTCTACCCCAGGGGGACCTGAGTGCGAGGTTGTGCCCGGCGCTTCTACCCCAGGGGGACCTGAGTGCGAGGTTGTGCCCGGTGCTTCTACCCCACGGGGACCTGAGTGCGAGAATGTGCCCGATGGTTCTACCCCAGGGGGGCCTGAGTGCGAGGTTGTGCCCAGCGCTTCTACCCCAGGGGGGCCTGAGTGCGAGGTTGTGCCCGGCGGTTCTACCCAAGGGGACCTGAGTGCGAGGTTGTGCCCGGCGGTTCTAGGGCTCACAAGCAGCGGGATCTGAGTGCGAGGTTGTGCCCGGCGGTTCTACCCCAGGGGGACCTGAGTGCGAGGTTGTGCCCGGCGCTTCTACCCCAGGGGGACCTGAGTGCGAGGTTGTGCCCGGTGCTTCTACCCCACGGGGACCTGAGTGCGAGAATGTGCCCGATGGTTCTACCCCAGGGGGGCCTGAGTGCGAGGTTGTGCCCAGCGCTTCTACCCCAGGGGGGCCTGAGTGCGAGGTTGTGCCCGGCGGTTCTACCCAAGGGGACCTGAGTGCGAGGTTGTGCCCGGCGGTTCTAGGGCTCACAAGCAGGGGGACCTGAGTGCGAGGCTGTGCCCGGCGGTTCTACCCCCACCCCTGGCAGGGACCTGAGTGCGAGGTTGTGCCCAGCGGTTCTACCCCAGGGGGGACCTGAGTGCGAGGTTGTGCCCGGTGCTTCTACCCCAGGGGGATCTGAGTGCGAGGTTGTGCCCGGCGGTTCTACCCCAGGGGGGACCTGAGTGCAAGGTTGTGCCCGGCGGTTCTACCCCATGGGTACCTGAGTGCGAGGTTGTGCCCGGTGCTTCTACCCCAGGGGGATCTGAGTGCGAGGTTGTGCCCGGCGCTTCTACCCCAGGGGGACCTGAGTGCGAGGCTGTGGCCGGCGGTTCTACCCCACCCCTGGCAGGGACCTGAGTGCGAGGTTGTGCCCGGCGGTTCTACCCCACGGGGATCTGAGCGCGAGGTTGTGCCTGGCACTTCTACCCCAGGGGGACCTGAGTGCGAGGTTGTGCCCGGCGCTTCTGCCCCAGGGGGGACTGAGTGCGAGGTTGTGCCCGGCGGTTCTACCCAAGGGGGACCTGAGTGCGAGGTTGTGCCCGGCGGTTCTAGGGCTCACAAGCAGGGGGACCTGAGTGCGAGGCTGTGCCCGGCGGTTCTACCCCCACCCCTGGCAGGGACCTGAGTGCGAGGTTGTGCCCGGCGGTTCTACCCCAGGGGGATCTGAGTGCGAGGTTGTGCCCGGCGGTTCTACCCCAGGGGGACCTGAGTGCGAGGCTGTGGCCGGCGGTTCTACCCCACCCCTGGCAGGGACCTGAGTGCGAGGTTGTGACCGGCGGTTCTACCCCAGGGGGACCTGAGTGCGAGGTTGTGCCCGGCGGTTCTACCCCACGGGGATCTGAGCGCGAGGTTGTGCCTGGCACTTCTACCCCAGGGGGACCTGAGTGCGAGGTTGTGCCCGGCACTTCTACCCCAGGGGGAACTGAGTGCAAGGTTGTGCCCAGTGGTTCTACCCCAGGGGGACCTGAGTGCGAGGTTGTGCCCGGCGGTTCTAGGGCTCACAAGCAGCGGGATCTGAGTGCGAGGTTGTGCCCGGCGGTTCTACCCCAGGGGGACCTGAGTGCGAGGTTGTGCCCGGTGCTTCTACCCCAGGGGGACCTGAGTGCGAGGTTGTGCCCGGCGCTTCTACCCCAGGGGGACCTGAGTGCGAGGTTGTGCCCGGTGCTTCTACCCCACGGGGACCTGAGTGCGAGAATGTGCCCGATGGTTCTACCCCAGGGGGGCCTGAGTGCGAGGTTGTGCCCAGTGCTTCTACCCCAGGGGGGCCTGAGTGCGAGGTTGTGCCCGGCGGTTCTACCCAAGGGGGACCTGAGTGCGAGGCTGTGCCCGGCGGTTCTACCCCCACCCCTGGCAGGGACCTGAGTGCGAGGTTGTGCCCGGTGGTTCTACCCCCACCCCTGGCAGGGACCTGAGTGCGAGGTTGTGCCCAGCGGTTCTAGCCCCACCCCTGGCACGGATCTGAGTGCGAATCCGGCTCAGGCGCCCTCTCGTGGGGGTCGGGGGGGATCGGGGTTCCCGGATGCTTCCGCATCGCCGTATGAAATATTAAAAATCATCCGCAAGGCAGGCGGGGCTCGGGGGCCGGTGGAATTCGAACCCGGTCCCGTCCCCTAGGAGCCTTGGGAAGGAGTTCCTGGAAGTGGAGCGATTTATTGATTTATTTATTTATTCATTCATTCACTTATTCATTCATTCATTCATTTATTCAATTATTTATTTATTTTTGGTTTTCCCATCATGCGCAAGGCAAGCGGGGCTCGAGTGCCGGTGGAATTCGAACCCGGTCCCGTCCCCAATCTGGAAGTGGAGTTATTTATTTATTCATTCATTCATCCATCCATTCATTCATTTATTTTTATTTATTTATTTATTAATTAATTAATTAATTCATTTATTTTTATTCATTCATCCATTCATTCATTTATTTTTGGGTTTTCCGAGACAGGGCTTCTCCGCGGCTTTTGGGTTCCTGTCCCGGCACGAGCTCTGTGCAGACCAGGCTGGACTCGAACCCAGACCCGCCGGCCTGGACGCCGTCCCCAGGGAGTTTCTCACAGCCCCCGAGCCTCGAACGCGGATCCGTTGGTCACAGACCGGCTGTGCTGGAAGCTTGAGGGGTGGAGGGGCTGGGGGGCGGCTCAGGGGTTAGAGCACCGCCTGCTCTGCCCCGGGTCCCGGGTTCGAGTCCCGGCCACCCCAGGGTGGATCAGAACAAGGTCTGGTGCCCTCTCCTGGCCTGCAGGCATACAGACAGACAGAATATTGTATCCATAATAAATAAATATAAAATTAGAATATTGTATCCATAACAAATAAATATAAAATTAGAATATTGTGTCCATAATAAATAAATATAAAATTAGAATATTGTATCCATAATAAATAAATATAAAATTAGAATATTGTATACATAATAAATAAATATAAAAATTAGAATAGTGTATACATAATAAATATAAAATTAGAACATTGTATACATAATAAATAAATATAAAAATTAGAATAGTGTGTACATAATAAATAAATATAAGAAGAATTAGAATATTGCATACATAATAAATAAATGAATAAATATTTAAAAACCGGTAACCCTGTACTCGTCGCATTTGAAAGGCTACGGCAGGAGGACCGCCATGAGTTCAAGGCCACCCTGTGCTTCATATTCAGAATGGGACCTGGCCAACTGTGTGAATTTGAGTTAAAATAAAAAAATTAAATGTGTGATCATCGTCCTAATCAAGTCCACATTTGAAATAGAAATCACCAAAATAAAATAATGATAATTAATAATAAAAAGAAATAATGATGTTATAAAAATTAAATTTATAATAATAATAATAGAAGGAACTGTTGTATAAAAATTAAATTTGTGATACTAATAATAATCAAGCCCACAGTTAGAACAGAAATCACCCATAGGCTCTGGGTTCTGGGTTCCGTCCCCCGGCAAGGGAAAACACAAGGGGGGGGGGGAGCTTCCAACTGGATCAGACCGGTTCAAACCGGATCAAACTGGATTGAACCAGTGTAGACAGGTTCTAAACCAGATCCAACTGGATCAGACCGGATGAAAACAGTTCACACTGGATCAAACCAGGGTAGACAGGTTCCAAACCTGATCCAATTGGATCAGACAAGATCCAACTGGATCACACCAGATAAAACTGGATCAAACCAGTGTAGACAGGTTCAAAACCGGGTTCAACTGGATCAGACCAGATCCAACTGGATCAGACCAGATGAAACTGGATCAAACCAGGGTAGACAGGTTCCAAACCTGATCCAACTGGATCAGAGCAGATCAAACTGGGTCAATCCAGTATAGACAGGTTCCAAACCTGATCCAATTGGATCAGACAAGATCCAACTGGATCACACCAGATAAAACTGGATCAAACCAGTGTAGACAGGTTCAAAACCGGGTTCAACTGGATCAGACCAGATCCAACTGGATCAGACCAGATCAAACTGGATCAAACCAGGGTAGACAGGTTCCAAACCAGATCCAACTGGATCAGAGCAGATGACAATGGTTCACACTGGATCTAACCAGGGTAGACAGGCTCAAAACCGGGTAAAACTGGATCAGACCAGATCACACTGGGTCAATCCAGTGTAGACAGGTTCCCAACTGGATCTGACTGGATGAAAACGGTTCACACTGGATCTAACCAGGGTAGACAGGTTCAACTGGGTCCAACTGGATCAGACCAGATCAAACTGGATCTAACCAGTGTAGACAGGTTCCCAACTGGATCAGAGCAGATGAAAACGGTTCACACTGGATCTAACCAGGGTAGACAGGTTCTAAACTGGATCAGACCAGATCAAACTGGATCTAACCAGGGTAGACAGGTTCCAAACCTGATCCAACTGGATTAGACCAGATCAAACTGGATCTAACCAGTGTAGACAGGTTCCCAACTGGATCAGAGCAGATGACAATGTTTCACACTGGATCTAACCAGGGTAGACAGGCTCAAAACTGGGTCCAACGGGATCAGACCAGATCAAACTGGATCAGACCAGTGTAGACAGGTTCAAAACCGGATCAGACTGGATGAAAACGGTTCACACTGGATCTAACCAGGGTAGACAGGTTCTAAACTGGATCAGACCAGATCAAACTGGATCTAACCAGGGTAGACAGGTTCCAAACCTGATCCAACTGGATTAGACCAGATCAAACTGGATCTAACCAGTGTAGACAGGTTCCCAACTGGATCAGAGCAGATGACAATGTTTCACACTGGATCTAACCAGTGTAGACAGGTTCCAAACCTGATCCAACTGGATCAGAGCAGATGACAATGTTTCACACTGGATCTAACCAGGGTAGACAGGCTCAAAACTGGGTCCAACTGGATCAGACCAGATCAAACTGGATCAGACCAGTGTAGACAGGTTCAAAACCGGATCAGACTGGATGAAAACGGTTCACACTGGATCTAACCAAGGTAGACAGGTTCAAAACTGGCTCCAACTGGATCAGACCAGATCAAACTGGGTCAATCCAGTGTAGACAGGTTCCCAACTGGATCAGACTAGATGAAAACGGTTCACACTGGATCTAACCAGGGTAGACAGGCTCAAAACTGGGTAAAACTGGATCAGACCAGATCAAACTGGATCAGACCAGTGTAGACAGGTTTCCAACTGGATCAACTGGATGAAAACGGTTCACACTGGATCTAACCAGTGTAGACAGGCTCAAAACTGGGTCCAACTGGATCAGACCAGACCAAACTGGGTCAAACCAGTGTAGACAGGTTCCAAACCTGATCTAACTGGATCAGACCGGATGACAATGGTTCACACTGGATCTAACCAGGGTAGACAGGCTGAAAACTGGGTAAAACTGGATCAGACCAGTGTAGACAGGTTCAAAACTGGATTTAACCAGTGTAGACAGGTTCCCAACTGGATCAGACTGGATGACAATGGTTCACACTGCATCTAACCAGGGTAGACAGGTTCAAAACTGGGTCCAACTGGATCAGACCAGATCAAACTGGGTCAATCCAGTGTAGACAGGTTCCAAACCGGGTCCACCTGGATCAGAGCAGATGACAATGGTTCACACTGGATCTAACCAGGGTAGACAGGCTCAAAACTGGGTAAAACTGGATCAGACCAGATCAAACTGGATCAAACCAGTGTAGACAGGTTCAAAACTGGGTCCAACTGGATCACACCAGATCAAACTGGATCACACCAGGGTAGACGGGTTCCCAACTGGATCAGACTGGATCAGACCAGATCAAACTGGGTCAAACCAGGGTAGACAGGTCCTAAACCTGATCCAACTGGATCAGACAAGATCCAGCTGGATCAGACTAGATCAAACTGGATCAGACCAGTGTAGACAGGTTCAAAACTGGATCAGACCAGTGTAGACAGGTTCCCAACTGGATCAGAGCAGATGTCAATGGTTCACACTGGATCTAACCAGTGTAGACAGGCTCAAAACTGGGTCCAACCGGATCAGACCGGCGCAGACAGGCTCCAAACGCCGCTTTCCCACAGGGGAGCGGCCGCCGGGCAGAGCGGTGACGCGGCCGAGATGGCGGGAGCCCCCCTGACGCAGGGTTGGGGGGCTCGGGCGGCTTCCGCTTCCGGGTCGGCACCCGGAAGTGCCCGCGCAGGGGTCGCCTTCCCGCCGCAGTCGCTGCGTCGTCGTCGTCGGCAGCAGCCGGAGCGGAGCGGCGATGGCGGAGGACGCAGCGGACCCCGCGGAGCTCGTGCCCGGCCTGGACGAGCAGTGGCGCCGGGTGCAGGACGGGCGGGGGCGTCCGCTGCGGGCCGGGGAGCGCTGGTGAGGCCGGGGGATGACGGCGGTGGGGGAGGGGAGGCCGCGGAGGCCGGGGGATGACGGCGGTGGGGGAGGGGAGGCCTCGGAGGCCGGGGGATGACGGCGGTGGCGGAGGCCGGGGGATGACGGCGGTGGGGGACGGGAGGCTGCGGAGGCCGGGGGATGACGGCGGTGGGGGAGGGGAGGCCGCGGAGGCCGGGGGATGACGCCTGTGGCCGAGGCAGGGGGATGACGCCTGTGGCGGAGGGGAGGCTTCGGAGGCCGGGGGATGACGGCGGTGGGGGAGGGGAGGCTGCGGAGGCCGGGGGATGACGGCGGTGGGGGAGGGGAGGCTTCGGAGGCCGGGGGATGACGCCGGGGGGGGGAGGGGAGGCTGCGGAGGCCGGGGGATGACGCCGGTGGGGGAGGGGAGGCTGCGGAGGCCGGGGGATGACGGCGGTGGCGGAGGGGAGGCTGCGGAGGCCGGGGGATGACGCCTGTGGGGGAGGGGAGGCTTCGGAGGCCGGGGGATGACGCCTGTGGCCGAGGCAGGGGGATGACGCCTGTGGGGGAGGGGAGGCTTCGGAGGCCGGGGGATGACGGCGGTGGGGGAGGGGAGGCTGCGGAGGCCGGGGGATGACGGCGGTGGGGGAGGGGAGGCTGCGGAGGCCGGGGGATGACGCCTGTGGCCGAGGCCGGGGGATGACGCCGGTGGCGGAGGGGAGGCTGCGGAGGCCGGGGGATGACGGCGGTGGGGGAGGGGAGGCTGCGGAGGCCGGGGGATGACGCCGGTGGCGGAGGGGAGGCTGCGGAGGCCGGGGGATGACGGCGGTGGGGGAGGGGAGGCCTCGGAGGCCGGGGGATGACGCCTGTGGGGGAGGGGAGGCTTCGGAGGCCGGGGGATGACGCCTGTGGCCGAGGCAGGGGGATGACGCCTGTGGGGGAGGGGAGGCTTCGGAGGCCGGGGGATGACGGCGGTGGGGGAGGGGAGGCTTCGGAGGCCGGGGGATGACGCCTGTGGGGGAGGGGAGGCTTCGGAGGCCGGGGGATGACGCCAGGGGCCGAGGCAGGGGGATGACGCCTGTGGCGGAGGCAGGGGGATGACGCCTGTGGCAGAGGCAGGGGGATGACGCCGGTGGCCGAGGCCGGGGGATGACGCCTGTGGCAGAGGCAGGGGGATGACGCCTGTGGCCGAGGCGGAGGGGGAGGGGAGGCCTCGGAGGCCGGGGGATGACGCCAGGGGCCGAGGCAGGGAGATGACGCCTGTGGCGGAGGCAGGGGGATGTCGCCGGTGGCCGAGGCAGGGGGATGACGCCTGTGGCCGAGGCAGGGGGATGACGCCTGTGGCCGAGGCAGGGGGATGACGCCTGTGGCCGAGGCGGAGGGGGAGGGGAGGCCTCGGAGGCCGGGGGATGGCCGCGTCTTCTGGGCACGGGGTGCGGGGACGGCGGCCTGGCTGGGGGCGGGGCTCCGTGCTGAGCTGGGGGCGGGGCTTGGGTGACGTCACCGAGGGGCTGGGGGAGCGCTGGTGAGGCGGGGGCCTGAGAACAAGCGGTGCGAGGCAGGGGGATGACGTTCGTGGCCGAGGCGGGGGTGAGGGAGAGGTCTCGGAGGCCGGGGGATGGCCGCGTCTTCTGGGCACGGGGTGCGGGGACGGCGGCCCGGCTGGGGGCGGGGCTCCGTGCCGAGGTGGGGGCGGGGCTTGGGTGACGTCACCGAGGGGCGGGGGGGAGGCGGCCGCGCGGGCGTCCGTGTCCGCGGGGGCCTGAGAAGAAGCGGTGCGAGGCAGGGGGATGACGTTTGTGATTGAGGCGGGGTGCAGGGCAAGGCCTCGGAGGCCGGGGGATGGCCGCGTCCGAGGAGGGGGTGAGGGACAGTTCTCGGAGACAGGGGGATGGCCGCGTCTTCTGGGCACTGGGTGCGGGGACGGCGGCTCGGCGCATGCAGCCCGACTGGGGGCGGGGCGTGGGTGACGTAACCTTGCGTCGGTGGGCGGGGCTGGGGGACGGGTCTCTGAGCCTGGGAACGAGGCTCAGCGATGACGTAGGGTGAACTGTGCTGGAGGAGGGCGGGGCTGGGGCCGAGGAGCGGTGGGCGGGGCTGAGGACGGCGCCGTCTCCCGGGAACGAGGCTAAGAGATGACGTAGGGTGAACTGTGCTGCCGGAGGGCGGGGCTGGGGCCGAGGAGCGGTGGGCGGGGCTGGGCGACGTAACCCTGCGTCGGTGGGCGGGGCTGAGGACGGCGCCGTCTCCTGGGATCGAGGCTAAGAGATGACGTAGCGCGATCGGTGGTGCGGGAGGGCGGGGCTGGGGGACGGGGCCGGCTCCTGGGAACGAGGCTCAGCGATGACATAGCGCGAACGGTGCTGCAGGAGGGCGGGGCTGGGGCCGAGGAGCGGTGGGCGGGGCTGGGCGACGTAACCCTACGTCGGTAGGCGGGGCTTAGCACGGCGCCGTCTCCTGGGAACGAGGCTGAGCGATGACGTAGCTCGAACGGTGCTGCCGGACGGCGGCTGCGAGGGCGGAAAATGGCGCCGGCCACGGAGCCGAGAGGGTGACGCGATGACGTAGGGCGAACGGTGGTCGCGGAGGGCGGGGCTGGAGCCGAGGAGCGGTGGGCGGGGCGTGGGCGACGTAACCCTGCGTCGGTGGGCGGGGCCCGGCTCCTGGGAACGAGGCTCAGCGATGACGTAGCGCGGGACGGTGGCCCCCGAGGGCCGAAAATGGCGCCTGCCAAAGGAGCCGCGATCGTTTATGGTTTTTATTTGTTTTTATTTATTGTTTTATTTTATTTATTTTTATTTATTTACTTATTTATTTTGGTTTTTCGAGACAGGGTTTCCCTGTGGCTCTGGAGCCCGTCCCGGAAGGAATTAACGCAGTTGAACCAACTAAATAGCGACTTCGGATCCTAGGACGAGGAAAAAATAAATAAATATTATTTTTTTAAAAAAAAATCAGGGTCCTTGCTCATAATTTCTTTCGCTGTCAATTGCATTGGGGAGAAATAAAAATAAAACCAGTGAGATTTGGACGTAGGCCAGCCGATAATTATAGCTACTATATAATATTTATAATAATAATAATTATTATTATATATAATAATTTCCTATTTGGGATAAATTTTAACGTGGTCACGAAGGAATATCCCTCGTGGGATGAAAAGGGCATGCTAAAAATTTAGGGATAAATATTTTCGTCTGTTTTAAAATAAAATAAAAATAATCCTTAAAAAACATGAATGTACAAATTAAAATTGTAATAAAATAATGATAATTAATAACAAAAAGAAATAGTCGTGTTATAAAAATTAAATTTATAATAATAATAGAAGAAACCATTGTATAAAAATTAAATGTGTAACAAGAATGCCAATGAAGTCCATAGTTGAAATAGAAATAACCAAAATAAAATGATATAAAATGGATTATTAATTAAAATGATATTGGAAAAATCAGAATAGAGCCAACGGATACAGTGTGTTCGGTTTGGGGGGAATCCAAGGGCAAACAGAGACGTCTCTGTATTATTTTTATTATTATTTTATTATTTTTATGATTATTTTGCCCCCCCCCCTTTTTTTTGGAGGCCGGGTCTCGGGGAACTCGGAAATCTGGCTGCTGCTGCTTATGAGTTTATTTATTATTATTTATTTACTATTATTTATTTATTTATTTCCATGAGTTTATTTCAAAGAAAAAAATTGCACATTACCTTAAAAAAAATCCTGTGCCCCCCTCTCTGTGCTTCATGGGAAACGGTCACCCTCAATTCTGCATGAAATCAGGCTGTTCTCACAGGTTTTATTATCATATTTATTTATTTTATTTTTCATTATTTTTCTTTTTTTCATTATCATATATATTTTTTCCTTTTTCATTATCATATTTCTTTTTTTCTTTTTTCATTATCATATTTATTTCTTTTTTATTATCATATTTATTTTATTTTTCATTATTTTTCTTTTTTTCATTATCATATATTTTTTCCTTATTTTTCTTTTTTTCATTATATTTATTTATTTTTTATTATCATTTATTTATTTTCGTTATTTTTTTCATTATCATATTTATTTATTTTTTTCGCTTATTTGTTATATTTAGACCGTGAGCTGGGACAGGATAATAAACGGTTTCTCTGTCGGGTGGAATTTGAATTTCTATGGCAGGACGATCAATCGATGAGGGTGGAATGGGAGACATTCACCTGGGTCGGCGGACGATGGCTCTGTCTGCCGGGTTCCTCAAACGGGGAGAGGCGAGTTCTTAAAATACATATATATGATATAAATATAATATATAATTATTTAAATATAATATACATCATATATTATGATATATTTATGTATTATTATATTTGTATAATATCATATATAATTATATAAATTTAATATATAAATATTACACATATCATATTATAATATATTTATGTATTATTATATATTTATATAATATCATATGTATAATTATATAAATTTAATATATAAACATAACATATATCATATTATAATATATTTATATATTATGTATTATATATTTATATAATATTACATATTATATATAATTATAAATTTAATACATAAATATTACATATATCATATTATAATATATTTATATATTATGTATTATATATTTATATAATATTACATACTATATATAATTATAAATTTAATATATAAATATAACATATCATATTATAATATATTTATATATTTATGTATTATTATACATAATTATATATTGTGTATTATATATTTATATAATATTACATATTATATATAATTATATTATATATATCATGTCCATCTGTTTTCCAGGATGTCTCAGCCTCCTGTCTCATGCATAAATGGTAAAATATATATTATATTTATATTATATATAACTATATAAATTTAATATATAAATATAACATGTATCATTTTATATATTTATGTATCATATATAATTATATATTTATATAATATAATATTACATATTATATATAATTATATTATATATATCATGTCCATCCATTCCCCAGGATGTCTCACAGCCTCCTGTCTCATGCATAAATGGTAAAATATTATATATTATATAATATATATAATTATATATATGTATATGGCTTCCATTCTAACATTTTTTTCTCTAATCTCAGCGTCCTCCATCTTAAACTCTTGCTGTTATTTCCATTTTGGGGCCTTTTCTCGGTTTTCCCCACTTGACAGAGTTTCCCAGATAACAGGGCCAGTGGCGTGTGTCCGCGTGACCGAGGGGACAAATTACAGTTCCAAGATGAAGGATATCGTGATTTTATCATTATTTTATATTTATCATATATTTTATCAGAGTTCTCCAAAAAAAAAGAAATAGCCTCGATCCATTCTGAAAATAAACAGTAAGCAGACTGTTTTATAATTTTATTTATTATTTATTATTATTTTTTTAAATTTTTATTATTATTTTTCTAATTTGTTTTTTCAGACTGTTTTTTTTTTGTAGCTCACTGGGAGATGTCCACAAGGTCCTCAAAGCTTTGCTAATGACCTTTTAAATTTTTTTATTTTTATTTACTTTTATTTTTTTTAATTTAATTTAATTTTTTTTATTTCTACTTCTTTTTCAGACTGTTTTTTTTTGTAGCTCATTGGGAGATGTCCACAAGGTCCTCAAAGCTTTGCTAATGACCTTTTAAATTTTTTTATTTTTATTTTTATTTACTTTTATTTTTTTTTAATTTTAATTTTATTTTTATTTTTACTTTTTTTTCAGACTTTTTTTTTTGTAGCTCATTGGGAGATGTCCACAAGGTCCTCAAAGCTTTGCTAATGACCTTTTAAATTTTTTTTTATTTTTATTTACTTTTATTTTTTTTAATTTTTATTTTTTTTTTATTTTTACTTTTTTTTCAGACTTTTTTTTTTGTAGCTCATTGGGAGATGTCCACAAGGTCCTCAAGGCTTAGCTAATGACCTTTTAAATTACCCTGCGGGGAGTGGATCTTCTTTGCCGTGAGGAAAACAGTTTTGGAACTCAGTCCAGGTGGTGGGGACGCTAAATATCGGGAATGGACTCGGTGTCAATGAATCATTCGTTTTAAAATGGGTTTTTTATGTCAATTTCAAATAATTAAAATAAAATGACCACACCAGAGTGGGTTGGAGATTAAACCCGGTTTGTCTCTCCTGTTGGAGTTGTTACAAATGTGTCCTGCCAAGCTTTTCTGCTTATCTGAATTAGGTCAGAGCAAAGTTTCTCAATGTTGATCCGGTTTGGAAGCGGTCTACACTGGTTTGATCCAGTTTGAACCAGTCTGATCCGGTCTGATCCAGTTGGATCCAGTTTTGAAGCACTCTACACTGGTTTGATCCAGTTTAAACCAGTTTGATCCAGTTTTGAACCTGTCTACACTGGTTTGATCCGGTTTGAACCAGTTTGATCCGGTCTGATCCAGTTTTGAACCTGTCTACACTGGTTTGATCCAGTTTAAACCAGTTTGATCATGTCTGATCCACTTTTGAACCTGTCTATACTGGTTTGATCCAGTTTGAACCGGTCTGATCCAGTTTTGAACCTGTCTACACTGGTTTGATCCAGTTTGAAACAGTTTGATCCGGTCTGATCCAGCTTGTTCCAGTTTTGAAGTGGTCTACACTGGTTTGATCCAGTTTGAACCAGTTTGATCCGGTCTGGTCCAGCTTGATCCAGTTTTAAAGCAGTCTACACTGGCTTGATCCAGTTTAAACCAGTTTGATCCAGTCTGATCCAGTTTTGAACTCGTCTACACTGGTTTGATCCAGTTTGAACAAGTTTGATCCGGTCTGATCCAGCTTGATCCAGTTTTAAAGCAGTCTACACTGGTTTGACCCAGTTTGAACCAGTTTGATCTAGTCTGATCCAGTTTTGAACCTGTCTACACTGGTTTGATCCAGTTTGAACCGGTCTGATCCGGTTGGATCCGGTTTTGATACGTTTGCTGCCCTGGGTGGGCGCGTAAACTCAAGGATTCGCTGCTCCCTGTGCATCTGCGTCGGTGTCTCCCGCGTCTCCCGGGCGGCAAATTAATGTCCTCGATTAATTTACCGATTAAACGTCTGCAGGGCAGTGATGGGGGGAGGGGCAAACCACCTGACCCAGCCCTAAAGGTGTCGAGACCGCAGTCTTTTTAAATATTTATTTATTAATTATGTGGGCAATATTCTAATTTTTATATTTATTTATTATGTATACAGTATTCTAATTTTATATTTATTTATTATGCATGCGATATTCTAATTTTATATTTATTATGTATACAATATTCTTATTTTATATTTATTTATTAGGTATACAATATTCTAATTTTTATATTTATTTATTATGTATGCAACATTCTAATTTTTACATTTATTTATCATGTATGCAATATTCTAATTTTTATATTTATTTATTATGCATACAACATTCTAATTTTTATATTTATTTATTATGCATGCAATATTCTAATTTTTATATTTATTTATTATGTATGCAACATTCTAATTTTACATTTATTTATCATGTATGCAATATTCTAATTTTTATATTTATTTATTATGCATACAACATTCTAATTTTTATATTTATTTATTATGCATACAATATTCTAATTTTTATATCTATTTATTATGTATACAACATTCTAATTTTTATGTTTATTTATCATGTATGAAATATTCTAATTTTATATTTATTTATTATGTATACAATATTCTAATTTTTATATTTATTTTTATGTATACAATATTCTAATTTTATATTTATTTATTATGTATACAATATTCTGTCTGTATCCCTGAAGGCCAGAAGAGGGCACCAGACTCCATCCCAGATGCCTGTGATCCACCCTGGGGTGGCCAGGACTCGAACCCAGGACCTCAGGAATAGCAGGCGGTGCTCTAACCACTGAGCCACCCCCCGGCCCCCTAAATATTATTTTTTATATTTATTTATTTATTATTCATACAGTATTCTGTCTGCCTGCAGACCCCATGACAGATGGTTGTGAGCCACCATGGGGTTGCCGGGACTCGAACCCAGGACCTGGAAGAGCAGGCGGTGCTCTAACCACTGAGCCGTCTCTCCAGCCCCCGAAAGTTTAGTTCTTATGACAATGATTTATCTACACATTGGAATCCAGGGCGGAAATATCCAGGGCACAGACAACTTCCTACCGGGAGTCCTGGTGCTGGCTGATCTGGGTGCTGAGTCCTGGGTACTGGGTGCTGGCTGATCTGGGTGCTGAGTCCTGGGTGCTGGGTGCTGGGTGATCCTGGTGCTGGCTGATCTGGGTCCTGGGTGCTGAGTCCTGGGTGCTGGGTGATCTGGGTACTGGGTGCTGAGTCCTGGTGCTGGGTGATCTGGGTGCTGAGTCCTGGGTACTGGGTGCTGGGTGATCCGGGTGCTGGCTGATCTGGGTGCTGAGTCCTGGGTACTGGGTGCTGGGTGATCCTGGTGCTGGCTGATCTGGGTGCTGGGTGATCTGGGTGCTGGGTGATCCGGGTGCTGGGTGATCCGGGTGCTGGGTGCTGGGTGATCCGGGTGCTGGGTGCTGGGTGATCCGGGTGCTGGCTGATCTGGGTGCTGGGTGATCTGGGTGCTGGGTGATCCGGGTGTTGGGTGATCCGGGTGCTGGGTGCTGGGTGATCCGGGTGCTGGGTGCTGGGTGATCCGGGTGCTGGGTGCTGGGTGATCCGGGTGCTGGCTGATCTGGGTGCTGGGTGCTGGGTGATCCGGGTGCTGGCTGATCTGGGTGCTGGGTGCTGAGTCCTGGGTGCTGGGTGATCTGGGTGCTGGGTGCTGAGTCCTGGGTGCTGGGTGATCCGGGTGCTGGGTGATCCGAGTGCTGGGTGATCTGGGTGCTGGGTGATCCGGGTGCTGGTTGATCTGGGTGCTGGGTAATCTGGGTGCTGGGTGATGCAGGTGCTGGGTGATCTGGGTGCTGGCTGATCTGGGTGCTGGGTGATTTGGTACTGGGTGCTGGGTGATCCGGGTGCTGGGTGATCCGGGTGCTGGGTGATCCGGGTGCTGGGTGATCCGCGTGCTGGGTGATCTGGGTGCTGAGTCCTGGGTGCTGGGTGATCTGGGTGCTGGCTGATCCGGGTGCTGCGTGATCTGGGTGCTGGCTGATCCGGGTGCTGGGTGATCCGGGTGCTGGGTGATCTGGGTGCTGGCTGATCTGGGTGCTGAGTCCTGGGTGCTGGGTGATCCGGGTGCTGGGTGATACTGGTGCTGGCTGATCTGGGTGCCGGGTGATCTGGGTGCTGGATGCTGAGTCCTGAGTGCTGGCTGATCTGGATGCTGGGTGATCCGGGTGCTGGGTGCTGGGTGATCTGGGTGCTGGATGCTGAGTACTGGTTGCTGGCTGATCCGGGTGCTGGGTGATGCGGGTGCTGGGTGATCTGGGTGCTGGGTGCTGAGTCCTGAGTGCTGGCTGATCTGGATGCTGGGTGATCTGGGTGCTGGGTGCTGGGTGATCTGGGTGCTGGATGCTGAGTACTGGTTGCTGGGTGATCTGGGTGCTAGGTGATCCGGGTGCTGGGTGCTGAGTTGTGGGTGCTGAGTCCTCGGTGTTGGCTGATCTGGATGCTGGGTGATCTGGGTGCTGGGTGATCCGGGTGCTGGGTGCTGGGTGATCTGGGTGCTGGATGCTGAGTACTGGTTGCTGGGTGATCTGGGTACTGGGTGCTGAGTACTGGTTGCTGGCTGATCTGGGTGCTGGGTGATCTGGGTGCTGGGTGATCCGGGTGCTGGGTGATCCGGGTGCTGGGTGATCCGGGTGCTGGGTGATCTGGGTGCTGGATGCTGAGTACTGGTTGCTGGGTGATCTGGGTACTGGGTGCTGGGTGATCCGGGTGCTGGCTGATCTGGGTGCTGGGTGATCTGGGTGCTGGGTGATCCGGGTGCTGGGTGATCCGGGTGCTGGGTGCTGGGTGATCCGGGTGCTGGGTGCTGGCTGATCTGGGTGCTGGGTGCTGGGTGATCCGGGTGCTGCCTGATCTGGGTGCTGGGTGCTGAGTCCTGGGTGCTGGGTAATCCGGGTGCTGGGTGCTGAGTCCTGGGTGCTGGGTGATCCTGGTACTGAGAAATCAGTTTCATAGGACATTAATGTTGATCCGGTTTTGAACCCGTCTACACTGGTCTGATCCAGTTTGATCCAGTGTAGACAGGTTCAAAACCGGATCCAACTGGATCAGACCAGTGCAGACGGGTTCAAAACCGGTTCAAACTGGATCCGACCAGTGCAGACGGCTCCCAAACTGGATCCGACCAGTGCAGATGGGTTCAAAACCGGTTCAAACTGGATCCGACCAGTGCAGACGGGTTGAAAACTGGATCAAACTGGGTCAGACCACATCACACTGGCTCAAACTGGATCAAACCAGTGTAGACAGGTTCAAAATCGGATCCAACTGGATCAGACCGGATCAAACCGGATCAAACCGGATCAAACTGGTTCAAACTGAATCAGACCAGTGTAGATGGGTTCACGGTTCAAACTGGATCCGACCAGTGCAGACGGCTCCCAAACTGGACGTCCCTGGGGAAATAAACTTGGTTCTTCCGAGCTCTCGGGCCGGGCAGACGCCTGGCGGATCTTCGATCGCGTGCAAAATTTAATTTTATTTATTTATTTATTAATTAATTGATTGATTTATGTATTAATTCATTCATCCATTCATTCATTCATTTATTTTTATTCATTCATTTTTATTTATTTATTCATTCATTTATTCATCCATCCATTCATTCATTTATTTTGATTCATTCATTCATTCATTTATTAATTCATTCATTCATTTATTTTTATTCATTCATTCATTTTATTCATTCATTCATTCATTCATTTTTATTCATTCATTCATTTATTTATTCATTCATTTATTTTTATTTATTCATTCATTCATTCATTTATTCATTCATTCATTTATTTATTCATTCATTTATTTTTATTTATTCATTCATTCATTCAATTATTTTTATTTATTCATTCATTCATTCATTCATTTATTTTTATTCATTCATTTATTCATCCATCCATTCATTCATTCATCATTTTATTCATCCATTCATTCATTCATTTATTTTTATTTATTCATTCATTCATCCATTTATCTATTTATTTATTTTTATTTATTCATTCATTTATTTATTTGGTTTTCCGAGACAGGGTTTCCCTGTGGCTTTGCCTGTAAAATATAATTTTTTCCTGACGTTCCATTTAATAAACTATGAACCGGGAGGAGCGGGGAATTCTGGGAAATCTCGTCCGCCGCGTGTGACCCCAGCGTGGGGACCTCGTTCTGAAAAGGACGGCGGGAAAATAAAAAATTAAAATAAAAGTTAGCCCGAAATTTCAAATTAAAAGACACAGCAAAAATAAGATGAATTCAGAGTAGGCGGCCAGGGCCGGAGGGGCGGCTCAGTGGTTAGAGCGCGGCCTGCTCTGCCCCGGGTCCCGAGTTCGAGTCCCGGCCACCACAGAGTGGATCACAGGCGTCTGTGATGGGGACTGGCGCCCTCTGAATATTGTATACATAATAAATGAATTTAAAATTAAATATAAAAGAGAATTAGAATATTGTATACATAATAAATAAATATAAAAATTAGAATATTGTATACATGATAAATAAATATAAAAATTAGAATATCGTATACAGAATAAATAATTATAAAAATTAGAATATCGTATACAGAATAAATAATTATAAAAATTAGAATATCGTATACATAATAAATGAATATAAAATTAAAATATTGTATACATAATAAATGAATATAAAATTAGAATATTGTATACATAATAAGTGAATATAAAATTAAAATATTGTATACATAATGAATATAAAATTAGAATATCTTATGCATGATAAATAAATATAAAAATTAGAATATTGTATACATGATAAATAAATATAAAAATTAGAATATTGTATACATAATAAATAAGTAAATAAATAATTTAAAAAAATAACAATAAAATAAAAAAGTAAAACAAATAAAAATAAAAAAATAAAAAATTTTGCTTTTCCTTATTTTTTCAATGCTGATGAAAACTTATGTTTTTAATTTTATTTATTTATTTATTTTTATTTATTTTTATTATTATTACCTACTGCTGTATCGCTCGCTCCAAGCGATCACGTTTTGCCTCTGTCCGCGTTCCAGGTTCCTGGTGCAGCAGCGCTGGTTCCGCATTTTATTTTTTAATTTTATTTATTTATTTTTATTTTTATTATTATTATTATTACTGCTGTATCGCTGGCTCCCAAGCGATCACGTTTCGCCTGTGTCCGGGTTGCAGGTTCCTGGTGCAGCAGCGCTGGTTCCGCATTTTATTTTTTAATTTTATTTATTTATTTTTATTATTATTATTACTTCCTGCTGTATCGCTCGCTCCAAGCGGTCACGTTTCGCCTGTGTCCGGGTTGCAGGTTCCTGGTGCAGCAGCGCTGGTTCCGCATTTTATTTTTTAATTTTATTTATTTTTATTTTTATTATTATTATTATTACTGCTGTATCGCTCACTCCAAGCGGTCACGTTTCGCCTCTGTCCGCGTTCCAGGTTCCTGGTGCAGCAGCGCTGGTTCCGGCAGTGGGAGGCCTACGTGCGGGACGGGGACGCTGACGCCTTCCCGGGCTGCATCGACAACGCCGGGCTCTTCGAAGGTACCGGGAATCGGTGATGAATATTAATATTAGTGATATGAATATTAATGATGTGGATATGAATATTAATGATATAAACAGTAATGACATACATATTAGTGATATAGATATAAACACAACGCCGGGCTCTTCGAAGGTACCGGGAATCAGTGATGAATATTAATATTAGTGATATGAATATTAATGATGTGGATATGAATATTAATGATATAAACAGTAATGACATACATATTAGTGATGTAGACATGAATATTAATGATATGCGGGACGGGGACGCTGACGCCTTCCCGGGCTGCATCGACAACGCCGGGCTCTTCGAAGGTACCGGGAATCGGTGATGAATATTAATGATGTGGATATGAATATTAATGATGTGGATATGAATATTAATGGTGTATACATGAATATTAATGATGTGGATATGAACATTAATGATATGCGGGACGGGGACGCTGACGCCTTCCCGGGCTGCATCGACAACGCCGGGCTCTTCGAAGGTACCGGGCATCAGCGATGAATATTAATGATGTGGATATGAATATTAATGATGTGGACATGAATATTAATGATGTAGACACGAATATTAATGATGTAAATATGAATATTGATGATGTAAATATTAGTGATATGGATATAAACACCAATGACATAAATATTAATGACATAGATATGAATATTAATGATGTAGACATGAATATTAATGATGTGGACATGAATATTAATGATATAAACAGTAATGACATAAACATTAGTGATATAGATATAAACATTAATGATATGCGGGACCCGGATGCTGACGCCTCCCAGGGCTGCATCGACAACGCCGGGCTCTTCGAAGGTACCGGGCATTGGTGATGAATATTATGAATATTAATGATGTGGATATGAATATTAATGGTGTGGACATGAATATTAATGATGTGGATATGAACATTAATGATATGCGGGACGGGGACGCTGACGCCTTCCCGGGCTGCATCGACAACGCCGGGCTCTTCGAAGGTACCGGGCATCAGCGATGAATATTAATGATGTGGATATGAATATTAATGATGTGGACATGAATATTAATGATGTAGACACGAATATTAATGATGTAAATATGAATATTGATGATGTAAATATTAGTGATATGGATATAAACACCAATGACATAAATATTAATGACATAGATATGAATATTAATGATGTAGACATGAATATTAATGATGTGGACATGAATATTAATGATATAAACAGTAATGACATAAACATTAGTGATATAGATATAAACATTAATGATATGCGGGACCCGGATGCTGACGCCTCCCAGGGCTGCATCGACAACGCCGGGCTCTTCGAAGGTACCGGGAATCAGTGATGAATATTAATGATGTGGGCATGAATATTAATGATGGGGATGTGAATATTAATGATATAAACAGTAATGACATAAATATTAGTGATATAGATATTAGTGATATAAATATAAACACCAATGACATAAATATTAACGATATAGATATTAGTGATATAAATATTAACATTAATGATGTCAATATGAGTGATATAAATATGAATATTAATGATATAAATATTAGTGATATAAACATTAATGATATAAATATTAATGATATAAATATTAATGGTATAGATATTAGTGATATAGATATAAACATCAATGACATAAATATTAGTGATTTTAATATTAGTGATATAGACATGAATATTAATGACATAAATATGAGTGTTAATGATATAAATACGAATGTTAATTATATAAACATGAATATTAATGATATAAATATAAATATCAATGGTATAGATATTAATGATATAAATACAAACATTAATGACATAAATATTAATGATATAGATATGAATATCAATGATATAAGTATGAATATTAACGATATAAATACGAATGTTAATGATATAAGTATTAATGATGTAAATATAAACATTAATGATATGAGTATTAATGATATAAACATAGATATTGATGATATAAATATAAATATTGATGATATAAATATTAACGATATAGGTATGAATATTAATGATATAAATATGAATATCAATGACATAAACATAAATATTAATAATATAAATGCAAATATTAATCATATAAATGTTAATGATATAAATGTAAATATTAATAGCATAAATATAAATATTAATATCAACCATATAAATATAGATATTAATGATATAAATACACATATTAATAATATAAATATAAATATCAATGATATAAATATAAATATTAATGATATAGATATTAATAATATAAATATAATTCTGAAACCTAAATATTAACAGCATAATGATTACATTATTGTATATTATGTTATATATTCATAAATATTAATAAATATTGATATTTATTAATAAGTATTAATAAATATTTCTGAAACCCCTCACGCTGAGCCGCAGCAATGGAAATGAAACCGGGCTTTGTGTTGAATTAATTTCTCAAAACATCTATTTAAATATTTTTCTAAGCTTAGCCAGTGGTGGGGTGTGGCCAGAGTTAACAGTGCCTTTCTTCTTTTTAAATATTTATTTATGTATTTATCATGTATACAATATTCTAATTTTATATTTATTTATTATGTATACAATATTGTAATATTTATATTTATTTATTATGTAAACAATATTCTAATTTTTATATTTATTCATTATATATGCAATATTCTAATGTTATATTTATTTATTATGTATATGATATTCTAATAATTATATTTATTTATCATGTAGACAATATTTTTATATTAATTCATTTTGTATACAATATTCTAATTTTTAATATTTATTTATTATGTATACAATATTCTGTCTTTGTATCTGTAATTCTTTTTATATTTACTTATCATGTATACAATATTCTAATTTATTTATGTATTTATTTATTTATTTATTTATTATGGATACAATATTCATCACAGATGGTTGTGAGCCACCCTGTGGTGGCCGGGACTCGAACTCAGGACCTGGGGGCGAGCAGGCCGTGCTCTAACCACTGAGCCGCCCCTCCAGCCCCCTGAATATTATTTTTTATATTTATTAATTTATTATGTATACATTATTCTAATTTTTATATTTATTGATTATGTATACAATATTATTTTTATATTTATTAATTTATTATGCATATGATATTTTTTATATTTATTAATTTATTATGTATACAATATTATTTTTATATTTATTAATTTATTATGCATACGATATTATTTTTATATTTATTAATTTATTATGTACACAATATTATTTTTACATTTATTAATTTATTATGTATACAATATTATCTTTCATATTTATTAATTTATTCCGCGTACACCGTTCCGTCTGCAGATCGGATCAGCTGGCATCTCCGCGAGGGCCTGCGCGAGGGCGAGGACTTCGTGCTGCTCCCGGCGACCGCGTGGGACGAGCTGGTCGGCTGGTACGGCCTGGAGGAGGGGCAGCCGCCGATCGAGCGCAAGGTAGATGCGCGATATGCTAATTTATTTATTCATTATGTGCACGATATTCTAATTTATTCATTATGCATGCAATATTCTAATTTATTTATTCATTATGTACACGATATTCTAATTTATTAATGATGTGTACACTATTCTAATATATTATGTATGCAATATTCTAATTTGTTTATTATGTATGCAATATTCTAATTTATTTATTAATTATGCACACAACATTCTAATTTGCTTATTATGTATACAATATTCCAATTTATTCGTTATGTGCACAATATTCTAATTTATCCATTATGCATGCAATATTCTAATTTATTTATTCATTATGTACACGATATTCTAATTTATTAATGATGTGTACACTATTCTAATATATTATGTATGCAATATTCTAATTTGTTTATTATGTATGCAATATTCTAATTTATTTATTAATTATGCACACAACATTCTAATTTGCTTATTATGTATACAATATTCCAATTTATTCGTTATGTGCACAATATTCTAATTTATCCATTATGTGTGCAATATGCTAATTTATTTATTCATTATGTGCATGATATTCTAATTTATTCATTATGTGTACACTATTCTAATTTATTATGTATGCAATATTCTAATTTATTTATTATGTATGCAATATTCTAATTTATTTATTAATCATGCACACAACATTCTAATTTACTTATTATGTATACAATATTCCAATTTATTTGTTATGTGTACAATATTCTAATTTAGCCATTATGTGTGCAATATTCTTATTTATTTATTCATTATGCACACGATGTTCTAATTTTACATTTATTTATTTATTCATTGTGCATACAATATTCTAATTTTTACATTTATTCATTATGTGTACAGTATTCTAATTTTTATATTTATCTTTTATTCATTACGTATACGATATTCTAATTTTTATTTTTATTTATTATGTATGCAATATTCTAATTTATTTATTTATTCATTATGTATATAATATTTTAATTTTTATATTTATTTATGTATTCATCACGTACACCATATTCCAACTCTCTTTTATATTTATTTATTCATCATGCATACAATATTCTAATTTTACATTTATTTATTTACTCATTGTGCATACAATATTCTAATTTTTATATTTATTCATCATGCATACAATATTCTAATTTTATATTTATTATGTATACAATATTCTAATTTTATATTTATTTATCATGCATACAATATTCTAATTTTATATTTATTATGTATACAATATTATAATTTTATATTAATTACGCACGCAATATTCTAATTTTATATTTATTGTGTACACCATATTCTAATTTTATATGTATTTATTATGTGTATAATATTATAATTTTATATTTATTTATTATGCACACAATATTCTAATTTTATATGTATTTATTATATAGACAGTATTATAATTTTATATTATTTATTTATCCCCCCAGGTCGTAGAACTCTGCGGCCTGCACCGGGTGGAGCTCTACCCCCTCGAGCTGCTCCTGGTGCAGCACAGCGACATGGAGACCGCGCTCACCATCCGCTTCAGCCAGACGGACTCCGTGGGTGAGGCTCGGGGCACCCGGGACTCGAACTCGGGGCCCCTGGGATCCAGATGGCCGTGAGCCACCACGGGGTTCCCGGGACTCGAACTCGGGCCTCTGGGGCGGCCGGGACTCGAACCCAGGGCCCCTGGGATCAAGATGGCCGTGAGCCACCACAGGGCGGCCGGGACTCGAACTCGGGGCCCCTGGGATCCAGATGGCCGTGAGCCACCACGGGGCGGCCGGGACTCGAACTCGGGGCCCCTGGGATCCAGATGGCCGTGAGCCATCACGGGGCGGGCGGGACTCGAACTCGGGGCCTCGGGAAGTGGAGGATTAAAACGGCTATGAGTGTGTTAAGTCTACACGGGTTTGATCCAGTTGGAACCAGTTTGATCCGGTCTGATCCGGTTTGATCCGGTTTTGAACCTGTCTACACTGCTTTGATCCAGTTTGAACCAGTTTGATCCGGTCTGATCCAGTCTGATCCGGTTTGATCCCTTTTTTGAACCCATCTATACTGGTTTGATCCAGTTTGAACCAGTTTGATCTGGTCTGATCCGGTTTGATCCGGTTTTGAACCTATCTACACTGGTCTGATCCAGTTTGATCCGGTCTGATCCAGCCTGATCCGGTTTGATCCCTTTTTTGAACCCATCTATACTGATTTGATCCAGTTTTATCCGGTCTGATCCGGTTTGATCCAGTTTTGAACCTGTCTACACTGGTTTGATCCAGTTTGAAATGGTTTGATCCGGTCTGATCCGGTTTGATCTGGTTTTGAACTGTTTTGTCTACACTGGTCTGATCCAGTTTGAGCCGGTCTGATCTGGTCTGATCTGGTTTGATCCCGCTTTTGAACCTGTCTACACTGGTCTGATCCAGTTGGAACCAGTTTGAGCCGGTCTGATCCAGTCTGATCCAGTTTGATCCCTTTTTCGAACCCTTCTATACTGGTTTGATCCAGTTTGAACCAGTTTGATCCGGTTTGATCCGGTCTTGAACCTGTCTACACTGGTTTGATCCAGTTTGATCCAGTTTTGAACCTGTCTACACTAGTTTGATCCAGTTTGAAATGGTTTGATCCAGTCTGATCCGGTTTGATCCGGTTTTGAAGCAGTCTACACTGGTTTGATCCAGTTTGAACCAGTTTGATCCAGTTTGAACCAGTTTGATCCTGTTTTGAACATGTCTACACTGGTCTGATCCAGTTTGAGCCGGTCTGATCTGGTTTGATCCCGCTTTTGAACCTATCTACACTGGTCTGATCCAGTTGGAACCAGTTTGAGCCGGTCTGATCCAGTCTGATCCGGTTTGATCCCTTTTTTGAACCCTTTTATACTGGTTTGATCCAGTTTGATCCAGTCTGAACCAGTTTGATCTGGTCTGATTCAGTTTGATCCGGTCTTGAACCTGTCTACACTGGTTTGATCCAGTTTGATCCAGTTTTGAACCTGTCTACACTAGTTTGATCCAATTTGAAATGGTTTGATCCAGTCTGATCCGGTTTGATCCGGTTTTGAAGCAGTCTACACTGGTTTGATCCAGTTTGAACCAGTTTGATCCAGTTTGAACCAGTTTGATCCTGTTTTGAACATGTCTACACTGGTCTGATCCAGTTTGAGCCGGTCTGATCTGGTTTGATCCGGTCTTGAACCTGTCTACACTGGTTTGATCCAGTTTGAACCAGTTTGATCCGGTCTGATCCGGTTTGATCTGGTCTTGAACCTGTCTACACTGGTTTGATCCAGTTTGAACCAGTTTGATCCGGTCTGATCCGGTTTGATCTGGTCTTGAACCTGTCTACACTGGTTTGATCCAGTTTGATCCAGTTTTGAACCTGTCTACACTAGTTTGATCCAATTTGAAATGGTTTGATCCAGTCTGATCCGGTTTGATCCGGTTTTGAAGCAGTCTACACTGGTTTGATCCAGTTTGAACCAGTTTGATCCAGTTTGAACCAGTTTGATCTGGTTTTGAACATGTCTACACTGGTCTGATCCAGTTTGAGCCGGTCTGATCCGGTCTGATCTGGTTTGATCCCATTTTTGAACCTGTCTACACTGGTTTGATCCAGTTTAAACCAGTTTGATCCGGTCTGATCCAGTTTGATCTGGTTTTGAAGCAGTCTACACTGGTCTGATCCAGTTTGATCCCGTTTTTGAACCTGTCTACACTGGTTTGTCCCAGTTTGATCCGGTCTGATCCGGTTTCATCCGGTTTTGAACCCTTCTACACTGGTTTTCGTTCATTCCTCGTGAATGAGATTTTTGGTTTTCTTTTTAATTTATATTAACCAAGATAAAGTCTGATTCTCGGGGTTTTTTTAAATCTACTTTTATTTTTTATTTCATTTTGTCATTTAATGATTCTTTAAATTTATTTTAATTTACTTCATTTATTTAATTATTTCTAATCAATGTCAGTTTATTTTTACGTACTTACTTTTATTTTTATTCGTTTTATCCTTTTTAGATCTGTTTCCATGAATTCATTTTTAATTTCATTCCATTTATGTACAGTGTAATGTATTTTAATGTAATTATTTAAGATATTCTATCGGATCTATTTATTTACTGTGTAATGTATTTTAATTTAATTAATTAAAATATTTTTAATTTGTTTTAATCAATTAAAACATTTTCAATTCATTTTAATCAATTCAAATATTTTTAATTCATCTTAATCAATTAAAATATTTTTAATTCGTCTTAATCAATTAAAATATTTTTTATTCGTTTTAACCAATTAAAATATTTTTATTCGTTTTAATCAATTAAAGCATTTTCAATTCGTTTTAATCAATTAAAGTATTTTCAATTCGTTTTAATCAATTAAAATATTTTTAATTCGTTTTAATCCATTAAAATATTTTTAATTCATCTTAATCAATTAAAATATTTTTAATCGGTCTTAATTAATTAAAATAATATTTTTATTTCGTCTTAATCAATTAAAATATTTTCAATTCATTTCAATCAATTAAAATAATATTTTCAATTCATCTTAATCAATTAAGATAGTATTTTTATCCGTCTTGACTAAGATATCTTTAATTGATTATTAATTAATTGAATATTAATTCCCCCCCCCAGAGCACGTCCTGCAGACGGCCCGCGAGCAGTTCCTGGTGGAGCCCCAGGAGGACGCGCGGCTCTGGATCAAAACCCCCGAGGGCCTCGATCGCCTCTGCAACACCCGGCTCAGCCTGCTGGACGCCTGCGTGGAGACGGGGCAGGTGGGGCGGGGAGGGTGCTCGGCGCTCGGTACCCCCGGGTGCTGGGGGCTCGGTACCCCTGGGTGCTTAGGACTCGGTGCTTACGGATCAGGGCTCGGTACCCTGGGTGCTCGGGGCTCGGTACCCCTGGGTGCTTACAGATCAGTGCTCAGTACTCAGTGCTCGGGGCTCGGTACCCCTGGGTGCTTATGGATCGGTGCTCAGTACTCAGTGCTCGGGGCTCGGTACCCCTGGGTGCTTGGGGCTCGGTACCCCTGGGTGCTCAGGTGCTCGGTACCCCTGGGTGCTCAGGGCTCGGTACCCCTGGGTGCTCGGCTCTCGGTACCCCTGGGTGCTTAGGACTCAGTGCTTACGGATCGGGGCTCAGGACTCAGTGCTCGGTACTCCTGGGCGCTCGGGGCTCGGTACCCCTGGGTGCTCGGTGCTCGGTACCCCTGGGTGCTCGGGGCTCGGTGCTTACGGATCGGGGCTCAGGACTCAGTGCTCAGTACCCCTGGGTGCTCGGGGCTCGGTACCCCTGGGTGCTCGGGGCTCGGTACCCCCGGGTGCTCGGGGCTCGGTACCCCTGGGTGCTCGGGGCTCGGTACTCTGGGTGCTCGGGGCTCAGTGCTCCTGGGTGCTCGGGGCTCGGTACCCCTGGATGCTTAGGACTCGGTGCTTACGGATCGGGGCTCGGTACCCCTGGGTTCTCGGGGCTCAGTACCCCTGGGTGCTCAGTCCTCGGTGCTCGGTGCTCAGTGCTCGGTACCCCTGGGTGCTCAGTACTCAGTGCTTATGGATCGGTGCTCAGTACCCTGGGTGTTCGGTGCTTAGTACCCCGGGTACTTGGTGCTCAGTACCCCTGGGTGCTCGGGGCTCAGGACCCTGGGTGCTCGGTGCTCAGTACCCCTCACGTATAATTCTCTTTCTCCCCCCGCCCCAGCTGGTCATCATGGAGACCCGGAACAGAGACGGCACCTGGCCCAGCGCCCAGCTGTGCGGCGTGTGAGCCCCCGGGGTCACGGGGGTCGGGGTCACGGGGGTCACGGGGGTCACGGGGAGTCGGGGTCACGGGGAGTCGGGGTCACGGGGGTCGGGGTCACAGGAGTCGGGGTTCCCCTAGGGGGTCACAGGGGTCACGGGAGTCGGGGTCACGGGGAGTCGGGGTCACAGGAGTCGGGGTTCCCCTAGGGAGGTCACAGGGGTCACGGGGAGTCGGGGTCACAGGGGTCACGGGGAGTCGGGGTTCCCTTAGGGGGGTCACAGGGGGGTCATGGGGAGTCGGGGTTCCCCTAGGGGGTCACAGGGGTCACGGGAGTCGGGGTCACAGGGGTCACGGGGAGTCGGGGTTCCCCTAGGGGGGTCACAGGGGGGTCATGGGGAGTCGGGGTTCCCCTAGGGGGTCACAGGGGTCACGGGAGTCGGGGTTCCCCTAGGGGATCACAGGGGTCACGGGAGTCGGGGTCACAGGAGTCGGGGTTCCCCTAGGGAGGTCACAGGGGTCACGGGGAGTCGGGGTCACAGGGGTCACAGGAGTCGGGGTTCCCCTAGGGGATCACAGGGGTCACGGGAGTCGGGGTCACGGGAGTCGGGGTTCCCCTAGGGAGGTCACAGGGGTCACGGGGAGTCGGGGTCACAGGGGTCATGGGGAGTCGGGGTTCCCCTAGGGGGTCACAGGGGTCACGGGAGTCGGGGTCACAGGGGTCACGGGGAGTCGGGGTTCCCCTAGGGGGGTCACGGGGAGTCGGGGTCACGGGGAGTCGGGGTTCCCCTAGGGGGGTCACAGGGGGGTCACGGGGAGTCGGGGTTCCCCTAGGGGGGTCACAGGGGTCACGGGGAGTCGGGGTCACGGGGAGTCGGGGTTCCCCTGGGGGGTCACAGGGGTCACGGGGAGTCGGGGTCACGGGGAGTCGGGGTTCCCCTGGGGGGTCACAGGGGTCACGGGGGTCACGGGGAGTCGGGGTCACGGGAGTCGGGGTTCCCCTAGGGGGGTCACAGGGGTCCCGGGGAGTCGGGGTCACGGGGAGTCGGGGTTCCCCTGGGGGGTCACAGGGGTCACGGGGGTCACGGGGAGTCGGGGTCACGGGGAGTCGGGGTTCCCCTGGGGAGGTCACAGGGGTCATGGGGAGTCGGGGTCACGGGGAGTTGGGGTTCCCCTAGGGGGGTCACAGGGGGGTCACGGGGAGTCGGGGTCACGGGAGTCGGGGTCACGGGAGTCGGGGTTCCCCTAGGGGGGTCACAGGGGTCCCGGGGAGTCGGGGTCACGGGGAGTCGGGGTTCCCCTGGGGGGTCACAGGGGTCACGGGGGTCACGGGGAGTCGGGGTCACGGGGAGTCGGGGTTCCCCTGGGGAGGTCACAGGGGTCACGGGGAGTCGGGGTCACGGGGAGTCGGGGTTCCCCTGGGGGGTCACAGGGGGGTCACGGGGAGTCGGGGTCACGGGAGTCGGGGTCACGGGAGTCGGGGTTCCCCTAGGGGGGTCACAGGGGTCCCGGGGAGTCGGGGTCACGGGGAGTCGGGGTTCCCCTGGGGGGTCACAGGGGTCACGGGGGTCACGGGGAGTCGGGGTCACGGGGAGTCGGGGTTCCCCTGGGGAGGTCACAGGGGTCACGGGGAGTCGGGGTCACGGGGAGTCGGGGTTCCCCTGGGGGGTCACAGGGGGGTCACGGGGAGTCGGGGTCACGGGAGTCGGGGTCACGGGAGTCGGGGTCACGGGAGTCGGGGTTCCCCTAGGGGGGTCACAGGGGTCCCGGGGAGTCGGGGTCACGGGGAGTCGGGGTTCCCCTGGGGGGTCACAGGGGTCACGGGGGTCACGGGGAGTCGGGGTCACGGGGAGTCGGGGTTCCCCTGGGGAGGTCACAGGGGTCACGGGGAGTCGGGGTCACGGGGAGTCGGGGTTCCCCTAGGGGGGTCACAGGGGGGTCACGGGGAGTCGGGGTTCCCCTGGGGAGGTCACAGGGGTCACGGGGAGTCGGGGTCACGGGAGTCGGGGTTCCCCTAGGGGGGTCACAGGGGTCACAGGGAGTCGGGGTTCCCGTGTGTGACCCCAGGGGTCACAGGTCAGGGGTCACAGGCCCCCCCCTCCCCCCAGGAACAACATGGAGGACGAGGACTTCCGGGGTCAGCCTGGCGTCTGCGGCCTCGCGAACCTGGGCAACACCTGCTTCATGAACTCGGCCCTGCAGGTCGGTCTGCGCCGCTCTCATCCGGTCTCATCCGGTCAGAACCGGTTTTGATCCTGTCTACACCAGTTTGATCGTGTCTGATCCGGTCTGATCCAGTTTGATTTGGCTTTTGATCCTGTCTACACCAGTTTGATCCGGTTTGAACCGGTTTTGATCCTATCTACACCAGTTTGTTCCAGTTTGAACCGGTTTGATCCGGTCTGATCCAGTTTGATATTGTCTGATCCAGTTGGATCTGGTTTTGATCCTGTCTACACCACTTTGATCTGGTTTGAACCAGTTTTGATCCTCTCTACACTGGTTAGATCCAGTTTGAACCGGTTTGATCCGGTCTGATCCACTTTGAACCGGTTTTGAAATGGTCTACACTGGTTAGATCCAGTTTGAACTGCTTTGATCCGGTCTGATCCGGTTTGATCACGTTTTTGAACCTGTCTACACTGGTTAGATCCAGTTTGAACCGGTTTGATCTGGTCTGATCCAGTTTGATTTGGTTTTGAACCTGTCTACACTGGTTAGATCCAGTTTGAACCAGTTTGATCCGGTCTGAACCAGTTTGATTTCATTTTGAACCTGTCTACACTGGTTAGATCCAGTTTGAACCAGTTTGATCCGGTCTAAACCAGTTTGATCTGGTTTTGAACCCGTCTACACTGGATTGATCCAGTTTGAGCCAGTTTGATCCGGTCTGATCCAGTTGGATCCGGTTTTGTCTGCACTGGTTTGATCCAGTTTGAACCGGTTTGATCCGGTCTGATCCAGTTGGATCCGGTTTTGTCTACACTGGTTTGATCCAGTTTGAACCGGTTTGATCCGGTCTGATCAAGTTTGAACCGGTTTTGAAACAGTCTACACCGGTTTGATCTAGTTTGAACCGGTTTTGAAACAGTCTACAGAGCGGATCTGTTGTGCCCCACTTTGTTTTAAAGATTTATTTATCTATTACGTGCACAATATTCTAATTCTCATATTTATTTATTTATTAGGTTACAATATTCTAATTTTCATGTATTTATTTATCATGTGTATCATATTCTACTTTTTAAATTTATTTATTTATCATGTATGCATTATTGTAATATTTATATTTATCTATCATGTCTACAATATTCTGATTTAATCACACGATATTCTGATTTAATCACACAATATTCTGATTTAATGAATTATTAATATTTAATTAATTAATATTCTGATTTAATCACACAATATTCTGATTTAATCAATTATTAATATTTAATTAATTAATATTCTGATTTAATCACACGATAATCTGATTTAATTACACAATATTCTGATTTAATCACGCAATATTCCGATTTAATCAATTATTAATATTTAATTAATCAATATTGTGATTTAATCACACAATATTCTGATTCAATCACACAATATTCCGATTTAATCATATTTAATTAATTAGCATTCTGATTTATTAATTATTAATAGTTAATTAACATTTCGATTTATTAATTATTAATATCTAATTAACATTCCGAGTTAATTATTGACATGTAATTAATTAATATTCCGATTTATTAATTATTAATATCTAATCAATTAATACTCTGATTTAATCTATTATTACTATTTAATTAATATTCCGGTTTATCGATTATTAACATCTAATTAATATTCCGATTTATTAATTATTAATATCTAATTAATATTCCAATTTATTAATTATTGATATCTAATTAATATTCCGATTTATTAATAATTAATATTCCGATTTATCGATTATTAATATCTAATTAATATTCCGATTTATCGATAATTAATCGATATCCCGCCCCCCAGTGCCTCAGCAACGTGCCGCGCCTCACCGACTACTTCCTGCACAACCGCTACCTGGCGGAGCTGAACTTCGGGAACCCGCTGGGCACGCGCGGGGAGCTGGCCGAGGCCTACGCGGATTTGCTCAAGCAGACGTGGTCCGGGTGCCACCGCGCCGTCGCGCCGCGCGTGTTCAAGGTGCGAATCCCACCGCGGGTTCAGGGTGCGAGTCCTCCCCGCGTTCCCTTCCCGGGTTCAGGGTTCGAATCTTTCCTTGTTCCTTTGGCTTCTCCTAAGTCATAATGGGTTCAGGGTTCAAATCCCCCCCAGTGTTCCCCGTGTTCAGGGTGCAAATTCTTCCCGGGTTCCCCGTGTTCAAGGTTCGAATCCACCCAGTGTTCCTGTGTTCTAGGTGTGAATCCTCCCCTGTTCCCTTTCCCAGGTTCAGGGTTCGAATCCTCCCTCTGTTCCCCGTGTTCAGGGTGCAAATCCTCCCCTGTTCCCTTTCCATGTTCAGGTTCGAATCCTTCCCATGTTCCTTTTCCGGGTTCAGGGTTCGAATCCTCCCCAGTTCCCTTCCCGGGTTCAGGGTTCAAATCCTCCCTGTGTTCCTTTTCCATGTTCAGGGTTCGAATCCTCCCCGTCTTCGTTTTCCCGTGTTCAGGGTGCGAGTCCTCCTCGCACTCCCTTAGCGCGTTCAGGGTTCGAATCCTCCCCGTGTTCCCCAGGTTCAGGGTGCGAATCCTCCCCGTGTTCCCCGTGTTCCAGGTTCGAATCCCCCCCGTGTTCCCTTCCCGTGTTCAGGGTTCGAATCCCCCCATGTTCCGGGTTCGAATCCCCCCCGTGTTCCCTTCCCGTGTTCAGGGTTCGAATCCCCCCCGTGTCCCCCATGTTCAGGGTTCGAATCCCCCCCGTGTTCAGGGTTCAAATCCCCCCCATGTTCCCCGTGTTCCGGGTTCGAATCCCCCCTTATGTTCCGGGTTCGAATCCCCCCCGTGTTCAGGGTTCGAATCCCCCTGTGTTCCCCGTGTTCCGGGTTCGAATCCCCCCGTGTCCCCCGTGTTCCGGGTTCGAATCCCCCCGTGTCCCCCGGGTTCGAATCCCCCCCGTGTTCCGGGTTCGAATCCACCCCGTGCTCCCCGTGTTCAGGGTTCGAATCCACCCCGTGTCCCCCGTGTTCAGGGTTCGAATCCCCCCCGTGTCCCCCGTGTCCCGGGTTCGAATCCCCCCGTGTTCCAGGTTCAAATCCCCCCGTGTTCCGGGTTCGAATCCACCCAGTGTTCCCTGTGTTCCGGGTTCGAATCCCCCTGTGTCCCCCGTGTTCCGGGTTCGAATCCCCCTCACCCCCCCTCTCCTCCCCCGCAGAACAAGGTCGGCCGCTTCGCCGCGCAGTTCCTGGGCTCCCGGCAGCACGACGCGCAGGAGCTGCTGGCCTTCCTGCTGGACGGGCTGCACGAGGACCTCAACCGCGTGCGCACCAAGGAGTACGTGGAGCTGCGCGACGGCGCCGGCCGGCCCGACTGGGTAGGCGCGGGGCCCCGGGTTCGAGTCCCAGGGCGGCTCAGTGGTTAGAGCGTCCCGAGTTCGAGTCCCCGAAACCCCAGCAGGGCGGCTCAGTGGTTAGAGCGCCGCCTGCTCTCCCCCGACCCCCCGGCGTCCCGAGTTCGAATCCCAGGGCTGCTCAGTGGTTAGAGCGTCCCGAGTTCGAGTCCCCGAAACCCCAGCAGGGCGGCTCAGTGGTTAGAGCGCCGCCTGCTCTCCCCCCACCCCCCGGGGTCCCGAGTTCGAGTCCCGGCGTGACGTCTGGCGCCCTCTGCTGGCCTGCAGGCACACAGGGTATTGTAGACATAATGAGTAAATAAATACAGAAATTAGAATGTGAGTAAATAAATATAAAAAGAATTAGAATATTGTATTCATGATAAATAAATATTAAAAATTAGAATATTGCACGCATAATAAATGCAAGAAGTAGAATGTTGTATATATAATAAATTAATATAAAATGACGATATTGCATACATATTAAATGAATAAATATAAAAATTAGAATATCATGCATAATGAATAAATTAATATAAAATTAGAATATTGTATCCATAATAAATATAAAAGAAAATTAGAATATGCATACTAAATAAATAAATATAAAAATTAGAATACTGTATGCATAATGATTAAATAAATATAATTATTAGAATACTGCATACACAATAAATAAATATAAAAGACAACTAGAATATTGTACACATGATAAATAAATATAAAAATAAACACGAAAGAGAAGGAGAATATTGTATACATAATGAATAAATGTAAAAATTAGAATATCGTATATATGATGAGTAAGTATAAAAGTTAGAATATTGCGTACATAATGAATAAATAAATAAATATAAAATTAGAACATTGTATCCATGATTAATAAATAATATTTTAAGGGCTGGACAGGCAGCTCAGTGGTTAGGATCCCCGCCTGCTCTTCCCGAGGTCCCGAGTTCGAGTCCTGACAAACCCACCTGACCCCGCCCTGACCCCGCCGTAACTCCACTGTGACCCCCCGTGACCCCGCCGTGACCCCCTGACCCCGCCGTGACCCCCTGACCCCTCCGTGACCCCCCCTGACCCCCATGACCCCCCCTGACCCCTCCATGACCCTGCTGTGAACCCCCATGACCCCCTGACTCCCCCGTGACCCCCCTGACCCCTCCGTGACCCCGCTGTGACCCCCTGTGACCCCGCCGTGACCCCCCTGACCCCTCCGTGACCCCCCTGACCCCCCGTGACCCCCCTGACCCCTCCATGACCCTGCTGTGACCCTCCGTGACCCCCTGACTCCCCCGTGACCCCCCTAACCCCTCCGTGACCCCGCTGTGACCCCCCTGACCCCCCTGTGACCCCGCCGTGACCCCCCTGACCCCGATGTGACCTCCCCTGACCCCGCCGTGACCCCCCCGACCCCGCCGTGACCCCCCCTGATCCCGCCGTGACCTCCCCTGACCCTGCCCTGACCTAGCCGTGACCCCGCCGTGATCCCCCCTGACCCCGCCGTGACCCCGCTGTGACCCCCCTGACCTTACCCTGACCCCGCCGTGACCCCCCGTGACCCCGCCGTGATTCCCCCTGACCCCACCCTGACCCCGCCGTGACCCCCCGACCCTGCCCTGACCCCCTGACCCCCTGGCCCTGCTGTGACCGCGTTGTGACCCCACCGTGACCCCCCGACCCTGCCCTGACCCCCTGACCCCCTGACCCCTGACCCCGCCGTGACCCCTCCTGACCCCTGACCCCGCTGTGACCCCACAGGAAGTGGCCCAGGAGGCCTGGCGGAACCACAAGCTGCGCAACGACTCGGTCATCGTGGACACGTTCCACGGCCTCTTCCCCTGACCCCCTGACCCCTGACCCCCTGACCCCGCCGTGACCCCTCCTGACCCCTGACCCCGCTGTGACCCCACAGGAAGTGGCCCAGGAGGCCTGGCGGAACCACAGGCTGCGCAACGACTCCGTGATCGTGGACACGTTCCACGGCCTCTTCCCCTGACCCCCTGACCCCCTGACCTCTGACCCCGCCGTGACCCCTCCTGACCCCTGACCCCGCTGTGACCCCACAGGAAGTGGCCCAGGAGGCCTGGCGGAACCACAAGCTGCGCAACGACTCCGTGATCGTGGACACGTTCCACGGCCTCTTCCCCTGACCCCCTGACCCCTGACCCCTGACCCCGCCGTGACCCCTCCTGACCCCTGACCCCGCTGTGACCCCACAGGAAGTGGCCCAGGAGGCCTGGCGGATCCACAAGCTGCGCAACGACTCCGTGATCGTGGACACGTTCCACGGCCTCTTCCCCTGACCCCCTGACCCCTGACCCCGCCGTGACCCCTGACCCCTGACCCCGCTGTGACCCCACAGGAAGTGGCCCAGGAGGCCTGGCGGAACCACAAGCTGCGCAACGACTCCGTGATCGTGGACACGTTCCACGGCCTCTTCCCCTGACCCCCTGACCCCTGACCCCCCCCTGACCCCGCCGTGACCCCTCCTGACCCCTGACCCCGCTGTGACCCCACAGGAAGTGGCCCAGGAGGCCTGGCGGAACCACAAGCTGCGCAACGACTCCGTGATCGTGGACACGTTCCACGGCCTCTTCCCCTGACCCCCTGACCCCTGACCCCGCCGTGACCCCTGACCCCGCTGTGACCCCACAGGAAGTGGCCCAGGAGGCCTGGCGGAACCACAAGCTGCGCAACGACTCCGTGATCGTGGACACGTTCCACGGCCTCTTCCCCTGACCCCCTGACCCCTGACCCCGCTGTGACCCCTCCTGACCCCTGACCCCGCTGTGACCCCCCCACAGGAAGTGGCCCAGGAGGCCTGGCGGAACCACAGGCTGCGCAACGACTCCGTCATCGTGGACACGTTCCACGGCCTCTTCCCCTGACCCCCTGACCCCCTGACCCCTGACCCCGCCGTGACCCCTCCTGACCCCTGACCCCGCTGTGACCCCACAGGAAGTGGCCCAGGAGGCCTGGCGGAACCACAAGCTGCGCAACGACTACGTGATCGTGGACACGTTCCACGGCCTCTTCCCCTGACCCCTGACCCCTGACCCCGCCGTGACCCCTCCTGACCCCTGACCCCGCTGTGACCCCACAGGAAGTGGCCCAGGAGGCCTGGCGGAACCACAAGCTGCGCAACGACTCCGTGATCGTGGACACGTTCCACGGCCTCTTCCCCTGACCCCCTGACCCCCTGACCCCTGACCCCTCCTGACCCCTGACCCCGCTGTGACCCCACAGGAAGTGGCCCAGGAGGCCTGGCGGATCCACAAGCTGTGCAACGACTCCGTGATCGTGGACACGTTCCACGGTCTGTTCCGGTCGACGCTGGTCTGCCCCGACTGCGGCCACGTGTCCGTGACCTTCGACCCCTTCTGCCACCTCAGCGTCCCGCTGCCCGTGAGCGCGCGCCGCGTCCTCGAGGTTTTCTTCGTGGCCATGGACCCGCGGCGCAAGCCCGAGCAGGTGGGGGCGGGGCTTATTTTATGTATTCATTACGTGATATGCTAATTTTATATTCATTATGCATGCGATATTCTAATTTTATATTTATTATGCATGCGATATTCTATTTTTTATATTCATTATGCATGCGATATTCTAATTTTATATTTATTTATTGTGTCTGCAATATTCTAATTTTATATTTATTTATTTTGTATGCAATATTCTAATATTTATATTTATTTATTATGTGTGCTGTATTCTAATTTTATATTTATTATGCGTGCAATATTATAATTTTATATTTATTATGCACGCAATATTATACTTTATTTATTATATTTACAATACTCTAATTTTATATTTATTTTTTTTGTATGCAATATTCTAATTTTACATTTATTTATTATGTATACAATATTCTAATATTTATATTTATTAATTATGTGTGCAGTATTCTAATTTTATATTTATTATGCATGCAATATTCTAATTTTATATTTATTTATTGTGTCTGCAATATTCTAATTTTATATTTATTATGCATGCAATATTCTAATTTTATGTTTATTATGTATTCAGTATTCTAAATTTTATATTTATTTTTTCATTTTATATTAAATATTCTTATATTATATTTATTTACCATGTATACAATATTCTAATTTTATATATTAATTATTATGCAATATTCTAATTTTATATTTATTTCTCATGTGTACAATATTCTAATTTTTATACTTATTGATTTATTATGTAGGTAGTACTTTAATTTTATATCTATTTATTTATTATATATGCAACATTCTAATTTTATATTTATTATGCATAAAATATTCTAAATTTTACATTTATTATGCATGCGATATTCTAACTTTATATTTATTATGCATGCAATATTATAATTTTCATATTTATTTATTTATTTATTATGCATGCAACATTCCAATTTTATATTTGTTGATTATGCATACAATATATTAAATGTTATGTTTACTTATTTATTATGTATACCATATTTTAAATTTACATTTATTTAATCATTCATTATGTACACAATATTCTAATTTTTATATTGATTTATTATGCAAACAATATTGTAAATTTTATATTTATGTATTTATTCATTCTGCATACAATATTCTAATTTATCTATTTATTTTGCATCCAGTATTCTAATTTTTATATTTATTTATTCATTATGCATGAAATATTCTCATTTTATATTTATTATGCATACAATATTCTAATTTTATATTTATTTATTTATCATGCATGCAATATTCTAATTTATCTATTTATTATGCATACAGCATGCTAATTTTATATTTATTTATCATGTATACAATATTCTAATTTATTTATTATGCATGCAATATTCTAATTTTCTGTTTATTATGCATGCGGTATTCTAATTTCCCCCCGTCCCCCGCGCTCACCTCCCTCCTCCGCTCTCCCTCCCGCAGCACCGCGTCGTGGTCCCCAAGAAAGGCAACGTTTCCGACCTCTGCGTGGCGCTGTCCACACACACGGGCGTCGCGCCCGACAAGGTGAGGCCGCGGGAGGCGGGGAGGGGGTTTTCCAGGAAAGAGGGAAATAAATAAATAAATAAATATAAATATAAATAAATATAAATAAACAATAAATAAATGCATGAATAAAAATAAATAAATAAAATAAATAAAATAAAAATATAAATACATACATACATAAATATAAATATAAATAAAATAATAAATAGAACAAAAATAAAAATAACTAAATAAAATAAAAATATAAATACATATATACATACATACATAAATAAAAATAAATAAAATAAAAATAAACAATAAATAAATACATAAATAAAAATAAATAAATAAACAAATCAATAAAAATAAATAAAATAAAAATATAAATAAATATAAATAAATAAATAAATTAATAAAATATAAATAAATAGAATAATAAATAATAATGAATAAAATAAAAATAATAAATAAATAAAATAATAAATAGCAATAAATAAAATAAAAATAATAAATAAATAAAAATAAAAATAATAAATAAATAAAAATAAATAAAAATAAACAATAAATAAATGCATAAATAAAAATAAATAAATAATAATAAATAAAAATAAATAAAATAAAAATATAAATAAATATGTCATACATACATAAATATAAATAAAATAATAAATAATAATAAATAAAACAAAAATACCTAACTAAATAAATAAAAATAAATAAAATATAAATAAATGTAAATAAATAAGTTAATAAATAATAATAGATAATATAAAAATAATAAATAAATATATAAATAAATTAATAAATAATAAATAAAACAATAAATATAATATAAATATAAATAAAATAATAAATAATAATAAATAAAATAAAAATAATAAATAAATAAATAACTAAAAATAAATAAAATATAAATAAATATAAATAAATAAAAAATATAAATAAATAAATAAGTTAATAAATAAATAAAAACAAGGGGGCTGGAGAGATGGCTCAGTGGTCAGAGCACCGCCGGCTCCTCCAGAGGACCTGAGTTCGAGTCCCGACCACCCCAGGGTGGATCTGGCGCCCTCCTCTGACCCACGGGCGCCTGTGCAGACAGAACACTGTACACATAATCAATCAATCAATCAATAAATCTTAATAAAAAAAGAGTTCCCAGGCGGGTCCTGAGTTCGAGTCCCGGCAACCCCAGGGTGACTCACAGCCGTCTGTGATGGGGTCTGGCGCCCTCTGCTGGCCCACGGGCACACATGCAGACAGAATATTGTGTACATAATAAATAAATAAATCAGAATATTGTGTACATAATAAATAAATAAATTAGAATATTGTGTACATAATAAATAAATATAAAATAAAATTAGAATACTGCATACATAATAAATAAATTAGAATGTTGCATACATAATAAATATAAAAATTAGGATATTGTATACATAATAAAATATAAAATTAGAATATTGTATACATAATAAATGAATTAGAATATTGTATATATAATAAATAATTTAGAGTATTGTATAAATAATAAATAAATAAATTAGAATATTGTATGGAAAATAAATAAATAAAATAGAATATTGTATGTATAATAAATGAATTAGAATATTGTA
The DNA here is from genome assembly GCF_037038515.1 of Microtus pennsylvanicus. Taxonomy (NCBI): domain Eukaryota; kingdom Metazoa; phylum Chordata; class Mammalia; order Rodentia; family Cricetidae; genus Microtus; species Microtus pennsylvanicus. The sequence continues at coordinate 144,204,469 of NC_134601.1, forward strand.
TACATAATAATTTAGAATATTGTATAAATAATAAATAAATAAATCAGAATATTGCATGCATAATAAATAAATATAAAATTAGACTATTGTATGCATAATAAATAAATTAGAATATTATACACACAATAAGTAAATAAATTAGAATATTGTATAAATAATAAATAAATCAGAATATTGTATACATAATAAATAAATCAGAATATTGTATACACAATAAATAAATCAGAATATTGTATACATAATAAATAAATCAGAATATTGTATACACAATAAATAAATCAGAATATTGTATACACAATAAATAAATTAGAATATTGTATAAATAATAAATAAATCAGAATATTGTATACACAATAAATCAGAATATTGTATACACAATAAATCAGAATATTGTATACACAATAAATAAATCAGAATATTGTATAAATAATAAATAAATCAGAATATCGCATACACAATAAATAAATTAGAATATTGTATAAATAATAAATAAATTAGAATATTGCATACACAATAAATAAATCAGAATATTGTATAAATAATAAATAAATCAGAATATTGTGTACACAATAAATAAATCAGAATATTTTATACATAATAAATAAATATAAAATCAGACTATTTTATACATGATAAATAAATATAAAATAATTAGAATATTGTATACATAATAAATAAATCAGAATATTGTACACATAATAAATAAATTAGAATATTGTATACACATTAAATAAATTAGAATATTGCATACACAATAAATAAATTAGAATATTGTATACACATTAAATAAATCAGAATATCGCATACACAATAAATAAATCAGAATATTGTATAAATAATAAATAAATCAGAATATTGTATACACAATAAATCAGAATATTGTATACATAATAAATAAATCAGAATATTGTATACACAATAAATAAATCAGAATATCGCATACACAATAAATAAATTAGAATATCACATACACAATAAATAAATCAGAATATTGTATAAATAATAAATAATCAGAATATCGCATACACAATAAATAAATCAGAATATTGTATAAATAATAATTAGAATATTGTATAAATAATAAATAAATCAGAATATCGCATACACAATAAATAAATCGGACCCCCTGCTCCCGTCCGCAGATGATCGTGGCCGACGTCTTCAGTCACCGTTTCTACAAACTCTACCAGCTGGACGACCCGCTGAGCAGCATCCTGGATCGCGACGACATCTTCGTGTGAGTGAGAAATGAACCTGTCTGCACTGGTTTGAACCAGTTTCATCCGGTCTGATCCAGTTGGATCCGGTTTAGAACCTGTCTACACTGGTCTGATCCAGTTTGATCTTGTCTGATCCAGTTGGATCCGGTTTAGAACCTGTCTACACTGGTTAGGTCCAGCTTAATCCAGTTTGATCTGGTCTGATCCAGTTGGATCCGGTTTAGAACCTGTCTACACTAGTTAGGTCCAGCTTAATCCAGTTTGATCTGGTCTGATCCAGTTGGATCCGGTTTAGAACCTGTCTACACTGGTTAGGTCCAGCTTAATCCAGTTTGATCCGGTCTGATCCAGTTGGATCCGGTTTAGAACCTGTCTACACTGGTTTGAACCAGTTTGAACCAGTTTAATCCAGTCTGATCCCGTTTGATCCGGTTTTGAACATGTCTACACTGGTTTGATCCAGTTTGATCCAGTTTGATTCAGTTTGATCTGGTCTGATCCAGCTGGATCCGGTTTTGAACCTGTCTACACTGGTCTGATCCAGTTTGATCTGGTCTGATCCAGTTTCATCCTGTCTGATCCAGTTGGATCTGGTTTTGAACCTGTCTACACTGGTTTGATCCACTTTCATCCGGTCTGATCCAGTTTAATCTGGTTTTGAAGCTGTCTGCCCTGGTTAGATCCAGTTTGAAGCAGTTTGATCCGGATTGATCCAGTTGGATCCAGTTTTGAACATGTTTACCCTGGTTAGATCCAGTTTGATCCGGTTTTGAACCTGTCTACGCCAGTTTGATTCAGTTTGATCTGGTCTGATCTGGTCTGATCCAGTTTGATCCAGTTTCGAACCTGTCTACCCTGGTTAGATCCAGTGTGAACCATTTTCATCTGGTCTGATCCAGTTTGATCCGGTTTTGAACCTGTCTACACTGGTTTGATTCACTTTCATCCGGTCTGATCCAGTTTAATCTGGTTTTGAAGCTGTCTGCCCTGGTTAGATCCAGTTTGAAGCAGTTTGATCCGGATTGATCCAGTTGGATCCAGTTTTGAACATGTTTACCCTGGTTAGATCCAGTTTGATCCGGTTTTGAACCTGTCTACGCCGGTTTGATTCAGTTTGATCTGGTCTGATCTGGTCTGATCCAGTTTGATCCAGTTTTGAGCCTGTCTACACTGGTTAGATCCAGTTGGATCCGGTCTGATCCAGTTTGATCTTGTCTGATCCAGTTGGATCCGTTTTTGAACCTGTCTACACTGGTTAGATCCAGTTGGATCCGGTCTGATCCAGTTTGATCTGGTCTGATCCCGTTGGATCCGGTTTTGAACCTGTCTACACTGGTGTAATCCAGTTTCAACCATTTTCATCCGGTCTGATCTAGTTTGATTTGGTTATGAAGCAGTGTACACTGGTTTGATCCAGTTTGATCCGGTTTGATCCGGTTTGAACCGGTCTGATCCAGTTGGAAGCTCCCCCCCCCTTGTGTTTTCCCTTGCTGGGGATGGAACCCAGAACCCAGAGCTATTGGTGATTTCTGTTCTAACTGTGGGCTTGATTAGTATTAGTATTACACATTTAATTTTATACAACAGTTCCTTCTATTATTATTATTATAAATTTAATTTTATAACAATTATTTCTTTTTATTATTAATTATAATTATTTTATTTTGGTGATTTCTATTTCAACTGTGGACTTAATTAGTATTAGTATTACAATTTTAATTTTTATACAATAGTTCCTTTATTATTATTATTATTATTATTATTATTACACATTTAATAGATACATAGATACATACATAGATAGATAGATAGATAGATACATAGATAGATAGATAGATAGATACATAGATAGATAGATAGATAGATACATAGATAGATACATAGATAGATAGATAGATACATAGATAGATAGATAGATACATAGATAGATAGATACATAGATAGATACATAGATAGATACATAGATAGATACATAGATAGATAGATAGATAGATAGATACATAGATAGATAGATACATAGATAGATACATAGATAGATAGATAGATAGATACATAGATAGATACATAGATAGATAGATACATAGATAGATACATAGATAGATACATAGATACATAGATAGATAGATACATAGATAGATAGATAGATAGATAGATAGATACATAGATAGATAGATACATAGATAGATAGATAGATACATAGATAGATAGATACATAGATAGATACATAGATAGATAGATACATAGATAGATACATAGATAGATACATAGATAGATACATAGATAGATACATAGATACATAGATAGATAGATACATAGATAGATAGATAGATAGATAGATAGATACATAGATAGATAGATACATAGATAGATAGATAGATAGATACATAGATACATAGATAGATAGATACATAGATACATAGATAGATACATAGATACATAGATAGATACATAGATAGATAGATACATAGATAGATACATAGATAGATACATAGATAGATAGATACATAGATAGATACATAGATAGATACATAGATAGATACATAGATAGATACATAGATACATAGATAGATAGATACATAGATAGATAGATAGATAGATAGATAGATACATAGATAGATAGATACATAGATAGATAGATAGATACATAGATAGATAGATAGATACATAGATAGATAGATACATAGATAGATAGATACATAGATAGATACATAGATAGATAGATACATAGATAGATAGACTCAGCTCCCAGCACCCAGGAGGACTCAGCGCAGCACCCAGGGACAGGACTCAGCACCCAGCACCCACGGAAAACTCAGTTCCCAGCACCAAGGGAGAACTCAGCCCCCAGCACCCAGAAGGACTGACATCCCAGCACCCAGAGACAACTCAGCTCCCAGCACCTGGGGGAAACTCAGCACCCAGCATCCATGGAGAACTTAGATCCCAGCACCCAGGGAGAACTCAGCCCCCAGCACCCAGAAGGACTGAGATCCCAGCACCTAGGGAGGACTCAGCTCCCAGCACCCAACAGGGACTGAGTTATTAGAACCCAGATGACTGAGCACCAAGCACCCAAATGAACTCAGCTCCCAGTACCCACAGAGAACTCAGCTCCCAGCACCCACAAAGAACTCAGCTCCCAGCACCCAGAAAGGACTCAGCTCCCAGCACCCAGGGAGAGGACTCGGCTCCCAGCACCTGGGAGGACTCAGCTCCCAGCACCACCCAGGGGGAACTCAGCACCCAGCATCCACAGAGAACTTAGATCCCAGCACCCAGGGAGAACTCAGCTCCCAGCACCCAGGGAGGACTCAGCTCCCAGTACCCAGGGAGGACTCAGTCCAGCACCCAGGGAGAGGACTCAGCCCCCAGCACCCAGGGAGAACTCAGCCCCCAGCACCCAGAGAGAACTCAGCTCCCAGCACCCATGGAGAACTTAGAGCCCAGCACCCAGGGAGAACTCAGCCCCCAGTACCCAGAAGGACTGAGATCCCAGCACGCCGGGAGGACTCAGCTCCCAGCACCCAGGGAAAACTCAGCCCCCAGCACCCAGAAGGACTGAGATCCCAGCACCCAGGGAGAACTCAGCCCCCAGTACCCAGAACAACTGAGATCCCAGCACCCAGGGAGAACTCAGCCTCCAGCACCCAGGAAGAACTCAGCTCCCAGCACCCAGAGAGAACTCAGCCCAGAACCCAGGGAAAACTCAGCTCCCAGCACCCAGAAGGACTGAGATCCCAGCACCCAGGGAGAACTCAGCTCAGAACCCAGGGAAAACTCAGCTCCCAGCACTCAGGGGGAACTCAGCTCCCAGCACTCAGGGAGAACTCAGCTCCCAGCACCCACGGAGAGAACTCAGCTCCCAGCACCCAGGGAGAACTCAGCTCCCAGCAACCAGGGGGAACTCAGCACCCAGCACCCAGGGAGAGGACTCAGCCCCCAACACCTGGGAGAACTCAACTTCCAGCACCCACGGACAACTCAGCTCCCAGCACCCAATAGTAACTGAGTTATTAGAACCCAAATGACTGAGCTCCCAGCACCCAAAGGGACGTAGGCGGCCTTGGACTGCGGGGAGAGGTCACGGGTCGGGTGAGAGGTCGAGGGTCGGGTGAGAGGTCAGGAGGGAGGACGCAGCTCCCAGCACTCTGGGGGACTCAGCTCCAGCCCAGGGAGGACTGAGCTCCCAGCACCAGGGGAGAACTCAGCTCCCAGCACCCAGGGAGGCTCAGAATATTGTATCCATAATAAATAAATATAAAAATTAGAATATTGTTTACATGATAAATAAATATAAAACAGAATTAGAATATTGTATACATGATAAATAAATCAATATAAAGACGATTAGGATATTTTATACATAATAAATATATATATAATTAGAATATTGTGTACATAAAAAGTCAATATAAAATTAGAGTATTGTATACATGATAAATTGATATAAAATTCAGAATATTGTATACATAATAAATAAATATAAGAATCAGAATATTCTATACATGATAAATAAATATAAAAATTAGAATATTGTGTACATAATAAATATAAAAATTAGAATATTGTTTACATGATAAATAAATATAAAAATCAGAATATTTTATACATAATAAATAATTATAAGAATTAGAATATTGTATACATAATAAATAAATATAAAAAGTAGAATATTGTATACATGATATATAAATATAAAAAGAATCAGAATATTGTATACATAGTAAATCAATATAAAAATCAGAATATTTTATATTTAGAATATTGTGTACATAATAAATATATACATAAATTAGAATATTGTACACATAATAAACAAATATAAAAACTAGAATTTTGTGTACATAATAAATAAATATAAAATTAGAATACTGTATACACCATAAATATAAAATCAGAATATTGTATCCATAATAAACAAATACAAAATTAGAATATTGTAAACATAATAAATAAATATAAGAATCAGAATATTCTATACATAATAAATAAATATAAAAATTAGAAAATTGTATATATAATAATTTTATTTAAAAATCAGAATATTTTATACATAATAATTATAAGAATTAGAATATTGTATCCATAATAAATAAATGTAAAAATCAGAATATTTTATACATGATATATAAATATAAAATTAGAATGTTGTATACATAATAAATAAATCAATATAAAAATTAGAATATTGTATTCATAATAAATAAATATAAAATTAGAATATTATATACATAATTAATAAATATAAATCAGAATATTGTGTACATAATAAATAGATATAAAAATTAGAATATTGTATACATAATAAATAAATATAAAAATTAGAATGTTGTTCACATGATAAATAAATATAAAATAAGAATATTGTATACATAATAAATCGATATAAAATTAGAATATTGTGTACATAATAAATCAATATAAAATTAGAATATTGTGTACATAATAAATAAACGTAAAATTAGAATATTGTGTACATAATAAATAAACATAAAATTAGGATATTGTACACATAATAAATATAAAATTAGAATATTGCATACAAAATAAATAAACATAAAATTACGATATTGTAGACATAATAAATAAACATAAAATTAGAATATTTTATGCATAATAAATAAAATAAAATGTAAAATCACAAAAAAATCTCAAAAAAATGTAAAAAAATCACAAAAAATCAAAAAAATTCACAAAAAATCAAAAAATTCAAAAAAATCCAAAAAAAATCAAAAAAAAATCACAAAAAAGTCACAAAAAAAGTCGCAAAAAATCACAAAACAACACAAAAAATCAAGAAAAAATCACGAAAAAATCAAAAAAATCACAAAAAAATCTAAAATTCACAAAAAATCAAAAAATTCAAAAAAAATCCAAAAAAATCACAAAATAATCACAAAAAAATCGCAAAAAAAATCACAAAAAATTAAAAAAATCAAAAAAATAAATATAAAATTATAATATCGTGTACATAATAAATAGATATAAAATTAGAATATTGTGTGCATAATTAATACATATAAAAATTAGAATATTGTACACATAATAAATAAATATAAAAATTAGAATAATGTATACATAATAAATTTAAAAATTATAATATTTATTGTATACATAGTAAGTAAACATAAAAATTAGAAAATTGATTACATAATAAATAAATATAAAAATGAAAATTTTGTATGCATAGTAAATCAATATAAAAATCAGAATATTTTATACATAATAAATAATTATAAGAATTAGAATATTGTATACATAATAAATAAATATAAAAAGTAGAATATTGTATACATAATAAATCGATATAAAAATCAGATTATTGTATACATAATAAACCTAAAATTAGAATATTGTATACACAATAAATAAATATAAAATTAGAATGTTGCATGCAAAATGAATATAAAATTAGAATATTGTATACACAATAAATAAATATAAAAAACTTAGAATATTGTATGCATTATAAATAAATATAAAAATCAGAATATTGTGTACATAATAAATAAATATAAAATTAGAATATTGTATACATGATAAATAAATATAAAAATTGGAATATTTTATACATGATAAATAAATATAAAAATTACAATGTTGTTTACATGATAAATAAATATAAAATCAGAATATTGTATACACAGTAAGTAAATATAAAAATTAGAAAATTGATTACATAATAAATAAATAGAAAAATCAGAATATTGTATACATAATAAATAATTATGAGAATTAGAATATTGTATACATAATAAACATAAAATTAGAATATTTTATGCATAATAAATAAAATAAAATATAAAATCACAAAAAAATCTCAAAAAAATGTAAAAAAAATCACAAAAAATCAAAAAAAATTCACAAAAAATCAAAAAAATTCAAAAAAATCCAAAAAAAATCAAAAAAGTTCATAAAAAATCCAAAAAAAATCACAAAAAAGTCGCAAAAAATCACAAAACAACACAAAAAATCAAGAAAAAATCACGAAAAAATCAAAAAAATCACAAAAAAATCTAAAATTCACAATCAAAAAATTCAAAAAAAATCCAAAAAAATCACAATAAAAATCACAAAAAAATAAAAAAATCAAAAAAATAAATATAAAATTATAATATCGTGTACATAATAAATAGATATAAAATTAGAGTATTGTGTACATAATAAATAGATATAAATTAGAATATTGTGTGCATAATTAATACATATAAAAATTAGAATATTGTACACATAATAAATAAATATAAAAATTAGAATATTGTATACATAATAAATTTAAAAATTAGAATATTTTGTACATAATAAATATAAAATCAGAATATTGTATACACAGTAAATATAAAAATTAGAAAATTGATTACATAACAAAAAAATTCAAAAAAATCCAAAGAAATCAAAAAAATAAAAAAAAATCCAAAAAAAATCACAAAAAAGTAAAATAAATCACAAAAAAACACAAAAAATCACAAAAAGGTCAAAAAAAATAACAAAAAAATAAGAAAAATTCACAAAAAAAGTCGCAAAAAATCACAAAACAACACAAAAAATCAAGAAAAAATCACGAAAAATTCAAAAAAATCACAAAAAAATCTAAAATTCACAAAAAATCAAAAAAATTCAAAAAAAATCCAAAAAAGTCACAAAACAACACAAAAAATCACAGAAAAATCACAAAAAAATCAAGAAAAAATCACGAAAAAAATCACAAAATAATCACAAAAAAATCGCAAAAAAATCACAAAAAATTAAAAAAAACAAAAAAATAAATATAAAATTAGAGTATTGTGTACATAATAAATAAATATAAAAATCAGAATATTGTATGCATAATAAATTAATATAAAAATCAGAATATTGTATGCATGATAAATTTAAAAATTAAAATATTGTGTGCATGATAAATATAAAATCAGAATATTGTATACATAATAAATAAATATAAAATTAGAATATTTTATGCATAATAAATATAAAATTAGAATATTGTATTCTTGATCAATAAATATAAAAATTAGAAAATTGTATACATGATCAATAAAAAGAAAATTAGAATACTGTATACATAATAAATCAATATAAAATTAGAATATTGATTACATAATAAATCGATATAAAAATCAGATTATTGTATACATAAGAAATATAAAATTAGAATATTGTGTACATAATAAATAAATATAAAAATGAAAATTTTGTATGCATAGTAAATCAATATAAAAATCAGAATATTTTATACATAATAAATAATTATAAGAATTAGAATATTGTGTACATAATAAATAAATATAAAAAGTAGAATATTGTATACATAATAAATCGATATAAAAATCAGATTATTGTATACATAATAAACCTAAAATTAGAATATTGTGTCGATAATAAATAAATATAAAAATTAGAATATTGTATACATAACAAATCAACATAAAAATTAGAATATCGAATGTTTAATAAATCAGTATAAAAATGAGAATATTGTATCCATAATAAATAAATATAAGAACCAGAGTATTGTATGCATAATAAATATAAAAATTAGAATATTGTATACATAATAAATAGATATAAGATTATAATATTGTGTACATAATAAATGAATATAAAAATTAAATATTGTATACATAATAAATAGATATAAGATTATAATATTGTGTACATAATAAATGAATATAAAAATTAAATATTGTATACATAATAAATAAATGTAAAAATCACAATATTGTATATATAATAAAAGAATATAAATATTAAAATTTTGTATACATAGTAAATCAATATAAAAATCAGAATATTTTATACATAATAAATAATTTTAAGAATTAGAATATTGTATACATAATAAATAAATGTAAAAATTAGAATGTTGTATACATAATAAATCGATATAAAAATCAGATTATTGTATACATAATAAACATAAAATTAGAATATTGTATACATGATAAATGAATATAAAATTAGAATATTTTATCCATAATAAATAAATATAAAATTAGAATATTGTATACACAGTAAGTAAATATAAAAATAAGAATATTGTGTACATAATAAATACATATAAAATTAGAATATTGTGTACATAATTAATAAATATAAAATTAGAATATTGTGTGCATAATAAAATTAATATAAAAATCAGAATATTGTATGCATGATAAATAAATATAAAAATTAGAATATTGTATACATAATAAATTTAAAAATTAAAATATTGTGTACATAATAAATAGATATAAAAAAATAGAATATTGTATACATAGTAAATCAATATAAAAACCAGAATATTTTATACATAATAATTATAGGAATTAGAATATTGTATACATGATAAATAAATATAAAATTAGAATATTGTATCCATAATAAATCAATATAACATTAAAATATTGTATGCATAATAAATAAACATAAAATCAGAATATTTTATTCATGATAAATAAATATAAATATCAGAGTATTGTATCCATATTGAATAAATATAAAATTAGAATATTGTATCCATAATTAATAAATGTAAAATTAGAATATTGTATTCATAATAAATAAATATAAAATTAGAATATTGTATACATAATAAATAGATATAAAAAATAGATTATTGTATACATAATAAATAACTATAAAATTAGAATATTGTACACATGGTAAATAAATGTAAAAATTAGAATGTTGTTTACATGATAAATAAATATGAAAATCAGAATATTGTATACATGATAAATAAATATGAAAATCAGAATATTGTATACATAATAAATATATATAAAAATTAGAATATTGTGTACATAATAAATATAAGAATCAGAATATTCCATACATGATAAATAAACATAAAAATTAGAAAATTGTATATATAATAATTTGATTTAAAAATCAGAATATTTTATACATAATAAATAAATATAAAAAGTAGAATAATGTATACATAATAAATAAATATAGAATTAGAATATTGTATATATAATAAATATAAAAAGCAGAATATTGTGTACATGATAAATAAACATAAAATTAGAATATCGAATATTTAATAAATCAGTATAAAAATGAGAATATTGTATACATAATAAATCAATATAAAAATGAAAATTTTGTATGCATAGTAAATCAATATAAAAACCAGAATATTTTATACATAATAAATAATTATAAGAATTAGAATATTGTATACATAATAAATAAATGTAAAAATCAGAATATTATATACATAATAAATCAATATAAAAATGAAAAATTTGTATACATAGTAAATCAATATAAAAACCAGAATATTTTATACATAATAAATAATTATAAGAATTAGAATATTGTATACATAATAATTAAATATAAAAATGAGAATCTTGTACACATAATAAATCGATATAAAAATCAGATTATTGTATACATAATAAACATAAAATTAGAATATTGTATACATGATAAATGAATATAAAATTAGAATGTTGCATGCGAAATGAATATAAAATTAGAATATTATGTACACAATAAATAAATATAAAAATCAGAATATTGTGTACATAATAAATAAATATAAAATTAGAATATTGTATCCATAATAAATCAATATAACATTAAAATATTGTATGCATAATAAATAAACATAAATCAGAATATTTTATTCATGATAAATAAATATAAATATCAGAGTATTGTATCCATATTGAATAAATGTAAAATTAGAATATTGTATCCATAATTAATAAATGTAAAATTAGAATATTGTGTACATAATAAATAAACGTAAAATTAGATATTGAATAAATAATAAACATAAAATTAGAATATTGTGTACATAATAAATAAACGTAAAATTAGATATTGAATAAATAATAAACATAAAATTAGAATATTGCGTACAAAATAAATAAACATAAAATTAGAATATTTTATGCATAATAAATAAAATAAAATATAAAATCACAAAAAAATCTCAAAAAAATGTAAAAAAATCACAAAAAATCAAAAAAATTCACAAAAAATCAAAAAAATTAATGAAAAATCCAAAAAAAATCACAAAAAAACACAAAAAATCACAAAAAAGTCAAAAAAAATCACAAAACAACACAAAAAATCAAGAAAAAATCACGAAAAAATCAAAAAAATCACAAAAAAATCTAAAATTCACAAAAAATCAAAAAATTCAAAAAAAATCCAAAAAAATCACAAAAAAACAAGAAAAAATCACGAAAAAATCACGAAAAAAAATCGCCAAAAAAACACAAAAAATTAAAAAAATTAAAAAAATAAATATAAAATTAGAATATTGTATACACAATAAATAGATATAAAATTATAATATCATGTACATAATAAATAGATAGAAATTAGAATATTGTGTGCATAATTAATACATATAAAAATTAGAATATTGTATACATAATAAATAAATGTAAAAAGTAGAATATTGTATACATAATAAATCGATATAAAAATCAGATTATTGTCTACATAATAAACATAAAATTAGAATATTGCATACAAAATAAATAAACATAAAATTACAATATTGTAGACATAATAAATAAACATAAAATTAGAATATTTTATGCATAATAAATAAAATAAAATATAAAATCACAAAAAAATCTCAAAAAAATGTAAAAAAATTCACAAAAAATCAAAAAAATTCACAAAAAATCAAAAAAATTCAAAAAAATCCAAAAAAATCAAAGAAATTCAAAAAAAATCCAAAAAAAATCACAAAAAATCACAAAAAAGTAAAAAAAAATCACAAAAAAAACACAAAAAATCACAAAAAAGTCAAAAAAATCACAAAAAAAATAAGAAAAATTCACAAAAAAAGTCGCAAAAAATCACAAAACAACACAAAAAATCAAGAAAAATTCACAAAAAATCAAAAAAATTCAAAAAAAATCCAAAAAAATCACAAAAAAGTCACAAAACAACACAAAAAATCACAGAAAAATCACAAAAAATTCGCAAAAAAATCACAAAAAATTAAAAAAATCAAAAAAATAAATATAAAATTAGAGTATTGTGTACATAATAAATCGATATAAAAATCAGAATATTGTGTGCATGATAAATATATATAAAATTAGAATATTGTATACATAATAAATCGATATAAAAATCAGATTATTGTATACATAATAAACATAAAAGTAGAATATTGTTTACATGATAAATATAAAATTAGAATATTGTTTACATAATAAATCAACATAAAAATTAGAATATCGAACATTTAATAAATCAGTATAAAAATGAGAATATTGTATCCATAATAAATAAATATAAGAACCAGAGTATTGCATGCATAATAAATATAAAATTAGAATATTGTTTACATGATAAATAAATATAAGAATCAGAATATTCTATACATGATAAATAAATATAAAAATTAGAAAATTGTACACATAATAAATTAATATAAAAATCAGAGTATTGTATACATAAGAAATATAAAATTAGAATATTGTACACATAATAAATAAATATAAAAATTAGAATATTGTATACATAATAAATTAATATAAAAATCAGAATATTGTATGCATGATAAATATATAAATTAGAATATTGTATACATAATAAATATAAAATCAGAATATTGTATACACAGTAAGTAAATATAAAAATTAGAAAATTGATTACATAATAAATAAATATAAAATTAGAATATTGTATCCATAATAATTAAATATAAAATTAGAATATTGTGTACATAATAAATGAATATAAAAATTAGAATATTGTATACAAAATAAATAAATGTAAAAATGAGAATCTTGTATACATAATAAATCGATATAAAAATGAGATTATTGTATACATAATAAATATAAAATCAGAATATTTTATACATGATAAATCAATATAATAATGAAAATTTTGTATACATAGTAAATCAATATAAAAATCAGAATATTTTATACATAATAAATAATTATAAGAAGTAGAATATTGTATACATAATAAATAAATATAAAAAGTAGAATATTGATTACATAATAAATCGATATAAAAATCAGATTATTGTCTACATAATACACATAAAATTAGAATATTGTGTACATGATAAATGAATATAAAATTAGAATATTGTGTGCATAATAAACATAAAATTAGAATATTGCATACAAAATAAATAAACATAAAATTACAATATTGTAGACATAATAAATAAACAGAAAATTAGAATATTTTATGCATAATAAATAAAATAAAATATAAAATCACAAAAAAATCTCAAAAAAATGTAAAAAATTCAAAAAAATCCAAAAAAAATCAAAAAAATTTTAAAAAAATCCAAAAAAAATCACAAAAAAAACACAAAAAATCACAAAAAAGTCAAAAAAATCACAAAAAAATAAGAAAAATTCACGAAAAAGTCGCAAAAGATCACAAAACAACACAAAAAATCAAGAAAAAATTCACGAGAAATTCAAAAAAATCACAAAAAAATCTAAAATTCACAAAAAATCAAAAAATTCAAAAAAAATCCAAAAAAATCACAAAAAAACACAAAAAATCACAAAAAAGTCAAAAAAAATCACAAAAAAATAACAAAAATTCACAAAAAAAGTCGCAAAAGATCACAAAACAACACAAAAAATCAAGAAAAAATCACGAAAAAATCGCAAAAAAAATCACAAAAAATTAAAAAAATCAAAAAAATAAATATAAAATTATAATATCGTATACATAATAAATAGATATAAAATTAGAATATTGTGTACATAATTAATACATATAAAAATTAGAATATTGTATACACAATAAATAAATAGAAAAATTAGAAAATTGATTACATAATAAATAAATATAAAATTAGAATATTGTATACATCATAAATAAATATAACAATTAGAATATTGTATACACAATAAATTGATACAAAAATCAGAATATTATGTACATAATAAATAGATATAAAATTAGAATATTGTGTACATAATAAATAAATATAAGAATCAGAATATTCTATACATGATAAATAAATATAAAAATTAGAATATTGTATCCATAATAAATAAATAGAAAAATTAGAAAATTGATTACATAATAAATAAATATAAAATTAGAATATTGTATACATAATAAATAAATATAAAATTAGAATGTTGTATCCATAATAAATAAATATAAAAATTAGAATGTTGTTTACATGATAAATAAATATAAAACAGAATTAGAATATTGTATACATAATAAATAAATCAATATAAATACTATTAGGATATTTTATACATAATAAATATATATATAATTAGAATATTGTATCCATGATCAATACATATAAAAATCAAAATTTTGTATATATAATAAATAAATATAAAAATAAGAATATTATGATGTACATAATAAATAAATATAAAAATAAGAATATTATGTACAAAATAAATAAATATAAAAATAAGAATATTGTGTGCATAATAAATATAAAATTAGAATATTGTATACATAATAAATATAAAAATTAGAAAATTGATTACATAATAAGTAAATATAAAAATCAGTATATTGTACACATAATAAATTAATATAAAAATTAGAATATTGTATACATAATAAATCGATATAAAAATGAGATTATTGTATACATAATAAATATAAAATTAGAATATTGTATACATGATAAATAAATATAAAATTAGAATATTGTGTACATAATAAATCAATATAATAATGAAAATTTTGTATACATAGTAAATCAATATAAAAATCAGAATATTTTATACATAATAAATAATTATAAGAATTAGAATATTGTATACATAATAAATAAGTGTAAAAATGAGAATATTGTATCCATAATAAATCGATATAAAAATCAGATTATTGTCTACATAATAAACATAAAATTAGAATATTGTACACATAATAAATATAAAATTAGAATATTGCATACAAAATAAATATACATAAAATTACAATATTGTAGACATAATAAATAAACATGAAATTAGAATATTTTATGCATAATAAATAAAATAAAATATAAAATCACAAAAAATTCTCAAAAAAATGTAAAAAAATCACAAAAAATCAAAAAAAATTCACAAAAAATCAAAAAAATTCAAAAAAATCCAAAAAAATCAAAAAAATTCATAAAAAATCCAAAAAAAATCACAAAACAACACAAAAAATCAAGAAAAAATCACGAAAAAATCAAAAAAAACCACAAAAAATCACAAAATAATCACAAAAAAATCGCAAAAAAAAACACAAAAAATTAAAAGAATCAAAAAAATAAATATAAAATTAGAATATTGTATACACAATAAATAGATATAAAATTAGAATATTGTACGCATAATTAATACATATAAAAATTAGAATATTGTATACATAATAAATTTAAAAATTAAAATATTGTGTACATAATAAATATAAAATCAGAATATTGTATACACAGTAAGTAAATATAAAAATTAGAAAATTGATTACATAATAAATAAATATAAAAATCAGAATATTGATTACATAAGAAATATAAAATTAGAATATTGTATACACAATAAATATAAAAATCAGAATATTGTGCACATAATAAATAGATATAAAAATTAGAATATTGTATACATGATAAATGAATATAAATATTAGAATATTGTATATAATAAAACAATATAGAAATGAAAATTTTGTATACATAGTAAATCAATATAAAAATCAGAATATTTTATACATAATAAATAAATATAAAAAGTAGAATATTGTATACATAATAAATAAATATAGAATTAGAATATTGTATACATAATAAATATAAAAAGCAGAATATTGTGTACATGATAAATAAACATAAAATTAGAATATCGAATATTTAATAAATCAGTATAAAAATGAGAATATTGTATCCATAATAAATAAATATAAAAATTAGAATATTGTATACATAATAAATGAATATAAAAATTAAATATTGTATACATAATAAATAAATGTAAAAATCAGAATATTGTATATATAATAAAACAATATAAAAAAAATTTTGTATACATAGTAAATCAATATAAAAATCAGAATATTTTATACATAATAAATAATTATAAGAATTAGAATATTGTATACATAATAAATAAATGTAAAAATGAGAATGTTGTATATATAATAAATCGATATAAAAATGAGATTGTTGTATACATAATAAATCGATATAAAAATGAGATTGTTGTATACATAATAAACATAAAATTAGAATATTGTGTACATTATAAATAAATATAAAATTAGAATATTGTATACATGATAAATAAATATAAATTAGAATATTGTATACATGATAAATAAATATAAATTAGAATATTGTATACATGATAAATAAATATAAAATTAGAATATTTTATACATGATAAATAGATATAAAATTAGAATATTGTATACATAATAAATACATATAAAATTAGAATATTGTGTACATAATAAATGAATATAAAAATTAGAATACTGTATATATAATAAATAAATATAAAAATTAAATATTGTATACATAATAAAAAAATGTAAAAATCAGAATATTGTATACATAGTAAATCAATATAAAAATGAAAATTTTGTATGCATAGTAAATCAATATAAAAATCAGAATATTTTATACATAATAAATAATTATAAGAATTAGAATATTGTATACATAATAAATAAATGTAAAAATGAGAATCTTGTATACATAATAAATCGATATAAAAATGAGAATATTGCATACAAAATAAATAAACATAAAATTACAATATTGTAGACATAATAAATAAACATAAAATTAGAATATTTTATGCATGATAAATAAAATAAAATATAAAATCACAAAAAAATCTCAAAAAAATGTAAAAAATTCAAAAAAATCCAAAAAAAATCAAAAAAATTTAAAAAAAATCCAAAAAAAATCACAAAAAAGTCACAAAAAATCACAAAAAAGTAAAAAAAATCACAAAAAAATAACAAAAATTCACAAAAAAAGTCGCAAAAAATCAAGAAAAAATCACGAAAAATTCAAAAAAATCACAAAAAATCTAAAATTCACAAAAAATCAAAAAAATTCAAAAAAAATCCAAAAAAATCACGAAAAAGTCACAAAAAAATCACAAAAAAATCGCAAAAAAAATCACAAAAAATTAAAAAAATCAAAAAAATAAATATAAAATTATAATATCATGTACATAATAGATATAAAATTAGAGTATTGTGTACATAATAAATTAATATAAAAATTAGAATATTGTACGCATAATAAATAAACATAAAAATTAGAATATTGTATACATAATAAATTTAAAAATTAAAATATTGTGTACATAATAAATATAAAATCAGAATATTGTATACATGATAAATATAAAATCAGAATATTGTACACATAATAAATAAATATAAAAACTAGAATTTTGTGCACATAATAAATAGATATAAAAATGGGAATATTGTATACATAATAAACATAAAATTAGAATATTGTAGACATAATAAATAAACATAAAATTAGAATATTTTATGCATAATAAATAAAATAAAATATAAAATCACAAAAAAATCTCAAAAAAATGTAAAAAAATCACAAAAAATCAAAAAAATTCACAAAAAATCAAAAAAATTCAAAAAAATCCAAAAAAATCCAAAAAATTCAAAAAAAATCCAAAAAAATCACAAAAAAGTCACAAAAAATCACAAAAAAGTCACAAAAATTCACAAAAAAAGTCGCAAAAAATCACAAAACAACACAAAAAATCAAGAAAAAATCACGAAAAATTCAAAAAAATCAAAAAATTTCAAAAAAATCCAAAAAAAATCCAAAAAATTCAAAAAAAATCCAAAAAAATCACAAAAAAGTCACAAAACAACACAAAAAATCAAGAAAAAATCACGAAAAAATCAAAAAAATCACAAAAAAATCTAAAATTCACAAAAAATCAAAAAAATTCAAAAAAAATCCAAAAAAATCACAAAAAAGTCACAAAACAACACAAAAAATCGCAAAAAAAATCACAAAAAATTAAAAAAATCAAAAAAATAAATATAAAATTAGAGTATTGTGTACATAATTAATACATATAAAAATTAGAATATTGTACACATAATAAATAAATATAAAAATTAGAATAATGTATACATAATAAATTTAAAAATTATAATATTGTGTACATAATAAATAAGAATCAGAATATTGTATACACAGTAAGTAAATATAAAAATTAGAAAATTGATTACATAATAAATAAATATAAAAATCAGAATATTGATTACATAATAAATAAATATAAGAATTAGAATATTGTATACATAATAAATCAATATAAAAATTAGAATGACGAATATTTACTAAATAAGTATAAAAATGAGAATATTGTATCCATATGAAATAAATATAAAATCAGAATATTGTATACATGATAAATAAATATAAATATTAGAATATTATATACATAATAAATAAATATAAAAATGAGAATATTATATACATAATAAATAAATATAAAAATTAGAATATTGATTACATAATAAACCAATATAAAAACCAGAATATTTTATACATAATAAATATTTATAAGAATTAGCATATTGTATACATAATAAATAAATGTAAAAATGAGAATCTTGTGCACATAATAAATCGATATAAAAATCAGATTATTGTCTACATAATAAACATAAAATTAGAATATTGTATACATGATAAATGAATATAAAATTCAGAATATTGTATACATTATAAATTGATATAAAAATCAGATTATTGTATACATAATAAATATAAAATTAGAGTATTGTATACATGATATAAAAATATAAAATTAGAATGTTGTATACATAATAAATAAATCAATATAAAAATTAGAATATTGTATACATAATAAATAAATCAATATAAAAATTAGAATATTGTATACATAATAAATAACTATAAAATTAGAATATTGTACACATGATAAATAAATATAAAAATTAGAATGTTGTTTACATGATAAATAAATATGAAAATCAGAATATTGTGTACATGATAAATAAATCAATATAAAGACGATTAGGATATTTTATACATAATAAATATATATATAATTAGAATATTGTATACATAAAAAGTCAATATAAAATTAGAGTATTGTATCCATAATAAATAAATATAAAAATCAGAATATTGTGTACATAATAAATAGATATAAAATCAGAATATTGTATACATCATAAATAAATATAAAAATCAGAATATTGTATACATTATAAATTGATATAAAAATCAGATTATTGTATACATAATAAATGTAAAATTAGAATATTGTATACATAATTAATAAATATAAAATTAGAATATTGTGTGCATAATAAATAGATATAAAAATTAGAATATTGTATATATAATAAATGTAAAAAGCAGAATATTGTATACATGATAAATAAATATAAAAATTAGAATATTGTATGCGTAATAAACAAATATAAAGTCTGAATATTGTATACATAATAAATACATTTGAAATTAGAATATTGATTACATAGTAAATCGATATAAAAATCAGATTATTGTATACATAATAAACATAAGATTAGAATATTGTTTACATGATAAATGAATATAAAATCAGAATATTGTTTACATAATAAATATAAAATTAGAATATTTATACATAATAAATAAATAACTAAACTCATGACCGCCCCCCTCTCCCCCCCCCGCCCACAGGTACGAGGTCACCGGCCGGATCGAGCCGGTCGCGGGTTCGAGAGACGACATCGTGGTGCCCGTGTACCTGCGCGAGCGCACGCCGGCCCGCGACCACAACAACGCCTACTACGGCCTCCTCCTGTTCGGGCACCCGCTGCTCGTGTCGGTGCCGCGGGCCCGGTTCTCCTGGGAGGGGCTGTACAGCACGCTGCTGCACCGCCTCTCGTGAGCGCGCTCAGTGTTTATACTTTATTTTTTATTTAATTTTTATTTTATTTATTTTTTTATATTTTATTTTGTTTTTTATTTTATTTATTTTTTATTTTATTTATTTTTTATATTTTATTTTATTTTTTATTTTTCATTTATTTTTTATATTTTATTTTATTTTACTTTTTATTTATTTTTTATTTTATTTATTTTTTTAAATATTTTATTTTATTTTTGGTTTTCTCTTTTTATTTTTTATTCATTTTTGATATTTTATTTTATTTTACTTTTTATGTATTTTTTATTTTATTTATTTTTTTATATTTTATTTTATTTTACTTTTTATCTATTTTTTATTTTATTTATTTTTTTATATTTTATTTTATTTTTGGTTTTCTCTTTTTATTTTTCATTTATTTATTTTATATTTTATTTTGATTTTTATTTTATTTATTTTTTTATATTTTATTTTGTTTTTTATTTTATTTATTTTTTATTTTATTTATTTTTTTATATTTTATTTTATTTTTTATTTTTCATTTATTTTTTATATTTTATTTTATTTTACTTTTTATCTATTTTTTATTTTATTTATTTTTTTATATTTTATTTTATTTTTGGTTTTCTCTTTTTATTTTTCATTTATTTTTATATTTTATTTTATTTTACTTTTTATCTATTTTTTATTTTATTTATTTTTTATATTTTATTTTATATTTGGTTTTCTCTTTTTATTTTTCATTTATTTTTTATATTTTATTTTACTTTTTGTTTTATTTATTTTTTTATATTTTATTTTATTTTTGGTTTTCTCTTTTTATTTTTTTATTTATTTATTTTATATTTTATTTTGATTTTTATTTTATTTATTTTTTTATATTTTAGTTTATTTCATTTTTGTTTCTCTTTTTTTCTTTTATTTTTTTGTTTTTCTTTTTCTTATTTTTTATTTATTTTATTGTTTTATTTTTTTCATTTTTTTCTTATTCTTTTTTTTGGTTTTCTATTTTATTTTATTTTTTAATTTTTTTTTTTTTTTTTTTAGAGTCTTCTCTTTAGTCCTGGGAATATACAGGGGCACTAGACAGAGGAGGGACAATTTCATTTTGTTTGTCATTCGAGACCAGCCTGGTCAAGAGCTAGTTCCAGGACAGGCTCCAAAACCACAGAAAAACCCTGTCTCGAACAACCAAAAAAAAAAAGAATAAATAAATAAATACAAAAATTAGAATCTGTATACATAATAAATATAAAATTAGAATATTGTATGCATAATGAATGAATCAATATAAAAATTAGAATGCTGTATATGCAATAAATATAAAATTAGAATATTGTATGCATGATGAAGAAATAAATATAAAAATTACAATATTGTATACATAATAAATATAAAATTAGAATATTGCATACACAATGAATAAACATAAAACCAGAATATTGTATGCATAATGAATGAATAAATATAAAATTAGAATATTGCATGCATACTGAATGAATCAACATAAAATTATATTATTGCATGCATAATGAATAAATATAAAATTAGAATATTGCATGCTTAATGAATAAATATAAAATTAGAATATTGCATACATAATGACTAAATAAATATAAAATTAGAATATTGTATGCATAATAAATATAAGAATTAGAATATCGTATACATAATAAATAAACATAACAATTAGAATATTGTGTGTATAATGAATAAATATAAAATTTAGAATATTGTATACATAATAGATAAATATAAGAATTAGAATATTGTATACATAGTGAGTAAATAAATATAAAATTAGAATATTGTTTACATAATGAATAAATAAGTATAAAATTAGAATATTGCATGCATAATAAATAAATGAATATAAAATTAGAATATTGTATACATGATGAATAAATAAATATAAAATTAGGATACTGTATACCTTGCGTCCCTTGCCTTGCGGAAATCTCCTCTGCTCTGTTCCAGGCGCTACGTCACCAAACCGACCGCCGACGACGAGGATGACGGGGACGACAAAGGTGAGAGGGGAGCGAGAGGCCCAGGGAGAGGGGGCTGGGGGGGGCGGCTCAGTGGTTAGAGCACCGCCTGCCCTTCCAGGGGTCCTGGGTTCGAGTCCCGGCCACTCCAGGGTGGATCACAGCCGTCTGGGATGGGGTCTGGCGCCTCTGCTGGCCTGCAGGGATGCACACAAGACAGAATATTGTGTACATAATAAATAAATATAAAATTAGAATATTGTATACATAATAAATATAAAAATTATAATATCGTGTGCATAATAAATATAAAATCGTAATATTGCATACATAATAAATGTAAAATTAGAATATTGCATGCATAATAAATGTAAAATTAGAATATTGTATACATAATGAATAAATATAAAATTAGAATATTGTATCCATAATACATATAGAATTAGAATATTGCATACATAATGAATATAAAAATTAGAATATTGTGTGCATAATGAATATAAAAATTACAATGTTGTATGCGCAATAAATAAATATAAAATTAGAATATTGTCTACATAATAAATAAACATAAAATTACAATATTCTTTGAATATTAAATAAATATAAAATTATATTATTGTATACATAATAAATATAAATTTACAATGTTGTATACACAATAAATAAATATAAAAATCAGAGTATTGTATACATACTAAATAAGTATAAAAATTAGAATATTGTGTACACAATAAATAAATCAATGTAAAAATCAGAGTATTGTATACATACTAAATAAATATAAAAAAATAATATTTAGGGGGCTGCAGAGGCGGCTCAGTGGTTAGAGCCCCCCCTGCCTGCGCTTCTCCCTGAGGTCCCGAGTTCGAGTCCCGCCACCCCACGGTGGTTCCCACGACTCCTTCTCGTTCTAGGTGACGACGAGGACGACGGCCGCGAAGACAGCAGCGGCGACGAAGACAAAGCGGACACCGAGCGGGATCCGGATGGAACCGGTTCCGCGGCCCCCAAGAAATGCCCGTTCCTCCTGGACAACAACAGCGCGAACCCCGAGCAGTGGCCCCCGAAGCGGCGGCGGCGGCACCTGTTCACCCTGCAGACCGTGAACTCCAACGGCACCAGCGACCGCACCACCTGCCCCGAGCTCGTGAAGAGTAGGTGCCGGGGGCGGGGCGGAAATTAGCATATCGGGCGCATAATGAGCGTAAATTAGCATATCGGGCGCATAACGAGCGTGAAATTAGCATATCGTGTGCATAATGAGCTTCAATTAGCATATCGGGCGCATAATGAGCTTCAATTAGCATATCGGGCGCATAATGAGCGTGGAATTAGCATATCGGGCGCATAATGAGCTTCAATTAGCATATCGGGCGCATAATGAGCGTGGAATTAGCATATCGGGCGCATAATGAGCTTCAATTAGCATATCGGGCGCATAATGAGCGTGAAATTAGCATATCGGGCGCATAATGAGCGTGAAATTAGAATATTGTGTGCATGATAAATATAAAATTATAATATTGTGTGCATAGTGAGCGTAAATTATAATATTGTGTGCATAATGAATATGAAATTATAATATTGTGTGCATAATGAGCATGAAATTATAATATTGTGTGCATAGTGAGAGTAAAATTATAATATTGTGTGCATGATGAGCGTCAAATTAGAATATTGTGGGCATAGTGAGCGTGAAATTAGAATATTGTGTGCATAATGAGTGTAAAATTAGAATATTGTGTGCATAGTGAGCGTAAAAATAGAATATTGTGCGCATAGTGAGCATAAAATTGGAATATTGTGCATAATAAGAGTAAAATTAGCATATCGTGCGCATAATGAGCGTAAAGTTAGAATATTGTGTGCATAATGAGTGTAAAATTATAATATTGTGCGCATGATAAATATAAAATTAGCATATTGCGTGCATAATGAGCATAAAATTATAATATTGTGTGCATAGTGAATGTAAAATTAGAATATTGTGTGCATAGTGAATGTAAAATTATAATATTGCATGCATAGTACATATAAAATTATAATATTGTGTGCATGATGAACATAAAATAAGAATATTGTATGCATAATAAATAAATAAGTATAGAATTAGAATATTGCATGCATGATCAATATAAAATTATACTATTGTGTGCATAATAAATAAGTAAATAAATATAAAATTAGAATATAGCATGCATAATGAATGAATAAATAGATATAAAAATTAGGATATTGTATGCATAGTAAATAAATATGAAATTAGGATATCGCATGCATAATTAATAAGTCACTATAAAAATTAGAGCATTTTATGCATAGTAAATAAATGTGAGGTTAGAATATTGCATGCATAATGAATAAGTAAATAAATATAAAATTAGAATGCTGCATGCATAATGAATAAGTAAATCGATATAAATATTACAATATTTTATGCATAGTAAATAGATGTAAAAATTAGAATATTCCATGCATAATAAATACAAAATTAGAATATTGTATACATGATGAATAAATATAAAATTAGAATGTTGCATGAAAATGAATAAATATAAGATTACAATATTGCATGCAAAATGAATAAACATAAGATTAGAATATTGCATCAATAATAAATATAAATTAGAATATTGCGTGCATAATGAATAGGTAAATAAGTATGAAATTTGAATATTACATGCATAATAAGTAAATATAAGAATTACAGTACTGTATACATAATAAATAAATATAACAATTAGAATATCGTATACATGATAAATAAATATAAAAATTAGAATGTTGCATGTATAGTGAATAAATAAATATAAAATTTAGAATATTGTGCACATAATAAATAAGTATAAGAATTAGAATATTGTATACAGAATAAATAAATGAATTAATTCTGCAGCTCATTATCTGCTCAGCCCCCAAGTCCCCGAGAACAGGAAGTTCCAGATCCCCGAGAACAGGAAGTTCCAGATCCCCGAGAACAGGAAGTCCCAGATCCCCGAGAACAGGAAGTCCCAGATCCCCGAGAACAGGAAGTCCCAGATCCCCGAGAACAGGAAGTCCCAGATCCCCGAGAACAGGAAGTTCCAGATCCCCGAGGACAGGAAGTTCCAGATCCCCGAGAACAGAAAGTTCCAGATCCGAAGTTCCAGATCCTCGAGAACAGGAAGTCCCAGATCCCCGAGAACAGGAAGTTCCAGATCCCTGAGAACAGGAAGTCCCAGATCCCCGAGAACAGGAAGTTCCAGATCCCCGAGAACAGGAAGTCCCAGATCCCCGAGAACAGGAAGTCCCAGATCCCCGAGAACAGGAAGTTCCAGATCCCCGAGAACAGGAAGTCCCAGATCCCCGAGAACAGGAAGTTCCAGATCCCCGAGAAAAGGACAGGAAGTCCCAGATCCCCGAGAACAGGAAGTCCCAGATCCCCGAGAACAGGAAGTCCCAGTTCCCCGAGAACAGGAAGTTCCAGATCCCCGAAACAGGAAGTTCCAGATCCCCGAGAACAGGAAGTTCCAGATCACCGAAACAGGAAGTCTTAGATCCCGAGAACAGGAAGTTCCAGATCCCCGAGAACAGGAAGTCCCAGATCCCCGAGTACAGGAAGTCCCAGATCCCCGAGAACAGGAAGTCCCAGATCCCCGAGAACAGGAAGTCCCAGATCCCCGAGAACAGGAAGTTCCAGATCCCCGAGAACAGGAAGTCCCAGATCCCCGAGAACAGGAAGTCCCAGATCCCCGAGAACAGGAAGTCCCAGATCCCCGAGAACAGGAAGTCCCAGATCCCCGAGAACAGGAAGTCCCAGATCCCCGAGAACAGGAAGTCCCAGATCCCCGAGAACAGGAAGTACCAGATCCCCGAGAACAGGAAGTCCCAGATCCCTGAGAACAGGAAGTTTCAGATCCCCGAGAACAGGAAGTCCCAGATCTCCGAGAACAGGAAGTCCCAGATCCCCGAGAACAGGAAGTCCCAGATCCCCGAGAACAGGACAGGAAGTCCCAGATCCCCGAGAACAGGAAGTCCCAGATCCCCGAGAACAGGAAGTCCCAGATCCCCGAGAACAGGAAGTCCCAGATCCCCGAGAACAGGACAGGAAGTCCCAGATCCCCGAGAACACGACAGGAAGTCCCAGATCCCCGAGAACAGGAAGTCCCAGATCCCCGAGAACAGGAAGTCCCAGATCCCCGAGAACAGGAAGTTCCAGATCCCCGAGAACAGGAAGTCCCAGACCCCCGAGAACAGGAAGTCCCAGATCCCCGAGAACAGGAAGTTCCAGATCCCCGAGAACAGGAAGTCCCAGATCCCCGAGAACAGGAAGTTCCAGATCCCCGAGAACAGGAAGTTCCAGATCCCCGAGAACAGGAAGTCCCAGATCCCCGAGAACAGGAAGTCCCAGATCCCCGAGAACAGGAAGTTCCAGATCCCTGAGAACAGGAAGTTCCAGATCCCCGAGAACAGGAAGTTCCAGATCCCCGAGAACAGGACAGGAAGTCCCAGATCCCCGAGAACAGGACAGGAAGTCCCAGATCCCCGAGAACAGGAAGTCCCAGATCCCCGAGAACAGGAAGTTCCAGATCCCCGAGGACAGGAAGTCCCAGATCCCCGAGGACAGGAAGTCCCAGATCCCCGAGAACAGGAAGTTCCAGATCCCCGAGAACAGGACAGGAAGTTCCAGATCCCCGAGAACAGGAAGTTCCAGATCCCCGAGAACAGGAAGTCCCAGATCCCCGAGAACAGGAAGTTCCAGATCCCCGAGAACAGGAAGTTCCAGATCCCCGAGAACAGGAAGTTCCAGATCCCCGAGAACAGGAAGTCCCAGATCCCCGAGAAGAGGAAGTTCCAGATCCCCGAGAACAGGCAGTTCCAGATCCCCGAGAACAGGAAGTTCCAGATCCCCGAGAACAGGAAGTTCCAGATCCCCGAGAACAGGAAGTTCCAGATCCCCGAGAACAGGAAGTCCCAGATCCCCGAGAACAGGAAGTCCCAGATCCCCGAGAACAGGACAGGAAGTTCCAGATCCCCGAGAACAGGAAGTCCCAGATCCCCGAGAACAGGAAGTTCCAGATCCCCGAGAACAGGAAGTTCCAGATCCCCGAGAACAGGAAGTCCCAGATCCCCGAGAACAGGAAGTTCCAGATCCCCGAGAACAGGAAGTTCCAGATCCCCGAGAACAGGAAGTTCCAGATCCCCGAGAACAGGAAGTCCCAGATCCCCGAGAACAGGAAGTTCCAGATCCCCGAGAAAAGGAAGTCCCAGTTCCCCGAGAACAGGAAGTCCCAGATCCCCGAGGACAGAAAGTTCCAGATCCCCGAGAACAGGAAGTTCCAGATCCCCGAGGACAGGAAGTTCCAGATCCCCGAGAACAGGAAGTTCCAGATCCCCGAGAACAGGAAGTTCCAGATCCCCGAGAACAGGAAGTCCCAGATCCCCGAGAACAGGAAGTTCCAGATCCCCGAGAAAAGGACAGGAAGTCCCAGATCCCCGAGAACAGGAAGTCCCAGATCCCCGAGAACAGGAAGTCCCAGTTCCCCGAGAACAGGAAGTTCCAGATCCCCGAAACAGGAAGTTCCAGATCCCCGAGAACAGGAAGTTCCAGATCACCGAAACAGGAAGTCTTAGATCCCGAGAACAGGAAGTTCCAGATCCCCGAGAACAGGAAGTCCCAGATCCCCGAGTACAGGAAGTCCCAGATCCCCGAGAACAGGAAGTCCCAGATCCCCGAGAACAGGAAGTCCCAGATCCCCGAGAACAGGAAGTTCCAGATCCCCGAGAACAGGAAGTCCCAGATCCCCGAGAACAGGAAGTCCCAGATCCCCGAGAACAGGAAGTCCCAGATCCCCGAGAACAGGAAGTCCCAGATCCCCGAGAACAGGAAGTCCCAGATCCCCGAGAACAGGAAGTCCCAGATCCCCGAGAACAGGAAGTACCAGATCCCCGAGAACAGGAAGTCCCAGATCCCTGAGAACAGGAAGTTTCAGATCCCCGAGAACAGGAAGTCCCAGATCTCCGAGAACAGGAAGTCCCAGATCCCCGAGAACAGGAAGTCCCAGATCCCCGAGAACAGGACAGGAAGTCCCAGATCCCCGAGAACAGGAAGTCCCAGATCCCCGAGAACAGGAAGTCCCAGATCCCCGAGAACAGGAAGTCCCAGATCCCCGAGAACAGGACAGGAAGTCCCAGATCCCCGAGAACAGGACAGGAAGTCCCAGATCCCCGAGAACAGGAAGTCCCAGATCCCCGAGAACAGGAAGTCCCAGATCCCCGAGAACAGGAAGTTCCAGATCCCCGAGAACAGGAAGTCCCAGACCCCCGAGAACAGGAAGTCCCAGATCCCCGAGAACAGGAAGTTCCAGATCCCCGAGAACAGGAAGTCCCAGATCCCCGAGAACAGGAAGTTCCAGATCCCCGAGAACAGGAAGTTCCAGATCCCCGAGAACAGGAAGTCCCAGATCCCCGAGAACAGGAAGTCCCAGATCCCCGAGAACAGGAAGTTCCAGATCCCTGAGAACAGGAAGTTCCAGATCCCCGAGAACAGGAAGTTCCAGATCCCCGAGAACAGGACAGGAAGTCCCAGATCCCCGAGAACAGGACAGGAAGTCCCAGATCCCCGAGAACAGGAAGTCCCAGATCCCCGAGAACAGGAAGTTCCAGATCCCCGAGGACAGGAAGTCCCAGATCCCCGAGGACAGGAAGTCCCAGATCCCCGAGAACAGGAAGTTCCAGATCCCCGAGAACAGGACAGGAAGTTCCAGATCCCCGAGAACAGGAAGTTCCAGATCCCCGAGAACAGGAAGTCCCAGATCCCCGAGAACAGGAAGTTCCAGATCCCCGAGAACAGGAAGTTCCAGATCCCCGAGAACAGGAAGTTCCAGATCCCCGAGAACAGGAAGTCCCAGATCCCCGAGAAGAGGAAGTTCCAGATCCCCGAGAACAGGCAGTTCCAGATCCCCGAGAACAGGAAGTTCCAGATCCCCGAGAACAGGAAGTTCCAGATCCCCGAGAACAGGAAGTTCCAGATCCCCGAGAACAGGAAGTCCCAGATCCCCGAGAACAGGAAGTCCCAGATCCCCGAGAACAGGACAGGAAGTTCCAGATCCCCGAGAACAGGAAGTCCCAGATCCCCGAGAACAGGAAGTTCCAGATCCCCGAGAACAGGAAGTTCCAGATCCCCGAGAACAGGAAGTCCCAGATCCCCGAGAACAGGAAGTTCCAGATCCCCGAGAACAGGAAGTTCCAGATCCCCGAGAACAGGAAGTTCCAGATCCCCGAGAACAGGAAGTCCCAGATCCCCGAGAACAGGAAGTTCCAGATCCCCGAGAACAGGACAGGAAGTTCCAGATCCCCGAGAACAGGAAGTTCCAGATCCCCGAGAACTGGAAGTTCCAGATCCCCGAGAACAGGAAGTTCCAGATCCCCAGAACAGGAAGTCCCAGATCCCCGAGAACAGGAAGTCCCAGATCCCCGAGAACAGGAAGTCCCAGATCCCCGAGAACAGGAAGTCCCAGATCCCCGAGAACAGGAAGTCCCAGATCCCCGAGAACAGGAAGTCCCAAATCCCCGAGAACAGGAAGTCACAGATCCCCGAGAACAGGAAGTCCCAGATCCCCGAGAACAGGAAGTCCCAGATCCCCGAGAACAGGAAGTCCCAGATCCCAGAGAACAGGACAGGAAGTTCCAGATCCCCGAGAACAGGAAGTCCCAGATCCCCGAGAACAGGAAGTCCCAGATCCCCGAGAACAGGAAGTCCCAAATCCCCGAGAACAGGAAGTCCCAGATCCCCGAGAACAGAACAGGAAGTTCCAGATCCCCGAGAACAGGAAGTTCCAGATCCCCGAGAACAGGAAGTCCCAGATCCCCGAGAACAGGACAGGAAGTCCCAGATCCCCGAGAACAGGAAGTTCCAGATCCCCGAGAACAGCTCAGGAAGTTCCAGATCCCCGAGAACAGGAAGTCCCAGATCCCCGAGAACAGGAAGTCCCAGATCCCCGAGAACAGGACAGGAAGTTCCAGATCCCCGAGAACAGGAAGTCCCAGGTCCCCGAGAACAGGAAGTCCCAGATCCCCGAGAACAGGAAGTCCCAGATCCCCGAGAACAGGAAGTCCCAGATCCCCGAGAACAGGAAGTCCCAGATCCCCGAGAACAGGAAGTCCCAGATCCCCGAGGACAGGAAGTTCCAGATCCCCGAGAACAGGAAGTTCCAGATCCCCGAGAACAGGAAGTCCCAGATCCCCGAGAACAGGAAGTTCCAGATCCCCGAGAACAGGAAGTCCCAGATCCCCGAGAACAGGAAGTTCCAGATCCCCGAGAACAGGAAGTCCCAGATACCCGAGAACAGGAAGTCCCAGATCCCCGAGAACAGGAAGTCCCAGATCCCCGAGAACAGGAAGTCCCAGATCCCCGAGAACAGGAAGTCCCAGATCCCCGAGAACAGGAAGTCCCAGATCCCCAGGAACAGGAAGTCCCAGATCCCCGAGAACAGGAAGTTCCAGATCTCTGGGAACGGAAAGTTCTAGAACCCCGAGAACAGGACAGGAAGTCCCAGATCCCCGAGAACAGGAAGTTCCAGATCCCCGAGAACAGGAAGTCCCAGATCCCCGAGAACAGGAAGTCCCAGATCCCCGAGAACAGGAAGTCCCAGATCCCCGAGAACAGGAAGTCCCAGATCCCCGAGAACAGGAAGTCCCAGATCCCTGAGGACAGGAAGTCCCAGATCCCCGAGAACAGGAAGTCCCAGATCCCCGAGAACAGGAAGTTCCAGATCCCCGAGAACAGGAAGTTCCAGATCCCTGAGAACAGGAAGTCCCAGATCCCCGAGAACAGGAAGTCCCAGATCCCCGAGAACAGGACAGGAAGTTCCTGATCCCCGAGAACAGGAAGTCCCACATCCCCGAGAACAGGAAGTCCCAGATCCCCGAGAACAGGAAGTCCCACATCCCCGAGAACAGGAAGTCCCAGATCCCCAAGAACAGGAAGTCCCAGATCCCCGAGAACAGAACAGGAAGTCCCAGATCCCCGAGAACAGGAAGTCCCAGATCCCCGAGAAAAGGAAGTTCCAGATCCCCGAGAACAGGAACTTCCAGATCCCCAAGAACAGGAAGTCCCAGATCCCCGAGAACAGGAAGTTCCAGATCCCCGAGAACAGAAAGTCCCAGATCCCCGAGAACAGGACGTCCCAGATCCCTGAGAACAGGAAGTTCCAGATCCCCGAGAACAGGAAATTCCTGATCCCCGAGAACAGGAAGTCCCAGAAACCCGAGAACAGAACAGGAAGTCCCAGATCCCCGAGAACAGGAAGTTCCAGATCCCTAGAACAGGAAGTCCCAGACCCCGAGAACAGGAAGTCCCAGATCCCCGAGAACAGGAAGTCCCAGATCCCCGAGAACAGGAAGTCCCAGATCCCCGAGAACAGGAAGTTCCAGATCCCCGAGAACAGGAAGTCCCAGAAACCCGAGAACAGGAAGTCCCAGATCCCCGAGAACAGGAAGTCCCAGATCCCCGAGAACAGGAAGTCCCAGATCCCCGAGAACAGGAAGTCCCAGATCCCCGAGAACAGGAAGTTCCAGATCCCCGAGAACAGGAAGTCCCAGACCCCGAGAACAGGAAGTCCCAGATCCCCGAGAACAGGAAGTCCCAGATCCCCGAGAACAGGAAGTCCCAGATCCCCGAGAACAGGAAGTCCCATATCCCCGGGAACAGGACAGGAAGTCCCAGATCCCCGAGAACAGGAAGTCCCAGATCCCCGAGAACAGGAAGTCCCAGATCCCCGAGAACAGGAAGTCCCAGATCCCCGAGAACAGGACAGGAAGTTCCAGATCCCCGAGAACAGGAAGTCCCAGATCCCCGAGAACAGGAAGTCCCAGATCCCCGAGAAGAGGAAGTCCCAGATCCCCGAGAACAGGACAGGAAGTCCCAGATCCCCGAGAACAGGAAGTCCCAGATCCCCGAGAACAGGACAGGAAGTCCCAGATCCCCGAGAACAGGACATGAAGTCCCAGATCCCCGAGAACAGGAAGTTCCAGATCCCCGAGAACAGGAAGAAGTTCCAGATCCCCGAAAACAGGAAGTTCCAGATCCCCGAGAACAGGAAGTCCCAGATCCCCGAGAACAGGAAGTCCCAGATCCCCGAGAACAGGAAGTCCCAGATCCCCGAGAACAGGAAGTCCCAGATCCCCGAGAACAGGAAGTTCCAGATCCCCGAGAACAGGAAGTCCCAGATCCCCGAGAACAGGAAGTCCCAGATCCCCGAGAACAGGACAGGAAGTCCCAGATCCCCGAGAACAGGAAGTCCCAGATCCCCGAGAACAGGAAGGCCCAGATCCCCGAGGACAGGAAGTTCCAGATCACCGAGAACAGGAAGTCCCAGATCCCCGAGAACAGGAAGTCCAGATCCCCGAGAACAGGAAGTCCCAGATCCCCGAGAACAGGAAGTCCCAGATCCCCGAGAACAGGACAGGAAGTCCCAGATCCCCGAGAACAGGAAGTTCCAGATCCCCGAGAACAGGAAGTCCCAGATCCCCGATAACAGGAAGTTCCAGATCCCCGATAACAGGAAGTCCCAGGTCCCCGAGAACAGGAAGTTCCAGATCCCCGAGAACAGGAAGTTCCAGATCCCCGAGAACAGGAAGTCCCAGATCCCCGATAACAGGAAGTCCCAGATCCCCGAGAACAGGAAGTCCCAGATCCCCGAGAACAGGACAGGAAGTTCCAGATCCCCGAGAACAGGAAGTTCCAGATCCCCGAGAACAGGAAGTCCCAGATCCCCGAGAACAGGAAGTTCCAGATCCCCGAGAACAGGAAGTCCCAGATCCCCGAGAACAGGAAGTCCCAGATCCCCGAGAACAGGAAGTTCCAGATCCACGAGAACAGGAAGTCCCAGATCCCCGAGAACAGGAAGTCCCAGATCCCCGAGAACAGGACAGGAAGTCCCAGATCCCCGAGAACAAGAAGTCCCAGATCCCCGAGAACAGGAATTCCCAGATCCCCGAGAACAGGAAGTCCCAGATCCCCGAGAACAGGAAGTCCCAGATCCCCGAGAACAGGAAGTCCCAGATCCCCGAGAACAGGAAGTCCCAGATCCCAGAGAACAGGAAGTCCCAGATCCCCGAGAACAGGACAGGAAGTTCCAGATCCCCGAGAACAGGAAGTTCCAGATCCCCGAGAACAGGAAGTCCCAGATCCCCGAGAACAGGAAGTCCCAGATCCCCGAGAACAGGACAGGAAGTTCCAGATCCCGGAGAACAGGAAGTCCCAGATCCCGGAGAACAGGAAGTCTCAGATCCCCGAGAACAGGAAGTCCCAGATCCCCGAGAACAGGAAGTCCCAGATCCCCGAGAACAGGAAGTCCCAGATCCCCAAGAACAGGAAGTTCCAGATCCCCGAGAACAGGAAGTCCCAGATCCCCGAGAACATGAAGTTCCAGATCCCCGAGAACAGGAAGTTCCAGATCCCCGAGGACAGGAAGTTCCAGATCCCCGAGAACAGGAAGTTCCAGATCCCCGAGAACAGGAAGTCCCAGATCCCCGAGGACAGGAAGTCCCAGATCCCCGAGAACAGGAAGTTCCAGATCCCCGAGAACAGGAAGTCCCAGATCCCCAAGAACAGGAAGTTCCAGAACCCCGAGAACAGGAAGTTCCAGATCCACGAGAACAGGAAGTTCCAGATCCCCGAGAACAGGAAGTTCCAGATCCCCGAGAACAGGAAGTCCCAGATCCCCGAGAACAGGAAGTTCCAGATCCCAGAGAACAGGAAGTCCCAGATCCCCGAGAACAGGACAGGAAGTCCCAGATCCTCGAGAACAGGAAGTCCCAGATCCCCGAGAACAGGACAGGAAGTCCCAGATCCCCGACAACAGGACAGGAAGTTCCACATCCCCGAGAACAGGAAGTCCCAGATCCCCGAGAACAGGAAGTCCCAGATCCCCGAGAACAGGACAGGAAGTTCCAGATCCCCGAGAACAGGACAGGAAGTCCCAGATCCTCGAGAACAGGAAGTCCCAGATCCCCGAGAACAGGACAGGAAGTCCCAGATCCCCGAGAACAGGACAGGAAGTTCCACATCCCCGAGAACAGGAAGTCCCAGATCCCCGAGAACAGGAAGTCCCAGATCCCCGAGAACAGGAAGTCCCAGATCCCCGAGAACAGGAAGTCCCAGATCCCCGAGAACAGGAAGTTCCAGACCCCCGAGAACAGGAAGTCCCAGATCCCCGAGAACAGGAAGTCCCAGATCCCCGAGAACAGGAAGTCCCAGATCCCCGAGA